>NC_062283.1:109253717-109867989 GCF_902655055.1 Lutra lutra
ATAACTCTAACTATTTTATTTACTTTTCTTCTTTTTTTTTTTTTAAGATTTTTTTTTTGGGGGGGGGGGGACAGAGATCAGAAGTAGGCAGAGAGGCAGGCAGAGAGGGGGGGAAAGCAGGTTCCCCGTTGAGCAGACAGCCCAATGTGGGGCTCAATCCCAGGACTCTGGGATCATGACCTGAGCCGAAGGCAGAGGCTTTAACCCACTGAGCCACCCAGGCGCCCCTTTATTTACTTTTCTAATATAATTTCTGACACTTATTTTCTGCTACTGCATGAATAAACATGATTATAATCAGTTAACTATCTTCTGTGAGAGATGAAAAAGTCACTTTCACTGAACAGAATATATACTCAAGAGGTCTGAAATATAGAGCATTAGCTTCCCTTTAAAACCTAGCTTTTCCTTAGTCTTTCTCCTTATATTACACTTAATAAGCCTATAAAGCATGTCTCTTAGGCCCCTAAGTATAGATCACATGGATAATCACAGTACAAAACATCTTACATAATTTAATCTGACCCTTTCTACTTTATTTTTTGAGAGAGAGTGCATGTAAGAAGAGGGGTGGGAGAGAGAGAGAGAGAAAGAGAATCCTAAGCAGGCTCCATGCCCAGTATGGAGCCCAACATATGGCTAGATCTCACAACAATGAGATCATAACCTGAACTGAAATCAAAAGTCAGACGCTCAAATGACTGAGCCCAGGAGCCCCAAGTCTGATCCCCTTTTTAAAACTGAAGAAACTGAGGCTCAGAACTAGACTACTTGTCTAACTACACAGCCAACTGCAGAAATTTGATTACTTCCCTGATTATGAAATAAGAGAAATAAGTAGAAGCACCCCTAACCCTTCTTTTGCAAACCATATAGGACAATGGACGGAAACTACCCCTGAAATAGTTAAGTTCAGTGACTCTTGTTATTATATCAAATAGCAATTATCCCTCTTCCTCCTTAGAAATTACCAACTTCATGTTTTTAAAATTGCAAACCTCATTCTTACGCAGCTAAAAATTTCATTTACTGTCTTAAATAAGAAGATATCCTTTTATAGATGTTCTAAAAAAATCCAATATATGCAATGCATTAAACTTAGTTTTCTTTAATACCATGTTACTTATTTTTTTCACTACATTCTCTTATTTCTCAAAACTCATATATAAAATGTTTGAGGTGGCAACAGGCACTATATATTGGTAGAGAAACCTCTTTTGGATGTAGACGAAGCAGAGTTTATCATAATCAGAGATTTAGTATCTTCTATCTCTGAGAAAAAAACCTCTCCACCCTTTAACCAAACAGATCAATTTTGAAGAGCTAATTTTAAAACATGTAATTCAGAAGCACATTCTATAAAATATCGTAGGAAATTTCCTGATTTTCATTATACAAAACTCTAGTTATTCAGAATTATAGTTATTTTCACAAGTATGGTCAACAGCAACAGCTCAATAAACATTTCTTGAGATTCTTGGCATTTCTCAGCAGCTCAAACCTTTCAAGTCTTCTTTAAAAGGTAAAGGCATGTTATGCATTTAAAAGGTTTGCAAAACACCTGTTTTTCACCAGTTCATCTACCAACATTTAAATTTATACAATTTTTACTTACATTTGATTTTTTGCTGCTTGCCTCTGAGCTTTCCTTTCTTTCCTTTTCTGATCTGGTGGCTTAGCAAAAACAATTTCAATATTTTCTCCCTCCAAATCTTTGCCATTCATTTCTTCCATAGCCTTAAAAAAATAAGGTACTGATCAATATAAAGACGCCTTTAACAACAATTATGCCTCATTCAAAGTATGAAAATCATTTCACTGATGTTGGGAGCATGAAATTTTAAAATACAGTTGTTAGATTTTATCTAAAGATCCAGCTCTTCACTAATCACCTTTTTGACTCAGTTTAGTGAGTTATGCAATTTGCTACAGCCAATAAAGGTTAACTGGAGTAGATTACATGACCTCTGAGTGTCCTTTAACTTTTTAGAATATTCCAATTACAGGATGACTAAAAAATCCTTGGTTTAATTTAGATGCCTACAACAGTTCCCCCATTTATTTACCTTGACAGCACCATCTCGCTCATCAAAATGAATGAAAGCATAATCTTTTAGTTTCTTCACTCGTTCCAGTTTCCCAAACTGACTAAATGCCTTTTCTAAAATCTCTTCTGTTACAGTATTGGCAAGGTTACGTACAAACAGCACTTTTACCTGAAAATTTAAAAAAAAAAAAAAACAAAAAACAGAAACTCCCTGTATATTTATTTCCGAAGGGTTCAATTTCCAGGATGCCATTAACCCACCCTACAAGATTAACTTTAGTCACTAACCATTAAAGGAATATCAGAAATATAAAAGACCAAGTTTTCAACTCATTTGAAAATACCTAGGTAGTGTGACTGCTGGATCTAACAGGTAAAAATCTGGACACCTCACCAAAGTAGATGACAAACACATGAAGAGATGCTCAACATCACTTTGTTAAAGAATTACAAATAGAAACAACAATGAGGGGTGCCTGGCTGGCTCAGTCAGCAGGACACGTAGCTTGATCTTGGGGTTGTAAATGCAAACCCCATGTTGGGTGTAAAGGTTAAAAAAAAAATTTTTTTTAAATGAACAAAAAATAAATAACAATGAAATGCCACATTAGAATGGCCAGAAAACGACACTAACACCACCCAACGCAGGTAAGTATATGGAGCAGAAACAGTGCTAGTGGAAATGCTTAATAGTATAGCCACTCTGTGGAGAACAGTTTGGCAGTTTCTTACAAAGCGAAACATTTTTACCATACAATCCAACAACTGTACTTTTATTTACCCAAATGAGTTGAAAACATGTCCACATAAAAATCTGCATATGGTTGTTTACAACAGATTTATTCATAATTGCCAAAACTTGGAAGCAAACAAAATATCCTTCAGTAGGTGAATGGATAAATAAATTACAATACATTAAGACAATGGATTATTACTAAAAGGTGCTAAAAAGAAATGAACTATCAAGCCATGGAAAGATATGGAGGAACTTTAAATGCATGTAACCAAGTAAAAGAATTTTTAAGAGCGATATATGACATCTGGGAAAAGGCAAAGCTATGGAGACCAAAAAAAAAAAAAAAAAAATCAATAGTTCCCTAGGGTTAGAGTGGATGGGAGGTGATTATACAGATCAGGAAGGATTCTTGGGGCAGTAAAACTATTACTTTTGAACCAAACCCACAGAATGTACAGTAAGAATATATCCCTAATGTATTAAGTTACAACAATGTGTCAATGTAGGTTCACTGATTGTAACAAATCTACCGCTCTGGTGCAGATGCCAACAGTGGGGTAGGCTGTGCATGTGTGTGGCCAAGGAGTACATGAGAACTCTGTACCTTGCTCAAAACAAACGTGCTTTGTAGTTTTTATTAAATTAGTAATTCGTCTGCAATTCAAACTGAGGTTGTCATTTTCTAACAATATGAATACCATGCCTCTGAGATAGCTGTTGAACATTTAACTCTTAGCATAGGTGGTCAAAACTAATTGGAACCTGCTTTTGAAATGTTGATAAAGTTAAAGCAGGAGTGTTCAAAATACTGACAAATAAATTTTCAGTCCAGAAGGCTCCTCAAAGTACAATTAGAAAAGCTGACCTTTTGCTAAGAAACATTATCATTTCCTCCTAAATACTTGAAGTAACATCCGAATTTCTTAATGTGATAATCCTAAAGAGTTAACAGGCCAGAGAAAAAATACAAAGTATCTTCTGTCCTCAAGACTACTTATCCTTTAGCAATATTCACAGTTCTGGCATTTCACACTCTTGATTTAAGTGAACAAGTTGTAGCTGCTAGCCTATCACCATTAGGGGGAATTCTTAAATGACAAAGGATAAAATAACTACAAAATGTTGACTCAAGAGATGTTTGTTCTCATAGAGGTCTCAACTGACTGCTGAAGCAGGATACCTAATAATAGCTAAACCTTGTAACTGCAGCAGCTATGCTGAGGCCAGTACAGTTCACTATTTTTAGGAGTAGAACTTTTAACACAAAAACCATGTAAGCTAATGGCGCCATTCTCAAATATGCAAAGAAACTGCTCTCAGACTTCACACAAAAAGGATAGTGAACCATCTCCACAGCATATAGGCTAACTACTCATCACCTTGAGAGTATGACAGTTATGCAACTATGACAGGGTCCAAAAATAAATTTCTATATTCACTGACTATACACATATTATTTCTGATATGCAGTTTTATTAAAGAATACTTCTCTTTCAAAAATTTGTTTTTCAAAAAGCACACAATTCATTTTAGAAGTTCTTTACATCCCTCTCTAAAACTTTCCCCTTCTTCCACCAACCCCTCAAAAAAATTATTAACGTGACTGCCATTACCTTTGCCATAACCTCAGGATCAGGATCTTCTATAGGATCAGCCCATTCAACAGTTCCAACATTTCCCCAGACCTTGACTTTACCACTCATTAACCTACGCCTTGCCTGGGCAGCTGTTTTGTGATCTTCATATTCAAGGAAGCAAAAGCCTCTGTTTTTTTTCTTGTCGTCTGGTTGGTGGTATAAAATGACATCTGTGAGACCCTCTGAAAATAAGCAACCGTTTCAGAGAAATTAGATAAAATAAGCAAGAACAAAGTCGATTAAAAGATTTTTCTAATATAATAACGGGATATAAAACTGAAAAGCTAATCTCTTATCTTTAAAAAAGACTCTCAAAAGAACTAGTCCAGATAATTTACCTAATAATCCACACTTTACAAGTGTTCTCAACACTTGTAAAGTCCTTAGACCCAAGGACTACTCTTCCATTAATTAAATGACAGAGGCATAAAATTTTTACATAACTGTTAGGAAAATGGCAGTATAGGTCAGACATGGTCAAACATTTTTTATTATACAAGTAAACACTAAAATTATTTTTTTAAAGACTTCATTTATTTGAGAGAGCACAAGAGCAGGAGGAAGGTCAGAGGAAGAGGGAGAAGCAGACCCCCTAGTGGTTATGACCAAAGGTAGACACTTAACCAACTGAGCCACCCAGGTGCCTCTAAAATTCTTTTTGATGACACTTTTCTGGCCTCAGATATCAACAGCTATATTTCAAGTGAAATATATTAGTATTAAGTTAGACTTCAAATGTTCCTGGAGATTGATTAACAGTCTGAGAATTTACTAAATATTCCAGGCGGACAAAATATATTTTAATAAAAGCAGCCCAACATGGAAATTATTATAAAAAATGCTTTAGGGGCGCCTGGGTGGCTCAGTGGGTTAAGCCGCTGCCTTCGGCTCAGGTCATGATCCCAGGTCCTGGGTTCAAGCCCCACATCGGGCTTTCTGCTCAGCGGGGATCCTGCTTCCTCCTCTCTCTCTGCCTGCCTCTCTGCCTACTTGTGATTTCTCTCTGTCAAATAAATAAATAAAATCTTTAAAAAATAAATAAATAAATAAATAAATAATAAATAAAAAATGCTTTATAGTTCAAAGAAATTGCACCATATTGACAATGTATAATCTCTGCTTACAGCAAAATTTATTATTCCAATTACTCAGAAAGTCAAATCATTACTCAAACACTCCTATTAAGAATGTCAAGCTATCACCTAAAAATGCATAAAACACACAGCTTCCAAAATAGGGTATGCACAGATTGAATAGTGCAGACTATTCAAATCCCAGGTGCATTCCTTACGAAGTATATAATGTTTGGCATTTCCCAAAGCCCTCTGTACCTACTTTCCTTATCTGAAAAATCGGAGTTACCTATCTCACATGGTTGGGAGAATACAAATAAAAAAAATAGAGTGTTTAAAACAATGCTTGTCACACAGAAGTATGCAATTACCTTCAATATTAGAAGCTGCATCCCCTTCCACATAAATGCAACTTACCTGTTACTTTGCTAAATTCTTCAAGAATCTGTTCCTTGGTTTTACTCTTAGGAATAGAGCCCACAAAAAGCCTATTGTTGGCAACCGAGATGCAGACACCAATGTGTTTTCCAGAACGAATTTCATGATTATTATACTGAAAGGGGAAAAAGTATACCACGTTTTAAAAATTCTTATAGTATCTTATGTTTATTATAAAAATATATGCAAATTTTTAGGCAAACGTGTTTCAATGCTACTTATTTCTCTACCTTTTAAAAATATAGTTAGCATATGGCACTCTAAGAGGAAATTATGAGAGATAACATTATATTGACAGAACACATTTTAAAAATGTATGATTTAATGCAAACATTTGTCTAGTCCTTGAAACTTAAGAAACTTGATAAATTAGGAATCAGGTCTACAGGCAGCTTAAATTCAAAATTGTTGATTCCATAGTACCTTAGTTTCTATTTAAATTCACCTTGGCAACCAATTATCCTCATGCAAGGTAAAGAGACTCAAATACCAACAAAGTTTCCCCCTTTCTGTTAACCAGCAACTAAATCTATTTTTCCTCATCATCTTTTCACTCTTGTAAAAAGTTGCAATAAGGGGTACCTTTAAATACGTAATTCTAAAAGGAGAGAACCTCCTTTTCCTGAATCCAACCCTACTTTTTCCCCCCCATTTCATTTTCATCAAGTCTATAATGAAGTTGGAAAAGACAAGTGGATTGATTATAGTGGAAGTACAGAAGCCAATATAAAACTACAGTAAAAAAGTAAAGTCTTCAAGCAACTATATCCCACAGACAGGTGAGATATTAAAGAGGTAAAACCCAATCTGTCAAAGTGACAAATCCACTGATCAGTATTATTTACAAACTAGAGTTCAAAACTATTCAAGTTAATCAGGAAAAGTAAATTATTTATGTCATACAATTAAAATCACTGCAAAATTTCATTTAGTAGTAGTAAAGGTGGCAGCAGCATCAATAATTACAGATTAATCCCCCACACCTGGCCTCAAAATTCAATGTTGTGTGTACCTACAAGTGGGGCTACACAAGCTAAAAAAAATCAACATAAATTTCCATACAATTTGTAGACCAGCCTTACAGCAAAGCGAAACCATTCCTCTCCTGTTTTTTTTTTTTGTTGTTTTTTTAAAGTAAGCTTTACACTGAATGTGAGGCTTAAACTCACAACCCTGAAATCAAGAGTAGCTCCACTGAGTGAGATAGCCAGGAATTCCTCCTTCTCCCATTCTTGCATAAAAGGTACATGAGGTAGAAGACAAGAAAGCACATACTAAGTCAAAAGATCAATTCCTCCCTGTCCCTTTCTCCACTGAGTGAGATAGCCAGGAATTCCTCCTTCTCCCATTCTTGCATAAAAGGTACATCAGGTAGAAGACAAGAAAGCACATACTAAGTCAAAAAATCAATTCCTCCCTGTCCCTTTCTCCATCTTCAGATCTCAAATCTAACATGAAATTCAAATGTCCTTCCTCCAGTTCAGAACAGTTTTATACTTTCTACCACACTGATTCAATTCATGCTATCAAAGTTCCTGGTCATCATGATCCCAGGATTATTTATATTTTCTACACTTATGCCAGAGACCTTTTTTAAAAAAAAAGAAATCACAGGTTCTGCCTATTGAAACAATCTCTCAGTGGCTCCCCATCACCAAAATAAAGTTCAAATACCTGGACATCATGTAAATTTATCCTAAAATTCCTACTGCTGCTACTACTTTCTCTCCACAATAATCTTAGCTATTTACAAGAGTTCTCAAACAGCATTATACTGCTGAGCCTCTGAATAAAAGGTTTCCCTGAAACTTCCGTCCTGCATACCTGTAGATTTGGGCCCAACCACACACTCTGCAACACCTAAATCCTATAAAAAAGGTCAACAAAACACCCTTCTATGTTTAACACAGACCAGTAATTCTAAACAATGACTCTGTGCCAAGAGGACATCTGACAGTGTCTAAAGACTCTTTCGGTTGTCAACTAGGGATGGGGGCTTGCTGCTAGTATTTAGTGGGTACGCAGTGGCCAGAGAGGGTACTAAATATCCCATAATTCACAAGATAACTCGGCAGACAAAGAATTACCTGATCTAAAATATCAACAGTACTGAGGCTGAAAAATCCTGCCACACATCTGGTTTTCTCATAGCATTTATATTCTATTAAGACCAAAAACCTCTTGAAAGTGGAAATCTAGGGACACCTGGGTGGTTCAGAGGGTTAAGCCTCTGCTTTCAGCTCAGGTCATGATCTCAGGCTCAGGCACTCTGTCAGCAGGGAGCCTGCTTCCCCCTTTCTCTCCTGCCTGCTGCTCTGCCTACTTGTGATCTCTGTCAACTAAATAAATAAAATCTTAACAAAAAAAAAAAAAAAACAAAAAAAAAAAGAGTAGAGATCTATGGGTTACCTGAAAATTCAACTCAAGGACTTGACAAAAACTAAGATATCAGAAAAATAGAAAAAAATATGAAGTCTTTAAAGGGAAAAATCGGAGTTATTCTGAAGTAATAGAACTTGGCATAAATTTCCTCCAGAAGTCCTAAGAGTAGGACCTACTTACCATAAGAAAATGTTTTAAAAGTTTAAAAAAAGAAAAACTTGTAAGGAAAGTCAGAATTCTTGGTTATACCAGTTCCACAACATTTAACAAAGCTGCTTCAAAGCAGTAATGACCATCTCATTATTTACAGAAGAGAAGTTTCTTCACTTGCCCTGCTACAGTTTATCAATGCAGGGTAGGTAAAGGTTATTTAGGATGGCTGTGGTTTCTAAACAATACAAATGATATGAAGATTTAATTTAGCAAGATTTAGAAAGTCAACTATAATTCTTCATCCACATTTTTTAAGTTAAAAAAAAAAAAAAAAAAAAAAAAGACAAAACAATTAGAGCTAACCCACATAGTAAACTGGCTCTCCAACTAAACCAGTAAAGGAGCAAAGAAGACCCCCTGGGCATATTGTCCAAATAAAGTAAAAGAAGTACCTGGAGGGATGCCTGGGCTGACTCCATTGTTAGAGCATTTGACTCTTGATCTCAGGGTCAAGGGCTTGAGCCCTATGTGTGGTGTAAAGATTACTCAAAAAAGAAAAAAAGAAGGGCACCTGTGTAGTTCGTTCAGTCAGTTAAGCATCTGCCTTCACCTCAGGTCGTGATCCTGGGGTGCTGGGAATTAGTCCAGCTTTGGGCTCCCTGCTCAGAGGGGAGTCTGCTTCTCCCTCTACCCCACCCCACCCGCCCCACAGCTTGTGCTCTCTCAAAAATAAATTTAAAAATCTTTTTTAAAAAAAGGAAAAAAGTACCCACTACCCAGAAATAAACATTTCTTAAAGCAGTGCCCAATCTACAGATTAAACATGCATTTTTATATGTGGACTTGAATTAACCTTTCTAAGAATTTTAAGACCCATCACCATAAATTTCACACCCCAGCAGGTTAATAGCACGTTGAGTGGTAGAAGGGCATTACAAAATTGTTCTGAATCTTAACAGAGATTCTAAAGTAATGCTGATCAATCCTAACTCATAAGAATTAGTATATCAGGACACTAACATAGCATTAAAATGAACAACAACAACAAAAAAAGTGATGCCTCCCAACTCAAGAAGTTCAACACTGATGTTAAGGTATTTCAGAAATCTAGCTTTCAGATTTAGTTCCACAGTGAGGTGACAAAATAAAGATGAACTCTGGACATTAATCAATGCAGTTTCAGTCTTTCAGAACACCATAGGAGGAGTTGTACAGTCTGGAACATTCTTGTCGTCTAGGCTTAAAATCCCGTCACTTTTCCTTCCCTCATAGCTAGTCAGTCGCCAAATCTCCCAAAACTAGCAATCTCAGATTTGAAAACTAATGCAGGAACGGTTATTCAGTTCTAACTCTTCCCATAGCAGCAAAGTCACTACCTCCCCAGACTGTCCACTTTAAATATTTCTTAAGAATCTCCTTTAGGTTTTTATTTAAATAATTTCTACATCCAATGTGGGGCTCAAACTCATAACCCTGAGATCAAGAGCAGAATGTTCTGACTAAACCAGCAAGGTACCCCAAAAATCTTTACACTGAGCCAAAATCTACTACTCTAAAAAATTCTTTTTTTTTTTTTTTAAAGATTTTATTTATTTATTTGACAGAGAGAAATCACAAGCAGAGAGGCAGGCAGAGAGAGAGAGGAGGAAGCAGGCTCCCTGCTGAGCAGAAAGCCCGATGTGGGGCTCGAACCCAGGACCTGAGCCGAAGGCAGCGGCTTAACCCACTGAGCCACCCAGGCGCCCCTACTCTAAAAATTCTATAGTAACTCCTTTCTCCCCTAAATGACAGCACTTCATATACCTGCACACAAAGTTCATGACTCAATTGTTCTCCATGCCTTGCCAATCACTCCTTCTCTAATACTGGCCAACTAATGTGCTTACTAAGAGTGTCACCAAATAGTGACATCCATAACACAATACTGTAGATACAGACTGAGACTGAGGAGTCTAGAATAAATTGGAAACTATTACTAATCTCCCACTTCTAAACACCATGGTCTGTAACACATAGTCCATGATTACCTGAGCTACCTGGCAACCACACCACACTGCCGAATCACACTACATCTTACTTCTGAAATTAATTGTATACAGGACTTGACCTTCGTCAATTCCATCTTGCTCATGTTAACTATCTGTTTCAGACTATCAAAATCTTTTCAGGTCTTGATATAATCAGGCATTTACCACTGTATGCAAACTCAAGTCACCAGACATTCTGAGGGCAATCCAACTATGTCCTGATTTAAATCATTGATAAAAATCAGAATGGAACCTATAGTGTACCACTAATATCTCTCCTTCCAAAACCTTTAACCTCTCTCCCCTCCCTTCTATGGCTGTGACCCTCCTGGGTCTTTGTTCTCTTCATCCAAACTTCCTTCACTATTGTTATTTACATTACGTTACCCACACCAAGACTCAAAACTTTAATGGCATCATGCAACTTAGCCCAGTAGTCATGACAATTACCTTCTGGCACTAACTTCATACTAGCTTTATCTCCCATTATTCAGCAAAACACTGCTTCAACTACATTCACCTGTTTCCCTAACTATCCTGCTTGATCATCTTTATCACAAACTCTTCTGTAACAACCTCAATATAATCTACCCCTTCATCACTGTTACCCTCTGAACAACGCATCTGCTTCCTCTTTCATTGTAGTCTGCCTCTCATGTTCCATAAAGTCAAGAACTGGATCAAACTACCTTGTCCGTCCACAGCAGTAGTTTTCCTATTAAGCACACTATTTGTTAAAATGCAACAGAATATCTTGTGGACCCGTCTTGTCACCTGCATTCATCAAAAACGGTTTTATAGATGCTACACTAGCATACATCAACTACTTTGGTAAATAAAACCATCACTGCCTATTAAAATTGTAACTTTTATATTTTTAATTTTTTTAAAGGTTTTTTAAAAGTTTTTTTTTTTAATTTATTTATTTGACAGAGAGAGATCAGAAGTAGGCAGAGAGGCAGGCAGAGAGAGAGAGGAAGGGAAGCAGGCTCCCTGCTGAGCAGAGAGCCCGATGCGGGACTCGATCCCAGGACCCCGAGATCATGACCTGAGCCGAAGGCAGCGGCTTAACCCACTGAGCCACCCAGGCGCCCAAAATTGTAACTTTTAATATGCAGATAGAGACCCATTAGTCCAGCATTTATAACATAGACACTATCAGCATTTTCAGCAGAATATTTCTATTATCTAGCAAAGTGATGGGTACTGGGATCCAAGTGGCCCTGAGCTTCAATTCCAGGAGCACACCACACAAAGATAAATACACACCTGCCTACCATTCTTCCTGGTCTTTGTGACACCACCAAATACTATGTTTACTTCCAAATATCTCCCCGGGATGAGGGGGAAAACAATGCCTCCCAATTTATCCACAATAATCCCTACCACTGAATGAATAACTGCAAACAAAAGCTAGACGATCTTTAAATAGTGTAACAATCCATAGCTAATATGGGAATGTTATAAATTCTTGAGTCATAAATAATCGATGAAAACGCACTAGTGAGCCAGTCAGGTAGGTTATTTACCCAGCACCTACTGGATAAATATATAGTGGCACTGTTCTGAACGTCAGGGATATACAGGAGAAAAAAAAAGCTTGTATCCTGGAGGAATAACCAAATAATTTACAAAACCAACAAACAATTTTAAATACATCTGAACATTCTATTTTATTGTGTTCAGGACACTGTCATGGGCAACTGGATGGTAAGCTGCTCAAGTCAGAAAAGGCCCTTTAAGACCTCCTTGGTAAGACAGCAGCCATGGTAACTGGAGGAGCCTTGGAAAAAAAAAACAGAGAGTAGCCTTGAGATGGAAATGGTCATAGTTTATGAGGGGGACAAAAAGACAAAGTATGGTTGGAAGGGCAAAAAAAGAAAAAGGTAAGGAGAAACCTATCAGATAGGGCCTTTTTGGAAGCCATCATTAAAGTTTTCAACATGGGAATGTTGTCATCTAACCTATGGTAAGACTAAAGGGACAGTGTGGAAAGCAATGAGTAGCTAGGAGGGTTCTTCAAATGGTACCTTAAGACTAAGGTGGTAGCAATGAAGATAGATGCCAAAAACATTTTGGCAGTAGAAACAGGACTTATTTCCTGTGCTCCTTTTAACACTATCTAAACCACTACATAATTTAAAAGAATCAGGCTACCTGATGACATGATGTGTATGTGTATTGCTGACTTAAACTGTTCTGTCTAGCCAAAGATAAACTAAACAAACCTGGTATCACACTAAATTTGTAGGGCATCCAGTAAGTCTCCCAAGCTATTTACTCTTCTGCAGAATAAATTCCAATTACTTTCAAAAATAAATTGAAGTAGTATTTAAAGGTAATAATGTAGCACCCTAGCACAGCTCCTGTGTCTTAACAAGCACTCAATAACTATTTATTTACCTTTCCCAAGTTTAGATTTTGCTTCCCCTTTAGATCATCATCATTTAGGAAAAACATTTTTATTCCCCAAAATACAAAGCAAATATTGGCTGAAAACCGTGTCATTTAAAAAGTTTGCAGCTGCTTCAAAGTTCCTGCCTCTTTTTCAGCTGTCAGCACCAATACACTTTACAAGTTAATTCAGACACAACATATATAAAAATTTAAAATCCACAACATAGGGCACCTGGGTGGCTCAGTGGGTTAAGCCTCTGCCTTCGGCTCGGGTCATGATCTCAGGGTCCTGGGATCAAGGCCCACATCGGGCTCTCTGCTCAGCGGGGAGCCTGCTTTCTCCTCTCTCTCTCTATGCCTGCCTCTCTGCATTCTTGTGATCTCTCTCTCTGTTTCAAATAAATAAATAAAATCTTTAAAAAAAATAAAATAAAATAAAATCCACAACATATATATATATTTTCGTAAACTCTACCCCTAACATTAGGCTCGAACTCATGACCCTGTGATCAAGTTACATGCTCTACCAACTAAGCCAGCCAGGCGTCCCAAAATCCATAATTTTTAGCCTAGGTGGGGAAAACCATTATTGAATCATACCAAAAAATAAGATCAAAACCATAAAACTATCTTTACGTTTTAAGTAAGCTCTATGGGGGCGCCTGGGTGGCTCAGTTTAAGTGTCTGCCTTTGGCTTGGGTCACGATCCTAGTGTCCTGGGATCGAACCCCACATCAGGCTCCCTGCTTCTCCCTCTCCTTCCCTCTCTTGCTGTCTCTCTGTCATATAAATAAATAAAATCTTTAAAAAAAAAAAAAAATAGGTAAATTCTATGTCTAACATGGGGCCTGAACTCATGACCTCGAAAACAAGAGTCACATGGTCTAATGACTTAGCCAGCCAGGCACCCCAATACATAAACTATCTTGACCTAAGGTATTCCTCAAGACACTCAAAGTACAGGAAAGCAAAAAGAAACTGTGCTTCAATCCTGTCTGATCTATAAATAATGCCAAACAGGCATTTTTTTCAACATATGATCATCTACAACTAGAATAACCATTCCAATAGTTCACATAAAAATTCACTTTACAAAGAGGTATAATTCAAGTAAACTCTCATGATATGCTACATGTAGGATTAATTTTCAAAATATGCTCCTTTAAGGAACACATTTAGAAGAGTACTCATTTCCACAATAAATACAAAATAGCAAAAAAAAGTCCTAATTAACTTTAATTCTGTGTTTCTCCAGAATGTTTCATTTCCTCAAAAGTCTAGTCCTGTTACATTAAGGCAAATCTCCCAAATCTGTTATCACCAAAATCCTACCACAGTAAAGCATCCTTTTAAAAAAAGCAATGATGATACATCCAATTCATCCCAGTGGATGTACAACACTACCACTAAAAATATCTTTCAAAAGGCACCAAAATGCAAATCCTCCTAATTCTTCAGGCAGTAAATAAACATGCTCCCAGATAAGGGCTCAAATCACAAACCCAGAAAAAAGTGTAAGGAAGGACAAGAATTAGTTCCTAGATGAATCAAAATGGCTGTTTGGCTACCTATGGAACTTTCTGCGTTACAGTTTAAAAACTTAACTATATTAATAAGAGCAATGCAATTTTGGACAATCTTTATTTGTTAAGCCAAGGCAACCGCCCAAACTGAAAATATTTCATAATGAGTTTTTAATGGCACTAAAAATCATGTCAGAATTAGATTATATATCATCTTCCTCTAATGATGTCATTTTTTAAGGGTTTTAGGAATCGTCTAGAAATAAATTCTAGTGAGGACCTACCATAATTACTCTATTTGGTAGCAAGAATTAAGTGTGCTACAAATGTTTAATGATTCCTTTAAAAATATTAATAAACACAAAAACCACCACTTATACACTAAATAACCATACTTATTAAACAGAATAAAAACTTTATGTAATACCAAATAAATAAAATGGAACTGAAAACAACGTTAAATTCTGTACTTGCTTGTTGTAGTAAGGTATTTGTCTTCTCAATCGTTCTACATTTCTGTATTAAAACTTACCACTACTTTATTACTACCTGGTAAAAATGTTAATATTCTTTTATAAATTAAATTGGATGATTCAAAAATATCTTTTCAGAACTCTAAAAAAATTTTTACCTGAACTGCTTAAAACTTAAAATTTTGACGCCCAAAGATTACCACTGAAAGGTTAACTGTAACTATACCTGCTCTGAAATAGGAAGCATTCCTTAAAGGAGGGAAAAAAATCACACAAGACTTAAAAAGAAATCACTTAATCCCTTTCTTTTTTTAAAGACACTATAATCTCTCAAATGCCACTTTTCTAATGTAAAGTCTTTACATATTCAGTTATACACACCAATGGAGAGATTCAAGCAATATAAAAAGCAAAACATAGTTGGTTCTTCTACTTATGGTATGCCTTAAAATGTGAAACATCTGAATGTGAGGAAGAAATAAAATTCAGGAGAAATCAATCCAAGGATATTAAGTTTGCTTGGAATTACCCATAAAACATGTAAGCCAAACAAGGCAAATTTAAGAAATAACTGCCAAATTTAAGAAAGAAAGATAGAAAGAAAGAGAGAAAGAAAAGTACTAACTGCCTTAGTGAACCATTTACAAAAGTTCCTCCCCAGTTCTATTTTTTGGTACATTTCTTGGGTTGACTTTTGACATCTTCAATTATAAAATGTAGAAATCATCTGAGTCACAAAACTTAATAAAACTAGTTTAAAGATGAATTATATAAACTATAATTTGAATCATTAACAAACTTTTTTAAAAGCTGGGAAAATTACTAGGTCCCCACACCTTCCATCTGGTATACTGAAATCGAATATTTAACTCACTACAAAACCCTTTTATTTCATTAACTAGAAATTCATCATCATAAGGTCTTTGTGATATATTTTAGAAAAAGGGATGGCCCAGGTATAGTCGGAATATAAAGGAGCTCTACCCTATATACTTACTTTCTGAAATGTTTTAACATTCCCATTAAAAAGCGATCACTAAGCCAGATGTTTCAAAGAACCCATAACTCAAGAATTCTGACACATTACTTTATAGATCCTCAGTCCAATCAACCATATATGCAAAGAATACTGCTACAGTGAGTACACAAAGAATGTAAAAGTGCCTTATTAGTACTTCCAAAACCATTTGGTTAACTCATGCACAGTAAGAAAAAACAGCTTTAATTAAAGATAGTGAATGTGGAGACTTTAGGGAAAAAAAAACTTACCAGTTTAACAGCCTCCTGAGCTGCTTCTTTTGTACAAAAAGTGACAAACGCATAACCTCTATTGAGACCAGTGAGTGGATCCATCATTAGACGAAGATCCCATATCGGTCCAGCTTTCTCAAATAATGGAACAAGTTCATCCTCAAACAGATCTCTTGGGATCTTCCCCACAAATATCTGTAAATTAAACATGAAGTAAAAACCATGGAGAGTTTCTTTAGGAAACCAGATACCTGTGCATTTACTACAAAAGGTACAAGTTTTTAGTTTCTTTACCTCAGTGCCAACAGAAGGCTGCTGACCTGAATAAACGGAATCTGGAGGTGGTCCCCCATACTTCCTCTGTCCAGTGGTCACATCAAGTGTGTAGCCTGTTCTTTCCAAGAGTGCCTTGAAAAGTTCAAAAGTCATTAGTACATTTAATTCACAAGACCACACCCATGCATTTCACAGCTGAAAATCAATCTTGTTCAAATCTTTCCATTTACCTTGGCAACAATCCCTATAAACAGGTTTCTGGTATCTGGTTTCAGAATTTCTCCTTTAATGTACCCTGCAGTAGCTCTAATTTTTAGTGAAAATTTCAGGATCCTAATCAAATTATTTTCTGATCTTCAATTATTTAGTGTTTATTGAACAAGACAAAATACTGATCCATCAACAACTTTTTAGACAGGGCCTATATCTACTCTGCTAATACCTCCTAAAAAAGTTACTGCCCCTGGGGCGCCTGGGTGGCTCAGTGGGTTAAGCCTCTGCCTTCGGCTCAGGTCATGATCCTAGGGTCCTGGGATCGAGCCCCACATCGGGCTCTCTGTTCAGCAGGGAGCCTGCTTCCCCCTCTCTCTCTCTGCCTGCTCTCTGTCTACTCGTGATCTCTATCTGTCAAATAAATAAATAAATAAAATCTTTAAAAAAAAAAAAAAAAAGTCACTGCCCCTAATTTGGTTGAATTTAACTCTCCCAGAGACGGAACTGAGTAAGTTTCCTCTTCCCAAGTCTGGATTTCTAACTCAATAAACTCCCTATACCCCACATTTCTAGTACATACTGCCATTCTGGGCATTTCACCAACCTTTGAACAAATTATACTCCCCAAACTAAGTCCAGAAACTTAGGAGTTACATGAAAAACCACCTCCTTAATGCACCTGACATTCAAGTACCATACTTCACAGACAACATGGTTCATTCAGAATAAAGGAGAGCCAAAATCTCTTGAAAACTATATAACTGCAACAATGTGAAATGACTTCTACATTTTTATCTCCCTAAAAGCAAACTGTTAAAATTTAACACAACTCCCATTTACTAATCAGAGTGTTAGTTTCTCTTACCCCTTACTATAGGCAAAAAGTGTTAGAAGTGGTCCACTGCTAGCCTAAGAAAAAAAACAAGAATTATTCTCTTCACCACCTCAACCACAAAGCACAAAACCCCTTTCTAAAGAATAAAATCTAATAATTAGCTGATAAATTCTGAAATAAAAACAAGCTGACACCAAACATAATGACCAATTTTATCAAAATGCTGTTAAATGACTTGGGGTCACCTCAGTCTCTAGAAATGAAAATGACGACACATTTTAAACATCTACCTGAAGAATATTAAATATCTGTGAAAAAAATATAATAAAGAAATTCTATTTCTAAACTCCCACAAACCGCTACAGTATTTTCAGCAGTCTTTTTCTATTACACCCAAATGTTTACTGAAGGATGCAACATTTGGTAACAAAAATAAACCGCAATCTACTATATTACTATAACATAGATGAATCCATTAAATGGCTCATCTTCCCTTTTTCCCATATGTAATCCCTTTTTCTTTCACCTTCATCTTGTTTTTAACTTTCATCTTTATTACGACCCAAATAATACCTTTTATATCAATTCCTAAGTAAAAGAAAACTTATCTCAAACATCCTATAAAAAAATCCTATAAAAAATATCACTGTCTCTTCTTGCTGTAGTTTAAATCACACTAAAGCTTTAAGCCACTCTCTCCCAAAAATAGAACAGAAAGTCACAAACTAAACTTTACATTTTAAATAAAATTTTATTTATTTTTTTTTTTAAAGATTTTATTTATTCACTTGACAGAGAGAGATCACAAGTAGGCAGAGAGGCAGGCAGAGAGAGAGGAAGAAGCAGGCTCCCCACTGAGCAGAGAGCCCGATGCGGGGCTCGATCCCAGGACCCTGAGATCATGACCTGAGCCGAAGGCAGCGGCTTAACCCGCTGAGCCACCCAGGCGCCCCTTAAATAAAATTTTAATAATTATAACTCCTAAGAAGAAATTTAATTAGAACTGACATTACATTATATTACAATGGGGACAACTATACTCCATTTCTATGGAGAAAGTTAGATTTATAATTCAAACACAATTCACTCACAGCTAGACCTGTGAAAGCCTCAAATTTATGGATGACATTAACAGCTAACTCCTTATTCCAAGTTTCCCTCCTCCCATACCATTAAAACATCACTTAACACCATTAATAACTGACTTAAACCATAACCCTTGGTTCAAGAGCACTAGTACACTGTATTAAGAGCACCAGATTAAAACTATTACGATCACTATGAACGAAAAACCAAAACAAAGATCAAAACCTAGCTGCATTTGAGTCCACTCACTGTTCTACGTAACCTTAATTAAAAAAAGAACTTCCACTCCCAGCCTGTTCCTTCATTTACATTTCCACACTAATCTATTTTATTGATACAAGCTGCCTTTAGAAATGAACAAATTCGCCTTAAAATCAACAGTAACAGAAGACAAAGAAGAAAGTATTAAAAATTCTAACCATTTAACTTGGGGTTTGAGAATTCTAAGAAAAACAGCCAACCATTAAATGTACACTCCCCTCCAGTATGGAGTGACCTGATGCCCTCCCATTTTTGTTCCACTGTCACTAATTTGGGCTTGCAGCTTTTCAGAAAACATTTAGAAATATGGCAGACATATTTAAGTGTTTTCTTTAGAATACCAATAGCACTGATTTAAACCATAGCTTAGTTAACAAGAGAAACTTAAAAGTGAGTTGTTATAGAAACAGAAATAACTAAAGGCAGGAAACTTTTCAAAAAATAGTAATTAGAAAAGATTTAACAAATAATCTCATGATTATTAACTGTCAACATCTTGAAGAAACACACCCATTTCACATCCAAGAAGTATTCAGCAAAGCCAGAAGAGAGTTAACTTTAAAACTGAAGGCAATTCTTAAAAAAAGCTTTTAAAGGCATACCTTAATTTTTGCCTCATCTGGTCCTTTGCTAGAATCCGCTACTTTGGTCCCTTGTTTTTCTCTCTGCCTGTAAGTCTTCATGACTCCACATAAAAAGGCACTTTTGTTCTACAAAAGAATGTTCCAAACAGATTTAACTATTGTCTTAACTATATCTAATCAAATGGAACAAACTATATCAAAATTACTCGTTTATTTTATTTATACTGAAATTAGCATTACCTGAACATGAGAGAGATCACTGTCTTTAAACTGCTGAAGAACTGCCAATGCACCGTCTTCATTGAATTCTTTTAAAGCTTCGATAGCTCTTTCATCTAAATCACTATGTGCAACCAGCCCTGGAGAAAAGAAAACTTAATTAGTTGTCAACTTTAATATTTTTGGAAACTTTTTTTTTTTAAAAGAGACCATGATTGCCAATACAGGTACATGCCTGCCAACTAAGAATTCTCCCATATCCCTTATCTATATAATGAGAAACACACATACTTTAGTCATTCTGAACTGCACTCTCAACTTAATAAGGCCTCTCAACCACACTTGCAATAATGAATCAACTTCTTTTACATCATGTTCTGTGTCTAAGTCACTTAGTTCTTAAGGCTAAGTATTTCTACAATAAATATATAGGCTTACAAATCCTAAAATCAACCAACAAAGTACCAAGCATTGACAACTGAACCTCTACTCAATTTCAAATACCACTAGAAAAAGCAACAGCCACACCAAGACAGACTACAAGTCTACAGTTACCAAGTTCTTTAACAAGAATCCTACTATAAAAATACCCCAAAAAGTCACATGGCCTGTTCCCAACATTTTGCAGCTGTTGCTACCATCATATACTTATCCATCTTGCCAGCCAGTCTTTACCTCCTAACCTTTCCTTCTTCCCTCCCTCTATACACCTTAACCTCTAGTTCACAACTATCACGACAGAGCAAAACTCTAGTTCCCACACTTATTGGAAACCACAAAAAGTTGCTATTTTAGCTCAAAGCCAGAAATCCAATAGAAAAATTTCATAATATAATTTTGCAAGTGTTAGTTCTTACCTGCAACGTAAATTTCATCTAGTTTTTCAGCAACTTTCTGTGGTAAACCAGCATCAAGCAATGTCTGAAAATTTTCTGAATGGATAACTGCAGAAGTAGTATCCATGGGCTCTTCAGTACCATTTCCATTAACATGTTCTGTAGCCATGTTTCCAGAGATCTGTTCAAACGCAATAAGCAAAATTAAACTAGGATCTTCAAAAAGGGTAGAAGAAATATAAGAGCCCCAATCTTTACTTTCTCTACCAATTTCTACACCAGCCAACCTGCGCCTCCCTTTAAAGAAACCTTACAGTCACTATCGCCTGACAAGCCAGATTTGGAGCGTGGGGCACAGGAGGACAGATTCACTATGTTTTTCCTTAGCACCACCCCTGACTCACCTGCTAACACTCCCTAGGAAAAACCATATTACAAATGGAGCCCAATCAGCACGAGGACCAGCCAGCGTGCCACATGCAGCTGTGCCTGAACAGAAAATGAGGTGTGCGGAGAAAGCAAAGCTCGGCTTTTCTCTCTCCAAGGTAAACCCCAAAGTGCGCGCTTTTCCCGCCTGCCGCTTATAGATCAGTAACAACAGCCAGCGAAGAACAAAGCGCTCACACAAGCTACCTTTCTACCACCCAATTTCTCCACCCTTCACCCCCGCACCCCAAAGCCCGCCCCCGACTCCGCACCCATAGCGGCAGCCTCACCGCTGCGGCCACCAGGAGCCCATTAGAAACACGTGCTCTGCGCCTTCAAATGTCCTACAACTTCCTTCAACGGAAACCCACCGAGTCCCAGGCCAAGACGACCATCACCGGCTCCCAACGTCAACCTGAAGCCAAGATCGGAGCCCCCAGAAGGCAGTAGCAGGACAACCTCGCCCCTTCACACCGAGGCCGCGGCGGCGCCAGGCCACAGGCTCTCCCCGCCACCCCCCCCAGCGCCGCCGTCTCTGCCGTGACACATGGCTCTCTCCGCCCCGGGCGCCGGCGACCCCCAGTCGCCCGCCCGCCCAGCCCAGACGTGAGCCGCGGCGCGTGGTGCAAGCCCCCACCCCTCGCCCGTCCGTGCGCTGACTGCGGCGCCGGGGCCAGCTGTCCCACCCCCGGCCCAAGGCCGGCAACCCTGCAGAGTGAAGGCGTTCCGCGAACTGCCTAACGCCCGCCGGACCGCGAGCACCACCCAACCTTGCCGCGCGGCTGCGGGACGGGACCCACTCCTCTCCGCCCACTCCCGCGCCGCGACGACGGCCACGACAGCACCAACTCCGCCGCCGCTCGAGGTCCGCGCGGGCCAAGGGGCCGCCTCCTCCCTGGAGCGCCGCAGACAAAGCCCGAACGGCGGCAGCACATGGAGAAGAGAAGGAAGTGGCGGCGCGGGCCGCGGCCTACTCTCAAGCAACCCTAGTCAACGTGCTCCTCTCCCCCTTGGAATCCATTTTCCAGAAAAGCCGGTTTCTCCCCACACCTCCCTCCACCAGCTCACTCCACAATGTCACGGTGCTCCCCTCCCAGACCCGGGTCCAGGCGGTCGTTACCTCCCCGTTGGGCTGCGGCGGAAGGATCCTGTCCGAGGAGATCGGGTTGCGGGAAACGCGTGCTCGCTGCTCCCTGTGTCCGGCGCGAGTGGAGCTGTTGTAAAATGGCGGCCGAAGCTCACGCCGCTGGCAGCAAACCCGATCCAGTTCCACTCGCCTCCGAGCGCGCTCCCGGTGCGCGCGCGCGCGCCCGCGTGACCCCCCCCTTCCCTCCCCTCCCTCGCGCGTCCGCTTCTCTCACTCACTCCCTCTGCCCCTGCCCTCCTCCAGCTCCTCCTTCTCCCCCTACCACCACCACCACCAGCCTCCGTCCTGCTCCTTTCTCGGCCTTTCTTTTTCCCCTCCCTACTCCTTTCCCCCAACACTCCCAGTGCCGTCCGCGGCCGCTCAGACACGAGTGGCCGCCTTTCCCCTCCTCGCTCGAACGCTCGCTCACACCCTCCCTCGCTCGCTCTCCCGACTCCGTCCCCCAGTCCCAGCCGAGTCGGCTCCTCTCTTTCTCTCTCCCGCGCTGACGTGACGACGTAGTCTACGCCTCGGGACGCGCGCCCGCGGGCTCCGCCCCCACGCCCCGCCACCTCCCTTGCTCCTCACCTCCCGGGGGAGGGGGGCGCGAGACCCCGCCCTTCCGCTCCGGCGAAGACGGAGGGGCCGACAGTGAATGAAAGGCCCGCCCCTTCCCCTCCCGGCACTCCCCCTCCCGCTCTCCTCGGTGCGGGGCGGGCCGGCTCAGCGTGTCCCACTCGTTCTCCTTTGTCAGGAGACAGGCATCTCCCCACCCCGCCCCACCCCACACCACCCCACCCCCACCGAGCTCCCGTCCGCCCTACCCCCCGCCCCGTCCCGGGCCGGCGGGGCGGGGGGCGCGGAACGCTACCGCAGCTCCCGAAGGGCACCCACCGGTCCGTGCGCGCCCGGCCCCCGCCCCCGGCGCCGCGGCCGCGGAGCCGTTCCCGGCTGTGTCCACGCCGCCGCCGCCCCGCGCTCTTCTAGCTCGGGAAGCTGCAGACGCACGTGTCCCCCGGGGCGGGGCGAGGCAGACAATGGGGCGGCGGGGGGAGGGGAGTGGAGCGGAGACCTGTAGACCTTTGGTTAACCTAGACTGTGGGACTTGAGTGCGGGAGTCACTCTGGGAAAAGCAAGTCTACCCGGCCGGACAATGGGACCTCTGGGGACCCCGCGCCCACGCGGCTTCACTTTCGAGAAATCCTTGGGCGGAGGGAGGGGCGCCCGTGGCTCGGACGAGGAAACCCTGGCTGCTTTTGAGGGGAACCGGGCTGGCTCCAGTGGAGCCAGAAGCGACTCCGGCCGTGGGATGATACGAAAGCCAGATTTGGAAGCGAAACCGCCCGGTGGTGAAGAGTTGTGCAATAGTCTGTTTCAGTCTCTGGCCTTTTAAGCAATTTAAGGGCTTCCTCAGAGCACAGTTTGAGCAACTTGAAGCAGCACAAAAGCTGCGTGGTTAGGGCAACTGTGAAGAACATATCTGTTTCTTTTTTAAAAATCTTGGCAACTAAATCTTATGTGAAGTGACATTTCATTTGTAGCCATTTACTAGGTGTAAGAAAGACAAGACAAAGACATTAGAATTTCAATCGCCGTTTAGATACTGATTTTATCCAATTCAGCTGTAAGAGTGTCCTTTTGGTTAAAAACAAGCTTATTTTTAAGAGCTCACTGGTTCCCGAAATAAGCTCTGTGATGTGACAACAAACCAGTGGTTCGAGGAAAAGTTAGATGAGTGCTCTTGAAAGTGCTTAAGCACATAAAATGTCAGATTATTTTCCAGAGGTAGCCGGATCAAAATATGAAATACTTGACCAAAGTACTATCTAGCCAATCTGTTCAGCAGAGATCTAACATTTCCACCACCTAACAATCCCTTACTATTTATTAAACTTGTATCTGCTATGGTATTCAGCTAATTCAGCAACAAGGATTTTAGTTCGTAATCCAAAGGTAGATAATGTTAAAAATGAAAAACAGCCCAAATGTTTACAAAAATAAAAATAGGGTAATCCTATGAATTAAAAAATAAAAATTATGGATCTGGACCATCCAACGCTTTTTTTTTTTTTTTTTTTAGATTTTATTTATTCGTTTGACAGAGGTCACAAGTAGGCAGAGGGGCAGGGAAGTAGGCTCCCCGCTGAGCAGAGAGCGGGATGTGGGGCTTGATCCCAGGACCCTGAAATCATGACCTGAGCTGAAGGCAGAGGCTTTAACCCACTGTGCCACCCAGGCACCCCCATCCAAAGCTTTTTTAGACCTTCCTGGCGATCAAGTTCCTTTAAAAAAAAAAAAAGGTGCCTCGACCTAGGCAATGTCTTCTACCATGTACCCAAGACTCCCAAATTAAAATCTCTAGCTCTTCTCTGACCTCTAATTCCTTTGTCTAATCACCCCCTAAGTCTTTATGTGGAGTTTCAGGCCCTTCACAACATTTAAAAACTGACCCCATGCTCTTCCTCCCAATCTTCTATCTCCAGAGTTCCCTTCCAAATGAACATCACCCGCTTGCATCCAGGAGCATTCGCTGTGAACTAGAGAATACAAGACACTAACTTCTCCTTCTCCATGCCATATCAGTGCATCAAAATCTTGTCAATTCTGTGTCCCTAATGTAACTCCACTTCTCTATACATTGTAGCTAGGGAACAAGTTGCCATCAACTACCACCTAGACTAATGATATATAGCCTCCTGATTCATTCACCTTGCAGCTTTCCTAATGCATTTAAAACCCAAGAGTCTCCCCCTTCCTTCTCTTTTAATTGCAGATAAGACCCTGCGGAGCATCCACTTAAAACCCTTCATTAGTTTCCCATTTCCTTAGAACAAAAGCAAAAATCCTTAGCTAGATCAACAAAGTCCTCCTTGATCTATCTGACCGGTCTCCCCAGCCACATTTCAAGCACTCTTCCAACTTCAGCTGGCTTTCTTTCAATTCTGGCATTTCTCAGGTTTGTGCACACTGAGGGCTTACACAGAGAAGTGCCTGATACTCTAAACAGACCTGAGAAAAAAGCAATCAGCCCTGCTCTCCATTTGACACCTTTTTGAGTAAAACAATAGTATCATTTTCCTACTGATCTACAGAACTTATTTGAGGCTTGGCTCTAAGAATTACTACCACACTGAAACATAGGAATACTTACTAATACTAAAAAACAAAGAAACAAGCAAAACAAAAAACCAAACATACAATAAAAGAAAAAAAAACATAGTAGATTGATTTAGTATGGTATATACACTGGGCTAGATTAAAATGTATCTCAAAGATCTGGCACAAGAAAGTGCTCGATAAGTATGTGTTCTTACTTGCTGAATCTTCTTTAGTACTTAGTACAAGATGGTTACTAAATATTTGCTGAATAAAACTGGAGAATAACAGGCTGAGACCCAAACAACCTTGTTCTAATATCAGATCTGCTTTAAATGGATAGTGTGTGGTTAAATAAATCATTTTACTTCTTAGAATTTCTATTTCCCATCTATAAAATAAATTCAGTGAAACATAATTTTTAAGATCTCTTCCAGCTCAAACATTTTATAATGTATAAAAAAATTCTCAAATCCTTTTTCATTACTTTAAAAATATTCAAATGTCCTGGGGCGCCTGGGTAGCTCAGTGGGTTAAGCCGCTGACTTCAGCTCAGGTCATGATCTCAGGGTCCTGGGATCGAGCCCCACATTGGGCTCTCTGCTAAGCAGGGAGCCTGCTTCCCCCTCTCTCTCTGCCTGCCTCTCTGCCTACTTGTGATCTGTCAAATAATAAATAAAATCTTTAAAAAAAATATTCAAATGTCCGATTTGCCATTTAGGATCTTCCCCATTTGAATCCCAACTTCACTTTAAAGCAGACTACAGTTCCCCTTATAAGGACCCTTTTTCCAAACAAAAGAAACATCAACAACAACAAATATCCAATTTCGGTATCATCCCTCACATAAATGTGGGGAACTCAACACACATTTAATGTTAGTAAGAAGACAAATTGAGGGGTGCCTGGGTGGCTCAGTGGGTTAAAGCCTCTGCCTTCAGCTCCAGTCGTGATCCCAGGGTTTTGGGATCCAGCCCCACATTAAGCTCTCTGCTCAGCGGGGAGCCTGCTTCCTCCTCTCTCTCTGCCTGCCTCTCTGCCTACCTGTGATCTCTGTCTGTCAAATAAATAAATAAAATCTTAAAAAAAAAAAAAGAAGACAAATTGATAGAACTTTTATACAAAATAATTTGGCTATCATGTTTACTCCAGTATTGTTTGTAATGCTGTACAGAAGTGTGCATATGTGTGTGTGTGGGCATGAAAATATATGTAACCTAGGGGTGCCTGAGTGACTCAGTCATTAAGTGTCTGCCTTCAGCTCAGGTCATGATCTCAGCCTCCTGGGACTGAGCCCCACATCGGGCTCCCTGTTCAATGGTGAGTCTGCTTCTCCTCTCCCTGCTGCCCTACCTACTCATTCTCTCTTTCATTCTCTCTCTCTCAAATAAATAAGTAAAATTAAAAAAAAAAAAAAAATATATATATATATATATATATATATATATATAAAACCTAAACATCCAGTAATAGGGTACTGATTGAATAATTTATAGTACATTCACATAGTGGATTATTCTGGAGCCATTGAAAATAATGAAGTAGCTATTAATGCCCTAACATGGAAACATATTCAGGTTACATTCTTAAATTAAAAAAAAAAAAGCCACCTACAGAACAACGTACAGTGTGACATTTATTCATTCAATTTAGCACCTTCTGTGTACTAAGGTCGATGGTATGCACTAGACTTACAATGATGTACATCAACATAGACATAGGTGATCCCTGACTCATGAAGCTTGCAGATCTGTATGTGTGTGTATAACCAGGTAAGCATAGATATAAAGATTTTTGTTTCTATAGAAAATAATTATAATTATAGAGAAGGATGGTGTGGTGGGAGATCATCACTTTTTACTTCATGTACTTTTGTGATACTTGTTACAATAAATATTTTATTTTTATTTTAATATATTTACTTTATTTGGGAGGGGTAGGGTGAGGGGCAGAGGGAAAGGGAGAGACAATCCTAAGGAGGCCCAAGACTAGCATGGAGTCCAACATGGGCCTCCATTTCATGACCCTGAGATCATGACTTGAACTGAAATCAATAGTCAGACACTAAATCAACTGAGCCACCCAGGTGCCCCTAAATATGTGTTTTTTAAAAGTTAATTATTGTGCTCACTTCAGCAGTACATATACTAAAATTGGAATGATACAGAGAAGATTGGCATGGCCCCTGTGCAAGGATGACATGAAAATTCTTGAAGCATCCCATATTTGAAAAAATAAATTAAATTTTAAAAATTAAAAAAAGTTAAAGTTAATTATTTATGTACCTCATTACTGTCTTTTCATCCCCGAAGTAGTGAAAAGGTTAATTTCATTGCAGTTAATGAAAGGCAGGCATATAGGCACACCTGTCTGAATTTTTTGTCATCCAAAATTCTTGCACTTAGTGCTACACTGTTTAGAAAAAAATCATATTTTCTTCGTTTCGATGTTTCCTAAACGTTCTTCAGTTACCATATATTACTGTGGTAATGGAGAGGGGACCCTAGAATTAATACGGGAAAAATCCACAATACACCATCATTCTTTCCACAGAATCACAAAAACCTAGAGTCAAGAGAGACTGGAAGTTATTCAGTTCCATGTTCCTAGTAATCAAGATCGTTTTTTGGAAAAAGAGAAAGAAATGGATTATTTTCCTCTTTTAAGAAATTGGATTTTTTTTTTTTTAGATTTTATTTATTTATTTGACAGAGATCACAAGTAGGCAGAGAGGCAGGCAGAGAGAGAGCAGGCTCCCTGCTGAGCAGAGAGCCCGATGTGGGGCTTGATCCAGGACCCTGGGATCATGCTCTGAGCCGAAGACAGAGGCTTTAACCCACTGAGCCACCCAGGAGCCCCTGGATTTTTTCTCACTTAAAAAAAAGAGAAAGTTTTCTACAATGCCTCTGACATCTTATCTTTATGGTAATTAAAAGGCCGATGTGTTAAAATTTAAAACACCTGCTTTGCAAAGACCTCCCTAAGAGAATGAAAAGGAAATCTACAGATTGGAAGAAAATCTTTGCAAAGCACATATATCCTAAAGGACTAATATCCAAAATATACAAAGGACTCTGGAGCACCTGTCTGGCTTAGTCAGTGGAGCATGTGACTCTTGATCTTGGGGTTGTGAGTTCAAGCCCCATGTTGTGTGTAGAGATTACTCAAAAACTAAGTAATTAATTAAAAATTTAAAAATTTTTAAAAAACTCACAAATATACAAAGAGCTCTTAAAACTCAACAATAAGCAAAAACCCAAGTAAAAGATGAGCAAAAGACTTGAATAGATACCTCACCAAAGAAGATACACAGATGGGGGCCACCGAGGCCCTGCATTAGGCTCTCTGCTCTGTGGGAAGCCTGCCTCTCCCCTCTCCCAGTCCCCCTGCTTGTATTCCCTCTCTCGCTGTCTCTCTCTCTGTCAAATAAATAAAATCTTTTAAAAGAAAAGGTATACAGATGAAAAGAAAAGTCAATATCACATATCATTAGGGAATTACAAATTAAAATAGTGAAATACTACGACACACTTACTATAGCCAAAATCCAAAACACAGACAGTAAATGGTGGCAAGGATGTAGGGCAACAGAAACTTTATTTATTTATTTATTTATTTATTTATTTATTTATTTATTTTTTAAGATGTATTTATTTGAGAGAGAGAGACAGAGACAGAGAGGGAGGAAGACAGTACAAACAGGGAGAGGAGCAGAGGGAGAGGAAGAGAAACTGACTCCCTGGTAAGTGTGGAGCCTGACATAGCACTTGATCCCAGGACCCCAAGTTCATGACCTGAGCTGAAAATAAGAGTCAGAAGCTCAACCAACTGGCCACCACAGGTGCCCTGGGTAACAGGAAGTTCTAATCATTGATAGTGGGAATGCAGAATGGTATAGCCACTTTGGAGGACAGTCTGGAAGTTTCTCACAAAATTAAACATACTCCTACCATACGATTTAGCAGTTGCATTCCTTGGTATTTACTCAAATGAGCTGATAACTTAAGTCCAAACCGAAAACAAAATAAAACAGAAACACCAAACAACAACAAAAAGCACATATGATGTTTTGTTTTGTTTAGGGGAGGAGGGGTAGAGGGAGAGGGAGAGAGAGAACCCCAAGCAGACTCCATACCCAGCATGGAGCTCAGCATGGAGCCTGATGCAGGCTCACAACCGTGAGATCATGACCTGAGCCAAAATCAAGAGTTGGACACTTAACCAACTGTACCCCCAGGTTCCTCCAAAAATGCACATGATATTTACAGCAACTTCATTCATATTATCAAAACTTGGAAGCAATCAAGATGTCCTTCAATAAATGAATGGATAAATAAACTTTGGTACTTATATAATGGAAAATTATTCTGTGCCATACAGAAATGAGCTACCAAGCCATGAAAAGACATGGAAAGATCTTAAATGCTTGTTGCTAAGTGAAAGAAACCAATCTGAAAGGGCTGCAAACTATATGCCATTCTGGAAAAGGCAAAGCTATAGAAAAAGATTAGTGGTTGTAAAGAGTTCAGAAGGAGGGAGAGATAGATAACTAGGAAGGAATTTTTAGGGCAGTGAAATTATTCTATATGATACTATAATGGTTAATACAGGTCATTATACATTTGTCAAATCTCATACAATATACTGCATAAAAGGTGAATACTAATGTTAATTGTGGACTTTAGTTAATAATAATGTATCAATATTGGTTTGTCAATGGTAACAAATGTACCAATTATCACACAATGTTAACACTGGGGTAGAGGAGGACAGGGGGGGAGGGAGTATATGGAAACTATTTTCTGCTCATTTTCCTTAAACCTAAAAATGCTCTTAAAAATAAACTCTATTAATTAAAAATGTCAATGTTTTTTTTAAAGATTTTATTTATTTATTTGACAGAGATCACAAGTAGGCAGAGAGGCAGCAGAGAGAGAGGAGGAAGCAGGCTCTCTGTGAAACAGAGAGCCCAATGCGGGGCTCGATCCCAGAACCCCGGGATCACAATCTGAGCCGAAGGCAGAGGCTTTAACCCACTGAGCCACCCAGGCGCCCCAAAAATGTCAATTTTTTTTTTAAAGATTTTATTTATTTGTCAGAGAGAGAGGGAGAGAGAGCAAGCACAGGCAGAGAGAATGGCAGGCAGAGGCAGAGGGAGAAGCAGGCTCCTGCTGAGCAAGGAGCCCGATGCAGGACTCGATCCCAGGACGCTGGAATCATGACCTGAGCCGAAGGCAGCTGCTTAACCAACTGAGCCACTCAGGCGTCCCAAAAAATGTCAATGTTTTAAATATACTTGGAATTCTAGACATTCTTTCTATTGCTTTTAGCTTTCTTTTATTTGCTTTTTTTTTTTTTTTAATTAGAAGTCCAATCTTAGAGGCACCTTGCTGGCTCAATCAGAAGAACATGTGACTCTCAATCTCAGGATTGTGAGTTTGAGCCCCACGTTGGGCATAGAGATAAATTAAGAAAAATAACTTTTAAAAAGTACAGTCTCATTTTAGCTGTTGGCATTTAAATTTTATAATGAAAAGTGATGGATTAAATTATAAGAAGCCACAGAATTTATACAAGTAACTAAAAAGAGAAAGAATTAGGTACACATAAACCATAATGGTTTTATCAAAGTATTCCCACTCTATTTTTTTTTAAGATTTTATTTATTTATTTGACAGAGAGATCACAAGCAGGCAGAGAGGCAGGCAGAGAGAGAGGAGGAAGCAGGCTCCCTGCTGAGCAGAGAGCCTGATGCGGGGCTCCATCCCAGGACTCTGAGATCATGACCTGAGCCGAAGGCAGCGGCTTAACCCACTGAGCCACCCAGGCACCCATTCCCACTCTATTTTGAATGGAGTCCCAGACTACAAGCAATCTTTGGTTGTTCAGATTTTCATGATGAATGATGGCACAAAAAAGGAAAATATAGTGGTAAGTCTCATACTGAACATGTCCATCATGGTGTGTCTCAAAGCTCTTTTCAAAGGTAACCTTACCCAAAGTCCCTGCTAAGGGAGCAGCCTAAGCTGTCAGAGTTTTACTCTGTAACACCACTCATCCTTGTCTTGCCAGAATTTGCTAAACCACCATCAGGCACCAGACTGTTCTTAGAGAAAAACCAGAGAGTCAGTGTTGTGAGGAAGGAGTTAGAGCTGCGCTACGAGAGATCATGTCAAACTAAAATTATAAGGAAACAGAAACCATAAATAAGAAGCTGGAGGAATCCACTCACTACATTCATCGTTCCACAAACACATTCTGAGTACCAATTATGTGCCAGGCACCGAATTAAGTTCTGGGTGAATAAAGTAGAAAATCCCTCTTGCCTTCATGGAAACCACATCTAAGTGAGGAAAATAAACAAACAAGCAAACAAAACATTTATAAAATGTGATAAATTCAAAGAAGAAATTAACATAATATAGTGTTACAGAATAGGCAGGACCTACTTGGGCTGGTGAAGGAAGGCCTTTCAAAGGAAGTGATGTATAAACTAAGACCCGAAAGAGTAAACCATGGAATGTGAAGAATAAGGGGTAGCTGGAGGAACATTTCAAGTAGAATGAATAGTGTATGTGAAAAGACTGAGAGGAGAAAGAGCTTGGCCTTTATTGAAACGAAGCTAATGTGGCTGGAGTATATTTGGTAAGGGAGGTAGTGGCTCAGGATGAGTTTGGAGAAGTTGGCAGGAGTGGAGCCAAATTACACAGAACTGTGTGAGTTAGTGCAATGGGAAGCCACGGAAATTTTTCACAAGTTTAAAATTAGTATTTAGAAATAGAATTGATATTGGGGGTTGATGATGGAGATGGAACCAGGTAAAAGATGAAGTTACTTGGACAAGAGTATCGAAGAGGAAATAGAAAAGAGGTGGGCATATTCAACAATATATTTTGTACCTAAGTTTGCCAACAACTCAATAGGGGACTGAAAGTAGGGAGTTAAGGTGGAAATTGATGGATGTTGATCCTATTTTTTGAGTTGAGGAATTCTGAGAGAATAAGATTTCAGGAGTGTGTCAGGAATCAGCAAAGCAGAACCACTACGAATATTACAAAATGAATTTATTATAGGAATAAGAATTAATATGATGAGAGAAGCTAAGAAATCAATGGTTCAAAAGGGAAAGTTGGAGAATGAGAGCTGACTCACTAACCACCCCTCCTGAAACCTGGGTAATAAGGGAGACCTTGTAGGAGAATCTGGGACCAAGAAGGAGAACTAGTAAAGAGCTATAGGGAAGGCTGTTCTGTGGCTGGTGGCAGGCCTGGAGTTACTGTTGGTTAACAGGACTAACAGTTGAGAAGATCTAGACGCAGACCAAGAGAGGCAGAGACTAAGCTGAAACCACACAGCACCATTACATCTGTTTTTCACTACATTTAACAAAATTCAGACAAATTTTTATTACTATAATTTAATAGTATTTAATGTTTAAAGTAATATCTACACCCAACATGAGGTTTGAGCTCACACCCTGCTATCAAGAGTCACATGCTCTATCAATTGAACTAGCCATGCACCCCTCTTTCTTTTCTTTTAATCTAGAACCAAACTGTCCAATCCAAAGCCACTAGCCACATATGATTATTCAACTTAAATTAATTAAACTGAATAAAATCTAAAATTTAGTTCCTAGTCACACTAGCTTCCTATCAAGTGTTCAATAGCCACCAGTGGCTAGTGACTATGATTTTGGATAGCACAGATACAGAACATTTCCATCACTACAGAAAGTTCTACCAGATATCATTAATCTAGAACAATCTACTTGCATTTCCAATTATCTTTTTTTTTAAAGATTTTATTTATTTATTTGACAGACAGAGATCACAAGTAGGCAGAGAGGCAGGCAGAGAGAGAGAGAGGGGGAAGCAGGCTCCCTGCCGAGCAGAGAGCCCAACGCGGGGCTCGATCCAAGAACCCTGGGATCATGACCTGAGCCTAAGGCAGAGGCTTTAACCCACTGAGCCACCCAGGCGCCCCTCCAATTATCTTGTTATAAAAGTATTTAGGGACCCCTGGGAGTTGTAGTCTGTTAAGCAACTGACTCTTCGTTTCTGCCTGGTCATGATCGCAGGGTTCTGGGATCCACAGTTGGGCTCTGTAAGAAATGTGCTAGAGATAATTTCCCTCTCTCCCTCCACTCTTCTCCCCACTTGAGTGGTGCTCTCTCTCTCTCTAAAATAAAAAAATAAAATCTTTAAAAAAGAAAAGGTGTTTAAAGCCATGTTAATGGATACAATCACTGAGGTAGGAGAGTAGGAAGAGAATGAGGACAGGAAATCTAAGCATTAAGTCCTGGTAAAGCCCAATTTATAGAGAATAAGTAAAGACAGAGCAACCTGTAAAGGAAGTATGAAATGAAATGGCCAGAATGGTAGAAGAAAAAACAAGAGTGTGAGGTTTCAGAAAGAGAGGAGGGTATTTAAGGAATTGGAAGGAATCAATTATGTTGAATCAATGTGGTTAAGAGTTTAGGGTAAGACTGGAACAGAAACGGGATCTTAAGCAGAGCAGTTTCATTAACAACGTAAGGGTGAGAGCCAGCAAGGAGCTAGTGAGAGGGAGGTGGAGGCAGGTATCTGGACCGCTCTTTCAAGACTTTTGAGAAAGGGCCCAGAAAGATGCATGGTTGCTTAAGGAAGATTTGAGTTCAATACAGGGCTTGTTGTTGTTGTTTGCCTTGTTTGGTTTGCTTGTTTTGGTTTTTAAGATGGGAGAAGCATATTTATATACCTGTAGATAAAATCCAACAACAACAACAACAACAAAAGGTTGAAGATGCAGGAGAGAGAGGAGCTGAACAAAGGAGTAAGTCTTCTGAGAAGATAAGTGTGAAGAGAATGGATGTAAATTATAGAGAGAGGGACTAGGCCAATGGGAAGCAGGAGGAAAATAGAGCAAAAATTCAGACATAGGGAAAGATACTCTGAAAAAGAAAGGCCACAAATAGCAAGAGAAGAGACACAGAGTCCTTTTAGCCTCCTGGGTTCTGTTGTCCCTCCAGGTCCAATTCCTGTGACTCCTAACTGGACAATCATTCCATCACTGAGTCTCAGATTCCTCAGTCCCCTCCCCAATGCTCACCCCTCTGTCATGTATTAAAATAACAATCTATTTGGCTAAATTGAGTTCCTTAATCAAGGACAAAAGGACCCAATTTGAACATACCATTTAAAACTGAACAATTTACATGAATCAATTGCATCGCTTTGTCTATTTCTTCATCATAGCTGATAAAATGTGACATAATTGACTAGTTTTTCTTCTTGTATATGCATAATGATTTGTGAAGTGGTTGAAAGACCAGCAAGAAAAGTGTGGGGATTTAAAAGTCCTAGGTAACTGGGTCACAGAATCTTCCAAGAAAAGAAAGATCATCATATAGTTTATCAGACAGGTAACTTGTATATCGTCAGCTTTGTATGTATTTTAAATATATTTATTGTCTTTTCTTATAAAAAATAATGTATGTTTTTAATAAAACTTCAACCATCATATAAATATATAAAGTAGAAGTAAGTCCTAGAACTTCATTGCCAGGGATGATTACTATACAAAAATACAATCTTCTGATTTTTATCTCTCCACACTTGATCTTAGCCAAAAGGCAGAGAAGTGATGACTTTTATCTCTCTAGATACTAATATTGTATTTATATATTTGACAATAATAGTTTTATATGATATATATAATTTTACTAATATAACATCCTTTTTCATTTAATATGTATATTTTGGACACTTTTACCGACTTTTCACAATCATCATTAATCATTGTATTGTTATACTCTTACAATAATAAACATATTGTTATACTTCCTTCAACCGACTGATAGAATTTCAACATATAAAGCATGTGGTAGGGGCGCCTGGGTGGCTCAGTGGGTTAAAGCCTCTGCCTTCGGCTCAGGTCGTGATCCCAGGGTCCTGGAATCGAGCCCCGCATCGGGCTCTCTGCTCGGCAGGGAGCCTGCTTCCTCCTCTCTCTCTGCCTGCCTCTCTGCCTGCTTGTGACCTCCGTCTGTCAAATAAATAAAAATCTTTTTTTTTTTTTAAGATTTTATTTATTTATTTGACAGACGGAGATCACAAGCAGGCAGAGAGGCAGGCAGAGAGAGAGGAGGAAGCAGGCTCCCTGCCGAGCAGAGAGCCCGATGCGGGGCTCGATTCCAGGACCCTGGGATCACGACCTGAGCCGAAGGCAGAGGCTTTAACCCACTGAGCCACCCAGGCGCCCCATAAATAAAAATCTCAAAAAAAAAAAAAAAAAAAAAAAAAGCATGCAGTATTTTACTAAAGGAACATCTAAAATCCTTGTCTTATATTAAGAAATTTTAAAATATCCGAGTGACAAGCCTTGTTCACATTACTAATGTACTTAATCTGATTAAAGATCATGGTATATATATGACTGCTGGTCATTGGTTACATACAAGTTCAGAGACACCTTGAATTCTTTTGAAGTCAGCATTTGACAAGTCAGTCTTCCACAGGCTAAAGCTGAAATGTAATAGTCTAATAGCAGATTTTAGCCTAATCCCAAAGCCAAAGCCAAATTTCAGTGTAGTATTTATAGCAAAAGGTATAGACTTGCAGCCAAAGCTGCAATTACAGGCAAATTTATGATCTCAAATATTTTTCACTTTGGAAAAATATAGAATGAAAATAAATGAACTACACATAACATTCCAATCAGAAATACAGAACTATGAAATAACATAAGGTAAAATTTTAAAAGAAAAATGAGGAAAAACAGAAAAAAATTAATTGAAAAGTAAGAAAAGAATGTAATTGATTTATATACCCCCAAATTATTTTTCCTTCTAAAGAACCAGTAATGCAGACAAAAGGCAGCAGTTTAATTGAGGAAAGAGGGTGAAAACACAATTCAGAAAATTAAGAATAATAATATAATAACTGGTACAAGATTTTTTTTTAAATCATGTCTATTTTGGGGTGCCTGGCTGGCTCAGCTGGTGGGTGTTGTGACTCTTGATCTTGGGGTTGGTTGTAAGATCAAGCCCCACAATGGGTATAGAGATTATTAAAAAAAAAAAAAAATCTTTAGGGGCGCCTGGGTGGCTCAGACATTAAGCATCTGCCTTTGGCTCAGGTCATGATCCTAGGGTCCTTGGATTGAGACCCAGGGTCCTGGCATCCAGCCCCGTGTCAGGCTCCCTGCTCTGCAGAAAGCCTGCTTCTTCTCCCACTACCCCACCCCATGCTTGTGTTCCCTCTCTTGCTGTCTCTCTCTCTCTGTCAAATATATAAATAAATTTTTTTTAAAAAAATTAAAAATCTTTTTAAAAATCATGAATATTTTACATACTACTTTTTAATTCCTGGCCATGTATTTGGAAATACTGATAAAATTGAAAATAAAATCTTAAAAAAAAATAATCTCTATGGGACTCCTGGGTGGCTCAGTTGGTTAAGCAGCTGCCTTCGGCTCAGGTCATGATCCCAGCGTCCTGGGATTGAGTCCCACATTGTGCTCCTTGGTTGGCGGGGAGCCTGCTTCTCCCTCTGCCTCTGCCTGCCATTCTGTCTGCCTGTGCTCGCTCGCTCTCCTCTCTCTCTGACAAATAAATAAAATCTTTAAAAAAAAAATAATAATCTCTATACCCAATGTGGGGCTCAAACTCACAATGCCAAGATCAATAGTTACTTGCTCTACCAACTGAGCCAGCCAGGTGCCTCTATTTTTGAGTCTTAATTACAGTAAACTAGAAAGTGAATAAAACTTCCTTAAAATAATAAAGAATATTTTCATGAAATACAGGTAATATCACACTTAATACTGAAATACTAGTGTTTCCATTAGAGCAAAGAATACAAAGGGGAACTGCTATTATTACCTTATTACCTAACAAGTTCTGAAAATTATAGCAATTTTTTTAAAAGACGTTATTTATTTATTTATTTATTTGAGAGAAAGAAAGAGCAAGACAGAGATAGTGACAGAGAGTACCAACAGGGAGGAGAGAGAGAAACAGGCTCCCTGCTGAGCAGGAAGCCTGACATAGGGCTCCATCCCAGGACCCTGGGATCACAACCTGAGCCAAAGGCACACACACAGATGAGTGAGCCACCCAGGCACCCCTGGAAATTCTAGCAATTAATGTAAACAAGTAAGAAGCATAAGTATAGAAAAGAGAAAAAGTATATATATTATTATTTACATATGATAAGATTATGTACATTTATAATTGAAAGATCAATACAGTAGCCAGATAAGAAAGCAATCATCAGCTCTATTAGATTGACTGTATGCCAGCAATTCCTGGTAATAAAAATATGGTGGAGAAGACTTTGGATTCACAATAATGATGGTTTTACACATATGTGTGCATATTCACACACATATACATACACATTATATTTCAATGTTTAGTCACCTTTAAAAGGATAAGAAGATCAGGGGGGCCTGGGTGGTTCAGGTGGTTAAGTGTCCGACTTTTGATTTCAGGTCAAGATCTTAGGATGGTGAGATCAAGCCCTATGTCAGGCTCGGTGCTGACTGTGAAGCCTGCTTAAGATTCTCTCTCTCCCTCTTCCTCTGTCCCTCTCCCTATACCCCTCTCTCTCTCTAAAAAATGGAAAAAAAAAAAAAGAAAGAAAGAAAAGAAAAAAAGATTATGAAGATCATATATCAGGAAAATTATAAAATTATATTCAGTGATTATAAAAAATAAGACTTGTATAAATGGAGAGAAAAAGAAATATATACTCTAAATGAGATTGACTGAATATTGCAGAAATTGTCAATAGTCCCTAAATAGATTTGGAATAATAACCCTCTGGAAATGAAGTTACCAATATATGTCAAGGATTTTAAAATGATAATATTCCTTGATCCAGTAATAATTTTGCTTCTCAGGCTTTATCCTTAGAAAATAATCATAGACCTTGAAAACATTTAAGTACAATGTGATGCACATATAATAGTATAATATGTTTTACATAGAAAATAGAAAATATGTGGGGCATCTGGCTGGCTCAGTTGGTAATCTGACTCTTCGTCTCAGGGACATGAGTTTGAGCCCCATGCTGGGTGTAGAGATTACTTAAAAAAAAAAAAAAAGAAAATAGAAAATGTGTTTTTAATTCAGTGCAACATTATTTGCTGAGCACTTCCTATATGCCAGATTCTGTGCTCAACAACAGAGGTACAGATAAACAAAACAGTCATTGACCCTTCCCACATAAGATCAAAAGTCAGCTGAGCAATTTTACAACAAGGTGATGAATTCAATGCTGGGGAAAGGATGCTGTTACAGTCCTTAGGAAGAGTGACTTACCTGAACATAGGGGTCAGAGAAGGCTTCCCAAGGAGGTGATGTCTGTACTGAATCCTCAAGGCGGAGGGGGTGTTGTCTAAGTGAAGACCTACAGAAAGAAGGTTCCAGGCTGGAGGAAAACATGCAAGTGCTGGGGTAAGAAACATGCCTTCTGGAAGCGGAGAAAAGTTCATTGCAGTTAGAATGCAAAGTGCTTAGATAGGCAGAAGGCAGGTCTGGGGAAGGAAAATTAATTGCAAGATGTGATTGTGAAGAGATAATCTACAACCAGATTATGAAGGCCTTTACCATCTGGAACTGAAGCATTCACACTTTTTTGACCATGACTCAAAGAAAAAGATAGAGTTCATAATGCCACCAATTTATAAATTTCATAGATATGTATATATGAACCATATTTCATGACAATATTTTTACTATGTGCAAAGCACTCCTATATTTTCTATTTCATGTTAAAATTTACTTAAAAAAATGCTGTCTGTCTCCTCTGAGACCTTGTGTGAATTAGAAATAAGCATCCTCTCTGGGCAGTTGCAACTTAGAGACTCTAGATCTGGCCTTGGAGAGTAAAAAGGGCAGTGGAAAGTGTCTTCATCCAAATAAGATGCCCCTTCCTCACAGTGGATGAAGTTCCACAGACTTGCCCCTAACATTTGCAAAGCTTAGGGTAAGAGTACAAATAGAGGGTCTCATTGAACACGGGGCTACGTCTTTGGATTGCTGTCTTCTCAGCCTGAGCCAGGCCCACACATAAGCAACCATGTCTAAGGGACCTGCAGTTGGCATTGATCTTGGCACCACCTACTCCTGCATGGGTGTCTTCCAGCACGGGAAAGTGGAAATAATTGCCAATGATCAGGGAAACCGGACCACCCCAAGTTATGTCGCCTTCACGGACACCGAACGATTGATCGGTGATGCTGCGAAGAACCAAGTTGCGATGAACCCCACCAACACAGTTTTTGATGCCAAACGCCTGATTGGACGGAGATTTGATGATGCTGTTGTCCAGTCTGATATGAAGCATTGGCCTTTCATGGTGGCGAATGATGCTGGCAGGCCCAAGGTCCAAGTAGAATACAAGGGAGAGACAAAAAGCTTTTATCCAGAGGAAGTGTTTTCTATGGTTTTGACGAAAATGAAGGAAATCGCAGAGGCTTATCTTGGGAAGACCGTTACCAATGCCGTTGTCACAGGACCTGCGTACTTCAATGATTCTCAGCGTCAGGCTACCAAAGATGCTGGAACTATTGCTGGTCTCAATGTGCTTCACATCATCAATGAGCCAACTGCTGCTGCTATTGCTTATGGCCTAGACAAGAAAGTCGGAGCTGAAAGGAATGTGCTGATCTTTGACTTGGGAGGTGGCACTTTTGATGTGTCCATCCTTACTATTGAAGATGGGATCTTTGAGGTTAAGTCCACAGCTGGAGACACCCACTTAGGTGAAGAAGATTTTGACAACCAAATGGTCAACCATTTTATTGCAGAGTTCAAGCGCAAACATAAGAAAGATATCAGTGAAAACAAGAGGGCAGTTCGTCGCCTCCGTACTGCTTGTGAACGTGCTAAGCGTACACTTTCCTCCAGCACCCAGGCCAGTATCGAGATTGATTCTCTGTATGAAAGAATCAACTTCTATACCTCTATCACTCGTGCCCAGTTTGAAGAATTAAATGCTGACCTGTTCTGTGGCACCCTGGACCCTGTTGAGAAAGCCCTTCGGGATGCCAAGTTAGACAAGTCTCAGATCCATGATATTGTCCTGGTGGGTGGTTCTACCCATATCCCCAAGATTCAGAAACTTCTCCAAGATTTCTTCAATGGAAAAGAACTGAATAAGAGCATCAACCCTGATGAGGCTGTTGCTTATGGTGCAGCTGTCCAGGCAGCTATCCTTTCTGGAGACAAATCTGAAAATGTTCAAGATTTGCTGCTGTTGGATGTCACTCCACTTTCTCTTGGCATTGAAACTGCTGGAGGAGTCATGACTGTTCTCATCAAGCGTAATACTACCATTCCTACCAAACACACACAGACCTTCACTACCTACTCTGACAACCAGCCTGGTGTGCTTATTCAGGTGTATGAAGGTGAGCATGCCATGACCAAGGACAACAACCTACTTGGAAAGTTTGAACTCACAGGCATACCTCCTGCTCCTCATGGTGTCCCTCAGATTGAGGTCACTTTCAATATTGATGCTAATGGTATCCTCAATGTCTCTGCCGTGGATAAGAGCACAGGAAAAGAGAACAAGATTACCATCACTAATGACAAGGGCCGCTTGAGCAAGGAAGATATTGAGCGCATGGTCCGGGAAGCTGAGAAGTACAAAGCTGAAGATGAGAAACAGCGGGACAAGGTGTCTTCCAAGAATTCACTTGAGTCTTACGCATTCAACATGAAAGCAACTGTTGAAGATGAAAAACTTCAGGGCAAGATAAATGATGAAGACAAACAGAAGATTCTTGACAAGTGCAATGAAATAATCAACTGGCTTGATAAGAACCAGACTGCAGAGAAGGAAGAATTTGAACACCAGCAGAAAGAGTTGGAGAAAGTCTGCAACCCCATCATCACCAAGCTGTACCAGAGTGCAGAGGGCATGCCAGGAGGAATGCCTGGAGGCTTCCCTGGTGGTGGAGCTCCTCCCTCTGGTGGGGACCCTCCTCTGGGCCCACCATTGAAGAGGTTGACTAAACCAACCTGAGAATAAATAGGTTGAGCATTGTTCCACACACAATATTCAAAGGACCCAAATTTGTAGCAAATTCCATGGCAGTTGTAATGTTGAGCTGCTATAGCAAAAAAACTGGGCATTCTTGATACTTGGATATGGAATATGTGCACAGGGAAAGGAAATAAACATTGCACTTTATAAGCACTGTATTGTTAAGTGGAAAATGCAATGTCTTAAATAAAACTGTATTTAAAATTGAAAAAAAAAAGAGTACAAATAGAGGCCCACATCTTAACGTTGTAGATCAATCTAATTGACTATTAAATAAGTGTGTTCTATTCTTGTAACTTGACACATATAATTTCATAATGACCTAAAAGACCAAGTTCAAATTCAAAATTCTTGGACTCAGAGTTCAGTGTTGGGATATGGCTTCAAGCATAGTCCCCTTCTATTTCTACTTCCAAGTCATCCTATTCCAAAAAGGGCCTTGTTCATATACATGTTGACATCTTGACCCACTTGCGTTACTTCAATTCACCATTCCCTTTCTCCCAGCAAACAATTAGAAAGTGGATTCAGAACTGTTTGGGGACAGGGAATTCTATGGTCCTGGGTATCTGAACCCAAATGGGGTTTTTGTATGAAAGTAGCATTGCCTGAGGACCCCACGAGCAGTGTCCTCTAAAGACTTACTGTTCAAATGTGGTCCATGGACAAACACCATGGGCATCACATGAAAGCTTGCAAAAATGAAGAATCTCAAAGGGGGTACCTGGCTGGCTTCATGGGTACAGCATGTGACTTTTGATCTTGGATTATGAGCTCAAGCCCCATGTAAGCCTCATAGTTAGCACACATGGTGGGTCCAATGGAATTCTGTGCTCATGAGGCACTGTGGCCACTAAGTAGAAATAGAATGTGGGGTGCCTGGGTGCTCAATCAATCAGTGTCTGCCTTTAGCTCAGGTCATGATCCCAGCGTCCTGGGATCGAGCCCCACATCAGGCTCCCTGCTCAGTGGGAAGCTTCCTTCTCCCTCTCCCACTCCCCCTGCTTGTGTTCCCTCTCTCGCTATGTCTCTCTTTGCAAATAAATAAATAAAATCTTCTCTAAAAAAAGAAATAGAATGGCAAGAAATGACTGACATGCATATTGCCTTTATCTCCTCTGCTCACACATATGCTTTATTGGACTCCTATTGGACCTCACTTACAAAATATAAGTTCAAAGATAAAAATATTAAGTACTCCAAAATGGCAACCTCAGAACATGAAACCAAGTGAGGGGCTCTTTCGAGTGAGGGCTCTGCATGATTGCACAAGTCATCTGCCCCTGACACTGGCCCAGAGAGCAATAAAGAGGGTGGTGTAATTGAGATGAGAGAGAATAGTGGTTGGTACTAAAGGAGTGCCCTTGAAATTGGGGGAAAGCAGGTGGCTTCAAGAAATATTTGGACTGCCAGGCCAGTAGTATGTGAGGATCGCTGGGTTGTAGAGGGATAAGGGAGAGGGGAGTTAGGAACAAGTCCAAGGATGGCTTTGGCAATGGAAAGAATGGAAATGTCATTTTCTGGGAATGTTAGAGGAAAAACTGAAATGGAGGGATGGGAAGGAAGTTAAAAGTGTTCCACTTGAGGTACATGTATCCCATGGTAGTGATGTTCATAGACAATAGAATATTCAGATCTGAATCTCCGGAAAGAGATACAAACTAGAGCTATTGATTTGGAAATCCTCCACATACAGATTGTGACTAAAGCCAGGGAAATAAAAGAGATCGCTTAGGAAGAGTGTGCAAAGTAAGAAAAGGACCCAGCCTAGTATCTTAAAAAACACCAACATATATGGGGAAGAAATGTCTTCAAAACAGTCTGAGAAGGAGAAACTATAGGAGAGAATAGCTTTACAGACACCAAATGAAAAGAGCATTGCAGGAAGAAGTAGTCAGCATGGTCAGATGCTGCTGAGAGATCAAGCAAGGAGGGAACGCAAGGCTTTGGGGACAAGGAGGGAACGCATTGGCTTTAGGGACAAGTTCATCTGGGGACCTTGGCAGAGGAAAATTCAGTAGAGGACAAAGGTGAGACTACAAAGGGCTTAAGTGCAAGTAGGAGATCAGTATATAAAGACAAGTGGAGATGACTATTTCAAGAAATGTGGCTATAAAAAAGGAACAAGAGATAACCTGCTAGTTAGAAAGGAATGTGAAGGCCAGGGATATTTTAATTTCTATGTAAAGAGATGCTGGATATTTTGGGGCACCTGGGTGGCTCAGCTGGTTAAGCATCTGACTCTTGATTTTGGCTCAGGTTCTTGAGATCCAGCCTTGTAGTGGGCTCTGCACTCAGCCCATAGTCTGCTGAAGATTCTCTCCCTCTCCTTCTGTCCCTCTCCCTGCTCTCTCCCTCCCTTTCTCTCAAATAAATAAATCTTAAAAAAAGAGAGAGAGATACTGAATACCTGAAGTTGGGAGGAGCCAGGAGAAAGGAAGAAGTTGAATATAGAAGAGAAAAAAGGGATCATGTTTATATCCAGTTTCTAAAGAGGGCAGGTAAGTTCCACAAACAGGCCAGGGATCATTGCTGTGTTTACTGTTTTGTGTCTACAACAGTATATTTATTTCCTAGGGCTGATGTAACAAAGTACCACAAGCTGGGTGGCTCAAAACTATAGAAATTTATTGTCTCACAGCTCTGGAGGCTACAACTCTGAAATCAAGGTGTTGACAGTGTTATGCTCCCTCTGGAACCTTCCTTGCCTCTTTGTAGCTACTGGTAGGATGCAGACAATCTTTGGCTTTCCTTGGCTTGTAGCTGCAGAACTCTAATCTCTGCCTTCATTGCAACATTACATTCCCTCTGTGTCTCTGCTTTCATGTGACCATCTTATGAGGACACCAGTCATATTAGATTGGGGGTCCACCCCATCTAAACTAATTACATCTGCGGTGACCCTATTTCCAAATGAGGTCATATTCTGAGGCACTGAGATTTAGGACTTCAACAGGTCTTTTTTGGGGGGGGAAGGATATAACTTACAACAAACATAGGAAGTCTTTGTTTAAAATAAAATAAAATAAAAACAATAATAATAAAATAGGACAATTTTAACAATACTGTAATAAAAGTTATGTGAACATATTCTCTTTCGTAAGATATCTATTGTACCGTACTTACCCTTCTCATTATGACATGAGATGATACAATGCCTACGTGATGAGATGAAGTGAAGCGAATGATGTAGGTGCTGTAACTGAACCCACAGAAAGTGACACTGTGGATAAGGGGGAAATACTGTATATCAAATATACGGTACTTGTGTTTAACTTCCCTTCCCTTCTAGCCTAACTGCAAGACTTTTCAGTGGTCCTCTTGTGCCAACGTTCCCAATTGCCTACCCCTGTTGTCTTTCCTTGGCTACTTCCTGGCAAAACCCCAGCTATTTGCCCCAGCCATTTGCCTTGGTACAGAAGTCACACAGCAGGGCAGATTTATGCCACTATACATTCATGGGCTCTACCCTCAACCAGCCCCTCAATACTGCTTCTTTTTTTTTTAAATGATTAAGGATTTTGACTTTATTATGACAATATTTTTTTAACAAAACCATTAAATCTGTCCCTTGCATAATTTAAATAAACACTTTCCATGGTCCTCTTTTTGATAAATTAGAAGGGTCTAGATTTTTTTATAAAGTCATGAGCCCTGTCAAAACACTTCTAGGTTTGCATATTTTTCCAGATACGAGTAACAATACCCATAAATCATACTTAAATTCAGATTCTTATCTGAAATTGCCTTGAAGTAAGTGGAAATATGACAAAAGTTTTTTTTAATTACACCAAATCATGCTTCATAGAATTTTATTTCTGAGTTATTATGGATACACTGTCTGTTTTCCTTTTTCAATGTTTTTTTTTCCCCACTTCATTATTTTAATGTGTTATATTCATCTTTTTTTATATATAGTGTTCTATGATTGACTATTTGCATATAACACCCCTTGCTCATTACAATAGGTGCCCTCCTTAATACCCAACACCTGGCTATCCCACCCCCCCGCCCCTCCCTTCTGAAACCCTCAGATTGTTTCTCAGAATCCATAGTCTCTCAAGGTTCATCCCCCCTCCTCTGATTTCCCCCCCTTCAGTTTTCCCTTTCTTTCCCTAATGTCTTTCATGCTATTCCTATGTTCCACATATGAGTGAAACCATATAGTAATTGTCTTTCTCTGCTTGACTTACTTCACTTAACATAATCCCCTCCAGTTCCATCCATGTTGATGCAAATGGTGGGTATTCATCCTTTCTGGTAGATGAGTAATATTCCATTATATATATGGACCACACCTTCTTTATCCATTCATCTGTTGAAGCAGCCCCTCAATCCTTCTAGGCAGTCCTTCTTTCCCCTGTTAGTTTTCTTCCCCATTTCAGACTTCCTTTCTGTTCCACACCTCTTTTTTTTTTAAGATTTTATTTATTTATTAGAGAGAGAGAGAGAGCGAGCACAAGCGGGGGAGCAGCAGGCAGAAGGAGAGAGAGAAGCAGGCCCCCCACTGAGCAAGGAACCAGATGTGGGGCTTGATCCCAGGATGAGCAGAAGGTAGACGCTTAGCCAACTGAGCCACCCAGGTGCCCCTGTTCCACGCCTCTTAATGCCTCCCTCCCCGTAACTCAACTTTCTCCACACCTCAGGAGAGATTTCACTTCCTTCTTCATGGAGAATTTTAAAGACTTCAGCTGACACAATTTCCTTGTGCCAGGCATCACATGCAGCCAGTTTTTCCTTCCCTCTCACTACAATCGAATGGTATCTCTCCTTTGGTCTAAGGCAAATTCCTCCTCTAGTTCCACAAATCACATTCATTCATTCAACAAACATTGAATCAAGACTCCTTATGTTTGTGGGGTCCCTGGGATGCTCCATTGGTTGATCAACTGCCTTTGGCTCAGGTCATGATCCCCGAATCCTGGGATCATGACCTGAGCCGAAGGCAGACACTTAATGACCAAGCCACCCAGGCACCCCGTTATAAAAATCTTTAAACAAATTAAATGTATGCTACAACAATGTATGTGTGCCATGACCCGAATGTTTGTGTTCCCCCAGAACCCACATGTCATAATCCTAACAACAACATGATAGTGTTAGGAGGTTGAGATTTTGGGAGATGATTAGGTCATGAAGGTGGAGCCCCCATGAATGCAATGAGTGCTCTTCTAAAAGAGACCCCAAAGAGCTCCCTCACTCCTACCATGTGAGGATACATTGAGAAGCTGTGACCTAGAAGAGAGCTCTCACCCAACCATGGTGGCATCCTGATCTTGGACTTCCAGCTTCTGTATCTGTGAGAAATAAATTTTTGTTGTTAATAAGCTATCTAGTATGTGGTATTTTGTTATAGCAGCCTGAATGGACTAAGATAATGTGATTCTTTGCATTAAACAACAAGATCTAGTGGCAGGCTTAAAAAGAACCATAATTTCTAGGTAGAAATAAGCATACCTAAAATTCTTACGTATCTGTATATGAAAGTAACAGTAATGCAATGTATATAAAAATAGCTGTGTTTTCTATGGTGATAAAGCCATAGCTACTACTAGTAATTCGGTGGTATATTATCTACCGTTATGATTGAAGGAAATGCTACATTTCAGTAAATGCTTAGTGAAAATAAAGATACAGATTTTTCCCTGCCCAAATTCATAGATCCCTTGAATCATCATGGCTCCTTGAAGGCCAGTGGATCCCAGGTATGAATGCTTGGTGTGGAGGTCAGAAAATGGAAGAAGTCAAAGAACTGAGAAGCCAAATTGTTTGGACGTTGATGTGTGGACATTGGAAACAGATGATGAAGAATAGCACAGCAAACCTGGTCCTGAACTCTTCAAAATTAGTAAAAGGCAGTAATTAGACAGTTGGAAAAGAACTGCCTTAAGGCAGTTCAAAGGGTGGCAAGTCAGGTGGAATGAACATGAAAAAATCAGGGAAGAAGGGGCGCCTGGGTGGCACAGTTGGTTGAGCGACCGACTTGGTTTGGGTTCAGGTCATGATCTCAGGGTCCTGGGATCCATCCCCGCCTTGGGCTCCTTGCTTAGTGCAGAGTTTGCTTAGGACTCTTTCTCCTTCTCCCTCTCCCCCACCACCCCTGGCACCGCCAAAATCAGTAAAATCTTTTTTTTTTTTTAAATCAAGGGTTGTACATAAAGATGAAAGAATTAATTGTCAAGAAGTGGCAGTAGGATGCAAGGAAGATACTGACCTCAACTTTCTCATCTGAGGGAAATAGCTTAAGAAGCCTGCAAAGGGAGGCACTTAGCTGGCTCAGGTGGTAAAGCATTTGGCCTTTAATTTTGGGGTCCTGAATTCGAGCCCCATGTTGGGTGTGGAGATTCCTTAAGAAAAAAGAGGATGCAAAAGGAGGTGGTATCCTCAAGGAAGTAGTAGATTTTACTTAAGGCAAGGAGCTGGAAGGATGTACATGGTTAAGTGTGTTAGGTAGTTTCTTACTCCTGTAGACTGGGCAGGGGAAAAGACTGGGAGAGAGGGTACTAGTTGGGGTGTAGTATGGACTAGAAAGGCAAATGGATGTGAGAAGATACATTACCAGAAGCATTTTAACTCACAGGTGGAGACAATGCCTGGGTGGCTCAGTTGGTTAAATGTCTTCCTTCAGCTTAGGTCATGATCCTGGAGCCCCAGGATTGAGCCCCACATCAGACTCCCTACTCAGGGGGGAGGCTACTTCTCCCTCTCCATTTGCTGCTCCTTTTCCTTGTGCTCTCTCTGTGTCAAATAAATAAATAAATTCTTTCAAAAAATTCATGGATGGTAATATAAACCCACCACCCAAGGATAACCAGTGTAGCATTATCATTTGGAGTATTTATTGCTATAAAATTGGTCGTCATGACAAAATTCAAAGCAATAAAAACTTTCAGTCTTACTTAGGGAATTGGTTAGTTATTGAATATCCGTAAAAATGAAATATTCTGGAGTGCCTGGATGGTTCAGTTGGTTAAGTGTCTGCCTGCAGCGGGTCATGATCCCAGGGTCCTGGGATAGAGGCCCAACATCATGCTCACTGCTCAGTGGGACTCTGTTTCTCCCTCTGCATTTCCCCTGGCTTGTGTTGTCTCTCTCACTCACTCTCTTTCAAATAAATAAATAAAATCTTTTTTTTTTTTTTTTAGATTTCTATTTATTTGGGAGAGAGAGTGTGCCCAAGCAGCGGGGAGGGGTAGAGGGAGAGGGATAAGCAGGCTCCCCGCTGAGGAAGGTTCCTCCCAGAACCCTGGAATCATGACCTGAGCTGAAGGTAGACACCCAACGACTGAGCCACCCAGACACCCCATGTAACTCTTGTTCTTGGGATAAAATGGATACCTAAGAGTATCAAGGTGGTTCTTGTCTTTGGAAGTTAGGTTGAGAACCTCCTGCTCTTCTCTCTTAAAATCTTGCTTCTTTGAAAATTTCAAAGAGCATTGGATTTTAAATCAATAAAAATCTTTTAAAAAATGAAATGTTCTGGATGTTGTTAATGAGAACAAGTAGAAGAATTTCTATAGGCATTGAAGATTGTCATTATAGAATATTAAGCAAAGGGGCCCTGGGTGGCTCAGTGTGTTAAGCTCTGCCTTAGGCTCAGGTCATGATCTCAGGATCCTGGGATCGAGCCCCGCATCGGGCTCTCTGCTCAGCAGACAGCCTGCTTCCTCCTCTCTCTCAGCCTGTCTCTCTGCCTACTTGTGATCTTTCTGTCAAATAAATAAATAAAATCTTTAAAAAAAAAAGAATATTAAGTAAAAAAAAATCGGGATAACCAACCATGGACAGTATAATTCAAATTTTTACTAAAATTTATATCTGCATACATAAATAAAACATTTTTATAGTGGTTATTTTTAACTTGTGGAATTATAAGTTATTTTAATTTTACTTTTAATATCCTCCTTCTTTTTACATTTTTATAAGATATCTTTTTATAATTTTTTTATAAGTTTTAATAGTTGAATAAGAAAAATTAAAATATAGCCTTTAGAAAATTAGATATATTTACATGCCTAAAGTTGAAAATGTATATTTTACTTACTTTGGAAGTTTATGCTCTGCAGATCGTTCTTTATGTGAGTGAAAAATTGATAAATAATTTAAATTCCCAGAAAATGGCAAACAAGAAATTGCATAGGAGACAGTTTCTTATATTTGGATATCATTGGATCTAAGAGGTTGTATGTATTCTATATTAAGAAGAATGTTTGAAGAAATTTGGGGCACTGTAATATGAATCATCTATGAACTATAAATCTAAAATAAACATTAATATGGTATTGAGCATATTTTACCTTCTGAGATACGTGTGAGATATGGCTCTTTATTAAGGTAGACAATAATAACATGGGCAGGAGTGATATCACGAGTTGACAGAAGAGTTTAAAGTGTCTGTAACAAACACACCTCTCCAAGATGCAGCTGAAGCTGAAGTGATAAATCTCACGCTATGCTATTCATGTTAATAATTAGTTTTCTAGAGTTTTGTTAGATTTATTCCAGGAGGGGGACCTGGTTGGCTCAGTCGTTAAGCATCTGCCTTCAGCTCAGGTCATGATCCCAGGATCCTGGGATGGAGCCCGCATTGGGCTCCCTGCTCAGCAGGAAACCTGCTTTTCCTTCTCTCACTCCCCCTGCTTATGTTCCTTCTCTTCCTGTCTGTCAAATAAAAAAATCTTAAAAAACAACAACTGTAGATTCATTCAAGGAACTCTTTCTGGGGAGACTGATCAGACATCTTGCAGATGTGTGACATTATTGCAAAGAATGGAGAGTGCTAATATCTTAGGATAAATATATCACATTTAATGGAAAAATTATTTAAAGCATATTTCCTGTGGAGAGTGGATCATAAAGTATCTGTATATTGTTGACATGATCCCAGAACTTCCAATCAACTACTTATAATAAGGTTGCTCCTCTTTTTCTTATTGTTAGCGGCCATTAATGATCATTGCTTAAATACATTAATTTGTGAGATGTTTGCAAAATGATGGCATTCTAATTATGTTAATCTTTTTCAGTTATTAAATAGGATACAGCAATAAAGAGAAACTTACCTTTTATTTGATTATCTGTTACTACAATTGGTGTTGGAAAGTCCCTTTATTTGCCAGTTCTGAAACTGATGAGTTGGTTCACCAGCATCCTCAAAGAGCATCAAAATCAGTTTTGTTTTGTTTAGGTATCATTATGAATTCACAGATTTGAACAAATTGTATGTATGTCAAACTATTGTAGTTCTTATCCTTGGTAATAGTCTAAATTTACATCTTTGTGTGGTAGGAGATGTTCCAGGTTGGCTAGAGTTCTTTTAACACAATCCTAGGAGTCTTTGGTAGCTTTCTTGCTCTCTGCTCTAACAAGGTGCACAAGGTTCATCTTGTATATTTCTTGCCTCAAGATCTGTAATCAGTCATTTATTCAATAAGCCCTGTTTTCTTTCAATGGTAGATGGCAGAGACTACAATCAGGGCCCTAGGGGGCAGGGTTCACAAGTTTTGATGCATATGAATCACACTTCTAGTTTTCTGTGTGTGTGGTTTTTGTTGTTGTTATTGTTTGTTTTTTGCAGTGCTTCTCATTTTACTCAGAATAAAATCCTTTTAATGACCCATAAGGCCCTACATGATTTGCATGGCCTATTTCTTCTATTCTTTACCACACGTTTCAGTCTTTGGGCTGCTGCCATGGGAATGTGCTTTTCCCAGATATGTGCATAGCTCAATCCCTCATCTCCTATGTGTCTTTGCTTAATCTCATGGAAGCCTATTCTGTCAACTATATTTATTTATTTATTTATTTTTAACTTTTTTTTTTAAGATTTTATTTATTTATTTGACAGGCAGAGATCACAAGGAGGGGGAGAGGCAGGCAGAGAGAGAGGAGGAAGCAGGCTCCCTGCTGAGCAGAGAGCCTGATGTGGGGCTCAATCCCAGGACCCTGGGATCATGACCTGAGCCGAAGGCAGAGGCTTTAACCCACTGAGCCACCCAGGCACCCCTGTCAACTATATTTAAAATCACACCACTATTTCCCTCCCGAAACCCACTCCCAATGTCTTGTGTTCTATTTTTTTCATATCATTTCTCGTTTTCCCATATGCTTTATAATGTATGTATTTATTTAGTATTCCTCCCCTCCTCCTAAAATACAAGCTCCACAAGGGCAGGGATTTTGGTTGTTTGGTTTACTGCTATATTTTTAGTGCTTAGGACAGACAGTACCTGTACATGTTAGCTATTCACTACTTACTTACTCAATGAACAAATGGATAAATTTTAGCATATTTCTGAATCATCACACGCCTAAACCTATCAAGTTCAATCTCAGAGGAACAGATACAATTTAAAGCAAACAACATCCCTCAAGAAACTGAGCTATATCCAGGTATGTAGAATGTAGAGACAAGTGCATGAATTTCAACACTAGCCTGACATTGCTGGCTTTGATCAATGTTTGTGTATTCTTTTTTTTTTTTCTTTTTTTGAGAGAGATAAAAGAGAAAGCAAGGTGGGAGAAGGGGCAGAGTAAGAAGAAAAGAGAGACTGCTAAGCAGGCTCCATGCTAGCCTGACACAGGCTTGATCTCACAACACTGAGATCATGACCTGAGCTGAAGTTGAGTTAGACGCTTAACCTACTAAGCCACCCAGGCTCCCCTCTGCATTCATTTTTGAAAAAGAAGTGCAATATAAGCTGATAGTCTCCAACAGTAATATAACTAAAAGATGAGAATTGAGATGTGCCCCAAAGAATACACCTCACTATTGCTCCAGAGAAGTTTAGTATGCTTAATATCCATGTTCTTCAAATATAGGTAAATTATTAACTATTAGCAACATTTTTGTATAAAAGTAGTTGATTAAAGTTACTTGGGGCATCTGGCTGGCTCAGTTGGTGGAGTGTGTGTGTGACTCTTGATTTCAGGACTGTAAATCCGAGCTCCACGTTGAGTAGAGAGTTTACTTTAAAAAAAATAATAAATAAAAACGTTAAAAAAAAAAAGTGGATTTCAGGCTACTATTGACATAGCAAGGTTAAGCCTAATCTGAGATTCAGATTTGTCTGGACTAATGAGGCTGAGCCTTCCTGGATCTTAGGTTGAATTGCAAGGTAGGAGTCTGCTAGGAAGAGATCAGACATGGGGCAGAGGAGAAGGATAAGAAAGTACTAAACCCAAGTCTGACTATAGGTACCAGGTCTCAGTGCTATGGGAAAACATGTATGATACATTTTTTTTTTTTATTTTATTAAGTATACTCTACTCTGAACATGGGGCTTAAATTCATGGCCCCAAGGAGATCAAGAGTTGCATGCTCTACAGACTGAGCCAGCCAGGTTCCCTTCATGGAAAAATGTCTATGACAAAAGGCTGACAATAGGAACTGCACAGATTTCTATTTTATGAGGCATAGTACCAAGAGGAGGATATGAGAGCACAATACCCCTCTGGACTATGAATATTAGCAAGAAAGGAGACTTTGATGCTTTGTGGGAGGCACTGGATATGTGGGGGTACCCGATGGAAGGGTCATAGTAATAGGCAGAATATCAGAAAGGGCATCAGGAGGCCTATTTGTGAATATATGTGAGATACTCTAATGGGACTCCAGAACCTCTCTGAAGGAATTTTGTAGGGGCTAGAGGTTCTGTGTCAACAGAAGGGCAGTGAGCAGGTACAATTTAATGTGATTTTACCCATTTTCACAGATTAGTGAATTTTGAGGAAATTTACATTACCACTGGGGGGAAAAACTGGGGCACTGTACTTAGTGGACTGAACACTGGACTGAGAAAGGGATAGAGGATGTTGGTTGTCATTTTGGTCATTAACTAGTTGGGTTACCTTGGGCAAGTGAAGAATCTGGACTTAGACTTGAAAGAGTCTTTAAAGCTGATTAGGGCCAGCTCCCTTTCTTCAACTCACACGGACAGGAGACTATGATTTGGAGGCTGTATATTCTCATATAAGGAACTTCATTTTTAGGCTCAGTTTGCCTCTTTTTATTTAGTACATTAATCTCTGTTGTGCTTTCTAGAGAAACACTTAAATTAACTACTCCTTTGGGGTTGGTATTTAGCAGGGTAAGAACAGCATCTTTGGACTTAGATTACCAGATTTTAAATGCCAATTCCTCCACTTCCTTTGTGACTTTCACTAGGTTACTTTTCTAAGGTTCAACTACCTCATCTGTAAAGTGGCTTAATAATAGTACCTACCACATGGGGTTATTATTAATATACTATTGTTCCACCTGATATACTTTCAAATATCTAAAATTAGCCATATTTTTCCTTGAAATTCATTTCTTCAGGTTAAATATTTCCAAGTCCTTAAAATGTTGTCCAGAATGAATTGTTTACAGAACCTTGGTCTTCTTTCTTTGGATGCCTCCTAGTCTGTCAGTGTTTTATTAAATGTCCCACCCCCAAAAAAAAACAAAAACAAAAACCAGTATTTTTATATGCAAAATACAGATGATGAAATCATTCCTTCTAGTGATCTAGACCTTAAACAGCCTATATTTTAAATATTTCAATCTTAGTTTATCACATATAAAACATATGAATACCAAATAATGCCTCTTTTATCTACTTTCCAGGGTTTCTGTAAGAGAAACTGAGATGATATATGTCAAAGTACTATGAAAAATTAAAAGAAGTGAAAGTGTCATTGTTTTATACTGTTTTGCATTAAATAGGGAACAAAATTATGATAGGTATGACCTGTCAGTTACAAAAAATAAGTTTTTTTTTTTTTTAAGATTTTATTTATTTGACAGACAGAGATTACAGGTAGGCAGAGGAAGGCAGAGAGAGAGAGGGGGAAGCAGGCTCCCCGCTGAGCAGAGAGCCCGATGTGGGGCTTGATCCCAGGACCCTGGGATCATGACCTGAGCCAAAGGCAGAGGCTTTAACCCACTGAGCCACCCAGGCGCCCCACAAAAAATAAGTTTTAAAACTTACTGCAATCCTAATGTTCATAGAGAAAAAGGAAATTTTATCTTTGGGAGGGTTATTTTTAAAATTTTCAAGCTTAAATTTCAATTCAATTAATTAACATTTAATGTATTATTAGTTTCAGAGGTAGAGGTCAGTGATTCATGAGTCTTATAATACGCAGTGCTCATTACATCACGTACCTTCCTTAATGCCCATCATCCAGTTACCCAATCCCCGCACCCATTTTCCTTCCAGCAACCCTGTTTGTTTTCTATGATTAAGACTCTCCCGGGGCACCTGGGTGGCTCAGTGGGTTAAGCCTCTGCCTTTGGCTCAGGTCATGATCTCAGGGTCCTGGGATCAAGCCCCGCATCAGGCTCTCTGCTCAGCAGGGAGCCTGCTTTCCTCTCTCTCTGCCTGTCTCTCTGCCTAATTGTGATCTCTGGCTATCAAATAAATAAATAAAAAAAATTAAAAAAAAAAAGACTCTCCCATGGTTTGTCTCCCTCTCTGAATTCATCTTATTTTATTTTTTTCTTCTCCCTGATGATCCTGTTTTTTTTTTTTTAAAGACTTTATTTATTTATTTGACTGCCAGAAATCACAAGTAGGCAGAGAAGCAGGCAGAGAGAGAGGAGGAAGCAGACTCCCTGCTGAGCAAAGAGCCCAATGTGGGGCTCGATCTCAGGACCCTGGGATCATGACCTGAGGAGAAGGCAGAGGCTTTAACCCACTGAGCCACCCAGGCACCCGTTTCGTTTCTTAAATACCACACATCACTGAGATCATGAAATTCTTTCTCTGATTGACATATTTCATTTAGCATAATACCCTCTAGTTCCACCAATGTTACTGCAAATAGCAAGATTTCATTTTTTTGATGGTTGAGTAGTATTCCATATATATGTATGTTCCATACACACATACAAACAGTATCTTCTTTATCCATTCATCTATCGATGTACATCTGGGCTCTTGCCATAATTTGGCTATTGTGGATGTTGCTGCTATAAACACTGGGGTGCAGGTGCCCCTTTGATCACCACCTTTGTATTGGGGTAAACACCCAATAGTGCAATTGTTGGGTCATAGAGTAGTTCCATTTTTAACTTTCTGAGGAAACTTTATGCTGTTTTCCAGAGTGTTTTCCAGAGTGGCTGCACCAGCTTGCATTCCCACCTACAGTGTAGGAGGGTTCCCCTTTCTCCACATCCTTGCCAACATCTGTCATTTCCTGACTTGTTAATTTTAGCCATTCTGACTGGTGTGAGGTGGTATCTCATTGTGGTTTTGATTTGTATTTCCCTGGTGCCAAGAGATGTGGAACATTTTTTCATGTGTCTGTTGGCTGTATGTATGTCTTCATTGGAGAAATACCTGTTCATGTCTTCTGCCCATTTCTTGATTGGACTATTTGTTCTTTGGGTGTTGAGTTTGATAAGTTCTTTATAGATTTTAGATACTAGCCTTTATCTGGTAAGACATTTGCAAATTATCTTCTCCCATTCTTTTCTGTTGTCTTTTGGTTTTGTTGACTGTTTCCTTTTCTGTGCAAAAAGCTTTATTTAAGTCCCAATAGTTCATGTTTGCCTTTGTTTCCCTTGCCTTTGAAAACGTGTCTAGCAAGAAGTTGCTGTGGCCAAAGTTACAAGAGATTGCTGCCTGTGTTCTCCTCTAGGATTTTGATGGATTCCTGTCTCACATTTAGGTCTTTCATCCATTTTGAGTCTATTTTTTTGTGTATGGTATAAGGAAATTGTCCAGTTTCATTCTCCTGCATGTCCAATTTTCCCAACACCATTTTTTTTTTTTAAAGATTTTATTTATTTATTTGACAGAGAGAGATCACAAGTAGATGGAGAGGCAGGCAGAGAGAGAGAGAGAGGGAAGCAGGCTCCCTGCTGAGCAGAGAGCCCGATGCGGGCCTCGATCCCAGGACCCTGAGATCATGACCTGAGCCGAAGGCAGCGGCTTAACCCACTGAGCCACCCAGGCGCCCCCCAACACCATTTTTTGAAGAGATTGTCTTTTTATCTATTGGATATTCTTTTGTTTTGTCAAAGATTTGCTGACCATAGAGTTGACGGTCCGTTTCTGGGTACTCTATTCTGTTCCAATGATGTATGTGTCTGTTTTTGTGCCAGTACCATACTGTTTGGATGATCACAGCTTTGTAATAGAACTTGAAGTCCAGGCTTGTGATCTCACCAGCTTTGGTTTTCTTTTTCAACATTTCTTTGGCTATTTGGGGTCTTTTCAGTTCCATACAAATTTTAGGATTATTTGTTCCTAATTTAGGAACAAATTTAGGATTATTCAGTTCCATGCAAAATTTAGGATTATTTGTTCCAGCTCTGTGAAAAAAGATGGTATTTTGATAGGGATTGCGCCGAATGTATAGATTGTTCTACATAGCAGAGACATTTTAACAATATTTTGAAAAAACAAAATTTTAGACTGTGAAATATTCAGTAAGCCCAAAACCATTTTTTGTTACATGAAGTGATTATGAAAGAAGTAATCTCATTTATGTCAAAAAGTTTTTCCTGTGAAGCATATGACTTCAGACAACATTCACTTCCTATCTGAAAGAGTTTCATTTCAATCTCTGGTTTCTCTGATAGTATTTATTTTTTAAGGGAGCTCTATGCCCAATGTGGAGCTTGAACTCATGACCCCAAGATTAAGTGTTGCAAGCTCTACCAACCGAGCCAGCCAGGCATCCCTCTTAATAGTGATAATTTTTATTGAAAAATTATCTATTTCTCAAAAAACTGAACTTGATGAAACAAGGGGAGAAGCAGCTTTGTTTGTTAATATTCAATTAAAAAAGCATATTGTAGATTTGGTTCCAATTTAGTAAATAGAAACCTAAAGGGAAAATGTATAAAACCAAAGAGATTACATTGCATGGGCTTTTTTCATAGCTATTACTCATAATTCTTTAGCTAAATATAAACTCCCAAAATTATAGCAGTGGCCACTTATCCTTTGCTTCTTAGTCTATAGAGCTATCATAACAAAATATCACAGACTGGGTGGCTTAAACAATAGAACTGAAGTTTTCTCACAGTTCTGGAGGCTGTAAGTCCAACATTCTGAGGCCTCTTATCTTGGCTTGTGGGTGCTCACTATCGCATTATGTGCTCATATGACCTCTGCTTTGTGGGTCTGCTGGGGAGAGGGAGAGAATGAGCTCTCTGGTGTTTTTTTTTTCTTATTTTTGTTTTTTAGTAAAGACAGTCTTCCTCCTGAATCAGAGTCTTCCCCTTACGAGCTTATTTAAACTCCATTACTTCTTTTGAGGCTCTATTTCCAAATACAGCCACCCTAGGTGGCTACAGCTTCAATATATTAATTTTGGGGGATACATATATTTGTCCTTAACATCTTCTAACTTTTCTCATTTTCTTTTACCCCTTTTGGAGAAGTTAAATCACATCATAATTGCCCTAAATATACAAGCTGAATTCTACTTAGATTATTTTTTATAGGAGCCATTACATTGTCTTAGACAGAATTTAAGAGATTAAAGGGTACAGATTCTTCTTGTAAAGACTTCACATTCTAGGGCCAGAAAGCGATAAACCAATAATCAGAATACAACATGCTATGGGTCATTTTGTAGTTTCAGTGGAGAGGACCTTATTTTACCTAGATTTCATCAGCATCTTTCCATGGTACGTCTGATCTTTGTCTTACTTGGGACTCTCACTTTTTTCCCCCTATTCAGCCTGGATCTCAAGGTTAATAATTTTAAGTTTTATCTACATCCTCAGTGCCCTTGGCTTGTCATTGTTTTGCTCCTCCTGGCCAGTTTACTCCTAATTTTGGATTAATTCATTGATCTGCTTTCTTCTCCCAGGCAGATAAGCCCCATAGAATAGTAAGAATTATGCTGATTAACTATTAAAATTGGTAGTTTTCACCTTCAGCAGGCACTTTTGCACTATAAAACAAACCTGTCTGTAGCTAACTCCACCTCTCTAAATAGATACTGTCTGATGAACACCCTAGCATACTTCCTAGATTCCTTATCTTATTCTTTCCTGGAACTTTACCAGGAAAGTTCAGATACTAATTCGTTCAATTTCCATGCTAAGGCTCTGCATTAAATCAAGGGTATCTCCAGCCCTATAACCCAAGCAATTATTTGCTAGTTTTCATCCTTGCTTTCCATTCAGAACTCCTTTACTTTTCATCTCGTTTCTGTTCCTGATATGGCAGTTACACTTAACAGATTTCTACTTCCCAATTTTTGTCCCTTGGCACAAAATAACCTCCAGGATTTTAACTAATCCTGGAATTCCCTACTCTTGGAATGTTCCAGGACTCAACTCTTAGACCGCTTCTTTTCTCTTTATATTAACTTCTTGGTGATCTCATCTAATCTTATGCCTTTAAATATACCATCCACATGCTGATGACTCCAATTTTATTTCTCCAGCTCAGATCTCTTCCTTGAGCTCCAAACTTCTCTACCTAACTCAAAATTTCATTTGGATATTAGATTCCATCTCAAATCTAACATGTTCAAAATCAAGCCTCTGCAATATAATACTTGTGAGAAATGGTCATTATTTTGATTGTGGTAATTATTTCATGGGTGTATATCAACGGAAAAACTTGCCAAACTGTATATTTAAACCCATACAATTTGTTGTATCAATAGTTAGGAGGCAATGGTAGGTAGGTCAAAAGTTAACTGACCTCACTAAAGTAATGCACTGTATTTTAAATCTTTTTGTATTCAAATGATAAATTTTGAGTATTCTTAAATGCTTTTTCGATTATTAACACTCTTGAAAAGAACTAGAACCAACTGAGTAAGTATAACTAAGATAAAGTTCCCAAATAGGTTAGATTATACTACACCCGATTTGGGATTCTGTGAGATTAAATCCTTATTTCCTGTTATAACTCAGCCACATGGCATGCCAGGACTTTAGTGATGTGCTAGTAGTAAAGGGAAGAGGTCAGCATTTATGAGAATGAGAGAGAAGTCTGGTTTTCATTTTGTAAAGACACCCTCTCCTCCACCCTAAGATGGTCCACAAAGCTTCCAGAACTGCATGGCAAACCTGTGCTTTGATCTGATCTCTGTACATATCCAAATACATAGAATCAGTGAGGTGGAGTGAGACTAGAGGCAGTGGCAATATTCAGTTAGGCAATTATGAATACTAAATACCATGCTCTGAGTATCCTGAATCAAGCTTTTGGGAGTTAACATGGGAAAGAGGGTCTCATCCCCAGGGAGGAAGTACTAGCAAAAGATAAGCAGACTATCCTAGCAGGCTGGAATTCAACTAAAGATTAACTGAGCAAGTGGTGTTAAAAATCTGAGCCCAAGCACAAGATTTCCTATGGGTTGAGCAAACAGTAAGGATTTATAAGGTGCATAATCACTTCAGAGAATACTTGATTGGGCAGCCAGGTGCACTAGATATTCTATTTCTGGCAACAGAACTAGTTTTAGAAAGCACCAAATGGTAGGTCTAAGCCTACCATATTTGAAGATAATCTGGAAGCATGATGGAAAGCATAGAAAAGAATTCCTATTGGCTGGGGCACCTGGGTGGCTCAGTGGGTTAGGCCGCTGCCTTCGGCTCAGGTCATGATCCCAGGTCCTGGTTTCGAGCCCCACATCGGGCTTTCTGCTCAGCGGGGAGCCTGCTTCCTCCTCTCTCTGCCTGCCTCTCTGCCTACTTGTGATTTCTCTCTTTCAAATAAATAAATAAAATCTAAAAAAAAAAAAAAAAAAAAAAAAAGAATTCCTATTGGCTAAAGCCACACACATGTAGACTGCTCCTTCAAAATCTGAAATCAGTACTAACCATGCAGATCCCAGTCTATTATAGCCATATTCCTTTATTCCTTGAGTCTTTAAGTCTCCATTAAGTTCTCTATTAAGTCGCACATAGGCTCAGAAAGGTTAAGTCCCTTATCCAGGTAACTTAAGGTCCCTGTTTGTAACTAGTAGTTACCTATTTGTTAATATAAAGGTATTACCTGGTTTGTTAGATTCCCAAATAGTAAGGCTAGTAGACTCTAACAGCCAAAATCTCCATTGTGTGAATGAAAAAACATCATCCAAATCTAGTAGTTGTTTTCCATTTTAATGGAAGCTGATGTTAATTATATGTTAAAGTTCCAAGCTTAATTTCACTAAATTGTACCTTTTTGGTCCTGATTTGTTCAAGTATGGACTCTGCAGAATCAAATGGACTAAACTATGTGATTTTCTGCTCTAGGTCTTCCCACTGAAAAAAAAAGTCAAGTTTTAGGTAATTCAAATGACCATAGCTTTACAGTTGCCCCAAAACACTTCAGCCTTATCTTCCACTTTATTTGTCCCGTATCTGACCACCCAATTGATACCCAAATTCCCAATTCATCACTCTCAGGTCCTGGGGCATACAATCTTTACCTCACGTGTTTATACCTAATGATTTATATTCCTCACATCTCTGGGTTGGTTTTGATTCAAATCCACTGTTTAATTGCCTCAGATATTAAGTATCTTTCTCACAGTACTTTTATTATAGCTTGTCTGTTGTCACTTTGTACCACTATTAACAGAGGACACAGGAAGTGTTTTACTTCTGACCTCCTTATTAGAGCCCAGTACAGTACAATACATAAACTTGATTTGGAGTCTATCAACTGAAGACCTGTGACATTACCAGAAAAAACTGTGAGAGAAGTGAGCAATAACACAACTGCAGGAACGGAGGTCAGAGTGCTCCCAAGGCAAATTTCACAACTTGTTTTCAAGTCCTGTGTGCCAGCTTTGACAAAAGGGCAGACACTTCCCTGAAAATTTTGTGCAGACCTTGCTTCTATCATCTACTGCAATAATGAATATCATGTACACCTAACATTTAGCATGCAAATAAGTGCCAACTAGGTAGCTAAGGTACTAGGTACTTAAGATCTTGGGTGATTAAAACCAAACGTAAAGAAACTGATTTATATAATGTAGGCACATTTGTTTTTTGAATAAATGCAACTAACAAGGTCATTAACCAAAGCCTCTTTAATTTAGGAATAGCATTGAGGAATTACAACTTCAGTAGTTAATATTTTGCCAAATCACTCCACATCATATACATTATACCACTGATCCTCAAGTTTTTTTTTTTCAAGGATTTTAAAATTTATTCATTTGACAGAGATCACAAGTAGGTAGAAAGACAGGAGGAAGCAGGCTCCCCGCTGAGCAGAGAGCCCGATGCGGGGCTCGATCCCAGGATCCTGGGCCAAAGGCAGAGGCTTTAACCCACTGAGCCACCCAGGCGCCCCTGATCTTCAAGTTTCTAAGTGATAGTCTTAAAGCAACACAGCTTTCCCAATTCCTTCTGGTAACATCAAGATACCATGTGTAATCCATTATGCCAAGCGGCTTTTCCCATTGCTGGATTTCAAGTCTTAAGGCCTCATTAAAGGGACCACACCCTGTCTAAATTTAGACACCTCACACTTCCTATCCAAGGACTGGTTTGTATTTCCTGCAGACAACTTGTAATTCATTGAACCTATAGTTCAATAGTGTGCAGGGACTCAGAATACTTGACCTCTATGTGGTGGCATTAATACCTTATATTCTAGTTTGGCTGCAATAAGCTATTTCCAATGTGTATTTTGTACACCATTTTAATACTTGAGTAAATCCACTCTGTGCCTGACCAATAACCGAACATGCTTGTCAGTCTCATGAGCCTCTTCTGAGCTACATGGGTACAAAACTGAATTTTCACTAAAAGCCAGGAAAATATTTTAGGGAAAAATACAGCTCATTATAAGCTGACAAAAATTCTATTATTTTGACTGGCACCAAAGTATGGGCTTAGGAACAATTTAACTTATGCAGCTACTTATGGAAAATGATCATGCATGGGGCCCATCTTGGTTACATCAGATGCTATTACAGTCTACATTCTGTGCAATGTTTAACTACTTTAAACTCCCTTATCTTCCCCCATTACCCATAATTGTTACGTTGTGTTCTCTTCATTTTCAGCATTCTACATTTCCCATCTTGAGCATCCTTTCAAAATACAATTGCAATTAGGACCAGTAATCACTGATCATTTTGATACCTGGTATTTTTCTCTCCCTAACAGGCAGTCTCTCCATTTTGCTCACCATTAGTCCAGGAATATTTAGTACCACACAAAAAGCCAAGATGATTTGTACTTATTCAGTGATACTGCCAAACCAAGTCTATTCTTCAAAAAAACCCCAAGGATTTCCCTGCAATACTCCAATTTTCACTCAGCTTTAATTACATTCACACATTTTTAATTCAAACAGGTGACCAAGGGTAAGGCATTCAGAGTGATCGGATTACAAGTCTGGTTAACTGGAGAGAAAAAAAAAAAAAAGACTTCACCATAAAAATTAGTGTTCTACACATTCCTGTATTTAAAATAGAACTAGATCTACAAAGCAATTTGACTAACAGGTTGTGACTAGGGCAGTGTGACAAAAGTAAAAGGCTTAATTCTTATGGATACATTCAATTTGATTAATGTTTACAAAAATAAAAATAGATATATTGTCTTGATTTGTAGGTTTTCTTCCCATGCCAGTAAAATGAAGAGCTTTTCCTTATGTTTTTCATACAAGTAAATCTGGTGGCATTTGCCCTAGAAAAGGAAAAACATTTGAGATTTACAAGACTATTAACATCAGAAGAGCAAAAGAATTCTTAAAAAAAAAAAAAAAAAAAAAAAAAAAATCTTTGTCCTCATATGGTCTATCTCAGAAGCCAGATCCGTATAAGTTTTCTCAACAGATATTCAGGTTCGGGATAAGATCATCACAGATTAAGACCAAGGACAAAATAATGACCAACTATTAAATAAAAAATCTCCACTCACAGAAATGAGTTATGCCTTAGGCAGGTTACTGCAAACTGGGCCTCTTTCCATGGGCAGACAGCGACACCTCACTGGTGGCAAAGAAAAAAAAAAAAACCCACAATAAAACCCATTGTACATCATTGTGAGGTAGCAGTTTTCTCTCTATAGGGTTTATGACCTAACAGAACCTTCTCATTTATAAAATCCAGACAACAAAAGTTATTGGTCTTATCTCAGAAGCCGAATCCGTACATGCTTTTCTTCAGGTAGTCAGCTTCGGGATAGGTTTCATCATTGATTAGACCATAATCCATAGGAAACGTTAAATGGGAAGTACGGTACCAGAAATAGTGTAGTAGATTTTGTAGACCACACAACTTACTTTAAAGCAAGGTTGCTCCTCAGTGACATTAATAGCTCCATTATTGTTCATCAATCTCCAGGATGCTGTTTTGAGAACAAAAAAATTTCTTCACTTCATCTACATTATGGACTAAGCATACTGAATTCAAGTACTAGCCCAACACATACCTGAGTTAAGACGGTCAGGTTCCAATCAAGCCATTTCCTAGCAAATATTCTCTCACGTGTTTTGGAATTTCCCCCTGCACCTATTAAGAAAATTTCAAGAATACATCTTTTCCTGTGTATCAACAGGTTTACTTCTTCAGTTTAAAAACTAAGTTCTCAATCGTACTTACCTCACCATCTCCGGGTAACAGCTCCTTTACACCACTGAGAGCCCACCGTTCCCGCAGCGGACCAATTATTTTGAAGATTAAGCATTTTTACAGAATGCCAGAACCCTGCCTGTTTTACTAATCTGGTTTGCATACAGCGCCATCTGGGCACAGTACAGCTCAATATCAGACAAGGTCGGGGACTGCCCATTTTCAAACGATCTTCTGATCTGCGACGAGAAAGAAAAACAATCGTCTAATTAGTAAAGGCCTCTTATTCCCAATGTAAAACTAAGTCTCTGCCCCAAATCCCGGGAATATGGTTATTCTTCCGCCGCCGCCCCCCAGGTTCCACCAGCCGGGTGTCGGCCCTTGCTTAACTAGGCCGCGCGCAGCGTTCGCGGCTATCAGCACCAGCTTCCGCACGCCTAAGCTCGAAGCCTGCCGCCGCCGCCGCCACCACCACCATCACGCAGGACACGTGGCGGTCTGGCTGCGTGTTTCCCACGTGCAACTTTCGAACCCAGAGCACCCCAAGCTCAAAGGTCTAAAATCTCAGAGAGCTGCAGCTAACTTCAGCCCGCGCCAACTTCGCCCGCCAGGTACTCGCCCGCGAGGCCCACTCACCCACAAACAGGACCACACTTCCCAAGTCCAGACGTAAAAGACCGAGCTGCGTCTCCAGCAGTTCCCTTTATAGCCTCTCCTGAGTCAGGCAGAGGTCGCCACGCCCCCTCGCGTCTATTGGACGTGGGAGAAGACGGGGCGTGGCCGTTTCATGAAGGAGGAGAGCGGGAGCGCGCGCGGCGGCTCTTTTCTTTCGGGGGCTGGTTTCGGGGCGTGGTGCGCGCGTCGGCCGCCCGCCGCACGCTCGCCCAGTCTCCCGTGCGCGCCCGCTGCGCGCGGTGTGCGGTCGCTGTCGAGTCTGGCTCTACGTGGCGCGGGAGTGGCGCCAGAATTCAAACTAACTGCTGCAGTTGGGAGGCAAGACTACCGCCAGCTCCGGGCCAAGTCTGCCCAGAACAGATTGGCCGGCTCTGGGCCGGGGGTTTTGCAGCTCAGGGCGGCCTCAGCGTACGACCCTCTTGAGAAATCGGACTGGTTAGCGGCCCGGCGCCGGGAGGGAGTTGACGCCCAGCGGGCTCCGCAAGAGCGGGCGGGCACTGGCCCCCGCACTCCCGAAGGGAGAAATTGGCGTGCGGAAGTGCTCGGGTGAAAAAAGCACCTGAAAACGTAGCATTTCTCCTGCAGTCCACGGCGAGAATACCGCGCCTCCCCAGAAAGCCGGCTGGCGGCGCTGCACGCGGCCCAGCTGCGCCCCAGTGCGGGCGCCCCAGTGCTCCCTGCCCTGCAGGAGCCTACCCCACCCCCGCGTTTCCTTGTGCCAGGCACTGCATTTACGCGGTCAGCACCTAGAATTCCCGAGATAGCCAACCTGAGAGGTAAATACCCCATTTGGCAGAGGAGAAAACTGAGGCCCTAAAGCAGCTAATTTGCTTAAAATCGTACAACTGAAAAATTTTGCAGTTTTTAATTTCTTTGTGCTAAGTTAGCTAAAATGAGTGGAGAAAGTTAAATTTGAGAACTACCCCGAATACTATATACAAATGGCTAAAAAAAATTCAGTAGCAATGATTGCGAATACGTGTATATGCACACGCAAGCACACATGACATTTGAACATTCTAGAATCTGAAAATTCAGGTCTTCATGGCACTCATGACTAATGATTATTTACGTGTGGGTTTGTTTATTGTCCTACTCGTGTGTAAGCAACATACCATTTTATGTCCGTTCTTTATTGTTCGGTCTGGCATAAAGTAGGTTGTTGGTAACGATTGGTTGAAAGAATGAAAGAATATATATGATGGCCTTTTAGAAAATTAATTTAGAAAACTTAGAAAATTAAAGACCAGACTGCAGATTAAAAGGTAATAGTGAAAAGCAAATTTCTGTAACAGGAACCTAAGTGATGAAGTGATTACTTGCCTAGCTAGACATTATGTAGATTTTTTAACAGTATTTTGTAATGTAAATGTATATTTACATGTTGCTCATAGTGAAAAAACTAAAAAAGTACAAAAGGGTATAAAACAAAACGTTCCTTTCCATATCACTGGGACTCTCCCCACTGTTAACAGTAACCACTGTTAATATTTTTAAAATTTCTATGCATATACAAATATAGGTATATATTTTTTCATATTTCATATCTACAGATAAGATCTGTATCCTTTTCTGCAACTTGCCTTGCCCCCCTCCCATAAATCTAGATTACTCTCTATATCAGTACATATAGACGAACTTATTCATTTTTTTTTTTTAAAGATTTTATTTACTTATTTGACAGCCAGAGATCACAAGTAGGCAGAGAAGCAGGCAGAGAGAGAGGAGGAAGCAGGCTCCCTCATGACCGGAGCTGAAGGCAGAGGCTTTAACCCACTGAGCCACCCAGGCGCCCCTAGACGAACTTATTGTTTCCAGCTGTGTAATATTCAGTTGGATGTATGGTAATTTATTTCCTCAGTTTCCAGTTTTTCAATTTCAAATAGTGCTGAAGTGAATTTCAGATATAGTGAGCTTGTGAGAAGATCTGCAAGATCGGTTTCTAGAAGTGAGTCACTTAAGTTTCTGATAGATATTGCTTAACTGTTCCTACCATCCTTCCATTCCCGCAAAATGGTCGTGTTGTGTTTATATTTTGAAGAGTGTTTTGCTAACTGAAAAACATACATATGACTTTATGGGATGGCCATTATTACACCACTGAAATTGAAAGCTGTTACTCTGTTATCTTTGAATCACTGCTGTGTTGGAGACTACCAAAATCACCTGGTCAAAAGCAGTAGAAAACAATGATTCCCTACCCTGAATTATCAATTGAATTACTTGGAGAGCTAAAAAATAAAATACCAGATTTCTGTGCCTAAACTTGCAACTATCAAAGCAGAATCTCCAAAAATGGGAGCCAGGAAACATTTCAAACAAGCATATGAGCCAAAGCTGTTCAACAAGAGCATAAGATGAACCACAAATGTGAGTTGCATATGTAATTTTGAATACTGTAGTAGCCACACTTTAAAAGAATCAGAAATTACTTTTAATACATTTTATTTAATGCAATATAACCAAAATATTTTCATTTCAATGCACGATTAGTACAAGTTATTGAGATATTTTACATTCCTCTTTTGTATTCAATCCTTGCAATCTAGTGTGTATTTTACAGTCACAGCACATTTTGGTTTGACTGTCCACATTTCAAGAGTCCCATTATTGTATGGCAAGTGGCTACTGTATTGGACAGCACAGGTCTACAGTCATTCATATACATTTAGAAATTCAAGAACAGCTGTTTTAGGGTAAGTGTGGTACAGCATAACTGAAACATATTCCAGCCTTTAAAAAAAGGCTGGAATATGTTCCATATTTACTTTTGACTCAAACTAGGATTAACAAATGCAGGATTAATTGAATCTAGAACTTGCCTATTGACAGCGCTCCCCTCCAGTGAGCATGTGCAATGACTGTAAAGCGGTATACAGCTCATTCAAGGAGTTTATCTCATCAAAGAATGTAGAAACATACCGGGAGATGAAGACCCCCGTCATTGCTTCTGACACCTAAAACGGTCAAGCAAATTGCTGCCAAATATTCGAAGTGATTTAAGAAAGACCATAGGAAGGTCAGAACTGAAATTCAACATGTATGCTTTAGTATGCTAAAAATAAGTTTTCATATTCTTTTTTTTTTTAAGATTTTATTTATTTATTTGACTGACAGAGATCACAAGTAGGCAGAGAGGCACGCAGAGAGAGAGAGAGGAAGCGGGCTCTCTGTGGGGCTCCATCCCAGGACCCTGGGATCATGACCTGAGCCGAAGGCAGCGGCTTAACCCACTGAGCCACCCAGGCGCCCCAAGTTTTCATATTCTTAACACACTTTTATTTTAAAGATTTTATTTATTTATTTGACAGAGAGAGACAGCGAGAGAGGGGACACAAGCAGGAGGAGTGAGAGAGGGAGAAGCAGACTCCCCGCTGAGCAGGAGACTGATGTGGGGCTTGATCCCAGGACCCTGAGCTGAAGGCAGATGCTTAACGACTGAGCCACTCAGGCACCCCTCTTAATACACTTTTAGATACAATCATCATTTTAATAATTTTTTGGAAAAAATGTTCACTGAGCCTCTGGTGCATTCCATGTTCTTCAGGGAAAGCTAATAATACACAGAAGAGGGGCGCCTGGGTGGCTCAGTGGGTTGAAGCCTCTGCCTTTGGCTCAGGTCATGGTCTCAGGGTCCTGGAATCGAGCCCCGCATTGGGCTCTCTGATCAGCGGGGAGCCTGCTTCCTCCCCCTCTCTCTGCCTGCCTTTATGACTACTTGTGATTTCTGTCAAATAAATAAATAAATTCTTAAAAAAAAAAAAGATGGGGGCACCTGGGTGGCTCAGTGGGTTAAGCCTCTGCCTTCGGCTCAGGTCATGATCCCAGGGTCCTGGGATCAAGCCCCGAATCGGGCTCTCTGCTCAGCAGGGAGCCTGCTTCCCCCTCCCTCTCTGCCTGCCCCTCTGCCTACTTGTGGTCTCTGTTTGTCAAATAAATAAATTAAATCTTTAAAAAAAAAAAAGGATGCCCTTAATCACTTCCTATTTAAAAAAAAATACACAGAAGAACTTGTCCTTCCTGAAAGAGTTTATAGTTTAATAAGAAATGTTTATCTGACTTTAGATACCTCTGTTTTAAAAATTAGTCATTAAAGATTTTTGGATAAGATCATAATGCGAACCAAATAGTGTTTTGGAAAAAGAGTAAAAGCAGAGTTTAGAAATCAGTGTAGTCATTTAGATGAGATATTATGAGGGACGCCACTATAATTTTGGCCATGGTAATGGAAGGCAGGAAAGAAAATAACACACAGAACCTAGGTGCTGTTAGGTTCTTCTGCACATTAGTTCATGATTATAATCTTCAGAATAATCCTGGTGTATATTTTTAACCTTGCAGGAGTGATGGAAAAAGTGAGGCATAGAAATTTCAGTTAACTGGGGTGCCTGTGTGGCTGAGTTGGTTGAGTGGCTGCCTTTGGCTAGGGTCATAATCTCAGGGTTCTGGGATCGAGTCCCACATTGGGCTCCCTTCTCTGCAGAGATCCTGCTTCTCCCTCTCCCTCTACCTGCTGCTCTGCCCTTGTGCTGTCTTTCTCTCTCTGTCAAATAAATAAAATCTTTAAAAGCAAAACAAAAAACAACTTAAAAAAAAAAAGAAATTTCAGTTAGCGAACATTCCCAAATCTCTCTCCAAATTCATAATGTTATGAAGACGTGATATTGGTGTGTTGAAGGAAGAAATAGTAGGATGTGATGTGATGTGGGAGCAGCATGGAGTCTGGGCAGCCAAGAGAATAGCAACCCCATTGGGTGGAAGAGGGAAATCAGCTACTGATTTGGGAGAATGGAAAAGATTCATTTTCGCTTGTGTTAAATATGGAGTGGAACACTGAGTTACATATCCAGTGGATCATCAGAAATGTAGAAATGAAGTCCAAGGGTGCTGGGTGGCTCAGTTAAGCGACTGCCTTCAGCTCAGGTCATGATCCCAGTGTCTGGGGATTGAGTCCCGTATCAGTCTCCCAGCTCCGCAGGGAGTCTGCTTCTCCCTCCCATGCTCTTTCTTACTCACTCGCTCGCTCTCTCTCAAATAAATAAATAAAATCTTAAAAAAAAATAATAAAAAAAGAAGAAATGAAGCCCAGAGAAAAGTCAGAGCTGGGGTGCCTGGGTGGCTAAGTGGGTTAAAGCCTCTGCCTTCAGCTCAGGTCATGATCCCAGGGTCCTGGGATCGAGCCCCACATCGGGCTCTCTGCTCCGTGGGGGAACTGCTTCCTCCTCTTTCTCTCTGCCTGCCTCTCTGCCTACTTGTGATCTCTGTCTGTCAAATAAATAAAATCTTAGAAAAAAAAAAAAAAGTCAGAGCTAGAGAAGGACAAATAAATATAGAGAGGATGACTGAAGTTCTGTGCGCAGACAAGTGGGCAGAGAAAAGAGAAAAGTGCCAAATGCAGTAGCCTAGCACCAGTACCATAGTGTGTACAGAGACCCTACAGCAGACAACTTTTGAAAACATTACAACTTTTGAAAACATTTCAATATACATAAAGATCTGGGCAGATAATGCATGAGAATAAAGTTCACTATTACAACTTCTGCTAAAATCATGGTAGAACTATATATGCCACGTTAAGTAGGGTAAGCATAATTATTCCAAAACAGAAAAAAAAAACAAACTTCAAAAATTAGAATGAAAGAATCTTAGAATAATGTTCTCTTTTCCAGTTTTTAAACTGAACTAGTCAGTAAGCTCTAGGTTTGATGGCGGAATAGACAAATGTGAATTGAAGAAAATCTTGTGAATACTCTATGAAATAGTAAAATGTTAAGTTCATGAAATAAAGTTAAAGGGCTTACATTAGGGGGAAAGCCTCATATATGTGGAAATGTCAAGAGCAGTTTGATACATGAGTCTGAAGTTCAGAGGAGAGGTCAGGGCTTGAGTGTCATTGGCATGAATAAGATATTTAAAGCATGACACTGAGATCATCAGGGAGAGTATAAATAAAGAGGAGAAAGCCCAGGACAGAGCAGAACCTTGGTGCACTGCTTAGTTTAGAGTTCTAGTAGAGAAGAAGTGCCAGCAAAGGAGACCTCTTAGGTGTAAAACTGGAGAGTGTGATATCTCAGAAATGAAATGAAGAGGGAGAGAGATACATCATTTGGAATGCTCCTGAAAGGTCGAGTATGATAACAGAAATGACCATTGGGTTTGACAACACGAAGAACACAGTCTCAGCAAAATAGTGATGATGGAAGCTCAGTTAAAGAGGACTGAGGAGAAAATGGATGAGAAGTCAGAAGTGGGTCAGTAGCTAGAGAGGGTCATAGGTCACGGGACTCCTTTTTAAGGCAAAAAAAAAAAAAAAGTTGTAGGAGCAAAATCCTTAAGAAGAGGAGATCCTTTCCAGAGTAAAGATGGAGGACTTTGACTGGACCAAGAACACTTCATTTGTTTTGTTTGTTAAAAGATAAGGCAGGTAGGGGCGCCTGAGTGGCTCAATGGGTTAAAGCCTCTGCCTTGGGCTCAGGTCAGGATCCCACGCTCTCTGCTCGGTGGGGAGCCTGCTTCCTCCTCTCTCTCTCTGCCTGCCTCTCTGCCTACTTGTGATCTCTGAGTGTCAAATAAATAAATAAAATCTTTAAAAAAAAAAAAGATAAGGCAGGTGTTGGGAAAGGCAGTCATGCACAGCCCACTGATCCTTGCAGAACTGTATAAGAGTGTACCTCGGGCCTGGAACATTTTCTTTCATGGAGATAAAGAGTCCTAACAGCCTGTGCTGGGCATATGGACTTGTCTGGGATTATCTTTCCCTACTTCAGGCTTTAATATGTACCTCTTTTTTCTGCTTAAAACGTGTGCATCATTTGGCACCTGGCCAACCCCATTGCTTTATCTGTTCTTGGTGGGAAGGGAAGGGCATTTTTCACCTGCTGCATAAAAAGATTAATTGAGTACAGATCACCTCCTTATGTCATCTTCGAGGCAAGATGCACTGGCCATGGTGGACTGGCAGTCACATGTTGAAGCTGATCTTGCTTGATTTCTTCTCTGTGAATAAAGTGTTGTTCCATCCAGTGTCTGTGTGAGTCATGTCTTTCTTGGCAATGCAAGCTCTGCAATAGGCTGACATCTTGTTATTGCTTTTCCTGGTGGTTGACAACAGGTGTTAGTTGCTCAACAGTTTAGGGCAGTGAGCAAGGTCACCAGAAATGTTAGTCCATGATGCAGACAAACAGCGTTCATCAGTCCAGCCATCCCAGGGTGATGTAAGCTCCCAAGGGGGTGATGATCGGCTGGCTGAGTACTGGGCTCTCTCTGGCCTAATGGGAATGTAGGTGAGATGTAGACAATTTCCCTGTCAACAAGGATAAACTAGTATGATGGCTACGGGCAGAAAAGCAAGAGGTGGGCCCTAAAAACTGGAAATTTAACCTGGCTTCTGGCCACCTTCATACACCCTCACTGTCTAATTCCCACATGGCAGAAGCTGCAGATGACACTCAAGGGGAATCAAAGGCCCCCGTGTAGAAAGCTTTGCTTGATCCAAGTCACTTGAAAGCTCCATTGTAAGACTTGTTTTCATTAAATGCAAACCAGCAATGACATTGCTGAAAATGAAACTGTTGAAATGAGGTCCTTTTCAGGGAGTGAAATACAAAAATTGAAAGATATGGGCAGAGGCCAGGAAAGTCTTGTGCAGCTTGGTTGGTGACCCTGTTTGATGAGAAGGCCTTGTAGACCCAAATGTCTCAGGCTGAGTAGTGCAGTAGAAGCTAACCACTGATCCCTTGCTGCAATGCATTTTTTTTTGGCTTACATTGAATAGGGCAACAAACAGGACAGAGAGATTAAGTCTGTGTGAGTCTTGATGTAGATTGCAAGGAGAATGAGATCTTGACTATGAGGACTTCCCTAACACTAAGACTCCCTGGAAAATCATTCATAAAGTCTGCATTTCAGGTAAAAGCCATAGATTACTGATTATATGACCCTGCCTCTGGGGACATAGATGATGTATTGGAGGCCTTCATGCAATAGGGCTCTTCCCAGTGGAAGACCCTGCTATCACTACTGGTTGTCTCTGACTGCAGAGGAAGCAATGGAAAAGTTCTATTGAAAAGTCTTGCTTGGGATAGAAAACAATAAACTGATTTCAATGGTTTCCCACAACTTGGGCTAAACAGATTGAAAACAAACAAGGTGAATCCATGCCCAGAGGGCCAAAAGGGGAATTCAAGAGATTATAAAGGGGGGAAAAAAGGAGAGCACAGGGTTGATCCACAGAGCAGAATGGTTTTTGTTGGTAACATGCTATGTGATAGAAGCCCTCTAAGTTAGAGGTTAAGGCCCTAATCCCATTTTCCCATTGTGATGGCTTGGTGGCTACAGAATGACTCAGACCACCAAGCTATCCCAAACCAGCAAGATTCACCTAACTCACTAGCTAAGGTAGTGATGGATAACTGAACAGCCTTGATTATCTGTTGGCAGAATAATGAGGCATTTGTATTATTGCCAGCAACTCTTGTGTATATATCAACAATTCAGGTAAAAACTAAAGAACATCCATGGCCAGTTGGGATAATTACTGACTATATACCTGCAGTTTCCAACCCCCACGACTCATTTTTCTTTTTTTTAAACTCCTTAGCTGGCTTAATCCAGGCACTCGGGGTTCCTAATTAGGGACCATCCTAAGGGTAGGCTTGATCATCATCCTGGGTCTTGTTCTAGAGACCTTGGTGAAGTGCTGTCTCAAAATGACAGGTAGGGTCTGCAGGCAAACTGCATTGATATAGATTGTTCACCATTAGATCCAGCTCTATCTCCAAATTGGGGGCAGACAGTGATCCTACCAGATTTTATGCACTCTATCTGCTGTTTAAGTAGCTGAACAGTGGTTGTGGGGGTGGACCATTGGGAAAGACAGTCTGTTGACCCTTGTGTGGCTGCATAACAGTGTGCCTTGGACCTGGAACATTTCTGTATATGGAGATGAGACCTCTTACCCTGTGCTGGACATATAAAGTTGTTTGGGAATATCTTCCCCTATTCCTGATTTGATACATACTTTGTTCTGCCTAAAGTGTGTGCATCATATGGCACCCCACTTCTGTATCTGTTCCTGGCAGGGAGAGATGGGGATCCTTCATCTGCAGCACAGGAAGGGTATTGTAGATCATCTGTGCATCAACTGTTGGGTGAGATGTGCTGGCTGTGGGGGACTGATACTCACTATTGAGGCTGATTGTGCTCTGCTTCTTGTGTGAGTAAATTGTTACATCCAGTGTTTATGTGAGTCATATTTCTTGGTGACCCTGATGCCTGCAAATCATGCAGTGGTTGACATCCTGGGGTTGCAGTTTCTGGTAGTAAGCAGTATCTTGCTCCATGTCAGGAAGTAGAGGTACAGATAATGCAAGTCCTGACTCATTGTTCATATTTTCTCAAATAATCATGAGACAAGGTCATCAAGCAAGAACGGAAAATAATGAGGTACAAGAGGCTTAGGAGAAAGGATACTCTGTCAATATGCAGAATCAAAAAAGGCAGACCAAGGAAGTGAAGTAGGATTTGTTGCCCGAGTTTTGTGTGTATGACATTTATGGCCATAAATTTTTTTTTAATTTTTAAAGACTTTATTTATTTATTTGACAGATAGAGATCACAGTAGGCAGAGAGGCAGGCAGAGAGAGAGAGAGAGGAGGAAGCAGGCTCCCCGCCGAGCAGAGAGCCTGATGCGGGGCTCGATCCCAGAACCCCGAGATCATGACCTAGAGCCGAAGGCGGAGGCTTAACCCACTGAGCCACCCCGGTGCCCCTATGGCCATAAATTTATTACGAATAAAGTTTTAAGCTTTCCTTTTCTAGAAATATTCAGATACTTAGGTGCAGGTATGGAGTAGGTGGGATTAATTAGGGTTAAAGTTTTGCCAGGCAAGATAATGAAGGAAGAAAAGACTAAAAGAGTTAAGAGTGTTTGCAAGGAAATGATTTGAACAATAAACAAGGGAATATAAACTGGGTAGGGGGATGATTTGCAGTGAGGAAGTGATGGTATCTGTGGACTGGAGATTTCATTAAGTCCCAGGAAGAGCTGCGCTGGGAAAACTAGAAATGATAGGAAATGGGAGCATTAGTGAATAGGGTTCTAGAATTTGAGATTTTAGAGGTAGTATAATTCTTGGTAAAGACAGAGTCGAAGGTATTACCATAGGATGGGGTAGTTGAGCTGGAAGAATGAAATGGTCATTGGGGGGAAGGAGGATGAGAAACTGAGAATGTAAGGTATTAGGTGAATCATCACTGTGGATGTTGATAGCACTATAACTGATAAGAGTAGTGGTGGGAATAGGGACTGTGAAATAGGTGCTGGAGTCATCAGTGAATGAGAGGGTATGATGCAGGGTTTGAAAATGACAGTAACAAGATAAGAAACTAGGTTTAAAATCTATTGGACTACTTCCAAGATTATGGGGCTTTGACAGGAGAAGAGTGGAGATAAGATTTGGGAGCTACAACAAAGAACAAGGGGGGCACTCCACCTCTAGGCCTGTTCTACATAAGTGGATGTGTTTGGAACATTTAAAGTTTGATATGTTTGGAGACATGCCATACAAAATACCAAGCATGCAATTGAGTAAACAAGCCTAAAATTTGGGAGAAGGTGAAGGGTGAAGGTACGCATTTGGGATTTGTACTACAAATTCATCCGTTTTTGGCTACCTGGCATCCACAGGATTGTTTTTCCAGTTCTCTTAGTTTTTTTTTGTGGATCCAACCTTCATTTACTCTCAGCTCGTATTATTTGGATGCAGCTATTCATTCTTAGCTGTAGGGTAGGACCAGATAGACTTAACCACTCCAGTCCTACCCACCTGGCTATAGTGATTGGTCTGCAGGTAGAAATAACCCAGTTTGAGCTAGTGAGAGTCAGATTTAACTTTTTTGTCTAACTTTGAGAAAAAGTCCATATTGCATATTCAGGATGTGAAATCTGGAAGTGCTACAACCATCTCTCTTTTTAAAAAAGTTGAAGTAGGAAGCCTGGGTGGCTCAGTGGGTTAAGCTGCTGCCTTCAGCTCGGGTCATGATCTCAGGGTCCTGGGATTGAGTCCCGCATCGGGCTCTCTGCTCAGCAGGGAGCCTGCTTCCCCCCCTCTCTCTCTGACTGCCTCTCCGTCTACTTGTGATCTCTCTCTGTCAAATAAATAAATAAAATCTTTTAAAAAAAAAGTTGAAGTATAGTTGACACACAATGTTCCACTGGTTTCAGGTGTATAGCATAGTGATTCAACTAGTCTATATGTTATGCTACGCTCATAACAACTGTAACTACTCTCTGTCACATTACCATTACCATTACTAGTACAATTGACTATATTCCCTGTGCTGTACCATTCATCCCTATGACTTCTTCATTCCATAACTGGAAGCCTGTACTTCCCATTCCACCTGTTCAGCCTATACCAACCCCCTCCCTCTGGCAACCATGTTTATTCTCTGTATTTATGGGTCTGTTTCTGTGTGTTTTGTTTTTTCATTTATTTTGTTTTTTAGATGCCACATATAAGTGAAATTGTGGGGTGTTTGTCTTTCTCTGTCTGACTTATTTCACTTAGCTTAATACCCTCTAGGTCCATCCATGTTGTTACAAATGGCAAGATCTCATTGTTTTTTATGGCTAATATTCCATTGTATATATGTACCACATCTTCCTTATCTGTTCATCTATGGATGAATAGATGTCTTCCATATCTTGGCTATTTTAAATAATGCTACAATAAATTGTGTGTGTGTGTGTATGTGTATTTATTTTTGTTTTTTTTCCTATATTTGAATTAATGTTTTTTCCCTTTGGGTAAATACCTATTGGTGGAATTACAGGACCGTATGGCATTTCTATTTTTAATTTCTTGAGGAACTATCACACTGTTTTCCAGAGTGGCTGTACCAATTTACATTCTCACTAATGGTGCATGAGGGTTCCTTTTTCTCTAAATCCTGCTACAACCATCTTTTGACCACAAGAGGAGAACCTCTCTGAGAATTAAGTTAACACATGGTGGGGAGAGAGTAGCGCTGAGTTGAGAGGCAGAGAGAACTGGGTTGTAGGGATATCATTTGAATAAGATTGATTCCTAAGGCACTGGAGTTTAGCCCTTCCTCAGTCAAATGAGGTTGTGTTCAGTTATCTATTGCTGCTTAATAAACCATCCCAAACTCAGTGCTTACAACAAAAACAATTGTTATTTCTCATGATTCTGTGGGTTGACTGGGTAGTTTTTCTGATTGGGCTTATTCATGCTGAGGTGTTTAGTTAACAGATCTGCTGGGGGGGGGTGAGGCTGAGCTGGGACAACAGGACAGCTGGTCATCTCTATCCACATGGTATTTCATTCTGGGTGTCTTCATGGCATAGACATATCAGGGCAGTATTCCAAGAGGTCATTTATTAAACTTTTTTTTTTTAAAAGATTTTATTTATTTATTTGTCAGAGAGAGAGAGAGGGAGAGAGAGCAAGCACAGGCAGACAGAATGGCAGGCAGAGGTAGAGGGAGAAGCAGGCTCCCCGATGAGCAAGGAGCCCGATGTGGGACTCGATCCCAGGACGCTGGGATCATGACCTGAGCCGAAGGCAGCTGCTTAACCAACTGAGCCACCCAGGCGTCCCCATTTATTAAACTTTTGCTTGTATCGTGTATGCAGATGTTCCATTGTTCATATGGAACAAGGCCAAGGCCAGGGTCAATATGAGGGGGTGGTGAACAAGGGTGTGGGTACTCAGAGGTGTGATTTGCCAGGGTCAGTCATTACTGTAATCTGTGACAATCTGCTTCTCCTAATTTTTTTTTTTATTTAAAGAGAGAGAGAGAGAAAGAGAATGTGGGGGAAAGGGAAGGGCCAGAGGGAGAGGGATAAAGAGAATCACAAGCAGGCTCCATGCTCAGCATGAAGCCTGACACGGGGCTCAATCTCATAACCCTGAGATCATATAAGCTGAGCTGAAATCAAGAGTTGGTTGCTTAACCAGCTGTGCCACTCAGGTGCCCCGCTACTTCTACTAATTCTTAAACCTCTTGAAGCTCCTTCATGGACCAAAGGGATACATTGGCCTCACTTTACCTTATTAAAAAAGATCAGCTATGGGAGCACCTCAGTTGGTTAAGCATTGAACTCTTGATTTTGGCTCAGGTCATGATCTCAGGTTCCTGGGATTGAGCCCTGCATCAAGGTCCACACTGAGTGTGGAGTCTCCTTGAGATTCTCTCTTCCTCTGCCCCTCCTGCTCATTTTCTCTCTCTCTCTTTCTCTCAAATGACTAAATAAATCTTTAAAAAAAAATCTGCTATGCTAACTCTCTTACATTTCCCTCTTTAGATCCATTCGTTAACCCTTTCCCCCTGCTTTTTGTTCTGAGAAGCTAACCTAAATGGATTGCATCAATGAATCTCTTGTCCTCTGGTTTCCCATTGGTTTGGGCCAGTAGGGAATCCCAACAGGACGTCAGAGGGAATATGGAGTTGCTGTTGGCCTCAGCTAAAGGGATAACTTCTTTAAAACTGGCCCACTTCACCCCTCTCTTTCTTCCCTTGCCCTTCAGACCACCAAAGGGTAATAAAACTCAGATGCCCAGGATACTATTCTTTTTGGTTTTCCTACATCTTGCCTACTATGTAAAGTTTATTTATTGAGCTTTTCTCAAGTTATCTATATTTTTTTTGTTGGGAACCAAAATAAAATTTACCTATAAAATACTACTTTGATGAGCTACAGTTAAGTACACTTAAAACTACACATACTACTTATGTATATAAATAAAGGATATTCTAGTCTTGTCAACCTTGTGAAAGTGAATTAATATTTTGGTTTCTGTGCACCAGATTTACTTGGTGGCTAGTATCTATTTTTTTTTTTACCCCATTCTCTAAGATTGTGTAACATTGTCTAAATGAGAGCTGGCTTTCAGTGCATCTGTGAGAAGCATATTACAACTGCTCATTCTACTGTAGCTCCTTACAAATAAATTATAGTCAGTATTAAATAAGATGTTTAGATAATTCTTAAGCACTATTTAGAATGGCTGTGGGCAAATGCTTGCCTAGAAATGGATTGGGAGCTTTTATAATAACTGAATCCCATACCTTGTCAGTAAATTTTATATAATTGCTGTCAGCTCTCATTTTATGATAACTTCAGGGACATAAATCCTAGAATCCTAAATTTTCAAAGTAAGGTTTGTAGGCAGGTGTCATATCAACACTTTCTCCCTTTTGCTTTATAATACACAATCATGTGTTACATATTTTAAACTCTGGTTTTAGAGAATTTAGTAATTCTCTAAATGACAGCTAGATGGCAAACAGTACAGATTTCTTAGATATTTCGAAAGGATGGCAATCATGGCTGTTTTATTTGTTAAAGTAATTTTCCAGCATACTACTAAGTTTTGCCAGTTATCTTTTATCATTCAACCAGTATAATGATTGACTATATTTTATAAGTACTTCAGGTATTAAGTATCAAATATCATGAATAGTTGAGCAGTTTCTTGGGGTTGGTGATGGGAATTAAAGTGGAGTTGGGAATTGGCTACAGTGTAAGGCTTCCTCAGTGTACATGTTTACTTTGCTCTCCTCACACTAGTGCTTCTCCATGATGTTCTCAACAGTCTGTTTCAGGTATATGGAGGAATGCATGTACCATTGCAAGGGCAAGGCCATGGATCAGAAGTTTTTCTCTCAGAAAAATTATTTATCGGGGTGTCATAGAATTTTTCTACTTCACATTATGTAGGTAATTAGAGCTTGTGAACTTTGTAAAATGATTATGCAGTGAGGATACTGAAATGAAAAGAAACTTAGAATTTATTTCTGGGAGATACTTATGTATGAGAATAGAAAATGAAAGATAACCTGTTAAGAAAGACACATTGGAAATCAACTTATTTGGAAAGAGGTTGATTAAATTCAAAGATTCACTAACCACGATAAACATTATGAAGAGACCTTATGTATATATACTGCATGCTCTGAAGGTAAAGATCACACATACATATCATTCTGAGAATTAGGACATCTACTTGAGCAAATCTAAAATCTGTGTTGAAAAACTAAAGAACAATATGGATGCCTGGGTGGCTCAGTTTGTCTACCTACAGCTTAGGTCATGACCTCAGGGTTCTGGGATGAGCTCTGCATCAGACTCCCTGTTTAGTGGGGAGTCAGCTTCTCCCTCTCCCTCTGCCCTCCCCTCCACTCGTGTTCTCTCTCTCTCTCTCAAATAAATAAATAAATAAATAAATAAATAAATAAAATCTTTGAAAAAGTAAAGAAAAACTAAAGAACAATAGTATAAGGTGTAACTTTTTGGCAGTTCAAGGAAGCCATGTGGAGGCAAATCTGATGGAGATATTTCCTACAATATTTAACACATTAAGGGCCAGTCTACCGATTTTTATTCAGTAGAACAGATGGAGGATAATGCCAGTGAAAGTCACACTGTATTTTTTTAATGCGGCAATTTTTTGCCATGTTTCAAGGCCTGAAGTTGTTAGGGATTTAGCTGAGGCTACTTTGGCTCATTATACCTAGCAGAGAATGTTTCTAGGCCCTTGTCAAATATCAGCTGGGGGCCACGTTGGTAAAGTACAATGGGTTAGTTTCATTCCCTCTGACACTTAGATCCTAGATGTTGAGAAGGAGAAGAGAGGGTCAAATTAGTTTCTGGTAAAAGAGAGGTGGAAGAGTGCCAGAGTGGCTCAGTCCATTGAGCATCCAGCCCTTGGTCTCAGTTCAGGTCTTGCTCTCAGGGTTGTGAGTTTGTGAGTTTGAGCTCCACGCTGGGCATGGAGCCTACCTCAAAAAAAGAAAAAGAGTGAGGTGGGAGAGAATTATATCTATTGTGCCAGTCTATGGTCTCTTGACTACTTTCTTGCTCCTTTCCCCCAGTTTTAGGAAAAATAGAATGACTTCTCACAAACTGTTTATAAGATACATCCTTTTTTTTTTAAAATTTATTTATTTGACAGACAGAGATCACAAGTAGGCAGAGAGGCAGGCAGAGAGGGAGCGGGAAGCAGGCTCCCTGCCAAGCAGAGAGCCCGATGCGGGGCTCGATCCCAGGGCCCCGGGATCATGACCTGAGCCGAAGGCAGAGGCTTTAACCCACTGAGCCACTCAGGCGCCCCCCCCTTTTTTTTTTTAAAGATTTTGTTTATTTATTTGTCAGAGAGAGAGAGAGAGAGCAAGCACAGGCAGACAGAGTGGCAGGCAGAGGCAGAGGGAGAAGCAGTCTCCCTGCCGAGCAAGGAGCCCGATGTGGGACTTGATTCCAGGACGCTGGGATCATGACCTGAGCCGAAGGCAGCTGCTTAACCAACTGAGCCACCCAGGCGTCCCAAGATACATCCTTTTTAAATCAGTTTTCAATGGAGGACACTGGGAGATGGAGAGGAGAAGTGAGTTGGGGGAAATTGGAGGGGGAGACAAACCATGAGAAACTGTGGACTCTGAGAAACAAACTGAGGGCTTTGGATGGGAGGAGGGTGAGGGGTTGGGTGAGCCTGGTGGTAGTATGAAGGAGGGCATATATTGCATGGAGCACTGGGTGTGGTGCATAAACAATGAATTCTGGAACACTGAAAAGAAATAAAATAAAATGATAAAAAAAGAAATGGGAAGAAATCAGTTTTCAGACTTTTACACTATGTGACAGTTTTTTATTTCTTTTTTTAAAAAAATATTTTATTTATTTATTTGCCAGAGAGAGAGAGAGAGCAAGCACAGGAAGGCAGAGTGGCAGCAGAGGCAGAGGGAGAAGCAGGCTCCCTGCCGAGCAAGGAGCCCGATGTGGGACTTGATTCCAGGACACTGGGATCACGACCCGAGCTGAAGGCAGCCGCTTAACCAACTGAGCCACCCAGGCATCCCGACAGTTTTTTATTTCTTATCCTTTAAATTTTTGACTGAAACCTTAAGTATAGATGTACCTATTATTTCAAAATATTTGCAATAATCTAACATCTGTTCCTCTGTTTTACACATCAAGTGATCTCTAAAATGGATTCCCAAGTATTTACAGCTGCAGGTATCTTACATAGGTAAATGGAAATTGCCCTGGCATTCAGGAGACATATGATATGTGGTTAGTTTTATGTGTTAACTTGGCTGGGCCATGGTGCCCAGATATTTCATAAGACATTCTTCTGAATGTTTCTGTGAAAGTATTTTTTGGATGAAATTAACATTTAAATCAGTGGAATTTGAATAAAGTAGATTACCCTCCAAAAACGGGTAAGTCTCATCCAATCAGTTGAAGGCTTTAACTGAACAAAAACTGACCTCTCCAGATCAAGAATGAATTCTGCCAGCAGAACTGCTTTGGGCTAGAACTGAAACTTTTCTGGGTCTTCAGCCTACTGGCTGTAAAGCACTCTCTCTCTCTCTCTCTGTGTATATATAAGTAAATTTACTTTTATTTTTTAATTTAAATTTAATTAGCCAAAGTATACTACATCATTAATTTCAGATGCAGTGTTTATTGATTTGTCAGTTGTGCATAATACCCAGTGCTCATCACATCACGTGCCCTCCTTAATGCCCATCACCCAGTTATCCCATCTCCCCGTCTACCCTGTCTTCTGCAACCCTCAGTTTGTTTCCCAGTGTCAAGAGTCTCTCATGGTTTGTCTCCATCTCTGATTTCTTCCCATTCAATTTTCCCTCCCTTCTGTGATCCTCTGTGTTATTTCTCATATTCCACATGATATGATTCCATATAATTATTTTTCTTTGATTGGCTTATGTCACTGAGCATAATACCTGCCAGTTCTATCCACATTGATGTAAATGGTAGGTATTTATCCTTTCTGATGGCTGAGTAATATTCCATTGTTGTGTATATATATATATATATATATATATAAATTTATATAGATATCTATATTTAGATACTTAGATATATTTATACCCTGTATTTCCTATTGGTTTTGCTTCTCTGGAGAACCCTAATTCATATGATAATGCATATGATTTATTTCTATTTGCTATTCTTTCTTTCTCATTGTACTGGGACATTTGTCTTTTACCTTTTATTCTTAGTTCTTTCAAAATTCTGCCATCTCTCTTTTTAAAGATTTTATTTACTTATTTTAGAGAGAGAGAGATAGAGAAAGCATGTGAGAGGGGGGCAGACAGAGAGGGAGAGAGAGAATCTTAAGCAGACTCCACACTGAGCATGGAAACTGCTGAGGGGCTCAATCTCACAACCCCAAGATGAAGACCCAAGACAAAATCGAGAGCTGGATGCCCAACTCTCATTGGTGCCCCAAAGCTAGGGAACTCTAGCTTCTTTTATCTAAAAGTCTGTGATTGTTCTGAATTTTAGTCCAAAATATTGACCTGCAAGAATGTCACATTCCTTAATTTCACTAAGACTCAGATCTGCTTTAAGCCTCCACCTACAGCATGGCGCTCACCTCTGGAATCTCCTTCCCCATTCTGTTAGTTTACACAAGAATTTTAGTCTTATCATCACACTGGGGAGGAACTAATTAATCCAAGGTTGTTGGCAGTGTCACTGGAATTCCTCTGCTACTTGATATAGTTTTTCTGAAGGTGGTCCTCTAGTTTAAGTCAATTGTTCCTTCGAGATGAGTCAGGTGCTTCTCACAGTGACCGTAGATTTTCTTGAAAAGGACTTTATTATTATTATTATTATTATTATTATTATTATTATTTATGGTGCTTGTTTATTTTCTTCTGTAAGCATCTCGTTGGAATTCATATGCAGTTTTTTCGCCATATGGGGCTCTCTTCCATGTTTAATCCTACTTCCAATTCTTGTCCCTTCCCTTTGTTTTAGAAAGTCTCCTCCAGTCCTCTGGTTGACCTAACACTATCTCACTCAAAGCATTAGTCTTGTTGGGGTCAATTCCACGTTAAAACATGTTAACCCCCTAGGGCCTGCCTGGGCCTACTTATCCATAGTGATTCCATGTTGCCTAGGTAGACATTTTGTTGTTTAATAAATGCCTCAACAGTTATTGATATCAGTTCCAGGTAACTGTTACTAAAACAAACACCTAAAACAAGGCCATTTTGTTTATATAGGTTCCAGGTAACTATTACTAAAACACATACCTAAAACAAGGCCATTTTGTTGTTTAATAAACGCCTCAACAGTTACTAGTATCGGTTCCAGGTAACTGTTACTAAAACACACAGGTAGGAGACATCCAATAAGCCAAAGCCACATATGTAGATGTCTGCTATTATGCCCTATAAAAACTAGCCTGTAAGACCAAGGGGCGTCGCTCTCTTCGGAGGCGGCACTGGCCGGTCAGTCTGACTTCTAATGCTTGGCATAGAATAAAGCTTTACATAACTTTCACTTTGTCTCAGCCTCGTTTCCCTGGCCAGTCAGTCTAACTTCTATTGCTTGGCATAGAATAAGTCTTTGAGTAACTTTGTCTCAGTCTCGTTCCTTTGATAACAGACCCAACAGTCTCACGTCTCCCTCTCAGGGAAGACTTAGATTTTTAGAGAAGTCAGAGTTGAGATTGTTTCCTAGAAGCAAATTCCAAAGTTTTTATGGTTATTTCACTAGAATAGAGGGGGGAAAAATACTTCTAGCTGAGAGAGCAAATTAATGTACTAATGGATTATCCTGTTGTATGTCTCTACAACATTATGTTTCCTCATCATTTCTGTTTTTGATTTTGTACAGATCCCTTTGTCATTATTTTCCATGATTTCTTTCTTAGATTCTTGGTTCTTTCCTATTGAAGCACATGTTTCTGGTAAGGATGAAATTTGACAACTATGACAGTTTGTGGACATGATGCTTCAGATCTTACCTATTCCCCATTTCAGTTTGTTGTTTGATACTTAGCATATTTAATTCTTCAGCAAATATTTCTTTGTTAAATTGTCACTTCCAGTTTTTTCTTTGAGTTCTCTCTGTGTGTGCAATTCTTTTTCTAACTCGTATTTTTGATCTTTACCCTTGGTGATTTCTTTCAGTGATAATGATTATGGAGATGTTTGAGAAATTGTTGCTGTGTCATTTACCATACAATTAATTTGGTTCTATTTAGTCCACATTCCTGAGGTGAATCTGGCAGGAATTCAAACTGCCAAGGGCTGTCCCAAGGGTGAGTTTCAGGGTGATGGGTTAGATGAGCTTTTCCAGGAGCAGGTGGAAGCCTCTCAGTTCAAGAGGTAGTCGGAGCAGGGGGAGACCAGAAGTCAGTCAGTACCAGGTGAAGAATATCAAGCATCAGATCCAAGTAGCAAGTTCTAAGCTACAACCAGTAAATGATGTAAGGATTCAAGAACCAAACTGACCAGGACACTTTACTATCTATTTCCTGGGACACCTCTTTTCTTTGATTCAGAAGATTTCTTCACTGCTTTCTCTTCCTTTACCTGTCTCCTAAACCTTCCCCATGGTTTTGTCCTTGGTTCTTTTCCATATTATTCATTCTTTCTGAGTGATTTAATTCATTGAGTATCTTCTATGTGCCAGGTACTATTCTAGGAGCAGTGGCTGGAGCAGTGACCAGGTCAGACAAGTCCTTTCAAAGAGCTTTAGTTCTAATGGAAGACACAGTGAGAAAAAGTAAGCAAGGTAATTTCAGATGATAAGTACTAGAAAGAGTAAAAGCAGGATGATTCAATTTAATAGAGAATGGATTCTACAGAGCAGAGGGGCCTTCATGCAAAATGCAGGGGGAAATTGCTCTAAACAAAGGAAATGATAAGTCCCAAGATAGAAGAGTTAAGATAAAATAAAATTGGCACAGTCAAGAAACAGGAAAAAAAAAAAAAAAAAACAAAACCCAAAGTGATTTGAATGCTTTTTTTTTTTTTTTAAGATTTTATTTATTTGAAAGAGAAAGCGAAAGAGAACATGAGCAGGGAGAGGGGCAGAAAGAGAGGGAGAAGCAGATTCCCCACTGAGCAGGGAGCCCATTGTGGTTTTCCATCCCAGGACCCTGGGATCGTGACCTAAGCTGAAGGCAGACACTTAAGGGCTTAACCCACTGAGCCACCCAGGTGCCTTGACTAGAATGCTTTTTAAAGGCTGAGAATGGCAGGAGTTGAGATTGGAAGGAAAGAATTTTTGTTTTGTTGTGAATGTGATGGAAAGCTATTGGAGGGTTACAGGAAGGAATGCAACATACTATGATTTACATTAAAAATTTTTTTTTTTCTTTGGTCAGGGCGCCTGAGTGGCTCAGTAGGTTAAAGCCTCTGCCTTCGGCTCAGGTCGTGATCCCAGAGTCCTGGGATCTAGCCCCGCATCGGGCTCTCAGCTCAGCGGGGAGCCTGCTTCCTCCAGTTTCTCTCTCTGCCTGCCTCTCTGCCTGCTTGTGATCTCTGTCCAAAAAAATATATATATATTATTTTTTGTTTATTTTTAATCTTTTTTATGCCTAACGTGTTAGAGACTGGAAACTGTATAAAACCAATACATACATTAATGAATTACAAAAAGTTGAATGTCCTTGTAACTCCCACCTAGGTCAAGATACAGTATTTTGCCAGCTACCCCAAATGCCTGATATATGCCTTATCTTAATCACAAACCCCTTTGTACCCACTTAAAAGTAATAATTACAAATTTTACAGTAATGAATTCTTGCTTTCATTAAGTTTTTTCAGCTATGTATGCATCCCTAAACATCATTGTTTAGTTCTTTCTTTAAGTTTCTCTTAATCTTGAGTTCTCCTCTGTCTCTTTTTATCTTTCCCTTATATTTTATTTATTGAGAAAATTGAGTCATTTGACCTATATAGTTTCTTACAGTCTTGGTTTGTGGATTATATTCTCATAGTATATTTAATATATTACTCAGTCTTACACAGATTGTCTCTCTTGATGCTAGCTAACTTTGAAACTCAATGCCTAAATTCATTAATGCTTTAGAAATTATAACATAATTTCTTTTTTTAAAAAAGATTTTATTTATTTATTTAACAGACAGAGATCACAAGTAGGCAGAGAGGCAGGCAGAGAGAGAGAGAGAGAGGAGGAAGCAGGCTCCCTGCTAAGCAGAGAGCCCAATGCGGGGCTCTATCCCAGGGATCATGACCTGAGCAGAGGCTTTAACCCACTGAGCCACCCAGGTGCCCCTATAACATAATTTCTTAATCTCTTTTCCTCATCAAGAATAATCCCAGTTCTCAAGAATATTGGCATCTTATAATATCACATAATTATTTGTGTTTTTTTCTGCATTATATACAGGGTAGTCTCAGAAAAACAATATGAATATAACCACCACTTATATGATTGTTAGAAACAATTACATTATTTTTGTGTATGCTTTCCTCATTTCCTCACTTAAAAGATATATAGTATAGCTGCACTGTATCAACACTCTAAACTCGTGTAACCATTGTATACTATATTCTCTCATAACCTTTATCTAATCTTGATTCTACAACTAAATAAATATTTAATATTCACCAGTAGTATCAATGTTTCTCTAGTCATTATGCTATCTGAAGTTAATTCCCAAGATTTGGTAGGAAAGGTTCATGTAAACAATAAGAGTTCTTGCATATTGATAACAGTTTACTATGGTATTTAATTTTGTAAGACAGTTTTGTTGGCTTTCAAATATAAAAATCATTGAGACATGCTTTCTTTTCTTGAGTACCTTATATAAGTTATGCCATTTTATTCTGTTGAAAAGTGTACTGACAATTGGAATTTCTTTCCCATTTAATTCACTTTGCCCTATGTCTATGCCCCAAAGAATTTTTTCTCTTTTTCTTCAAAGCCAGTGATTTTATTCAAGTATTTCTCCCCCATCTCCCCAACTTAATTGAGATATTATTGGTGTATAACATTGTGTAAGTTTAAGGTATAAAACGTGTTGATTTAATACACTTAATGTATTGAAAAATCATTACCACCATACCTGTTAGTGAACACCTTCATCATATCACATAATTACTGTTTCTTTTTTTGCAGTGAGGAACATTTAAGTTTACTCTCTTAGCAACTTCCAAGTATGTAATATGGTATTATTAATTATAGTCATTGTGCTGTGTATTATATTCCCAGAACTTATTCATCTCATAACTGGAAATTTGTAGTCTTTGACCAGCATCTCCCCGTTGTCCCCACTCCTCAGATCCTGGTAACTACTATTTTAGACTTTGTCTTATGAGTTCAGCTTTCTTAGATTTCACATACAAGTGCTATCATATAGTGTTTGTCTTTCTCTGACTTGTTTCCTCAAGGTCCATTTATGTTATACCAAATAGCAGGATTTCCTTCTTTCTCATTGCTGAATAATAGTTTATATAGATACCATATCTTTATCCGTTCATCTGTTGATGAACACTTATGTTGTTTCCATATGTTCGCTATTGTGGATAATACTGCAGTGAACGTGGAAGTGCAGAATATCTCTTTGATATCCTGTTTTCATTTCCTTTAATATATACCAAGATGTATGTAAGTATTGTGGGATCATAAAGAAGTTCTATTTCTAATTTTTGAGACATTTCTATATTGTTTCTCCTAGTAGCTGTACCAATTTACATTCTCATCAACAGTGCATAATGGTTCCCTTTTCTCCACTTCCTTACCAACACTTGTTATATCTTATCTTTTAGTTATAGCCATTCTAACAAATGGGAAGTAATATCTTTTGGTGGTTTTGATTTGTATCTCCCTGATGATTAGTGATGTTGAGCTGTTGGCCATAGGTATGTCTCCTTTGAAAAAATTATTGCAGATCCTCTGCCCATTTTTTCCATCAGATTTTTCTGTTGTTGAGTTGTTTTTCTTTATATATTTTGGTCATTAACCCCATATCAGATATATGATTAGCAAATATTTTCTCCCATTAAGCTGCCTTTTCATTTTGTTGGTCGTTTCCTTTGTTATACAAAAGCTTTTTAGTTTGATGTAGTTCCACTTTATTTTTGCTTTTTTTTACCTTTGCTTTGGGTGTCAGATTAAAAAAGTCAATGTCAGGGAGTGTACCCACTATGATTTCTTCTAGGAGTTTTAATGTCTTTAATCCACTTTGAACCGATTTGTGTGTATGGTGTGAGATAATGGTCCAGTTTCATTCTTTTACTTGTGTCTATCCAGTTTTCTCAGCATCATTAATGGACTATCTTTTGCCATTGTATATTCATGTTTCCTTTGTTATAAATTAATTGACCATATATATGTGGGTTTTTTGGGGACCCTCTCTTCTGTTCCATTTATCTATGTGTCTGTTTTTATGCCAGTACTGTACTGTTTTGATTATTGTAGTTTTGTTATATAATTTGAAAACAGGGAGTTTGATATCTCTAGCTTTGTTCTTATTTTTCAAGATTTCTTTGGCTATTCAGGGTCTTTTGGTTCTATGGAAATTTTAGGATCATTTTTCTATTTTTGTGAGTAATGCCATTAGAATTTTGATAGGCATTGCATTAAATCTGGATAGTGCAGACATTTCAATATTAATTCTTTGAATCCATGAGAATAGAGTATCTTTCTATTTATTTGTGTCTTCTTCAATTTCTTTCATTAACATATTATAGTTTTCAGTGTATAGATCCTTTACTTCCTTGGTTAAATTTATTCCTTAGTATTTTACTAGTTTTGATGCAGTTATAAATGGAGCTGTTCATTTCTCTTTCTGATATTTTGTTGTTAGTGTATAGAAATGCAACTGATTTTTGCATATTTATTTTATATCTTGCAACTTTTCTAAGTTTCTTTGCAGAGACTTTAGGGTTTTTTATATATAATATCATATGCAAAGAGAGACAATTTTACTTTTTCTTTTCTGACTTGGATGAGTTCTATTTATTGTTCTAATTTCTGTAGCTCAGACAGAAGTGGCAAGAGTGGGCATCTTTGTCTAGTTCTTGATTCTAGAGGAAAAGCCTTTAGCTTTTTTAAAAAATTATTTTTATTAACCTATAATGTGTTATTTGCCCCAGGGGTCCAGGTATGTGAATCATCAGGCTTACACATTTCACAGCACTCACCATAGCACATACCCTCCCCAATGTCCATAACTCAGCCACCCACTCCCTGCCCTCCCCACCTCCCAGCAACCCTCAGTTTGTTTTGTGAGATTAAGAGTCTCTTATGGTTTGTCTCCCTCCCAATCCCATCTTGTTTCATTTTTTCCTTCCCTGCCCCCCCAAAAACTCCTCACCCTGCCTCTCAAATTCCTCATATCACAGAAATTATATGATAATTGTCTTTCTCTGATTGACCTTTTTTGCTAAGCATAATACCCCCTAGTTCTATCCATGTCGTTGCAAATGGTAAGATTTCATTTCTTTTGAAGGATGCATAATATTCCATTGTATATATACCACATCTTCTTTATCCATTCATCTGTTGATGGACATCTAGGTTCTTTCCTCAGTCTGGCTATTGTGTATATTGCTGCTATAAACATTTGGGTGCAGGTGCCCCTTTGGAACACTACATTTGTATCTTTAGGGTAAATACCCAGTAGTACAATTGCTGGGCTGTAGGGTAGCTCATTTTTCAACCTTTTGAGGAACCTCAAACTACTGTTTTCCAGAGTGGCTGCACCAGCTTGCATTCCCACAGTGTAGGAGGGTTCCCCTTTTTCTGATCCTCGCCAACATCTGTCATTTCCTGACTTGTTAACTTTAGCCATTCTGAGTGGTGTGAGGTGGTATCTTATTGTGGTTTTGATTTGTATTTTCCTGATGGTGAGTGATGTTGAGTACTTTTTAATGTATCTGTTGGCAATCTGGATGTCTTCTTTGAGGAAATACCTGTTCATGTCTTCTGCCCATTTCCTGATTGGACTATTTGTTCCTTGGGTGTTGAGTTTGATAAGTTCTTTCTAGATTTTGAATACTAACCCTTTATCTGATATGTCATTTACAGATATCTTCTCCCATTCTGTTCATTGTCTTCTGGTTTTGTTGACTGTTTCCTTTGCTGTGCAGAAGCTTTTGATCTTGATGAAGGCCCAATAGTTCATTTTTGCCCTTGCTTCCCTTGCCTTTGGCAATGTTTCTAGGAAGCAGTTGCTGCAGTTGAGGTCGAAGAGGTTGCTGCCTCTGTTCTCCACAAGGATTTTGATGGATTCCTGTCTCACATTGAGGTCTTTCATTCATTTTGAGTCTATGTTTCTGTGTGGTGTAAGGAAATGGTCCAGTTTCATTATTCTGCATGTGGCTGTCCAATTTTCCCAATACCATTTGTTGAGGAGACTGTCTTTTTTTCCATTGGACATTCTTTCCTGCTTTTCAAAGATCAGTTGACCATAGAGTTGAGGGTCTATTTCTGGGCTCTCTATTCTGTTCCATTGATCTATGTATCTGTTTTTGTGCCAGTACCAAACTATCTTGATAATTACAGCTTTGTAATAGAGTTTGAAGTCTGGAATTGTGATGCCACCAACTTTGGCTTTCTTTTTCAACATTCCTCTGGCTATTCGAGGTCTTTTCTGGCTCCATATAAACTTTAGGATTATTTGTTCCATTTCCTTGAAAAAGATTGATGGTATTTTGATAAGGATTGCATTAAACGTGTAGACTGCTTTAGGTAGCATAGATATTTTCACAATATTTGTTCTTCCAATCCATGAGCATGGAACGTTTTTCCATTTCTTTGTGTCTTCCTCAATTTCTTTCATGAGTACTTTATAGTTTTCTGAGTATAGATTTTTTGCCTCTTTGGTTAGGTTTATTCCTAGGTATCTTATGGTTTTGGGTGCGATTGTAAATGGGATCAACTCCTTAATTTCTCTTTCTTCTGTCTTGCTGTGGTGTATTGAAATGCAACTGATTTCTGTGGATGGATTTTCTATCCTGAGACTTTACTGAATTCCTGTATGAGTTCTAGCAGTTTTGGAGTGGAGTCTTTTGGGTTTTCCACATAAAGTATAATATCATCTGCAAAGAGTGAGATTTTTACTTCTTCTTTGCTGATTTGGATGGCTTTTATTTCTTTCTGTTGTCTGATTGCTGAAGCTAGGACTTCTAGTACTTTGTTGAATAGCAGTGGTGATAGTGGGCATCCTTGCTATGTTCCTGACCTTAGGCGAAAAGCTCTCAGTTTTTCCCCATTGAGAAAGATACTCACTATGGGTTTTTCATAGATGGCTTTGATGATATTGAGGTATATCCCTACACTTTGAAGAGTTTTGATCAAGAAAGATGCTGTACTTTGTCAAATGCTTTTTCAGCATCTGTTGAGAGTATCATATGGTTCTTGTTCTTTCTTTTATGAATGTATTGTATCTCATTGATTTGCAGATGTTGAACCAACTTTGTAGTCCAGGAATAAATCCCACTTGGTCGTGGTGTATAATCCTTTGAATGTACTGTTGGGTCTTATTGGCGAGTATTTTGGCAAGAATTTTCGCATCCATGTTCATCAAGGATATTACTCTGTAATTCTCCTTTTTGATGGGTTCTTTGTCTGGTTTTGGGATCAAGGTAATGCTGGTCTCATAAAATGAGTTTGGAAGTTTTCCTTCCATTTCTATGTTTTGGAACAGTTTCAGGGGAATAGGTATTAATTGTTCTTTAAATGTTTGGCAGAATTCCCCTGGGATGCCATCTGGCCCTGGGCTCTTCTTGTTTATTGGGAGATTTTCGATGACTGCTTCAATCTCCTTACTGTTTATGGGTCTGTTAAGGTTTTCTATTTCTTCCTGGTTCAGTTTTGGTAGATTATAGGTCTCTAGGAATGCATCCATTTCTTCCAGATTGTCAAATTTGCTGGCATATAGTTGCTTATAATATCTTCTTATAATTGTTTGCATTTCCTTGGTGTTGGTTGTGATCTCTCCTCTTTCATTCATGATTTTATTTATTTGGGTCCTTTCTCTTTTCTTTTTGATAAGTCTGGCCAGGGTCTATCAATCTTATTAATTCTTTCAAAGAACCAGCTCCTAGTCTCGTTGATTTGTTCTATTGTTTTTTTTTTTTATTTCTATTTCAGTGATTTCTGCTCTGATCTTTATTATTTCTCTTCTCCTGCTGGGTTTAGGCTTTCATTACTGTTCTTTCTCCAGCTCCTTTAGGTGTAGGGTTAGGTTATGTACTTGAGAGATTTCTTGTTTCTTGAGAAAGGCTATATACTTGTTTCTTGAGAAAGGCTATATACTTTCCTGTCAGGACCACCTTTGCTGTGTCATGATAACTTTGAACAGTTGTACTTTCATTTTCATTTGATTCCATGAATTTTTTTCATTCTTCTTTAATTTCCTGTTTGACCCATTCATTCTTTAGTAGGATGCTCTTTAGCCTCCATGTATTTGAGTTCTTTCTAACTTTCCTCTTGTGATTGAGTTCTAGCTTCAGAGCACTGTGGTCAGAAAACATGCAGGGAATGATCCCAGTCTTTTGGTACCAGTTGAGACCTGATTTGTGACCCAGGATGTGATCTGGATTCTGGAGAATATTCCATGTGCACTAGGAAAGAATGTGTATTCTGTTGCTTTGGGATGGAATGTTCTGAATATATCTGTGATGTCCATCTGGTTCAGTGTGTCATTTTAAGCCTTCATGTCCTTATTGATCTTTTGGTTGGATGATCTGTCCATTTCAGTGAGGGGGGTGTTAAAGTCCCCTACTATTATTATATTATTTTTGATATGTTTCTTTGATTTTGTTATTAACTGGTTTATATAATTGGCTGCTCCAAGGATAAGGGCATAGATACTTAAAATTGTTAGATCTTCTTGTTGGACAGATCCTTTGAGTATGATATAGTGTCCTTCCTCTTCTCTTATTATAGTCTTTGGCTTAAAATCTAATTTATCTGTTATAAGGATTACCATCCCAGCTTTCTTTTGATGTCCATTAGCATGGTAAATTATTTTCCACCTCCTCACTTTAAATTTGGAGGTGTCATTGGGACTAAAATGAGTTTCTTGCAGACAGCATATTGATGGGTCTTGTTTTTTTATCCATTCTGATACCCTGTGTCTTTTGATTGGGGCATTTAGCCCAATAACATTCAGGGTAACCATTGAGAGATATGAATTTAGTGGCATTGTATTGCCTGTAAGGTGACTGTTACTGTATATTGTCTCTATTCCTTTCTGGTCTACTACTTTTGGGTTCTCTCTTTGGTTAGAGGACCCCTTTCGATATTTCCTGTAAGGCTGGTTTGGTGTTTGCAAATTCTTTTAATTTTTGTTTTTCCTGGAAGCTTTTTATCTCTCCTTCTATTTTTCAATGACAGCCTAGCTGGATATAGTATTCTTGGCTGCATATTTTTCTTGTTTAGTGCTCTGAATATATCCTGCCAGTTCTTTCTGGCCTGCCAGGTCTCTGTGGATAAGTCTTCTGCCAATCTAATATTTCTGCCATTGTATGTTACAATGTTACAGCTCTTGTCCCGAGCTGCTTTCAAGATTTTTCTGTTTGTCACTAAGACTTGCAAATTTTAGTATTAGATGATGGGGTGTGGACCTATTTTTATTGATTTCAACGGGGGTTCTCTGTGCTTCCTGGATTTTGATGCTTGTTCCCTTTGCCATATTAGGGAAATTCTCTACTATAATTTGCTCCAGTATACCTTCTGCCCCTCTCTCTCTTTCTTCTTCTTCTGGGATCCTAATTATTCTAATATTGTTTCATCTTATGGTATCTCTTATCTCTAGAATTCTCCCCTCATGGTCCAGTAGTTCCTTGTCTCTCTTTTGCTCAGCTTCTTTATTCTCCATCATTTGTTCTTCTATATCACTAATTCTCTCTTTTGCCTCATTTATCCTAGCAGTAAAAACCTCCATTTTTTTTATTGCCCCTCATTAATAACTTTTTTGATTTCAGCTTGGTTAGATTTTAGTTCTCTTATTTCTCCAGAAAGGGATTTTATTTTTCCAGAGAGGGATTCTCTAATATCTTCCATGCCATTTTTGAGCCCAGCTAGTACCTTGACAATCCTCATTCTGAACTCTAGTTTTCACATATTACCAATGTCTGTATTGATTAGGTCCCTAGCTGTCAGTACTGCCTCTTGTTCTTTTTTTTTTTTTTTTGTGGTTCATTTTTCTGCCTTGTCATTTTATCCATATAAGAATATATGAACAAGAGAATAAAGTGCTAAAGGGTGGCAACAACCCTTGGACAATATATGCTAACCAAATCAGAAGAGATCCAAAATCAGAGGGAGAAGAAAGGGGGAATAAAAAAAAAAAATATATATGCATAGACACACACACACACACACACACACACACACACACACACACACACGTATATGTGTATGTATGCATGTGTGTGTGTGTGTGACCGGTGAATAGAACTGAGCCACCCATTTGATTTTGTGTGTATTTTCGTCTCTTAGAAGAAACTACCTCCCAAAATTTTAAAGAAAGAAAAACTTATATATATAAAAAAATAAGTGTAAACATGATGAAGGGATGGAATATGACTGTAAAGATGAAAGTTAAAGATTCTAAAAAAGGAATTGATAAGTTGGTTGGAAAAAGAAAAAAAAAAAGAAGAGAAATGTGATCAGCCTGGAGACTAGAATAAAGCCATGTGCTAGATTTAGGGTATATTTTGATCTAGTAGAAGAAATTATATCCCAAAATTTTAAATAAAAAACCTATATATGTACAAAAAATAAGGTTAAATACAATGAAGGGATAAAATATGACTATAACAATAAAAATTTAAAAAGATTTTTTAAAAAGGTATTGTTAAGATAAAATAGTTAAAAAATGTCAAAAGATGAAAGAGGAAAGTTAAAAAAATAGAATAAAGAAAAGAAAATTAAAAAAATTTAACTCTGCAAGACTAAAGGATCATGGGAAAGAAGCCATGAATTCTATGCATTGCTTTCCCCTAGCTCTGGAGTTCCATAGTTCTCACTGATCTTTGAACTTGGTCTTGGCTGGATGTTCTTGCTGATCTTTTGGGGGAGAGGCCTGTTACAGTGATTCCCAAATGTCTTTCCCTGAGGCAGAATTGTACCACCCTTCCCAGGAGCCAGGCTAATTCACTCTTAGGAGTTTTTGTTCCCTGAATTCTTTCTCTATAGCTTTGGAGGACAGGATTGAGAATAGTGGTCTCCCAATTTCTGGCCATAGGAGCTGAGAGCTCAGGACCCCACTCCTCAGTGTGCCCTCAGAGAGAAGCAGTCAATTCCTCCCCTCTCCCTTATCTCCCACTGCACTCCTTGCTCACCCAGCCTATGACCAAGCACGTTTGTATCACAGACATGTGGCCCTGTTTGGATTCTCCAAACCCAGCAGATTCCTGCCATGTGCTCCCACGCCTCTCCTCCTGGAGGAGGAAGGTGGGGATCTTCCTGGATCTGCCACTTATGGGATCCCTGCTCAAAGAGTAGTGGCCCAACTGTGCCTTGGATCATGGTTTAAGGTAACCTTGAGGCGAGAGCTCACTCCTTGGCTGTCTCTGTAGCCAGCTTCCCTGCTCTGATACCTGGGAGTTCTGCCACTCTCAGACAGCTCAGATCTTTTTGTGACCCCACAGGACCTGAGACCACACTGTCCCTGTGAGGGCTTCCCCCCCCCCCCCCCCCACTTAGCCTCTGGAGCAACATCCATTGGTGGAGCAGACTTCCAAAAGTTCTGATTTGGTGCTCTGCAGCTCCACTGCTTGCTGGGAGCCAGCCCCTCACCCCATGGTCTATCTTCCCTTTGCTTTAGATTCACTTCTCTGCTCGCCCTACCTTCCAGAAAGTGGTCGATTTTCTGTTCGTTGCTCTTCTCTTCGATTTCTTGTTCAGTCTGTGGGTGTTAGGAATGGCTTGATGACTGTCTAGCTGAACTCCTGGGACCTAATGATATTTCAGTCTGCTACTCTTCCACCATCTTGCCTCCTCCAAGCCTTTAGCTTTTCACCAGTGAGTATGATTATTAGCTGTGGACTTGTCATAGATGGCCTTTACTATTTTGAGGTACATTCCCTCTTACACAGTTTGTTGAGATTTTTTTCCTTTTTTAAAAATTTAAATTATGAAAGCATGTTTAATTTTGCCAAAAGATTTTCTGCATCTATTGAGATAATCACATGATTTATAATATTCATTTTTAAATGTATATTTCCCCCCTGTTCATTTGTTTTGTTTCTTAAATTCCATGCATATGAATGAAATCATATGGTATTTGTCTTTCTCTGACTGACTTATTTCACTTAGCATAATGGTCTTTTTAAAATTTTAATTCAATTAGCCAACATATAGTGTAATATTAGTTTTTGATATAATGTTCAATGATTCATCAGTTACACATAACAGAGCATAATGGTCTTTAATGCCACCCACATCGTTGCAAATGACAAGATTTCATTCTTTTTGATGGTGGAGTAATATTCCACTCTGTGTGTGTGTATCCCACATGTTTATCCTTTTGTCAGTTGATGGCTATTGTTGATGCTGCTATAAACCTCGGGCTATTTTTGATACTTTAGCCATTGTTGATAATGCTGCTATACACATTGGAGTGCATTTTTCCCTTTGGGTCAGTGTTCTTGTATCCTTTGGGTAAATACGTTAGTAGTGCAATTGCTGGATCATAGGGTAGTTCTAGTTTTAACTTTCTGAGGAAACTGCATAATGTTTTCCAGAGAGGCTACACCAGTTTGCATTCCCACCATCAGTGTAAGAGTGTCCCCCTTTCTCCACATTCTTGCCAACATCTGTTGTTTCCTGTGTTGTTCATTTTAACCATTCTGACAGGTTTGAGGTGGTATCTCTTTGTGGTTTTGATCTGTAGTTCTCTGATGCCAAGTGATGTGGAGCATTTTTTCATGTGTCTGCTGACTATTTATATGTCTTCTTTGGAGAAATGTCTGTTCATGTCTTCTGCCCATTTCTTAACTGTTATTCATTTTTTGGGTGTTGAGTTTAATAAATTTTTTATAGATTTTGGATACTAACTCTTTGTCAGATATGTCATCTGCAAATATCTTCTCTCATTACAAAGATTACCTTATAGTTTTGTTGATTGTTTCCTTTGTTGTGCAAAAGTTTTATCTGGATAAAGTCCCTAGTTTATTTATTTTTTAAAGATTTTATTTATATATTTGACAGACAGAGATCACAAGTAGTCAGAGAGACAGGCAGAGAGAGAGAGGGAAGCAGGCTCCCTGCCGAGCAAAGAGCCTGATGTGGGGCTCGATCCCAGAACTCTGGGATCATGACCTGAGCCGAAGGCAGAGGCATAACCCACTGAGCCACCCAGGTGCCCCTATTTTTTAAAGATTTTTAAAGCTTATGCTTGTGCTCTCTCTCCATGTCAAATAAATAAATAAAATTTTAAAAAATTTTATTTATTTATTTGACAGAGAGAGAGAGAGAGCACAAGTTGGTGGGGGGGGCAGCTGCAGAGGGAGAGGGAGAAGCAGGCTCCCCACTGAGCAGCAACCCGACATGGGGCTGGATCCCAGGATCCTGGGATCATGGCCAAGCTAAAGGCAACACTTGACCAATTGAGCCAGGTGCCCCCGCCCACCAATGGTTTATTTTTGCTTTTGTTTCCCTTGCTGCAGGAGATGTGTCTAGTAAGAAGTTGCTATGTGATATCAAAGAGGTTACTACCTGTGTTCTCCTCTAGGAGATGGTTTTCTGTCTCATATTTAGATCTTTTTGGGCACCTGGGTGGCTCAGTGGGTTATGCCTCTGCCTTTAGCTCAGGTCATGATCTCAGAGTCCTGGGATCGAGCCCTGCATCAGGCTCTCTGCTCAGCGGGGAGCCTGCTTCCCTCTCTCTCTCTGTCTGCCTCTCTGCCTACTTGTGATCTCTTTCTCTCTGTCAAGTAAATAAAATCTTAAAAAAAAAAAAAGGACGTTCATATTTAGGTCTTTCATCCATTTTGAATTTATTTTTGTGTATGGTTTAAGAGAGTGGTTCAGTTCCATTCTTTTGCATGTTGCTCTCTAATTTTCCTAACACCATTTGTTGAAGAGACTGTTTTTATTCTACTGGGTATTCTTTCCTGCTTTGTTGAAGTTTAGTTGACCATGTAGCTATGGGTTCATTTCTGGGTTTTCTAGTCTGTTCTATTGATATGTATCTGTTTTTGTGCCAGTACCATACTGTCTTGATGACTATAGGTTTGTAATATAACTTAAAGTCTGGAATTGTGATGCCTCCAGCTTTTTCTTTTTCAAGGTTGCTTTGGCTATTTGGGGTCTTTTGTGGTTCCATACAAATATTTGGATTTGTTTGTTCTAGCTCTGTGAAAAATGCTATTGGCATTTTAATAGAGATTTCATTAAATATGTAGATTGCTTTGGGTAGTATGGACATTTTAACAATATTTGTTCTTCTGATTCATGAGCATGGAATATTTTCCATTTCTTTGCCTCATCTTCAATTTCTTTCATAAGTGTTCTATAGTTTTCAGAGTACAGATATTTTAACCTCTTCAGTTAGGTTTATTCCTAGGTATTTTATGGGTTTTGGTGCAATTGTACGTGGGATTGATTCCTGGATTTCTCTTTCTGCTGCTTCATTATTGGTATATAGAAATGCAACAGATTTCTGTATGTCAATTTTGTATCCTGTGACTTTACTGAATTCATGTATCAGTTCTAGCAATTTTTTGGTGGAGTCTTTCAGGTTTTCTACAAAGAGTATTATGTCATCTGAAATAGTGGAAGTTTGAGATCTTCTTTTTTGATTTAGATGCCTTTTCTTTCTTTTTGTTGGCTGATTGCTGAGGCTCAGACTTCCAGTACTATGTTAAAAAACAAAGGTGAGAGTAGATATCTCTGTCTTGTCACTGACCATAGTAGAAAAGCTCTGAGTTTTTCCCCACTGAGGATGATACTAGCTTTGGGTGTTTTGTTCTTTTCAATATTTTCTTTTTCTTTGTTGAAATTTTCACTTTTTTCATGCATTTTTCTCTTGACCTTGGTGAGCATCTTTATGAACATTATTTTGAACTATCAATAAAGCACTTATCTCTGTTTCAGTAAGATCTGTTGCTGAAGTTATATCTTATTTTTTTGTTTGGAACATATCCCTCTGTTTCTTTACTTTCCCTAATTCTCTGAGTGCGTGGTTTTTGTTTACAGTATAAAACAGCCACCACTCACAGTCTTAACAGAGTGGTCTCATGTAGGAGATGAACTTTGTCATTCAGCCTCGTCCATGTTCCTGGTTGTCTTTCAAACCTTTGATTGTCCAAGATACCTTCTTTATTTTTGGTGACTCCCAGTAGTTGAGGGTGTACCAAGAGCTGTCAGAGTCCCAAAGGGGAGGATTACATCAGCAACTAGTTGCAGGTTAGTGAGAAGCTGGAATGTCGAGCAACAGCTGGGAATGCTAGATGGGTCCTTCCAGGGAGAAACCAGGAAGTGGGCATTTTCCTGCTCCCTTTGCACTCACTAGACTTGGATGTATAGTTATGAAAGGTGTTCCTGAGCCTGTTAAGAACTTCTTTGTTTGCTAAAGTTTTGTGGGAAAGCTGAATTGAAGCCCTGTTGCCTAAAAACCAGGCAGTCTGGTGGCTTGCCCCTCAGGTAGCAGCTGCAAAAGCTGGGGTGCCAGATGTGTGTCAAGCTTTTTCCAGGAATAATGACCACTTGGAGTAGGTTAGAGGAAGAGAGCAGGGGAGGTGTCCACCAGCTTCCTTGGTGTCCATGGAGGATTTTAGTCAGCCACTAGATGTAAACTACATTAGAAGTCTGATCCTTAGGCATCATCTTTTAAAGTACGTACATAAAACCCTTTCAGGAAAAGACTAGGAGATGGGTGATTTTGACACTTACCTCTTGCTGAGCTATAGTGAGTGCTGTGTCCCCATTATGAATTGCTTTGTTGTTTGCTACAGTCTTATGGGCCTCCTGTATGCAAGCCCTATTGGCTTTCAGAGTTAGGTGTTTTGGGGGGGTCTGTTCTTTTGGAGGGAGTCTTAAATATTGTGTTGCTAGATATAAGGTCCAAACCCTTTGCTCCCCAGGGGGGAGTGGGATGTTGATGTGATAGTGCCTTGCTTGCTATGTGTTTTATGGTGAGAATGTTTCTCAGCCTTTCCTACCCATTTTGTTGTGGATATAGTCTCCTCTTCACCGAATGTGTAAGAGTCCCTCAGCTAATTTCTGGATTTCTTTCAGAGGGAATTTCTCCACATTTAGCTGTGCATTTGGTGTATCCATGGGAGGATGGGACTTCACGAGTCTTCTATGTCATCATTTTCAAGACCATCCTTCCAGTATTTCTTGATATTGGACATCCTGGGTCAATTTTTCTCTAGTATTAAGCCCTTTCATTATGTATTTCAATTTTTTTTCCTTTAATTTCAGGAAAATTAAAAAAATTACTTATTTTAGTATTTGTTTTAACTCTTGCTTTGGTTTTGTTCTTTGGTGATGCCTGTAATAGGTATGTTATAAGAGTCTTTGGTTTCTTCTATATTTGTCCATTTACTAATCATATTTATTTCCTTCTTAATTTCTTTATTTTTTTGAAGATTTATTTATTTATTTTAGAGAGAGAAACCATGAAAGCATGGGGGGAGGGGCAAATTCATCTAGCTGACCTTTAATTTTTTATTTTATTTTATTTTTTTTAAAGATATTTTTTATTTATTTGACAGAGAGAGAGGGGGGGTGTCGCAAGTAGGCAGAGAAACAGTCAGAGAGAGAGGAGGAAGCAGGCTCCCTGCCAAGCAGAGAGCCTGACGCGGGGCTCGATCCCAGGACCCTGGGATCATGACCTGAGCTGAAGGCAGAGGCCTTAACCCACAGAGCCACCCAGGTGCCCCTAGCTGACCTTTTAAAGTAGGTTGATGCAAGATGGATTTTCTAACTTCTTTGTTCTAGAGTTCCCTTCTCTGTTACGCTTGTGAAGTGTTAAAGAATATGATGGCTTATTTTTTGAGCTCTCTGTATTCTATTCTCCTCCCCAATTTTTACCTGAATCTTCTCTTTTCTTTTCCACTACTGTCATTATGCTGCTCAATTTGGTTCTTATCTCAGATATTTTCCTCAGTGTGGGGCTATACTTGAGAGATTCTTTAGCTGGTTGGATTTGAGAGATAATGGTCAAGACTGTTCCATCCCCTTCAGACCTTAATATGGACCCCTGATGTTAGAGTGTATAAAACCCTTCCTACTTTCAGCTGCTATTCTTAAATTGACCCCTTGAACTTTTCAGTGAACACCTCTTGGCTTTTTTGGGCTTCTCAGGTCAATCAGCTGCATTTTGCCTCTCTTTATTTCTCTCTGTTACTGGTACTGGGCAGCTCTTGTAGTTGTTGGTTTTTATGCCCACAATTTGTGTTTTGTAGGGCTACCTTTAACCTAGTTTTGTTTGTGGGCTTTTTGTATTGCTATCTTAATTGCTTATCTTTTTTAAAATTTTAATTAATTTATTAATTGCTTTATCTTTTTTTTAAAGATATTATTTATTTATTTGAGAGAGAGAGAGAGAGAGAGAGCACACGAGAGAGCAAGAGCATGAGAGGGGAGAAGTTCAGAGGGAGAAGCAGGTTTCCTGTAGAGCTGGGAACCTGATGTAGGACTCAATTCTGGGACTGCAGGATCATGACCTGAGCTGAAGGTGGTTGGTTAACCAACTGACCACTCAGGCACCCCGCTTTATCTGTTTTTATGTTGAGATTCAGGAATATCCTAAAACTATGTTGCTTCTGTTGGCATTTCCCAGAATCCTCTATGATTTGTATTAAAAAAATAAAAATAGGGGCTCCTGGGTGGCTCAGTGGGTTAAGCCTCTGCCTTCGGCTCCGGTCGTGATCTCGGGGTCCTGGGATCGAGCCCCGCGTTGGACTCTCTGCTCGGCGGGGAGCCTGCTTCCCCCTCTCTCTCTCTGCCTGCTGCTCTGCCTACTTGTGATCTCTCTCTCTGTGTCAAATAAATAAATAAAAAATCTTTAAAAAAATAAAAAAAATAAAAATAAAAGCCATGCTTATGGCTTTTATTGCCTACAATTATTATACTAGTTTGTTAGAGCTGCTATCACAAAGTATCACAGACTGGATGGCTTAAACAACAGAAATTTTTTTTCTTATTGTGAGAAGTCCAACATCAAGGTGTTTGCAGCATTGGCATCTTATGGGGGGGTGTGAAGGAAGATTCTGTTCCAGGTATGGATGGCTATCTTCTCCCTATGCCTATGTTTTGGCTCCTGTCCATTTGTGTCTGGGTCCAAATTTCCTCCTCTTACAAGGACACCAATCATAATGGATTATGACCCAGTCTAATGACCTTATTTAAACTTAATACCTCTTAGAAAACCTTATCTCCAAATGCAATCACATTCTGAAAATTTTCATCTGAAAATTGATTAACCATTTTATCAGGAATGTTCATTTCTTCCAAGAAAGAGGTTGTTGATTATTATCAACTAAAAACCAGACCAGGTTTGCAACAATTTTTCTTTTACATTTGGCAGCTGATTTTGAAAAGCAAGGGATAATACATAGTCCAACAGAAATAATGAACCAAAAGCCAAAATGGACATCTGGAAGGAAAGAACATGGCCAAATGGGATGGAGTCCAGAAGGAAGAATGGGTAAGGGGCAGAACGGACAATGGGAACTGTGTCTAACCAAGCTCTTCCAGCTCCAAGAGAAGAGCAGAGGCTTGGTATTTATAAAATGGATGGAAGGAAGATAAGTCTCTGTAATTATTTACCTATTGACCTTATTATATATTATTAGGAAATTAAAGCTGAAAAATTACTTTAATCTCATTTCATTTTACCCAGTACATCAGGAGAAATTTGTAAACTTGATTTGTAAATTTGATTAACTTTTTCTTTTCTTTTTTTCTCTTCTCTTCCCTTCTTTTCCTTCCTTCATCTCTTTCTTCCTCCCTCCCTCTGTTCTTTCTCCTTTCTCTCTCTCTCTTTCCTTTTCTCTCTCCCTCTTCCTTCCTTCCTTTCCTTTTCCTTCCTTTCTTTCTTTCTCTTTCCTTCTTTCTTTCTTCTCTCCTTCCTCCCTTCCCTCCTCCTCCCTTCCTTCCTCCCTTCCTTCCTTCCTTCCTTCCTTCCTTCCTTCCTTCCTTCCTTCCTTCCTTCCTTTCTATTTTAATTCTAGTGTAGTTAACAAACAGTGTTATTAGTTTCAAGTATACAGTATAGCGATTGAACAATTCTATACATTACTCAGTGCTCATCATGATAAGTGTACTCTAATTCCCATCACCTATTTCATGCATCCCCTACCCATCTCCCCCCCTCTGGTAACCATCTGTTTGTTCTCTATAGTTAAGAGTCTGTTTTGGGGTTTGTCTCTCTCTCTCTCTTTTTTCCTTTGTTCATTTATGTTGTTTCTTTAATTCCACATATGAATGAATTCATATAGTATTTGTCTTTCTCTGACTAGCTTATCTCACTTAGCATTATATTCTCTAGATCCATCCATATTGCCGCAAATGGCAAGATTTTACTTTTTTTAATGGCTGATGAATATTCTATTATATACACACATATCTTCTTTATCCATTCATATATCAATGGACATTTGGGCTGCTTCCATAATTTTACTATTAAAAATAGTGCTGCAATAAATATGGTGTACATATTTTTTCAAATTAGTGCTTTTGTATTCTTTGGGTAAAGACCTAGTAGTGGAATTACTGGATGATATGGTAATACTATTTTTAATTCTTTGAGGAAACTCTGTACTGTTTTCCACAGTGGAAACCATTTTCCACCTATTTGCATTCCCACCAACAATGCACAAGATTTCTTGGACAACACCTGTTGTTTCTTGTGTTTTTTTATTTGACCCATTCTGTCAGTATGAAAGTATCATTGAGGTTTGGATTTGCCTTTCCTGATAATGAGTGATGTAAGCATCTTTTCACAGGTCTGTTGGCCATCTGTATTTTTTTTTTTAAGATTTTATTTTTAAGTAATCTTTATACCCAATGTGGAGCTTGAGCTTACAACTCTGAGATCAAGAGTCACAAGCTTGGGTGCCTGGTGGCTCAGTCAGTTCAGCGTCTGCCTTTGGCTCAGGTCATGATCCCAGGGTCCTGGGATTGAGTCCTTCTTTGGGTTCCCTGCTTAGTGGGGAGTCTGCTTCTCCTCTATGCCTACCCCCTGCTCTCTCTCTCTCACTCTCTCTCAAATAAATCAATAAAATCTTAAAAAAAAAAAAAGAAAGAATCACATGCTTTATCAACTGAGCCAGCCTGGTGCCCCAGCCATCTCTATTTCCTTGGAGAAATGTCTGTTCATGTTTTCTGCCCATTTTAAAAGAGAATTATTTGTGTGTGTGTGTGTGTGTGTGTGTGTGTGTGTGTGTGTGTGTGTTCGGTTGAAAAGTTCTTTGTATATTTTAGATGTAAACCTTTTTTGGATATATCATTTGTAAATATCTTCTCCCATTCAGTAGGTTGTTTTTTAGTTTTGTTGATAGTTACCTTTGCTGTAGAGAAGCTTTTTATTTTGATGCATTCCCAGTAGTTATTTTTGTTTTTGTGTCCCCTGCCTCAGGAGACATATCTAGAAGAATTTTGTTATAGTTGATGGCTGAGGAATTACTGCCTCTGCTCTCTTCTAGGATTTTGATGGTTTCAGGAGTTTATTTTTGTGTATGGTGTAAGAAAGTGGTCCAGTGTCATTCTTTTGCATGTAGCTGTCCAGTTTTCCCAACACCATTTGTTGAAGAGACTTTTTCTCACTGCATATTCTTATCTCCCTTGTCAAAGATTAATTGATCATATAATCCTGGGTTTATTTCTGGGCTCTTTGTTTTGTTCCATTGATATATGTATTTGTTTTTGTACCAGTACTATACTGTTTTGATGATTACAGCTTTGTAGTAGATCTTGAAATCTGGGATTGTGATACTTCCAGTCTTTTTCAAGATTGTTTTGGCTGGTCAGGGTCTTTTGTGGTTCTATACAAATGTTAGGATTATTTGTTCTAGTTCTGGAAAAATGCTGTTAGTATTTTGATAAGGATTGCATTAAATGTATAGATTGCTTTGGGTAGTAAGGATATTTTAACATTTTCTTCCAGTCCACGAACATGGAATATCTTCCCATTTGTTCGTGTTGTCTTCAACTTCTTTCATCAGTGTTATAGTTTTCAGAGTACAGAACTGTCACCTCCTTGGTTAAATTTATTACTAGGTATTTTATTATTTTTGGTGCAATTGTACATGGGATTGTTTTGTTAATTTCTCTTTTTCTGCTTCATTATTAGTGTGTAGAAATGCAATGGGTTTCTGTACATTGATTTCTTATCCTGTGACCTCATGAAATAATTTATCCTTTCTAGTAAATTTTTGGTGGAGTCTTTATGGTTTTCTATATATAGTAACATGCCATCTGCAAATAGTGGAAGTTTTACATCTTCCTTAACAATTTGGATACCTCTTATTCTGTTTTCTTGTCTGAGAGGTGTGGTAGGACTTCCAGTAGTATGTTGAATAAATGTGGTAAGAGTGGACATTCTTATTTTGTTCCTGATCTTAGGGGAAAAATGTTCTCAGTTTTTCAACATTGAGTGTCATTTTAGCTGTGGGTTTTTCATATATGGCCTTTATTATACTGAGGTATGTTCCCTCTAACTCTACTTTGTTGAGGGTTTTTACTATGAATGGATGTTGTGCTTTGTCAAATGATTTTCCTGCATCTGTTGAAATGATCATATGATTTTTATCCTTCTCTTGTTGATGTGATGTATCATGTTGACTGATTAGCAAATATTGAACTACCCTTGCAACCCAGGAATAAATCCCACTTGATGGTGGTGAATGACTTTTAATGTATTATTGGATTTAGTTTGCTAGTATTTTGTTGAGGATTTTTGCACCTAGGTTCATTAGACATATTGGCCTGTAGTTCTCTCTCTCTCTCTCTCTTTTTTGTAGTGTCTTTATATCCAGTTTTGGTATCAGGGTAATATTGGCCTATAGAATGAATTTGGAAGATTTCCTTCCTCTATCTATTTTTTTTGAATAGTTTTAGAAGAATAGGTATTAACTCTTCCTTATTTATTTTTTTAAAAAAGTATTTATTTATTTATTAGAGAGTGTGAACAGGGTCAGGGAGAGAAGCAGAATTCCTGCTGAACCCAATGTGGGGCTTGATTTCATGACTCTGAGATCATGACCTGAGCCAAAATTGAGTGGGATGCTTAACTGACTGAGCCACCCATGCACCCCATAGGTATTAACTCTCTCTCTTTTTTAAAATTTTATTTATTTATTTGTCAGAGAGAGAATGAGAGCATAAGCAGAGGGAGAAGCAGGCTCCCCGTGCAGCAGGGAACCTAAAACTGGGTTGCTGAGCTTGGGATCATGTCCTGGGATCATGTCCTGGGCCAAAGGCATATGCTTAACTGACTGAGGTGCCCTCTTTTCACTTTCATTTGCATGATGAATGCTTTTTCATCCCTCACTTTCAACTGTATATGTCTCTAGGTCTGAAAGGAATCTCTTATAGGCAGGATATAGATGGTGCTTACTTTTTTATCCATCCCATCATCATATGTCTTTTTTTTTTTTTTTTTTTTTTTTAGAGTGGGAAGGGAGGCAGGGAAAGAGGGAGAGGGAGACAGAATCTTAAACAGGCTCCACACCCAGCACAGAGCCTAATGTGGGACTGTATCTCACAACCCTCAGATCATGACCTGAGCTGAAATCAAGAGCTAGCTGCTTAACTGATTGAGTCCCACTTTGTGTCTTTTGATTGGAGCATTTAGTCCATTCAATTTTGAAGTAATTAATGATAGGTATGTACTAACTGCTATTTTGTTACTTGTTTTATGGTTGTTTTATAGTCCTTCTCTGTTCCTTTTTAAACAAATATTTTTCTATTTTATTTAAAAAAAGATTTATTTTTTAATAGTTTTTTTTTCTTTTAAGATTTTATTTATTTGTCAGAGAGAGCATGAGAAAGCAAGAGTGCACACGCAGGGGGATTGGCAGGCAGAGAGAGAGAAGTAGGCTCCCTGCTGAGCAAAGAGCCCAGTGTGGGGCTTGATCCCAGAACCCTGAGATCATGACCTGAGCCAAAGGCAGATGCTTAACAACTGAGCCACTGAGGGGCCCCTATTTACTTATTTTAGAGAGAGACAGAGAGGGTATGAGTGGGAGGCTTGATCCCACAACCCTGAGATCATGACCTGAACTGAAACCAAGAGTCAGACTTAACCACATGAGCCACCCAGGCACTTCTTTTGATGCTTTTAAAATTCTCTCATTATTACTACTTTTTGCTGTTTTAATTACTACATGTCTTAGTGTGGACCTCCTTGGGTTGGTTTTGTTGGAGCTCTCTGTGCCTCTCAGCTCTAGATTTCTATTTCATTGCCCAGATTCAGGAAGTTTTTAGTTATTATTTCTTCAAATAAATTTTCTGCTCCCCTTTTCTCTCTCTTTTCCTTCTGGGATCTCATAATGCAAATGTTATTATGCTTGTTTGTGTTGCTGAGTTTCCTAAGTCTATTTTCATTTTTTAATTATTATTTTTTTCTCTCTCTTGATCAGCTTGATTGCTTTCCATTACTCTGTCCTCCGGGTTATTGATCTCTTCTTTTGCTTCCTCTAGTCTACTCCTTATTCCATCCATTACATTTTTTAAAAAAGATTTATTTATTTGAGAGAGAGAGAGAGAGATAGCAAGAGAGAGCATGAGTGGGGGGCAGAGAGAGGGAGAAGCAGACTCCCCACTGAACAGGAAGCCTGACATGGGAATCAATTCCAGGACCCCAGAATCATGACCTGAGTTGAGGCAGACACTTAACCAACTGAGCCACCCAGGTGCCTCATCCATTGTATTTTTAATTTCATTTCTTAAGTTTTTCATCTCTGATTTTTTATGTTTTCTCTTTGTTGAGGGTCTCACTGAGGTCCTCTACTCTTTTCGCTAGTTGAGTGGTCTTTGTGACTATTTCTTTCAATTCTCTATATCACGCATGTTACTTATCTCTGTTTTGTTTAGCTCTCTTGCTGTGATTTTCTCCTGCTCTTTAATTTGGGACATATTCCTCTGTCTCCTCATTTTGTCTAACTTTCTGCATTGTTTCTATATGTTAGGAAAGTCAGCTACATCTCCTGCTTTTGAAAGTAGTGGCCTTACGAAGAAGAGGTTCTGTAGTGCCCTGCAAAGCAGTGTCCCCTGTTCATTGGCACCTGGTTCTTCAAGGTTGTCTTGTGTGTGTTGCATGTGCCCTACTCTTGTGGCTGAGCCACTTTTTCCTTTGGTTCACTTGTCTACAAAAGCTCTTTGCCCATTGTGGTGAGAGTTTGGTCCCTGTATTGTTAATGGGTCAGTCTGGGGCCACCTTGGGCTTGAGCTGATTCAGACTAGGCATTTGTCAGAGATGCAGTAGCACTGAACTACATGGTGTGTTCCCTTTGTTGTCCCCTGAAAAGCTTTTGTTGGTGGGTGGGGACTGCAGTCAGAACAGATGTCTGACCTGGCCCACTGCTGGGGCTACATTCAGACTGCTGTGTGTGGTTATCTTGCGTCTTCCCCAGGAAAAAGTCAATTTGGTTTGGTGCTTGCCCCTGTCAGGGCTGCTTGCAAAATGCCAGACTTGTGACACTGTTTTGTATGGGCTCTGGTCAAGGGAGTATTGGAGGGGGCAGTCCTACAGGAGAACATGGGGTTGGGGTATGCTGTCAGCAAGCTAGGTGGAAAGCATTGGTGCTACATTTTCCCTCATAGGTGTCTGTGTATCTAGGCTGGGGGGCAAGAGGTAGAAATGGGGTCCACCAGTTCTTTTGTTCTTTGAGAAGTCTCCTAAGGCATATACTCTGAGATTAGTAAACAAATCTCCCTCCTATATACCTTAGGCAATTTCTAAACTGCTGCTTCTATGCTATAACTTCATGGGGTTGTTGGTTGTGCTATCTCTTTAAGGGTAGGGACTCAGTTCCCTCATACCCTCCCTGCCTCAGCTCTCTCAGATCCAAGCCTACTAATTTTTAAAGTTCCAGGTGTTAAATCCCACTGATTGTTGGGCTCCTCTGATTTTCTTTCTTTCTTTCTTTCTTTCTTTCTTTCTTTCTTTCTTTCTTTCTTTCTTTCTTTCTTTCTTTCTTTCCTTTCTTCTTCTTCTTCTTTTTGACTTTATTTATTTATTTATTTGACACAGAGAGAGAGAGAGAGAGAGAGATCACAAGTAGGCAGAGAGGGGGAAGCAGGCTCCCAGCTGAGCAGAGACCCCGATGTGGGGCTCAATCTTAGGACCCCGAGATCACGACCTGAGCCAAAGGCAGAGGCTTAACCCACTGAGCCACCCAGGCACCCCGGGCTCCTCTGATTTTCAAAACCAAATGTTATAGGGATTTTTCTTCCTGTGTGGGTTCCCCATGCCTGGGGTACCTGGTGTGAGGTTCTGTTTCTTGCCCCCTCCATGTCCAACACATTCTTCTCTTCCATGGACAGCACCACAGGTCTGTCTATCTCCCAAACTCATCTTTGTCCTTCCTTACCTTCTTTGGTGTGACCTCTTCTCTACATTTAGCTGTGAAGAGTCTGTTCTGCAAGTCTTTGGGTTCTTTTCTGGGTTATTTACACTGAGGCTGTTATCTAGTTATGTCCATGGATGAAGTGAACTTAGGATCCTCTTACTCCACCATCTTCTCTAGAAGTCTAGATTAACAACTTTACAATCCAGAAAAGCATTTTCTTGAGTGATTTTACCTGATCTCGCTCTTCCAATTGAATGATTTAACACAACTTGGGACCCCAATTATAGTGGCTACTTTGTTAAGCTAACTTACATGTAACCAAAACTAAGTTTCCCCCTTCAACTGATGAAATTCTCACTATTATAAATATTGTTTTGGTTATATCTCTAGTTTGTCCTATAAAATAACTTTAAAATTTTTGTTCATTATTTCTTACTTACTTGCTGTGTTGCCTTTCTCTCAAGACTCAGTCCCTTTCAGTGGATGTTCCTGGCAAGTTTTTGCATCATTTTATATAATCTCCAAAAACTCAGTACTACTCAATAATTAATTTCAGCTGTAATCTTTGCTAAGTTCTTTGCTTTATTTCAGACAATGTTAGTATTTGCATACATTTCTATGAAGCTCCTACGTTATTCATCCAATTCTAATCTTATTCCATGGGTAGGGCAGGTATTACTAAATTTTATTATTTTTTTATTGTAGCCTGGCTCTCAGTCTCCAATAAACATTTATCATGTTGCTTTAATTATAGTAGATAATCAGTAATTGATTAATGATGATGATGACGACACATAATACTTTATATTAATCAGAGACTTTTAACACATGTTACCTAACATTAACATTGTGCAGTAGGTAAGACATATATTATTATTTCCATTAGAAAGAAAGGGAAAATAGATACAAAAAAAGGCAAATGACTTATGTAAAGTTATCCAATAAATTGATGGTTAAGTTGTCTTCCCACACTTACAGAAATATTTCTTTAAAGGGCTGGCTGGTCCTTGCTCTCTTTTTTGGGGTGCAAGGGAGAGCAAATAATTTTTAATTTTTTTAAAACAAATACACCAAAGAGGGATGCCTGGGTGGCTCTGTGGGTAAGCGTCTGACTCTTGATTTGGTTCAGGTCATGATCTCAGGGTTGTGAGACAGAGCCCTGCATGGGGCTCCTCACTCAGGGGGGGGTCTGCTTGGGATTCTCTTTCTCTCTCCCTCCAACCTCCTCATCCCACTCACTCTCTCTCCCTCTCCCTCTTGCTGTCATGCTCTTGCTCTCAAAATAAAGAAATGAATCTTTAAACACCAAAGCATCATGCAGTCCTGCCAACATTGGATGCAATTCTGGGCCACAAGTCTGCACACTCCTTTGCAACTGGTCCTGTGATAGCAGAGCCTTTATTCTTTACTATGATCCCTGTGTTATCTTCAAAATAGAGAAACACATCATCTTTCTTTGGTATGATTTTCATTGTGGAATTACCACTGCTGGATGTACCTTCTTTCTCAGCTTTGGTTTGCATTTCTTCGCTGTGGCCATCACCCTGTCACCCACACCAGAGGCAGGAAGTCTGGTCAGTTGTCCCTTGATCCCTTTCACAGAGATGATAAACGGAGTTTTGGCTCCTGTGTTACAGCTCCTACATGAACACCCAGGGAAATCCAGAATTTCACATCAGAAGACCCTCTACATCCTTACTTTGACATCTTTTTTTTTTTTTAAGGATTTTATTTATCTATTTGTCAGAGAGATACAAGTAGGGGGAGCAGCAGGCAGAGAGAGAAGCAGGGCCCCTGCTTATGTGGGAGCCATCCCAGGACACTGGGATCATGACCTGAGCTGAAGGCAGCTGCTTACCTGACTGAGCCACCCAGGTTTCCCGCCTACTTTGATATCTTGAATGGCAAAAAGGGACAGAAAGCTTCCTGCTATCTTGACAAGAACTTACTGCTTAGTGTATTTTATTTATTTATCTGAGAGAGAGTGCGTGAGAGAGTGCCTGAGTGGACAGAGAGCTAAGGAGAGAGGGACAAGCAGACTCCGCACCAATCAGGGAGCCCAATGCGGGACTTGATCCCAGGACCCTGAGATAATCACCTGAACAGAAGTCAGATGCATAACCAACTGAGCCACCCAGGCACCCCCTGCTTATTTTTAAAGATTTTATCATGAGTTTCATTTTTGCATTTAAGGTCCTGACTTTAATAGCTGTGACTTGGTAAACATGTACCTATGCAAAGTTGTATCTAGGACAGAAAACTCCCCAGGACAGAAAAAACTCCAGGAAGTGAGGTTCAAGGATTATTCATTCTTTCACTAAATGAATCAGAACTTGGAAAAACTATAGGTACTTTTTTTTTTAAACCTGACTTTGATGAAAATGGACAAATATTTTCATTTAGATTCCTGTATTTTTCTATTTTCATGTTCATTAGCTTCTTGTTGCCACCTAATATTGTGTGTATGGTGGAGCAGAAGTTGTAGCTGGACTTTTTCATGTACAGAGTCCAGGGTCCTTTTATCACTATCATGCTGTTATAAATTTATGAAAAAAAAAATTCCACTTTGTTTTCATGACTTTAGGGTAGCAGATAAGTGTTTTTTTTTAATAGAAAAGAATGCAGAAGAGCTTATGCCACAGGCTGTCTAATATATATGTCTTCCTTTAAACATAAATTATACTGTCATTCAACTTATAGAAACTGCCTTATGACTAGGCTGTGTCAAGGCTGTGCCTCTCCTGGCATGTATTGCTTTTCTTCCACATTTCTTCCTGACTTATTCCCTCACCTCTTAGAGGTCCTAACCTAAATGTCACCTTGTTAGTATGGTTTTCCCAGTTCAGCCTATTTAGAATTGCAGCCCTGGCCCATCTACCTTGTTTCTTTCTTTCTTTTTTTAATAGCACATATTACTTTCTAGCACATTATCTAACTTTTATGGTGTTTTTTTTAAATATATATATATATTCCCCCTAATAAAACATAAGCATTATAAGGCCAGGAATTTTTATCTGTTTTATTCTTGTTTTAGCTAAGAACAGAGTCTGGCACATAGCAGATGCTAAATCATTATTGATTAAATGATATGTGAATACATGTACTATGGCACTTTGGCTATTATTTTCTCTCATGAAATCCAAAGTAGGACAGTTATATATCAAAATCTGCTAATCAATGTGATAATTACTGTGTGTAAACTTACTGTGTAAGTTCAAGGGAAAATGGAAGGAATTCATAGTAGGTGCTTGAACATTTTAACATTAATGTCAATTTAAAGAAACACTGGGCATTTACATTAGTTTGGGTTAGTTATATTCATAGTTTCTTGGGTAATTAAAAATGATTTTAAAAAATGAGGTAGAAGCCCTTTTATCTGATGTAGTTGGTCACATCACCACAAAAAACTGTGCTTAGACTTGTAAATGCACTCCTTTCGTGAGGATTCCAGACATTTGTTATCTGTGTAAACCTTTTATATCAAATATTGATGTCAGTAATGTAAGAGCAGTGTAATTTTAGGAGTCAAAACTTTATACAAATATTCCCAGATATCAGTGCCAAGTGTTATGGTTTGATCTCCCCCCTAGTTTTATTGAGAAATAATTGGATACATCACTGTCTACATTTAAGGTGCGGAGGGTGATGTTTTAGTCTACATATGTTGTCAAATGATGACCACAAGAGGTTCAGCTAACACCCATCTTCTCATATAGACACAATAAAAAGAAAAGAAGAATAAAGGGAAAACATTTACTCCTCACCCCCACCTCTGTTTAACCACAAGACTGATCTCTTGTGGTCAGGCATGAGGGCATATCTCATTGTGGTTTTAATTTTCATTTCCCTAATGATGAGTAATGTTGAGTACTTTTTCATATACCTGTTGGCCTTTCTTATATTATTTTTGGAGAAATGTCAATTAGGGTCCTTTGCCCGTTTTTTAAACTAGATTATTACTTTTTTGTTATTAAGTTATAAGAGTTCTTTATATATTTTGGGTATTAACTCTTTATCAGATATATAGTTTGCAAATATTTTTTCTCATTCCATAGGTTGCCTTTTCACTTTGCTGATGGTTTCTTTTGCTGCGCAGAAGCTTTCTAGTTTGCTTAGTCCCAGTTGTTTATTTTTGATTTTGTTGCTTATGCTTAGGTGTCATATACAAAAAATCACTACCAAGACCCCTGTAAAGGAGCTTTGTTCTTATATTTTCTTCTAGGAATTTCATGATATCAGTCTTACATTTAAGTATAATGCATTTCAAGTTAATTTTTGTAAGTGGTGCAAGATACAGGTCCAGTTACATTCTTTTACATGTGAATATCCAATTATCCCAGCACCATTGTTGAAGAGATTGTCTTTTCTCCATTGAGTATTCTTTTTTTTTTTTTAAAGATTTTATTTATTTGACAGAGAGAGAGATCACAAGTAGGCAGAGAGAGAGAGGAGAGAGGAGGAAGCAGGCTCCCTGCCTAGCAGACAGCCCAATGCGAGACTCGATCCCAGGACCCTGAGATCATGACCTGAGCTGAAGGCAGAGGCTTAACCCACTGAGCCACCCAGGCAGTCCTCCATTGAGTATTCTTGACTCCCTGGTCAAATGTTTGGGTTTATTTCTCAGCTCCTGATTCTGTTCCATTGGCCTATTTGGGTCTGTTTTATGCTAGTATTATGCAGTTTTGGTGACTATAGCTTTATAGAATAGCTTGAAATCAGAAAGAGTGATACTTCATGCTTTGTTCTTTCTTAGGATTTCTTTGGCTTTTCAGATTCTTTTATGGTTTCATATAAATTTTAGGAGCATTTTGTCTACTTCTGTAAAAAAAATGCCATTGCAATTTTGATAGAGATTGTACTGAATCTGTAAATGGCTTTCAGTAGTATTGACATTTTAACAATATTAATTTTTCCAGTCCAAGAACACAGGATAGCTTTCCACTTGCTTGTATTTTCTTCAATCTACTTCACCAATGTCTTCTTGTTTTCAGCTCCTTAGTTAAATGTATTCCTATATATTTTACTGTTTTTAAAATCATTTTAAAAATTTATTTTCAGCATAACAGTATTCATTGTTTTTGTACCACACCCAGTGCTCCATGCAATCCGTGCCCTCTCTAATACCCACCACCTGGTTCCCCCAACCTCCCACTGCCCCCCCACTTCTTCAAACCCTTCAGATTGTTTTTCAGAGTCCATAGTCTCTCATGGTTCACCTCCCCTTCCAATTTCCCCCAACTCCCTTCTCCTAACTCCCCATGTCCTCCATGCTATTTGTTATGTTCCACAAATAAGTGAAACCATATGATAATTGACTCTCTCTGCTTGACTTATTTCACTCAGCATAATCTCTTCCAGTCCCGTCCATGTTGCTACAAAAAAAGAAATAAATCAATCCTATTTACAATAGCATCAAAAACAGTAAAATACACTATGGAGTATTTTACTGTTTTTGATGCTATTGTAAATAGGATTGATTTATTTCTTTTTCAAAAATCTCATTTTTAGTGTACGGAAACACCACTGATTGTTGTATGTTAATTTTATATCTCATAACTTTACTGAATTCATTAATTAGGTTTAGCAGTTTTTTTGGTTGAGTCTTTAGGATTGTCTATATTATATGTCATCTGCAAATCAAGGCAATTTTACTTCTTCCTTTCTTACTCTGATCTTCTTTTTTCTTACCTGACTTCTCTAGCTAGGACTTCCAGTACTCTGTTGAATAGTAGTGGTGAGAGTGGACACCTTTGTCTTGGTCCTAATCTTGAAGTTTTCATCCTTTTACCATTGAGTATAATGTTAGCTATGGACTTGTAATATATAGTCTTTCTTTCTTTCTTTTTTAGTATTTTTAAAATTAACATATAACGTATTATTTGCCCCAAGGGTACAGGTCTGTGAATCATCAGGCTTACACATTTCCTAGCACATACCCTCCCCAATGTCTATAACTAGCCATCCTATCCCTATCCCCCTAACCCCCCAGCAACCCTGTCTGTTTTGTGAGATTAAGAGTCTCTTATGGTTTGTCTCCTTCTTGATCCCATCTTGTTTCATTTTTTCCTTCCCTACCCCTCACAATCCCCTGCCCTGCCTCTCAAATTCCTCATATCAGAGCAATCATAATATAATTGTCTTTCTTTGATTGACTTATTTTGCAGAGCATGATACCCTTTAATTCCATCCATGTCATTGCAAATGGCAAGATTTCACTTCTTTTGATGGCTGCATAGTATTCCATCATATATATACATATATGGCCTTTCTTATGTTAAGATGTATTCCTTCTATGGCTAATTTTTAAGAGTTTTCATTGATTGTTGATTGACGCTAAATTTTCCCAAATGCTTTTTCTGTAACTATTGAGATGATCATGATTCTTTCCTTTCATTTTATTAATGTAATATATCATATTGATTGTTATGCATACATTGAACCATCTTTGCAGCCCAGGGTTAAATCCCACTTGATCATGGTGAATGATGCCTTTACTATGATGTGGAATTTATTTTGTGATATTTAATGAGAGACAGATTTCCTATATTTCAGGCCCACAGACCCAAATTCATTTTAAAATCTGGCCAAATTCATACTCCATACAAGCTTTTATCTAAATATATATAAAATATGAGCATTTGGGAAAAAGATCTTTCAAACTCAGTGAGTCAAAACATTTGATTAAAATAGAAAATCACTCAAAAAGATAATATGTACCTAAAATATTTTATTTTAGTGTAAAAGGTAAAAATGAATATTATACCAGTCTTTTGATTTTAGGACAAAGCTTTTCTTTCTTTCTTTTTTTTTTTTAAATTTTATTTTTTATAAACATATATTTTTATCCCCAGGGGTACAGGTCTGCGAATCGCCAGGTTTACACACTTCACGGCACTCACCATAGCACATACCCTCCCAATATCCATAACCCCCCCCCCAACCCCCCTCCCCCCCATCAACCTTCAGTTTGTTTTGTGAGATTAAGAGTCACTTATGGTTTGTCTCCCTCCCAATCCCATCTTGTTTCATTTACTCTTCTCCTACCCCCTCAACCCCCCATGTTGCATCTCCTCTCCCTCATATCAGGGAGATCATATGATAGTTGTCTTTCTCCGATTGACTTATTTCGCTAAGCATGATACCCTCTAGTTCCATCCACGCCGTCGCAAATGGCAAGATTTCATTTCTTTTGATGGCTGCATAGTATTCCATTGTGTATATATACCACATCTTCTTTATCCATTGTCTGTTGATTGGACATCTAGGTTCTTTCCATAGTTTGGCTATTGTAGACATTGCTGCTATAAACATTCGGGTGCACGTGCCCCTTCGGATCACTACGTTTGTATCTTTAGGGTAAATACCCAGCAGTGCAATTGCTGGGTCATAGGGTAGTTCTATTTTCAACATTTTGAGGAACCTCCATGCTGTTTTCCAGAGTGGTTGCACCAGCTTGCATTCCCACCAACAGTGTAGGAGGGTTCCCCTTTCTCCACATCCTCGCCAGCATCTGTCATTTCCTGACTTGTTCATTTTAGCCATTCTGACTGGTGTGAGGTGATATCTCATGGTGGTTTTTGATTTGTATTTCCCTGATGCCGAGTGATATGGAGCACTTTTTCATGTGTCTGTTGGCCATCTGGATGTCTTCTTTGCAGAAATGTCTGTTCATGTCCTCTGCCCATTTCTTGATTGGATTATTTGTTCTTTGGGTGTTGAGTTTGCTTAAGTTCTTTATAGATTTTGGACACTAGCCCTTTATCTGATATGTCATTTGCAAATATCTTCTCCCATTCTGTCAGTTGTCTTTTGGTTTTGTTCACTGTTTCCTTTGCTGTGCAAAGCTTTTGATCTTGATAAATCCGAATAGTCATTTTTGCCCTTGCTTCCCTTGCCTTTGGTGATGTTCCTAGGAAGATGTTGCTGCGGCTGAGGTCGAAGAGGTTGCTGCCTGTGTTCTCCTCAAGGATTTTGATGGATTCCTTTCTCACATTGAGATCCTTCATCCATTTTGAGTCTATTTTCATGTGTGGTGTAAGGAAATGATCCAATTTCATTTTTCTGCATGTGGCTGTCCAATTTTCCCAACACCATTTATTGAAGAGGCTGTCTTTTTTCCATTGGACATTCTTTCCTGCTTTGTCGAAGATGAGTTGACCATAGAGTTGAGGGTCTATTTCTGGGCTCTCTATCTGTTCCATTGATCTATGTGTCTGTTTTTGTGCCAGTACCATGCTGTCTTGATGATGACAGCTTTGTAATAGAGCTTGAAGTCCGGAATTGTGATGCCACCAACTTTGGCTTTCTTTTTCAATATTCCTTTGGCTATTCGAGGTCTTTTCTGGTTCCATATAAACTTTAGGATTATTTGTTCCATTTCTTTGAAAAAATTGGATGGTACTTTGATAGGAATTGCATTAAATGTGTAGATTGCTTTAGGTAGCATAGACATTTTCACAATATTTATTCTTCCAATCCAGGAGCATGGAACATTTTTCCATTTCTTTGTGTCTTCCTCAATTTCTTTCATGAGTCCTTTATAGTTTTCTGTGTATAGATTCTTAGTCTCTTTGGTTAGGTTTATTCCTAGGTATCTTATAGTTTTGGGTGCAATTGTAAATGGGATGGACTCCTTAATTTCTCTTTCTTCTGTCTTGTTTGGTGTAGAGAAATGCAACTGATTTCTGTGGCATTGATTTATATCCTGACACTTTACTGAATTCCTGTACAAGCTCTAGCAGTTTTGGAGTGGAGTCTTTTGGGTTTTCCACATATAGTATCATATCATCTGCGAAGAGTGATAGTTTGACTTCTTCTTTGCCAATTTGGATGCCTTTAATTTCCTTTTGTTGTCTGATTGCTGAGGCTAGGGACTTCTAGTACTATGTTGAATAGCAGTGGTGATAACGGACATCCCTGCCGTGTCCTGACCTTAGCGGAAAAGCTTTCAGTTTTTTACATTGAGATACCTAGAAATAAACCTAACCAAAGAGACAAAAGAACAAATAATCCAATCAAAAAGGGGCAGAGGACATGAACACACATTTCTGCAAAGAAGACATCCAGATGGCCAACAGACACATGAAAAAGTGCTCCATAGTGTTTTCCAACCACTCTGGAAAACAGCATGGAGGTTCCTCAAAATGTTGAAAATAGAACTACCCTATGACCCAGCAATTGCACTGCTGGGTATTTACCCTAAAGATACAAACGTAGTGATCCGAAGGGGCACGTGCACCCGAATGTTATAGCAGCAATGTCTACAATAGCCAAACTATGGAAAGAACCTAGATGTCCATCAAACAGACAAATGGATAAAGAAGATGTGGTATATATACACAATGGAATACTATGCAGCCATCAAAAGAAATGAAATCTTGCCATTTGCGACGACGTGATGGAACTAGAGGGTATCATGCTTAGCGAAATAAGTCAATCGGAGAAAGACAACTATCATATGATCTCCCTGATATGAGGGAGAGGAGATGCAACATGGGGGGTTGAGGGGGTAGGAGAAGAGTAAATGAAACAAGATGGGATTGGGAGGGAGACAAACCATAGTGACTCTTAATCTCACAAAACAAACTGAGGGTTGATGGGGGGAGTGGGTTTGGGAGAGGGGGGGTGGGGTTATGGATATTGGGGAGGGTATGTGCTATGGTTAGTGCCGTGAAGTGTGTAAACCTGGCGATTCGCAGACCTGTACCCCTGGGGATAAAAATATATGTTTATAAAATTAAAAAAAAAAATCTTCCATGCCTTTTTCAAGCCTGGCTAGAACCTTGAGAATCGTCATTCTGAACTCTATATCTGACATATTACCAATGTCTGTATTGATTAGGTCCCTAGCCTTTGGTACTGCTTCTTGTTCTTTTTTTTGTGGTGAATTTTTTCCGCCTTTGTCATTTTGTCCAGATAAGAGTATATGAAGGAGCAAGTAAAATACTAAAAGGGTGGCAACAACCCCAGGAAAATATGCTTTAGCCAAATCAGAAGAGATCCCCAATCGTGAGGGGGGAGAAAGGGGATAAAAAGGGGTTCAGAAAGAAAAGAAGAAAAAAAAAGAAAGTATTAAAAAAGAAAGCCGATAAAAAATATAAAAAGGAAAAAAATATATATATTAAACTATTTAAAAAACGTTAAAAAAGAAAACGGTAAAAGTTAAAAAAATTTAGCAGAAGAAGAGGAAAAAAAAATTGAAAAAGAAAAAAAAATTAAATTAACTGCAAGGCTAAAGAATCATGGGAGAAAGCCATGAGTTCCATGCTTTGCTTTCTTCTCCTCTGGAATTCTGCCGCTCTCCTTGGTATTGAAACTACACTCCTTGGTAGGTGAACTTGGTCCTGGCTGGGTTTCTCGTTGATCTTCTGGGGGAGGGGCCTGTTGTAGTGATTCTCAAGCGTCTTTGCCCCAGGCGGAGTTGCACCGCCCTTACCCGGGACCGGGCTGAGTAATCCGCTCGGGTTTGCTTTCGGGAGCTTTTGTTCCCTGAGCGCTTTCCGTAGAGTTCTGGAAGACGGGAATGAAGATGGCGGCCTCCCGGTCTCCGGCCCGGAGGAGCCGAGAGCCCGGGGCCCCCCTCCTCAGTGCGCCCTCAGAGAACAGCGCCCAATGACTCCCGTCACCCTGGCCTCTGGCCGCGCTCCGAGCTGACCGAGCCTGCGACCGGTTCAAGGTAACCCCGAGCTGAGAGTCACTCCTCGGCTCTGTCTCTGTAGCCGGCTTCCCCGTTCTAAAACCTGTAAGCTCTGCGACACTCAGACACCCCGATCCTTCTGTGACCCTGTGGGACCTGAGGCCGCGCTGACCCTGCCTAGGCTTCACCCCAGTTAAGCCTCTGGAGCGATGTCCCTCAGCGGAACAGACTTTTAAAAGTCCTGATTTTGTGCTCCGTTGCTCCGCCGCTGGCCGGGAGCCGGCCCTTCCCCCCGCGGTCTATCTTCCCGTCGCTTTGGATTCACTTCTCCGCCAGTCCTACCTTTCAGATAGTGGTTGATTTTCTGTTTCTAGAATTGCTGTTCTTCTTCTCTTCAATCTCCCGTTGGATTTGTAGGTGTTTGCAATCTTTAGATAAGCTATTTAGCTGATCTCCTGCTACCTGAAGTAGTCTCAGCCTGCTACTTCTCCGCCATCTTGACTCCTCCTCTCTCTTTTTTTTTTTTTTTAAAGATTTTAGTTATTTGATAGATACAAACAGTCAGAGCAGCAGACAGAAGGAGATGGAGGAGGAGGGAAGCAGGTTCCCTGCTGGGATCATGACCTGAGTTGAAGGCAGATGCTTACCTGACTAAGCCACCCAGGCGCCCCTAGTCCAAAGCTTTTATTAGAAGTTATTTTTTAAGTAACCTGCTGATGTTTTGATGCTGTTGGTTTTAGAATTCCTTTGGGTTTTTGTGACTTCTATTCTTAATTTTTAATAGTTTTCTTATGTATAATTTCAAAGTTTTTCTTGAATACCTTTTCTAAAGTCATTCTAAAGGATCCCACTTCGTTATCTTTTTATGTAGTAACACCTCATTTTCTTTTAATAAAACATTATTTTTCATATTACTTAATTTAATTACATAATTTGAATAGAAGTACAGTTGACATAAATAGGTTCAGGATCAAACAATGAACCCTAGATAGTTAACACTTCACCCAGTGAGACCTAGAGAGTGGAGGCATTACTGGAACCTACCTGCTTGGTTCTGAAACTCTTGTTCTGGGAGCCTGTCTAGTCTCTAGTTAGGAATGGAGAAGATTTGTGAGACAGTTTAGTGATGATTGGTTGAAAGAGCCTCTGTTATATTCAGCTTTTGTTGTAGCAATAAGAACAATTGAAGGATGAAATTTTAGTGTGACTTTTTCATGTTGTCTGTTGACATTAGCCAAGTTCTTCAGGTACTTGTCCTCCTCACACTTAAAAATACTGATACAAGTTGGCCTAGCAATAAAGGGCGTTTTGTGTTTGTGAAATGATTTGGTTCAAATCATATCATGGACAATTGAAAAATGTTTACAAATGCATCTAAATGCTTATTCTATCACAAGAGGGCACTCATGCCCCATTCTTTATATCAAGTGTGTTTCAGGCATTGATTCGAGAGGAATTATGACTGAAGTAAAATTTCAACCTACAAATTGAATTTCAGGTTAAGTAAACTGTTTATTATCTGGCAGAACTGAAGATTAGTGATTATGTTTATGCAAAAACAGAGATTCTTAATATATTAATATTATACAAGGATTTTCACATATAGAGTGTAAAAATATGCAAAACTTGCTATGATAAACAGCATTTCATTTTTTTGATGAGTCATTCCAAGGTCTTCATTACTTTAAAATGTGATTATTACTTTAATTAATTATTGAGTTATTAAAATGAGGTTTCCAATCATGTATCACACAATCAGTTAACATACTAAGCATATACTCTTTGTTATTTATCTTATTTTGACAACAGATATACTGTATTTTAGGGAATGTATCAGGTATTCCATCAGCTTATTTAAATTTCAGCGTTAATAATTTTAGCATGTATTAATTATCTATCACTGACTATTTACCCCAAAACTTAGTAGCTTAAAATAATAATCACTTATTATCTCATAGTTTCTGAGGGTTAAGAATCTGGGAATAGTTTAGCAGGGTGCCTTTTGCTCAAGGTCTCTCACAAGATGGCAGTCAAGCTCTTGGCCAAGATTACAGTCATCTCAAGGCTCAATTGGGACTGAAGAATTTGTTTCCAAGCTCACTTTCATGGGCCTCTCCACAGAGCAGCCTTACAACATAACTGACTATCCCCTTGGCCAAATGATCTAGATGGAAGAAAGATAGAGCCCTTAAAATGGAGGCCATAATCTTTTTATAACCTAATCTCTGAAGTGACATCCTTATGCTATATTTTGTTAGAAATGAGTCTAAGCTCATCTATACTAAATGGGAGGGGATTATACAAGGGTGTGAATACCAGGAGATAGGGGTCACTGGAAACCAGCACAGAGGCAGCTACTATCTATCTATCTATCTATCTGTCTAATCTGTATCTATCTGTATCTCTACGTATCTATATTTATATCTGTATCTATCTATATCATCTATATCTATCTATATCTATATCATCTATCTAAATAAGTATGAGCCACGTAAAAACAGAAGTCTCCCCAGGTAGTTAGAACAAAGGATTATTACTTTGTCGTGGGTGAATTTGGACATGACAGACTTATGATACTCAAAATTTTAACCAGAATGGGAGTAAAACAAATATCTGAATTTGTATTCAAGGTTTGAAAAGATTTCTTTATTATTATTATTATTTTTAAAGATTTTATTTATTCATTTGACAGACAGAGATCACAAGTAGGTTAGAGAGGCAGGTAGAGAGAGAGGAGGAAGCAGGCTCCCTGCTGAGCAGAGAGCCCGATGCGGGGCTCAATCCCAGGACCCTGGGATCATGACCTGAGCCTAAGGCAGAGGCTTTAACCCACTGAGCCACCCAGGTACCCCGAAAAGATTTCTTTATTAACTGAAGTTTGTGTCTGGCATAAACAACAATAGGGAAAATGACTGAAAATTTGTTAAAATTTGAAAAAAAAAAAAAGGAATCTAAAATGTTGGATTTGGTGGGGTACATGGGTGGCTCAGTTGGTTAAGTGTCCATCTCATGATTTCAGTTCAGATCATGGTCTCATGCATTGTGAGATCAAGTCCCATGTTGGGCTCCCCTCTCAGCAGGGAGTCTGTTTAAAGACTCTCTCCCTCTGCCCCTCCTCCCGCTCATGTGTGCTTTCTCTCTCCCTCTTTCTCTCTTTTGAATAAAACATAAATCTTTTAAAAAAAATGTTGGATTTAGAGTTGACAATATGATGGGACCAGGTGGTACTGGAACTGATTTTGGAGTCCATGTTCTCTAGCCAGAGCTAACCCTGGGGTATGGTGTGATATGGAATGGGCAAAGGTCAGGTGACCACTCTGAGAGTTTCCTGTGCTCCTGAAGGAAGCCCATATATCAGAAACTCCTGAGATCTTGAAAATGGGCAATGATCGTGGTGATTTCATTACTTAACTGAGACCTTTAGTCTTTCTCCCAGGCTTTCCTTACAAAGTGGTCTGTTACTTGTTCACCTTTATGTAAAAAGAACGGATTGGTTTTGCCAGTTTTGTGGTACTGATCATTGATACTCAATCATTTAGGTATTAGTTTCATGTTAATTTTGTAACTTTTCCAAGTATGGATTAAAATATGCTGCTCACCTATCTTATTTTTCTATTTATTTTATTTTGAATGTTTATTTTAAGATGTTTGCTTTATTTATTTTAAAAGTAAGTGATACAGTGACTTACAATTCAAAAGCTTTCAGGAGAGGATAATCTAGAAGTTTTCGTCTCACTTTTATTTCTCAGTCATCAAGTTCCTTCCAATTTACCCATGTTTAGGATATCCTTCCTGAGCTATTAAATATATATGTATGAATTATGTGTACAGATAAAAGTTTTTTTCTTTTTTAGGCAAACAAGAGTATTCCATGCACACTGTTCCATTCTTTTCTTTTTTCATTTAACTATATATCTTGGCATTCTTGTTATATCAGCATATATAGTACTTCCTCATTCTTATTTAAAGACTGTGTAATATTCCATTGTATAGATGCACCATAGTTTATTTATCCTGTTCTCTGTTGATATGCTTGAAGTCTCCAATTTTTCTATTTAAACAGTGTTCAGGGGTGCTTAGTTGGCTCAGTTGATTAAGTGTCTACCTTGAGCTCAGGTCATGATTGCAGGATCCTGGGATGGAGCCCCACACCAGGCTCCTTGCTCAGCGGGGGGGCCTGCTTCTCCCTCTCCCTCTGCTGCTCCCCCTGCTTGTTCTCTCTCTGTCAAATATATAAATAAAATCTTTAAACAATGTTATAAAACCCAAAATTGTTTATTAATTTTACCTTTATTTTAAAAATTTAAATATCATTAATCTTTGGTGATTCAGGAGGTATATTTAAAGATTTTATAGTGTATAAAGGTTATTATTATGTTATCATTTAACAGTATGTAACATTATAGATATAAAAGCCATAAATATTGGGGCACCTGGGTGGCTCAGTCAGTTAAGCCTCTGACTTTGGCTCAGGTTATGATCTCAGGGTCCTGGGATCAAGCCCTGCATCTGGCTCCACCCTCATTGGGGAGTCTGCTTGTCCTTTTCCCTCTTCCTGTGCCCCTCTCCCAGCTTATGATCTCTCTCTCAAATAAAGAAACAAAATCTTTTAAAAAAAGCCACAAGTGTTAGCCTAAATTTTAAAAAAAGATTTATTTATTTGAGAGAGAGAAAAAGTGAGAGAGTAGAGGGGCAGAAGGAGAGGGAGAGATAGAATCTCAGGCAAACTCCCTGCTGAGTGCATAACTGAACATGGGGCTTGATCCCCACAACATGAGATCATGACCTCAGTCAAAATCAAGAGTTGGACACTTAACCAACTGAGCCACTCAGGTATCCCAGCCTAGATTTTTAGTAACTATAAGATATACTTTAAATTTTGTCATTTCTCTACTGTTTATTGTGAAAAATTTTAATCGTACAGAAAAGTTGAAGTAATAGTATAATGAAAACCTAATACCTATCATTTAGATTTAAAAGTTGTTCCTATGTTGCCACATTTGCCTGATTTTTTAATCCACAGAAAATCTCCACCTACATAAACTTTGACAAAGCATAGAATATAAAATAAATGAGAGAAAATTTTGACTTTGAATTTTTACTTGTTTCTTTTATAAAAAAATGAGCTTTATCATACTTGTTCTCAGCAATTGATTTACTGAAGTATCCAGGCCTTATGATGTTCTCAGTTAAATAATGTTTAGCATTGTACAAAGTGTAAATTATATGAGCCCAAGGAACTTAATGCAATGGGTTTAGGGACAAAGGAGCCCTGTGTCCAGATGTCCCACAGAATCTGTACCTTCTCGGCCTTCCTTCCATCCATCCATCCTCCCTATCTATTATTTTTTTTTGAAAGATTTTATTTACTTATTTGACAGAGAGCACAAGCAGGGGGAGTGGAAGGCAGAGGGAGAGGGAGAAGCAGGCTCCCTGCTGAGCAGAGAGCCCAATGTGGAACTCGATCCCAGGACCTGGGATCATGACTTGAACTGAAGGCAAATACTTAGCTGACTGAGCCACCCAGGCACCCCTCCCTATCTATTATTATTTTGACAATAATAATTACAGGAAGCATTTATTGATCACTTTTCCCATACCAGGCATTTCTCTAATTAACTTGCACATATTAACTTATTTAATCCTTCAATAAATCTGTGAGCTAAGCATTATTATTATTATTATTATTATTTCCCCAATTTTACAGATGAGGAAGAAATGGAAGCTCATATCCACGGGAAAATGGCAGGAAAAGTCATATCATGAAATTCCATTTTTGCATCTACTTTTAAATAATCCCTTAGCAGTAACCTAGATGCAATTTATACATCTCTATTATTGACATTTGTTGAAGAAGAGGGAAGAAATAAAAACAAGTGTAATAAGTTGTGTTATCTGGGGTTCAAATAGATCCTGATGAGTGAAATTAGGGGACATGCCTCTTCACGCCTAAACCATTTACATAAGTTGAGTTCCTTCTAGGGAACAGATATGAAACCTGGTGTTTGGTTCTACCCACAATAGAATGATTACCGAGGTGGCTGTGTGGTACAGTCCTTTGAGCAGCCGACACTGTGTTGGGCTCCATGCTCAGTGCAGAGTTTGCTTGAGACCCTCTCTGCCCTTTCCTCCTGTACACATATTCTCGCTCTCTCAAATAAATAAATAAATCTTAAAAAAAAAAAGATTACCTAGTTTTGGGCGCTGGTGTTGGGAGAAGAGTTCCATCTCAGAATGATGCCTCTGAGAGAGACTGTTGAGGCTTGAAGCTGTGGGTTCTTGGCCTGGCCATTGTAGTGGTTAACCATAATCAGGACTGACCCATTGGCTAGTGAAAGCACCCCTGATTTTCCTGGAAATTCTTGAGAAGAAATGATTTTCTTCTGGCAGTTAAGAAAATGAGGACATGTACATTTGGCATTCTTTTTATACTTTTATGTCCAAGTTTACAGTCTCACTGACAGAAAAATAAAAGATAGATCTTGATAGAGATGGATCCGTATTACTATAAAATATGTTGCTGATCAGAACACATCCTTCTGGTAGCCAGAACCCCCAAGGCTCCAGGGTAACAGGAGGGCAGGAATATTTGGCTCATAGGATTTTAGAGGAGGCATTGTTAACCCCATGGGTGTCCACCCAATGTGAGTAAGGCAGTTCCCAGTCCTAGTCTGATTCAGATAGGGACACCTTCACAAAGACTTTATTGAACCAGTATGATAATATCTTCTAAGTTGTTTTCCAGTTACATCTCAGTCCCCATTATCTTGGAAAGCTTACAAAGGGGAAGCAAGAGAGATTGTGCTATTATTTGCAGGTTTTTAAAAAGATTTTTTTTTATTTATTTGACAGAGAGAGGAAACACAAGCAGGGAGAGTGGGAGAGGGAGAAGCAGGCTTTCTATGGAGCAGGGAGCCTGATGTGGGTCTCAATCCCATGACCCTGGGATCATGACCTGAGCTGAAGGCAGAAGCTTAACCACTGAGCCCCCAGGTGCCCTGCAGGGATTTTGCTTTATCTTTTAATATTCTAAATAGATCATTATAATAAAACTTCCTAAATTACTAAGATTTTATATATCAGATAGAGGACACCATCTTTCCTAATCTACGTGATCATTCACAAGGAGGAGTGTAATTAGCCCCAGCAAGGACACCTTCAGACTCTGGCAGATGGATTCTAAACTGATTAGCTGGAAATGAAAAAATCGATAGCAGATGCATTATGTAAATATGGGCCATTCAAAATTACCTTGAAGAGATAAAGTTAGATACTCAGCAGAGAGGGGGAAGGGTAGGAGCAAATGGGAGGTTCATTTAGATTACATTTTGGTATCAGTCCTCCTTGTCATTAGTAGCTAGCTTCTGTGAATATAAATTGTAAATATTCTGTAGGTATTATACTGAGTTTTCAATTGATTTTAAAAGTCTGATTTATGTATGGCTACAGGCAGGTAATATATGAGACAGAATTTGATTATAAACTAAACAGAATTGATATTTTGTAGAAAATGTATGGTTTGTTAAAGGTCCCTCCAGAGTCACTGGAGTATTGTTATATTATTCTTTGAAGATCATTTGAAAATAAATAAAATCTATAATGAGATTACTTAATTAGCTTTGAACACTTTCATTTTGTAACATAAAAGTGAAACTATTTTTGTGATGGCTTTGGAGTGTGTTGACTGGACTGAACTACATTTCCCAGAATTTCCTTTCCTGTGAATTTCCAGTTAGGATAGGCCACAGGAGATATTCTTGTGCAAGATTAGTAGGGTGGAAATGAAGCAGTGACCACCTTGTAGCTTACACACTTGGCCGCTTATTTGCTGGTGCACATTGTTGAAAGTGCAACCACTCCACCTTCCCCAGGTTCTCTTTCAGTTTCTTGGACTTCACCAGATGTGTTGTTCACTTTGTACTTGGTCGTCCCCACTATACCTCCATCTTCCCTCCTGACTGCCTGCCCTGTGGACTTCAAGCTCCTTCATCAGATTTGAGGACACTAGCCTTTACAGAGCCTGCTTAAACAACTCTTACAATCCCTGTGTCAAATCCCTTCAAGAGTGGTTCTCAATGGAGAATAATGTTGAACCCTAAGGGACATTTGGTGATCTCTAGAGACAATTTGATTATTTTGATGGGAATGAGGGAGTGGGAGGAATAGTGGTGCAAGCATGAAGGTTGCTGTTGGCATCCTGTTGGCAGAATTCGGATATATGGCTAAATATCCTGTAATGTGCAAATCAACATGCCCCACCCTGCTCCAAAAATGTTCTATTTGGAGATTAAGAAACTCGCAGGATTTTGGACTGGATAGTTCTTTGTTATGGGGTAGGGGTAGAGGGACTGTGGTTCTGCTTTTCAGATTGAACCTTGACTGATACTAATATTTTGAGTGCTGGGTGTTACATGTAAGTGATGAATCACTAAATTCTATTCCTAAACCAATATTAGGCTATATGTTAACTAACTCAAATCTAATTAAAAACTTGGGAAAAATTTAAAAAGCCAAACATATTTTAGCCGTTTTTTCCTTGTCAGCAAAGTTGTATTTTTGTTAAAGACCAAAGAGATAGGTGACTAGATTGCTCAGTTAGTTAAGCCTCTGCCTTGGGCTCTGATCCTGATCCCGGGGTCCTGGGATAGAGTCTGCATCTGCTCCCTGTGCAACAGGAGAGTCTGCTTTTTCCTCTGCACCTCCTCTCCCCTCCCTAACCCCTGCTCCTGCTCCTGGGTATGTGCATGCGTGCTCTCTCTCTCACAAAAATAAATAAATAAAATCTTTTAAAATATTTTAAAAAAAGACCAAAAAGATAAAAACTTTTGATGAACATACACAACTAACAACTCTCAATTTGTGGTGATATATTTATAGCTAGAGAGCATGGTCAGATTCTAATCTGTATGAAACATATACTGTATAGTAAAAGTCCCAAAAGTTCTCTGTTTTTTTTTTTTTTTTAAAGATTTTATTTATTTATTTGACAGAGATCACAGGTAGGCAGAGAGGCAGGCAGAGAGAGGAAGGGAAGCAGGCTCCCTGCTGAGCAGAGAGCCTGATGCGGGGCTCGATCCCAGGACCCTGGGACCATGACCTGAGCCGAAGGCAGAGGCTTTAACCCACTGAGCCACCCAGGCACCCCCCAAAAGTTCTCTGTTAAAGAGGTTTTTTTTTTTTTTAATTAATAGATTTTCTTTTCTTTTCTTTCTTTCTTTCTTTTTTTTTTTTTTTTTTCCACCAGCAGCTGTTGGGTATACAGAAAAATATAGCAAAAGGTACAGGGTTTTCATATATCCTCTACCCCTCAATGAGTTTTACTATTATTATTATTTTTTTATTAGTTTGCTTGAGTTGCCTTAACAAAATATGACAGATGGGTGTCTTGATGGTTAAAACAATAGAAATTTATTTCCTCATAGTTCTGGAGGCTGAAAAAGTCTAAGATCAAGGTCCAGTAGGATTCATTTTCTGGGGAAAGCTCTCTTCCTGGCTTGTAAACAGTCACCTTCTCACTCTGGGCCCCCATGGCTTTTCCTCTGTGCTCAAGCACAGAGACAGAAACATAGATAGGTAGAGACAGAGAGAGACGAGAGAGAGAGAGAGGGACAGAGACACACACACACACACACACACACTCACACACTCACACAGAGTGCCCCCTGGTGTCTCTTTAAATAAGGACACTAATCCTATCCTATCCGTGCACTACCTGTATGACTTCATTTAACCTTAATTACCTCCTTAGGTGTCCTATTTCCAAAACTAGTCACATTGGGGGTTAGGGCTTCAACATGTGAATTTTGGAAGTCACAATGTAGTTCATAGCAGTGTTGTACACTTCCGTGGTTTTGACAAATGGTAACGTCATGCATCTAGCATTGCAATGTCTTAGAGAATGGTTTCATTGTCCTAAAAACTTCTGTACTCCACTTATTCACCTCTCCCCACGACCTTTGGCAATCACTGATTTTTTTTTAAGATTTTATTTATTCATTATTCATTTGAGGGAGAGAGACCACAAGCAGAGGAGAGAGGCTGAGGGAGAAGGAAAAGCCAACTTCCAGCTGAGCAGGGAGCCTGATGCTGGTAGGATCTCAGGACCTGGAGATCATGAACTGAGGGGAAGACAGACACTTAACCCCGAGCCACCCAGGTGCCCCGCAATTACTAATTTTTTTTTACTGTCTCTGCAATTTTGCTTTTTCTAGAATTCTATTTCTTTCTTTGTTTCTTTGTTTCTCTCTCTCTCTCTCTGTGTCTCTTTCTTTCCCTCCTCCCTTCCTCCCTCCCTCCTTTCCTTCCTTCCTTCCTTGTAAGCTCTCCCACCAGTGTGGGGTTTGAATTCATGATCCCGAGATCAAGAGTCAAATACTCAACAACTGTACCAGCTAGCTACTCATAGAATACCATACAATTAAAATCATATAGTATTTACCCTTTTCAGACAGGCTTCTTTACTTAGAATATGCATTTATGTCCCCTCCATGTTTTTTCATGGCTTGATAGGTCATTTCTTTTTACTGCTCAGTTATATTCCAGTATATGGATGTCCCACAGTTTGTTTATCCATTCATCTACTGAAGGACATCTTGGTTGCTTCCAAGTTTTGGAATTATGAATAAAGCTGCTATAGACATTTGTGTGCAAACATTGTTGTGTGGATATACATCTTCAATCATTTGTGTAAATATCCAAGAATGTAATTCCTGGATTGTATGTTAAGAGTATGTTCTGTTTGTATGAAACTACTGGTATTAGGTTTTCTTCCAAAGTTGCTGTACCATTTTGCATTCCCACCAGCAATAATGGAGGGTTCTTGTTGCTCCACATTCTTGTCAGCATTTGATGCTGTTTCTTCAAACTTTAGCCATTCAAATAGGTGTGTAGTGATTTCTCCGTTTTAATTTTCAATTCCCTGATGGCATGTATTTTTTCTGTGCTTATTTGCTTTATGTCTTTTTTTTAAAGATGTTATTTATTTATTTGAGACAGAGAGTGAGCAAGAGAGAAAGCAGAAGGAGGAGGAGTGGCAGAGACAGAGGGAGAAGCAGGCTCCCCACCAAGCAGGGAGTCTGATGTGGGGCTGGATCCCAGGACCCCAGGCTCATTACCTGAGCTGAAGGCAGACAGTCAACCACCTGAGCCATATAGAAGCCCCTGCCTTCTGTATATCTTTGTTGAGATGTCTGTCCCAGATATTTTGCCTACTTTTAAACCAGGTTTTATGTTCTCTTACAGATGATATTTAACAGTTCTTTATATGTTTTGGATATAAGTACTTTATCGGGGTGTTTTACAAAGATCAGTGGCTTGTCTTTTCATTCTCTTAACAGTGCCTTTCTCAGGAAACAAGATTTTCTCTTTTAATGAATTTGAGTGTGTCAGTTATTTCTCTTATGAATTCTGCTTTTGATGTTGTATCTGAAAACTCATTGCCAAATCGAAGGTCACCTAGATTGTCTTTGATGTTATCTTCTAGAAGTTTTATAGTTTCTATTTTACATTTATGTCTAGGATCCCTTTTGAATTAACTTTGCTAAGTTGCAAAGCTTGTGTCTAGATTCCTTCTTTCTTTTTCTTTCTTTTCGACATGTGGATGTCCTGCTATTTCAGCACCATTTGTTGAAAAGACTAGTGTTAATAGGCTGAATTGTGTCCCCCCACAATTCATATGTTGAAGCCCTAATCCCTAGTACTTCAGAATGTGACTATACCTAGAGATAGATACAGGTAATTAAGTTAAAATGGGTTTTTTTGGGTGGACACTAACCCAATATGACTGGTATCCTTATAGAAAGGAAGTTAGAGATGCCAGACACATACATAGACCAAGATGTGACCGTATGAGGGCATAGTGAGAAAGTGGCCATCTGCAAGCCAAGGAAAGAGACCTCAAATGATACCAAACCTGTCAACACTTTGGTCTTGGGCATCTACCTCCAGAACTGTGAGAAAAAGAAACCTGTTCTTTAAGTCACCCAGTTGGTGACATTTTGTTTTAGCAGCTCTAGCAAACTAATACAACTGTCCTTTCTCCATTGAATTGCCTTTAGTCCTTTGTCAAAGAACAGTTGACTATATTTGTGTGGGTCTATTTCTGTGCTGTCTATTCTGTTACATTGAACAGAATATTTGTCCATTAACCTTTTAAAAAATTATTTTTAACATATAATGTATTATTTGTTTCAGGGGTACAGGTCTGTGATTCATCAGTCTTATACAATTCACAGTACTCACCATAGCACATATCCTCCCCAATTCCCAACACCCAGCCACCCCCTCCCTCCACCCCCTCCACTCCAGCAACCCTCAGTTTGTGTCCTGAGATTAAGGGTCTCTTATGGTCTTGTCTCCCTCTCTGGTTTCATCCCATTTCATTTTTTCCCTCTCTTCTCCCATGATCCTCTGTCTTATTTCTCAAATTCCATATATGAGTGAGATCACATGATAATTATCTTTCTCTAACTGACTTATTTCACTTAGCATAATACCCTCTAGTTCCATCCATGTCGTTGCAAATGGCAAAACTTCATATTTTGATGGCTGCATAATATTCCATTTTATGTATATACCACATCTTCTTTATCTATTCATTTGTTGATGGACATCTGGGCTCTTTCTGTAGTTTGGCTATTGTGGACATTGCTGCTATAAATATTTGGGTGCACATGCCCCTTCATATCACTACATGTGTATCTTTAAATACCCAGTAGTGCAAGTGCTGAGTTGTAGGGTAGCTCTATTTAACCTATTTGTCCATTTTTTAACTGATACCATATTGTCTTGATTATAGTAGATTTACGGTAAATTATGGAGCTAGGTAGTATCAGTCCTCCAACTTTGTTCTCCTTCTTTTTTACTTTTCCGTATAAACTTTAGAATCACTTTGTCAGTATGCACAAAATAACTAGCTGGGATTTTCCTCCTCAGTAGAGAGCCTGGGTTATGAGCAGGGTAAGGTTAGTTCTGGAAGTGTATTTTTTTCTTTCTGCAGTTATTTTAAAGATTAGATAAATTTGTTATCAATTCCCTCATAGGGCTGCATAGCATTCTTGCAGAGCCTACAGAATATTTCTATATCATAGGTAAATTGTACAAACCCTACATGAGATGGGCATACATAAATCTTAGCATCTCCTACTGCCAAAACCTCTTCTACCTCCTGAGATTTTAGTGGCCCCTTGGACTCCCGTCCCAATGGCTTGAATGATCCAGTTCCATTGCTTCTGGGAGCAACACTATCCTTGTGACACCTCAGATATTCTTCCTAGGGCTTGTGTATTCTGGTCAAGTTCTACCTCTGTCTTATTTTCTCCCTATCCCCCATCCCAACAGTCAAAGATCTCCTTCTGCTACTGCCTTTTTCCTCTTCAGGATAGGCCCTATGTTGCTGATAACCTATCAGACCTCATACCAGTTTTTTTTTTAAATAAACTTTCTATTTAAGAATAATTTTAATTTATGGAAGAGTTGCTGTATTTGCTTCTTGGGCTGCTGTAACAAATTACAGTAAACTTGGAAGCTTGAAACCACAGAAATTTATTCTTTCACAGTTTTGGAGGCCAGAAGTCCAAAATCAAGGTGTTACAGAGCCATGCTCCCTTGAAGGCATGAGAGGAAAATCCCTCCTTGCTTCTTCCAGGTTTTAGTGGATTCTGATATTCCCTGATGTGTGGTTATGTAACCCCAGTCTCTGCCTCCATGCCTTCATATGCCTATCCTTTGTGTCTCTGTATGTACTCTCCTCCTCTTAGAAGTATACCAGTCATTGGATTTAGGGCCTACTCTAAATCCAGAATGATCTCGTCTTGGGATCCTTAATTTAATTACATCTGCAAAGACTATTTCCAAATAATTTTATATTCTGAGGTCTGGCAGACATGATCCCTTGAGAGGATACTGGTCAACCTATCCCTGTAATTTAAAAAAAAAATAGTGTAGTGAATTCCTGTATATCTTTTGCCCTCACATCAGCTTTTAGTTTGAAGTAGACACATCCTCAAACCAGGAAAACCAAATAAATCTCTATAGTGAAGGGGTTCAGGCCTACGTGCCCCAGGCCAAATCTCTTGGTATGTGCAGTCATTTCAGACACCTCATAGAGTGATTTCTCACTGAGGTTCTACTACCTCACAGGTGCAGTGTGAGAGCAGGTTCAAACTGGTGCTCTGTGGAGAAACTGAAAACCCTATTTCTGTTTTTACTCCTTGGGATCTACTTTGGGTGTTGGTTTTTTAAATTAAATGTTTTATTTTGAGATAATTATTGCTTCACATTTGATTTATAGTTGAAATATATAGTAGAGGGAGATTCTTTGTACAGTTTCCCAAGTTTTCCCCAATGGCAACTTCTTGCAAAACTACTGAATAATGTCACAACTAGGATATTGACATTGGTACAGTCTGTTGATCTTAGATTTCTCCAGCTTTTTTTGGGGACTAATTTTTCTCATTATCCCTTTCTCCTTCCCTCCCTTCCTCTTTCTGTCTCCGTATTTAGTTCTGTGCAAGAGACTTTTTTCTTTTCATCCCTTAAAGTGGGGTTCATCCCCCATTTCTTTCTACAATACAGTTTGAGGGCTCATTACCAAGAATTTGAAAATCCATTAAAGAGACTCATATATAGAAACACAAAACATGAAAAATATAGAGACACTCAACATCTCTTGGCATCAGGGAAATACAAATCAAAACCACAATGAGATATCACCTCACACCAGTCAGAATAGCTAAAATTAACAAGTCAGGAAGTGACAGGTGTTGGCGAGGATGCAGAGAAAGGGGAACCCTCCTGCACTGTTGGTGGGAATGCAAGCTGGTGCAGCCATCCCAGAAAAAGAGTATGGAGGTTCCTTAAAAAGTTGAAAATAGAGCTACCCTATGATCCAGCAATTGCACTACTGGGTATTTACCCTAAAGATACATATGTAGTGATCCGAAGGGGCACGTACACCCCAATGTTTAAAACAGCAATGTCCACAATAGCCAAACTATGGAAAGAGCCCAGATATCCATCAACAGATGAATAGATAAAGAAGATGTGGTATATATATCTACAGGTATCTATAGATATATATGAATACTATGCAGCCATCAAATTTGACATTTTGCCATTTGCAATGACATGGATGGAACTAGAGGGTATTATGCAAAGTGAAATAAGTCAATCAAAGAAAGACAATTATACAATCTTGCTGATATATGGAATTTGAGAAACAAGGCAGAGGATCATAGGGGAAGAGAGGAAAACAAATGAAATGGGATGAAACCAGAGAGGGAGACAAGACCATAAGAGACCCTTAATCTCAGGACACAAACTGAGGGTTGCTGGAGTGGAGGGGGTGGCTGGGTATTGGACATTGGGGAGGATATGTGCTATGGTGAGTACTGTGAATTGTGTAAGACTGATGAATCACAGACCTGTACCCCTGAAACAAATAATATATTATATGTAATTAAAAAAAAGAAACACAAAACACCGTGCTTGTCCTTCCTGGAGATGGGACAAAAGTAGAGTCAAATGTAGAGTCCCCGCTCTAAATAAGGCTGAGAAAATGCCTTTCATTTATTTCTGAAGAATTGGTCCTATTAAGGGGATGACTTTAAATAAAAATAAGCCAGTTTCTGTAAGTCACTTTACTTAAGACATGGGTTTTGAATTCAAGGAGATGTCTGAATTGTGGTTCTCCATTTCACTAGTGGTGAAGCCTGGGGACATCAAAAATGCTCAAAAGAGGGCAGCATATGTCGGATCAGGCTATGTGAAAGTGTTTGGATTGTAACTTGAAGCTAATGGGATGCTATTGAAGTATTTTAATTAGGAGAGTGACACAAGCAGATCTGCATTTTAGAGAGATCTAGAATGGCTCATTACCATTTTTAGGTTACCAGCCTATTTAAGACTCCAAGGAAAATCACCAATCCTGTTTCTATAGAAATGCAAAAAATGTGCATATGCAATAACAGAATATTAGATACAATTTCAGGACGCTTCTGAAAACCATGGACCCTATTCCACAAACTCAGAGTGGAAGGATTTTCTTTTTCTATTGAAGTTACCTGAATGGATTGGGAGAAAGTGGGAGACTAGAACACATTCATCTGCTGAAGGGACAGAGCCAGGAGAGAGGGAGAGGTAGGAGATGTAGTGGAGGAGAGAATTATGGAAATTATTCCCGTTATTTTCTCCTTAACCCAAGGAGCCTGGAAGAACTCAATTTTCTATAGAGCAAAGGAGATGAGATCAACTCAGGCTGTAAGAAGGCTACTTCTAGTGCATCAAGAAAGAAGGAAGAATGGGGGTGAGAATAGATAACATGGGACATGGAGGGAATATTCATGGGATTTCTTTTTTCTTTTTTTCTTTTTCCATGTAGAAAGTGAAGTCACTGGCTGAGAGTGAAGGGAAAGAATGTTTGGGAAAAGTAGAGGTTTGGATTAGCTGCTGAGAGAAGTGTAGAAGGAAGCTGAACAGTACCATGAGAAAGACAGCAGGAGCTGGGGGGCTCAGCTGCAGTCAGAGGTCATGGACTTGCAGCGGCACCAATCTTCAGCAAAGTGTGATTCTTACCTAGTATCTCTCAGCATGCTGCTAAAAGGCGAGCCTGTATAGGTGGCATTTTACAGAGGGAACACAGTAGAGGTAGCATTTCATTTTGTATAAAACAGTGTGTGAGTAGTGCTTTGATTGCTAACTTGAATATGCCTGCATGGAATAATTTGAGTATAGGTCCATGTTCATCTTGTCTTGCTGTGGCCTGATTCACAATGATATCAACTAAGGAGCCAGTCTGACCCTTGGAGCTACGCCAAGGGTACTTAATCCTGTGAAAAATGTCAGAGGAGCTTAAACCCCCCCTACTTCCTTCTTTCTCACATCTCTGTGGTGTCAGAGCTCTCAGAAATTTCTGAGCTAGTAGAAGCCACTGTTCTTGCCCCCAATTTAAAAGCACAGATTATTGCAGAAGATATTGGACGAATTCTCTTTTGCCTCATGAAGAATTAATTTTTTTTCCTTGAGACTCCACAAGAAGAGGTGAGGGGAAATGAATAGAAATCAGTTATATGTCTAAGTACATATATTTCATGACTGTCTGCATGGCCACTACTGTGAAACATTTTTGGAAAGTTGAAATATGGTTAATATCCTTCTGGTCATAATATCTTTTATTTTTTTTTCTCTTATTCTCTCATTTCATCCTGTAGGGGTTATTCTAATAGTTATGAACTATCTTCCATTACAAAGTCTCTGAGGCATAGATATTTGGTAAAATAACTATTTTCATTGATGATAAAGGACATGGCTTTTCTCAGTTGGATTGAGAGATGACTGGAGGGAAGTCAACCCTGGCATTCAGAAGTGCTGCTTTCTGAGTCTTCTAGATAACATAAGGTTGAACTTCTCCAGTTCATCAGCTTATAGGAAGTGAGTTGTACTGGGTCTTGTGTGTTAAAGGCTGGTAGCTGAAGTCCAGGTGTATTATTTTCTCTGGTCATTCTGTTACTACATTTTTCTCATTGAGCTGGATAGAAAGTCTACAAGAAGTTCAAAGAATTTCTATTAAGAGGCTACCACTGTCCCCTATGGTGTTAGCTTTTCTTCTGGGCAACCCCTATAAGATTTGGTGTGTGGAACTTGGGCTGGAGCCCAGCCCCCATTTACCTCTTCACTAGTCTCCCCTGAGCAAGTGTACACAGTGTTTCAACTTTCTGCCAACCTTCAAACAGCATGATTTCACAGAAGCCACATGATACCCAATGGAGGATTTTAGAGCACAGTGAAATTCAGCAATGCCCATTACCCACTTTGCTTCCTCTCAGCTGGGTGATGATGATAATGAGACCATATCTCTGAAGTGTCTAAGGATATAAAGTGCTAACAATAATTGATATTTCATCACAAAAACTTAATATCAAACTCTGATCACCAGCTAAACCATTCCTGTATGGCTTCGATGTTGAGCTAGTAGATTCCCACTCTCGTGACATTATCACCCTCCTGTGGGCCCATCCTCATGGCCTCACTGGCCTCCTTGTCCAGCCTAGATCCTGAGATCCAGGACTATAATCACTTCCTTAAAAGCTCTCAACTCCCTTGGCCCTTTCTCCCTCTGTCATATTTGCCTATCAAAACTTTGACTATGGTCGCTTCTACTCTCTGATGAGAAGTTGCTTACCTCCATTTTACCTCCGTGTCTACCTGTCTGTATCTGAGCACATGCACTGTTTGTTAACTTCTGTTCTGGTGAACAAACTTTCCACATACATGTCTGAGGCCATCCTGTCCCCGTGTTATAGAAGCCACATACTTTCACCTATTCCAAGACCGTGATTTTTCTTTCTCTCTCCTACATTGCTAATTTCTCTTCCTCTACTGGATTATCCTTATCAATATACAAACATGTAAACATATTTCCTATCTTAAAACAAAACATGCCCCTGATCTCCACACCCCCTTCCCACTAACTTCCTATTTCTCTTCCTTTTCTTAAATTTAAATTTAATTCTATTTTTTAAACATTTTAAAATATAAATTTAATTAATTAACATATAATATATTATTGATTTCAGCGGTACAAGTCTGTGATTCATCAGTCTTATATAAAACCCAGTGCTCATTACACCACACACCCTCCTTAATGTCCATCACCCAGTTATGCCATCCCTCCATCCCCCAAACAAGATTTTTTTTTTTTTAAGATTTTCACTCTGAGAGAGTGAACACACAAGCAGGGAGAGAGAAAAGAAGTCTCTTCATTAAGCAAGGAGCCCCATGCAGGACTCACTCCCAGGACCCTGTGGTCATGACCTGACTGAAGGCAGATGCTTAACTGACTGAGCCACCCAGACATCTCCCTGTTATCTTTGTTAACTTGAGAGAGTTTTTAGTCTCTGCTCACACTCTATACTTTCTCACCTTACTTCCTTTCACAAACCCACTCCAGTCAGGCTTTTGTCATTCAGGTCACTAATGACCTTCATATTTTCCAATAGTTAACTTTTGCAAGGGCCAAGACAAGGATTCAAATGGTGGTCTATAAACCATATAACTAAGAACTTATAAATCAAGCTTACAGATTGATTAAAAAAATATGTTCCATTCTTTTATCTTGACAGATACAACTTTATAAAGACCTAGAAAATCAAGTTTGAATTTCAAATTCTTAGACTCTTCAGTTCCTGGTGGAATATGGCAACATAGGGACAACTGTACCCTGACACATGGCCTACAGCCATGCTCTTCTTCCTGACCATATCTCACACCTTTTTGTGATTTCATTAGTACCCCTCCAAGTGATATGTCCGGGTCTTAAGCTCTGGTACCTGTGAATGTGAACTTACTTGGATATAGGATCTTTGTAGATGTGATTTAGTTAAGGATCTTAAGATGAGATCATTCTGGATCCAAGTGGTCCCTAAATTTAATGACTGGAAAGGAGAGAGGAGGGAGATTTTATATATTGACTCAGTGATACAGGGGAGAAGGCCATGTGAAGGCAGAGGCAGAGACTGGGGTTATGCAGCTACAAGCTAAGGAATGCTGTGAATTTCTGGTAGTCGGTAAAAGCTGGGAGATAGGCATGGAAGACTTTGTGAAGTCTTCAGAAGAAACACATCTCTTTCAGCCTTCAGAAGAAACCAACTCTGTTGACACCTTTATTTTGGACTTTGGGCCCCCAGCACAGTAAGAGGATGAATTTCTACTGTAGGTCACCAAATTTCTGGCAACTTGTTTTAGAAGCCCTAGGAAATTAACCCATCCTTTAAATGGACTTGCATGCATGAGAATGGACTCCTCAGTTTATGAATCACTGCTCTGACCTCACCCCATGCAATTAATCATCCTTTGGCTTCCCCTTGAGTAGACCTGCGGGGAGTCCCAAGCTGGCCTTGAAGGTGGACTTGAGACTGTATAGGCAGGGAGTTCTGGGGTTCTGGGGTTCTGAAGAGGCCTATGTCATCTAGAAGGATGCAGATTCTTGCTGGAATCTCTTTTGTCCTTGAGGAGTCTCTGTCCCATGGCCAGCTGGAGAGGGCCAGAACAACACCTACTAAACGCCCCCTTCGTAGCTCTAAGGGAGGTACTGCTAATAGTCTCTTTCTACTTAGCTTATCTAACTTCTTAGCGTTCTGTCCCATTCATCACTCCCTCCTCCCTGAACTGCTTTTCTCATTTGGCATCTGTGACCCCTGTCCTCATGTAACTGCCACCTCTCTGCCACTTTTCAGTCTCCTTTGTTGAATTCTCTTCTTCAAATGTTTTAGCACCCCACTTCTCTACTTTGTTTATAATCTGTCCTTAGTGTCCTTATCTTTTTTCCTTTAAAAACATCTAAGTGCTCAACAGTATCAAATTTGTACCTTTAGCTCAGACCTCTCCCCTGACCTCCTGACTTTTCTATCTAATTGCTGTGTAATGTCTCGAGGCAGAGCATTTAGTAGATCTCTAAGAATCTACATGTCCAAAGAAACTCTCCAGTATCCCTGACCATCCTCCTCTTCTAGCCTTTATGATTTCCATTAATGGACTACCTTCTCTCCTATTGATCAGGGCAAAAGCTTTGGAGGAGTTCTTGATTCTCTTCTTTTTCTCATTCACTGCATTTAGTTTGTTGACAAGTTCAGAGTCAGTTGGTTGTCTGAAATACACCCTGAATCTGACCACCTCTTTCTATCTCTGTTTTTATCAACATAACCGCAGGCCAACCCAGAGACTGGGTTTTCTGTTTCCCTTCTTGCCTGCATACAATATTGAACATAGGTTGAATGGAAGTGACATCTAAAATGTGTAAACCAGATCCTATCACTCCACCACTTCAAGCTGCCATTGACTTCTGGTGGCACTTTGAATAAGACCCCAAGTCCTCTCCATTTCCTCTGGGACTTGGCCCTGCCCACCCTCAACTCTACCACTCTCCCTCTTGTTCCTCACAGTTCATAATCCCACTGAATTGACCTTTTTTGGTTTCTCAGATATGTCTCAGAGGTATGCCTTAATTCTGCCTCAGAGACCTCACACTTGTATTTTTCTTTGCAGATCTTTGCAGTTGGATGCCCTCACTTTTCAGGTCTCTGCTTTCTGTTCTCCTGTTCAAAATGGTCATGTCCCTCCCCAGGCACTCACTATCCAATTACCTAATTTTGTTTTTTCATGGCATTCATCTTTAAGCTCCACAAAGATAGGTATCATGTCTGTCTTATTGATGATAGTGTTCTCGGTACCAACAACTGTGTTTGGCAGATAGTGCTCAGTAACTATTTGTGCAGTGAATGTATGAATTAGATAAAATTCCTTCTCTTTGGGATAGATTACAGGTGTAGGTAAATAACTATAATACAAGACAGCAAGTGGCAAAATTTTGTAGGAAATGTAGATATAAAATGCAATGAATAGGGGCACCTGGGTGGCTCGGTCTGTTGGGTGGCTGCCTTCAGCTTTGGTCATGGACCTGGGGTTGAGTCCTGCATTGGGTTCGCTGCTTGGCGGGGAGTCTGCTTCTCCCTCTCCTTATGCCTGCTACTCTGACTACTTGTGCTCTCTCTCTGTCAAATGAATAAGCAAAATCTTTAAAAAAATGCTGTGAGTAGTATATGCTGAGAACAAAGATGTCTTCAAAGACAAGGTCAAATCTGAATTTGGTTTATACAGAGAGGGGACTTCAGAGGTAGAGAGGGAAAGGGAGAGGCATTTTTTTTTTTTTAAGTAGGCTCCATGCCCAGTGTGGAGCTCCCAAAGAACAACTAGAACTCATGACTCTGATATCAAGACCTGAGCTGATAGAGCTCCTGGGTGGCTCAGTGTGTTAAGCATCTGCCTTCGGCTCAGGTCATGATCTCATGGTCCTGGGATGGAGACCCGCATTAGGCTCTCTGCTCAGTGGGCAGTCTGCTTCTCCCTCTCCCTTTGTCCCTCCACTTGCTTGTGCTTTCTTCTTCTCTCTCTGTGTCTCTCAAAATAAATAAATAAAATCTTAAAAAAAAGAAAAAACCAAAAACAAACCGGAGCTGAGATCAAGAGTTGGATGCTTAACTGACTAAGCCACCCAGGCCCACCAAGACGGAGAGGCATTTTAAATAACAGGGTATTATAAGCAAAAATCTAGAGGTGGAAAGCTTAGACTACATGAAGAAAAGAGAAAATAGTTTTGAGTGAAGGATCTGGGAAGAGGGAATGTGGAAAACAAGGGTGAGATTTCTACTAGAGCCAGCTCATGGAGGGTCTGTGTGATAGACTGGAGAATATGGCATTCATTCTGCAATCAATGGAAAGTCATGGAAGGTTAGTGATAAACTTGGAGTAGTGTGTCTCTGGAAGGTTCCTGGGAGTTTTCTGGGAATTATGTATTAATGGATTGCAGCAGGGAGAGGTTGTAGGTGGTATGTTGGGAGAATCAATTGAGGTTAATGCACTTTTCCAGAGGGCCAGTTTTGAGGCTCTGGACCTCAAGTGAGAGAGGTGGCAGAAGGAATGGGGAGAAAGGCAGGAATGTGATAGAGGCGATGAAGGTAGAATCAGTAGGACTGGGCAACTATTGGTCTGACAAACCATGATATTTCCTCCAAGATTTCCATTTTAATATTTATCTCACTGCTAATTGTTATTAACTGTGGTATTAATCTTAGTAATTGCAATTATTTTAATATTTGATTAAAGCTATTAATGTTCACAATTTTGTAATCAGTTTTGTCATAGTTCTTAAAAGCTAAATAGCACATGCCTGCTTTCAGAGGATGATAATGGATCACCACAAGCTAGATATAATTATGAACTTAAAATTGTTCTCATTCTGTGCATTTACAAAGACAATAATCCCTCAGGATGCTATTTAAAATACACAGAGCCAAATTCCATCTGTAGCTGAATGCATGAGTCTCTTGAACTGTGAATACCTGTCCATTGGCAGAATTTAAATCCCATCAAATACAGCAGAAGCCTTTCTATGTAAATTGTATTTTTTTCCATGAGAAATAATATAATATAATATAACATAATATTATAATGCAAGATCATCAACCTATCTGTATGTGTTTTGGATGGATTTATACACAATGATATGTCTATTGTATAGTAACTTCTGATATTATATCATTGCTAAGTGTTGAGGCATGTAGTTTAATTTACAGTATAATTAAACACGTTTTTCTTTTCTTTTCTTTCTTTTCTTTTTTTTTTTTAAGTAGGCTCCATGCTCAGGCTCACAATCTTGAGATCTAACCTGAAACTGAGATCAAGAGTCAGACATTTAGCCAACTGAACCACCCAGCACCCTTTAACAACCCCTCCAATTTTATTGAGATATGATCGACATAAATCAGTATGATTTTCAGGTTAGGTTAAAGGTTTAACTTAGGTATATTGTGAAATATTACTATAGCAAGTTTATTTAACATCTATCATCTCATATGATTACAATAAAAAGAGATGGAAAAAGAAAAAAAAAACATTCTCTTTGTAATGAGAACTCAGAATTAGTCACTGAACAACTTTCCTATGTATCATACAGCAGTGTTAGCTGTAGACATCATGTTGTATGTTCCATCCCTGGTACTTACTTATCTTTGTACCTTTGGATCACCTTCCTCCAGTTACCCTTCTCTACATTCCCCACCTCTGGTAACCACCAATCTGATCTCTTTTTCTTAAGATTTTATTTATTTATTTGACAGAGAGAGATGGAGTACAACCAGGGGAAGCTGCAGGTAGAGGGAGAGGGAGAAGCAGACTCCCCGCTGAGCAAGGAGCCCAATGCAGGGCTTTATTCCAAGTCTCCAAGCTTATGACCTGAGCCGGGAGCAGATGCTTAACTGACTGAGCCACCCAAGTGCCCCATATGAGTTCTTTATATATATTTTGGATATTAATCCCTTATCAGATACATATCTTAATGAATTATGTTATAAGGAGGTTCTATTCCTTTGAAATTCTTCTTGCCTTCTTTATACATAAAAGTCAGGTGAGTTGTCAGCATTTTGAGAAGAAAATGAATCATGAACATCTTAAAATGTGTGATTTTATTTAATGTATCCTAAAGCCAATGCATATGTTAATTCTGATGTCCTAGTCACTTGACTGTATAAGTTAATAGGAAAATTTCAGTCCCTGGATCAGTTCATAGCTGTTGTATTTGAGTAAATGAAATTACTACATTTTCTTTTAAGATTTTCATTTTAGACCTTTCTGGTTGCTAGTGCAGACTCTGGAACTAGACTGAGTTTGATGGAAGCTTTAAGACTCACTAGCTGTGTGATTTAGGTAATATACTTGACCTTCCTGTATTTAATTTCCTCATCTGTAAAATGAGAATGATAATTGTACCTACCTAACAGGATTATCATGAAGAATTGAATGAATGAATTTGTGTAAGGCCTAACACATAGTAAACACTTAAAGATATTAGTTATTATTACTAATCTCAAATAGACATTGTGCATTGCTATCAAAGTTAAATTTAATATATAATTACTAAATTATGATTCAGAAATTTTTATATTTATATAATTGCACTACTAGGTAGAGACAATTGTTCCTTTCCAAATCCTTCTAGTATTTTCTGCCTTGAGGAACAAAGGACATTACATCTTTATTTGTACTATGTGGGTATTGCTCTGATTATAAATAAAAGGTAAAAATTCTGCAACTCACTAACTGCCACTGAGTATCTATTGTAAACATAATATTGTAAACATTGTAAATATTGTAAACACAATAGGCAAATAATATCTAATTTTGGATTCGTAAATAATGACATATTTAATTTTTGTTTGTAACATTAACTTTGTTTCCAACTACAATTAACATTTGCACCAACTATATCCCAATAATTTGAAAGATTTGATAAAATGCATTATTTTATTTTATTTTTTAAAAGAGTTTATTTATTTATTTGACAGACAGAGATTACAAGTAGGCAGAGAGGCAGGCAGAGAGAGGGGGGAAGCAGGCTCCCTGCTGAGCAGAAATCTCCATTCCAGGACCCTGGGACCATGACCTGAGCCGAAGGCAGAGGCTTTAACCCACTGAGCCACCCAGGTATCCCAAAATGCATTATTTTAATGATCACAATTCAATTATTGGTCAATATTTCTCCCACACTCAGAATAACAAGTAGAAGAGAGAAAACTTTTCCTTTTCCTTCAACCCTATTTTTCTTATACTTTAGAAAAGAATAAGAAAACACAAAGCAAAAACAAGAAGCCAAAGCGGATTCATCCCTGTGAAACTAGTATCATTTCCAGATACTTTGAAGTTTTTTTCTTCCTTTGGTGGCAAACTCCTCAAATGAATGCTTTATGTATCTTGAACCCATTAAATACACTTGATCTCATTTACACTTTGTTTTCATCCCCATTTTGTACTATGTCAGTTCTCAACAAAAATGAGGGTGTTCTTTTCTCAAACCCTTGGATATATCCTTGTTTTTTTTTTTCCCATCCTTCCAAGAATAGGTCTTCCTTATGCCGAGCACTTGGGTCTCACCTCTTCCTTTTTCTTTTGGAGACATTATCTATATTTTTAACTTTAATTATGTGGTTGCAATCTACATTCTTTATCATTAGCTCTGACTTTTTACATTACCTAGGAGACATCTTAGAGCTGTCATAACAATATATCACAGATTTAGTGGCTTAAAAAACCAGAAATGTATTCTCTCACAGTTCTGGAGGCTGCAAGTCCGAAATCAAGATGTCAGCAGGGCTTCACTCCCTCAGAAGGCTCAAGAGGAGAACATGCCCTTGTCTCTTGCCACTTCTGGTAGCTATCAGCATTCCTTGGTTTCCTTGGCTTGTGGCCACATCATTCCAAACTCTGCCCCTGTCTTCACATTGCCTTCTCTGTGTGTTTGTCTTCTCCTCTTCTGTTTGTCTCCTCTGTGTGTCTCTCTTAAGAAGATATATCATTGGATTTCAGGCCCATCTGGATAATCCAGGATATCTCTTCATCTCAAGATTTTTAAATTAAATAATATCTGCAAAGACCTGATTTCTAACGAGGGTGAGGTACATGTTCTGGGAATTAGGACACAGTCAATATCTTTCTGGGGGCTATCCTTCAACCCACCACACTAGGTGTAAGAAAAACACTGTATAATCAGATGACAAATGACAACTAATACCAAATTTAGGTGCTGGGTATTGACTGGGGAGGAGGGAAGTAGAAAACTAGAGCACATGCGCCCTATCAAAAGTGGCCAACCCCTCCTCTCTAGGAATGGGGACATGTAGACCCATAGTTGCCAGTTCTTCTGATATCATCAGAGAAGCTAGAAATCCAGATTTTTATGTGCTGGGAAATAATTAAATTAAAAAAAATCTGTTTAAGCAGTAATACTGTGGGAAGAACAAACCTGTCCATGGTCAGATGTGGCAAACTGCCAGCTTATGACCTGTTGTCTATAGTCTGATGCTCAGAGAGCAGCTCTGATGTGAAGGGCAGAGAACTATCACCCCAGAGGTGAGAGAGGTGATGAATCTAATGCCAACTGATATAGGAAGAAAGATGCTAATAATACCTTTGACTTGCCACTCTTTGCTGTTTAATTCAATGAAAAACTCAAAAATAATTTCTAAACCTGTAAGGTCAGTTTCTTGTTGATGTTCTTGATAGAATTTTTAAGTTGAAGATTGTACAACATTGCTTGCTTAATAGTGTGTGTAAACCTTTGGAAGGCAATCAGAAAAAAATTTTTTTTAAAAGATTTTATCCATTCACTTGACAGAGAGAGAGAGAGAGAGAGAGAACATGAGCAAGGGGAGCTGCAAACATAGGGAGAAGCAGGCTCCCCACTGATCAGGGAGCCCAATGCAGATCTCAGTCCCAGGACCCTGGGATCATGATCCAAGATGAAGGCTGATGCTTAACTGACTAAACCACTCAGGCATCCTGGAAGTCAGTTTTAAATGAATTGTAGAAGTTGCTATCTAAAGCAACTTTGACAATATCAACATTATGAATGGGTATAACTTTTGGTCTGGCAATCCCATTTCTGGGACTTTATTTTATAAATAATACATGCAAAATGGTAGATGTAAAAGGTTATTTTTTGCAGCATTGTTTGTCATAGAAGAAAACTATGGGAGTCATAAATGCTTCTCTGGGAGTCATAAATGCTATTCCTCAGATACTTCCATTTCTTTCCCCTTGACAGGATTGCTTTTCCTGGTTCCCTTCTCTTTGGGTAGAGCCATGTGATGAGCTATGAGCAGAAATGATATGTATTACTTCAAGGCCAGAGCATTTAGTAGCCAGTGTGGCCTCCTAAAGAGCTTTATTCCCCCTACCACACTGACTGGCAATGTTTGGGATGGAGACTGCTCCATCAACCTGGGTCAGATAGAAGAAGATCTGGGACAGAGCCCTTCGCCAAACTATAATTGACAGCATGAGTTTAAAAAAAAAACCCAAAAACTTTAGTTTTTAAAAGCTGCAAAAATAGTTATGATCCCAGTGATAACAATGAAACCCCAAACCCTTTGTGAACTTAAAGTGACAGCTTCTGAATGAGGAGTTTGCACAGATTATGGCAGAAAGTTGGAAAGAAACCTTTAGTTGAGGTGGGCTTTCCAGGTACCACTTAATTCACAATTAGGCTACTAGTATGGTTATGATAAAATGTGAGGCCTGGAAGCTTTTACCATCTATCAAATTCTAATTTGAGCTAAATCTAAAATTTTTAAAAATGTAGCGCAAGTTGTATTAATATATGTTCTTTTTAAAAAAAGATTTTATTTATTTATTTGAGAGAGAGAGAGAGGACACACAAAAATGAAGAGGGTAGGGAGGAGAGAGGGAGGGGGGAGGGGGAGAGAATCTCAAGCAGACTACAGGCTGAGTGCAGAGTCCTTCATGGGATTCAGTCTCACCACTTTGAGATCGTGACCCAAGCTGAAACCCAAGAGCTGGATGCCTAACCAACTGAGATACCCAGATGCCCCTAATTTATGTTCTTTGTAATCTGAACTTATTTCAATAGAACAATTATTACCAGAATGTATTTTTCTTTTTTCTTTCTTTTTTTAAATTAAGATTTTATTTATTTGACAGACAGAAACCATAAGTAGGCAGAGAGGCAGGCGGGGTGGGGGGGAAGCAGGCTCCCCACTGAACAGAGAACCCCATGTGGGGCTTGATCGCAGGACCCTGAGATCATGACCTGAGCCAAAGGCAGAGGCTTAACGCACTGAGCCACCCAGGTGCCCCTATTTTTCATTTACTTATTTATTTATTTAAAAAGATTTTATTTATTTATTTGAGGGAGAATGAGTGAGAGAGAGCATGAGAGAGGAGAAGGTCAGAGGGAGAAGCAGACTCCCCAAGGAGCTGGGAGCCTGATGCGGGACTCGATCCTGGAAGTCCGGGATCATGACCTGAGCCGAAGGCAGTTGCTCAACCAACTGAGCCACCCAGGTGCCCCCTATTTTTCATTTTTAAACAGTTGTGGATATTTTGGCATACATGTCTAACTGTCTAACACTAAATAATGTGTTAGTCATGTAACATCAATTAATGGATACGAATTGGGCAGGAAAACAATTGATCTTACAAATTTACTGAGATGTTTGACATACTCATGTAGAAACAGAATATACATTCTAATGTGTAAGAATTTTTTATTTTTAAATAAATGTTCCTTAGATGGCTAGATTTAGAGATATCTTTTTTAGAATATGGAAACCATTATGCTATGAAAGGAGTGAACATTTCCCACTTAGTAACTCACATTTTTTTTAAAAGATTTTATTTATTTATTTGACAGAGAGAGATCACAAGTAGATGGAGAGGCAGGCAGAGAGAGAGAGAGGGAAGCAGGCTCCCTGCTGAGCAGAGAGCCCGATGCGGGCCTCGATCCCAGGACCCTGAGATCATGACCTGAGCCGAATGGAGCTGCTTAACCCACTGAGCCACCCAGGCGCCCAGTAACTCACATTTTTATATATATTAATCATTACCCAAGAAATGGTCAATTACTAACCCTATTCCTTTTCCCAGCTCATTAACTCTGAGGCTTAGCTTATTTTTTTCCTGGATTCTGAATATTCATCATGTTCAAATCAACTTTATGCTGCTTTCCCTGAATCATTTTTTATTTTAGTTTGAGCTTTTGAACTATTCTCTCATGCCTGGCATTAATTTTTTTCCCCCCAAACAGAAATGTTATTATTGAAAATATCAGTAATTTTTGTTGAGCCAAACCCATTTTCCTCTGCAGGCTCTTCCTGCTCTAAATTTTAGTTAGCAGTGTCACAGGCCCACTGCTTTCAGTGATCATCAAATTGGTCCTTTTCTTTCCCTTAGAACTCTCATCAGGAGTGAGGATTGCATTGGATTCTTACCTGGAACTTCCAGCTGTATTATGCATATCATATAAAGCAGGGCATCAACACCTCTTGTGGCTCCTCCCTGTTTTCTTTGATTAAAAGCCATTTTTCAACTGGATCAGCGGGTACAGTCAAGTAGCACACAAAGGATTTCTTTTCTTTTTTTAAAAAATATTTTATTTATTTATTTGACAGAGAGAGAGAGAGAGAGACAGCAAGAGAGGGGATACAAGCAGGGGGAGTGGGAGAGGGAGAAGTAGGCTCCCTGCCAAGCAAGGATTCGGATGCAGGGCTCCATCCCAGGACACTGGGATCATGACCTGAGCTGAAGGCAGAGGCTTAATGAGTGAGCCACCCAGGCACCCCACACACAGGATTTCTTTCTTTCTTTCTTTTTCTTTCTTTCTTTCTTTCTTTCTTTCTTTCTTTCTTTCTTTCTTTCTTTCTTTCTTAAAGATTTTATTTATTTATTTGACAGAGAGAGAGCACAAGCAGTCAGAGAGGCAGGCAGAGAGAGAGGAGGAAGCAGGTTCCCTGCTGAGCAGAAAGCCTGTGGGGCTCAATCCCAGGACCCTGAGACCTGAGACCTGAGCCGAAGGCAGAGGCTTAACCCACTGAGCCACCCAGGCGCCCCCACACAAAGAATTTCTTAAAGATATAGAACCATGGATATTATGAGAACATGTATTGCATGGAGCACTGGGTGTGGTGCATAAATAATGAATTTTGGAACACTGAAAAAAAATAAAGTTAAATTAAAAAAAAAGAAGCATAACTTTAAGAACTGTAACAACACATCAAAATGTTGCACCAATATGCAGTTTGTTAAATCAAATGTACATTTAGAAATCAATATTAATTTCTGAGGAAATCAACTGTTCTTAAAAAATACTGTGGTCTTATGCTCTAGTATCTCATTTGTATTACTGAGATATACAAATTTATCAGAAAGAATCCTATTTTTTGGAATTCTGTCTCTATTCTTTGTTTTGAAAAGGGAAACTATGTAAAGTGCAGGGATTCTATTATCCATTTTCTATTTACTAACATTTTATTTGGACTTTACCTTACTCTTTTTTGATGGTTAATTTTTTTTTCCTGGTCACCTCTAGGGGGCAACTTAACCTAAATTATCCTTTGGTTGCATGCTACAGACACTGTACTAGAAAAGTTATGTTAAATGACATTACACAGAATGATTATTGTCTAGTGAATATTTGGTAGAATTTCCTTCTGCTCATGGAATTAACTTAAATGTAGTAATTCATGATTTCAAACTCTCAAGATCTGTAGGGGCATAAAACTGTGATGCTTGTGCAGAGGTAGAGAAGATGGAAAGGGCACAGATCAACCTTATTTAATGAATGCTGCATTCTCAAGTTTTTCATCTGCTCTCAGGCCACAGCTGGGCATTTGACAAGATGCAAAGCAAAAGTCACAGGTTCACTGTTTCCTATATCTATACCTTTACCTAGTTATCTTTCTCAGTGTCCAAGGACTCCAGTTTACTTGAACTTAAACGAGATCCATGGTTAGCACATTTAACTTGATATCACCTTAGTAAACGCCTAGTTCTATTTCCAAATGTGGTCAAATTTCCCTTCATGGACTTGGCTCATTTCTTACCTAAATTATCATCTCAGGTCTCCGTTGTCTTATTTTTTTTAACATGCGTGTCCTTATCTTCCCTATTCTATGCTTTGAATCAACAAACTGTAAGTAGACTATTCCATTCTTCAGTATCGTGTGCACCTATATCTTGTATAGCTGTAAGGTGGATTGTGATGTATTCTGATATAATTAGCTGATTGAGACCATAAAGTATATGCACATTCTGGCAGGTAAAATTGTCTTATTATTATTAAGGCAAATAGTATATTCTGAATGGAGGGCAGTATACAAGGAAGGCAAACCTACAGCAGGCAGGAGAGGGATTTTAAGATTTCAAGGAGAGTAGATATGTAGGCACGAACATTTTAAAGGTGGGGGTGGGGTGGAGTGGGGGAGGGGATATGAGAAGAATCACTGAGCCCCTACTCACCACAGAACTCAGAATACCTTGGGTTCTGCAAGCTCTGAAGAGGGGACTCATGTCTTGTAAATTAGGTTTTCTAGTTTACTTGTTGTTATATCTGAGTTATTACTGAAGCTTCATTCTAGACTTTTCATAGCTGAGCTACAGTGTCCAGCTTGGGTCACAGTTTTCTGGAGGAAGTACTATCCCCTTGAGACCAGTACCCATTCCTGAAAGGGAGGGTAAATTTGGTGGGGGAAAAGGAGGTTATATGCTTTCCCTACTCCTTCCCACCACACCTGGAAGATTCACAGTTAGCAGCTCCTCCACTAAACAGTGAGCTCTGGAGGAGGCCAGAGCACACATTGGTGAATAGCACCACCATCAAGTAAGACATCCAAATCTGAAACCTCGAAATCTTCAAGACTTCTCCCTTTCCTACCTACACCTCTATATCCAACTGGATTCTTGAATCTTGTGTCTGTTTTCACTGCTATCTTTTTAGTTTAGATCTTTTCTATGTGTTATGTAGACTTCGAGGTTAAAATTTAACAGACATTTATGTGTATTAGAAAGTATGAAAGTGGGGCGCCTGGGTGGCTCAGTGGGTTAAGCTGCTGCCTTCGGCTCAGGTCATGATCTCAGGGTCCTGGGATCGAGCCCCGTATCGGGCACTCTGCTCAGCAGGGAGCCTGCTTCCTCCTCTCTCTCTACCTGCCTCTCTGCCTGCTTGTGATCTTTCTCTGTCAAATAAATAAATAAATAAAATCTTTAAAAAAAAAAGAAAGTATGAAAGTATGAAAGGCCTGTGACACTGCTAGTCCAATTAAAGTCCAATTAAAGGTGACTTAGTTCTTTTTCTGGTTAATTTTTTGTTTGTTTATTTTGACTTAAAATAGTCTCTTTTAGGTAAATCATCAGACTTTCAGAGTCATTTCCTTTCTCCTTTTTTTCCTTGCTAAGATGGTGCCTTTGTATATGATGACACTTCCATGAGCTCGTAAAGATGGGTGTGATGGTTAATTTTGTGTCAACTTGATTGGCTTAAGGATTCTTGGATAGCTAGTAAAATGTTATTTCTTGGTGTGTCTTTGAGGCTTTTTTTTTTTTTTAAAGATTTTATTTATTTATTTGACAGAGAGAGAGAAAGACAGAGAGAGAGGGAACAAAAGCAGGGGAAGCGGGAGAGGGAGAAGCAGGCCTCCCCCTGAGCAGGGAGCCTGACACAGGAATCCATCCCAGGACCCTGGACTCTATCCCAGGACCCTGGGATCATGACCCGAAACAAAGGCAGACACTTAACTGACGGAGCCACCCAGGTGCCCCTTTGAGGCTGTTTCTAGAAGAGATTAGCATTTGATTCAATAGACTGAATAAAGAGATTGGCCCTCACCAATGAGGGGTGGGTGTCATCCATATTTTTGGGGTACCAAATAGAACAAAAATGTGAAGGGCAGATAAATTCCTTCTCTTTTTGAGCTGGGACATCCATCTATTCCTGCCATTAGACATCAGAACTCCTGGTTCTTCAGCCTTTGGACTCTGGATCTTATACCCACAGCCCCCAGCTTTAAGCCTTTGGACTGGGACTAAATTATACCACTCACTTTCTTGGTTCTCTAGCTTGTAAATAGCGGATTGTGGGACTTTTTGGTCCCTATAATTTGTGAGCCAATTTATGTTATAAATCTCCTATTTACCTATTGTCTGTCTGTCTGTCTCTCTCTATCATCTATCTATCATCTATCATCTGTCTCTATCTATCTATCTATACTATTAGTTCTGCTTTTCTGAATAATACTTATAGAGTAAGGAAAGAGGAATTCAGATCTATGCACAGAGGTTTTGACCTTTCTCTGGATCCTCACTGGCTTTTGGTTAAATTGTTTTCTCTTTTGTCTGAGGTAGATTGTCTTTTGACCTCACTAGTTTTACTGGAGCAACTGGGCCTTTGGTCTTTGTGCACTGGCATGCATTATGAATCTGGATATTACCACCTACTTCTTTTTTTTTTAATTTAATTTTATTAACTCTGGATACATAATATAACTAGTCTTTCACATCTAAAGATAATCTAACAAGTTGCCATAATTTCAGGTTATATGTACTTTAAATTAACAAACTAGGTTTATAAAAAATATAAAAATATTTCACAGGCTTGGGAAGATACGGTCATAAGACTTCATTGTAAGGAGGGGTAGAAGATATGTTAGAGATTTTTCAATCCTACAAAGGACATTTTAAAATTTACACTGTTAATAAAGTTCTTGTTTAGATAATCAATATTTTATCTTCATTCATCAGAAGGCTTAATTAGAGCAGCTTTCTTCTTATACTTGTCTCCAATCTCTCTATTATTTTCCAAGAGATCTTCAGACATGTATTTTTCATATTCTCTCTCAACTTTAGCAATCTGCTCCTCAAGATGTTTCTCCACAGACCCTACATGTGTAGCAACCATCTCTAAAAGACGCTGCAAGTTATTTCCCACTTTTCGTCGTTCTTCAGTTGTGGTTTGCACAGCTAGTTGGTATTCTCGCTGAATAGCATCTAATTCATTCATAGCTTCACTGAGGCCCTCATTAACAGCGCTCTCCAGCAGATGCTTGTGTTTCTCCAAGGACTCCAGCTCACTGGCACATTTTTTGTCCTCTTCTTTAGCTTCCTTAACCTTCTGTTGGTAAAGATCGTCCAGCTTTTGAACTTCTTCTTTCAGAGTTCTTACACCTCTCCTGCTTTCTGTTATCATTGTATTTAACTGTTCTAAAGTATCTTCTAACCCCATTTTTTTTGTTTAGAGCTTTATTAATTTCTTCTTCAGTTTGGTTCAAGAGTTCCTTGAGTGGTACATAAACTTGAGCTCTGTATTTGACAAGGCAGTTGGCACCAGCTTTCAAAGTCATAACCTTTGGAATTTTCAGCACCCTTAGGGATAAGTTTTAATTTTCTGGCCAACTTGTGATACTTTGATAATTGTGTTTCAATCGCCTCTTTTCCTCTGGCATATTTTAGCTCTTCATTCCATAACTGCTGTTGTTCAGCTTCTAGGTCGTTGGTTAATTTATTAATGGTCTGTTGCAATTCATTTCTTTCATGATTTATTCTCTCTATGTCTGCAACTGAGTACTTCTGGTTATCGACAATATTCTGCAGGTGAGTGTTCTCCTGTTTACCACCTACTTCTAAGCCCCGGGCTCTGATTCCTCTCTCATCTTTTAAATGGCTATAAGTTTGCCTGGAGACACAGGGAACTTCTGGATCTTCTACCACACCTGAACCATAGTAAACCAACAGTATTATTTCTGCCCATCTGTCCAGACACTCTCTGGACTTCTCCTCAGGCTTGCTAGATATGGTGTGGTGCTCAATGTGGGATTTTCTGATGGTCTTAGAGGGTACCCTTAAGTGTGAAAAAGCAGGCTATTAGCTCCAGAGTCCTTGAATTCTACCCTATGGCACTATCCCATCTACATATTGTTTTTCTCTTGCTGCTTTTACGGTTCTATCTTTGTATCCAACTTTTGACATTTTTATATGTCTTGGTGTGATCTCATTTTATTTGGAACTCTCTGGGCTTCCTGGATCTGGATGCCCGTTTCTTTCCCCAGGTTAGGGAAGTTTTCCGCCATTATTTTTACTAGTAACATTTTGACCCATTCTCTTTCTCTTCTCCTTCTGGGATTCCTAAGAGGCAAATGTTAGTCTGTTTGATGTTGTCCCATAAGTTCCTTAAGCTATCTTCACTTCTTTTATTTTTTTCTCTTCCTTCTCTTGCTTCTTTTCTTTCTTTCTTTCTTCTTTCTTTCTTTCTTTCTTTCTTTCTTTCTTTCTTTCTTTCTTTCTTTTTTCTTTTCTGCTCTGACTGGGTAAATTCTTCTGCCCTGTTTTTGAGTTCACTGATCTTTTCTTATAATTTATGTGGTTTGCTGTTGAAACTCTCTAGTGGATTCTTCAGTTTCTGTGACTCTTGTTCGGAACTTTCTTATATTTTTCATATTTTTGTTGACCATATATTCTTCTCCTGTGTTTGGCGAACATCTTCATGACCACTACTTTGAACTCTTCATCAGGAGTTCAAATTCTTTCTTTCTATCCCATTAAGGTTTTTTCCCCCTGAGTTTTTTTTTTAAGATTTTATTTATTTATTTTACAGAGAGATAGAGCGAGCACAAGTAAGTAGGCAGAGAGGCAGCAGAGGGAAAGGGAGAAGCAGGCTCTCCACCAAGCAGAGAGCCTGATGCGGGGCTCAATCCCAGAACCCAAGGATCATGACCTGAGCCAAAGGCAGCCGCTTAACTGACTGAGCCACCCAGGTGCCCCTCCCCTGAAGTTTCTTGTTTTCATTTTGAGCAAATCCCTGTGTTTCTTCATTTGGCTTGACTCTTTGTTTTCCTTTCTCTGCATTTGATGAAACAGCCTCCTTGCCCCATCTCGAAGGGTTGGCCTTGGGTATGATGGGAACTTTGTTTGACTCTGCATTAGCTCTTGGCTGTCTCTCAACCCTTTGTGATTGTTTAAGCAGGTTTGATTTTTAATAACTCCCAGTAGTTGAGGGTGTGCCAAGATCAGTCAGCCTGTCTCAAAGGGGAGGATCTCAGTCACCAGTTGGATTCAGGCTGATTGGAAGCCAGACCCTCAGGAAGCAGCTTTTAAGGAATGCAAGTATGTCTAGTCTCATGGGCCTGCAAGTATAAGTCCTGCTAGCCTGCAGAGCCAGGTGATCTAGAGATATCCCCTGTAGCTTTCACAAAAATCTGGGCTCCAGAAAAGTGTAGAGGCTCCTTTCAATAAGCTGTAGTGAGGGAGAGGGATCCTGCAACAATGCCCTCTGCCCCCTGCTTACATTTCCTGAAAGTACTTCTGTAGCATCTAGATCTGGGCCAAACCTGAAGCCTGCTCCGAGGCTGAAGCTCCAGGACTGTCAAGTAGGCGTCTTTCACTGAAAGGCTGGGGAAGGGGGCTATGCTTTGTTCTGTTCTCTATGCAGTGCTCTAGTGGTAGTAGCCTGCCAAGAACTGGCTCTCTGATTGGTATGGTCCAAGCCATCCTGTAATTAGGGCCAAGAAATTAAGGAGTATTCCCTAGGCAGCAGCTATAAAAACCAGGGCACCAGATGCAAACATGGATTACCAGACACATGTAGAAGCTCTCATCTGAGAGATGCTGGCTCTCTGTAGTAAGGTGGAAGGTTAGGGCAAAGTTAGTGCCTGCCCTCTGAGTTCTTAGAAAAGGTTTACAGTCTGTCTTTAATGTGCGTTTAATTAGAAGCCTGCCCCTCAGGCTACAGCTACGTTGATAAGAGATTTCTGTCATAAAAAGATGGAGTTCCTGAGTCTGTTGCCTCTTACTGTGTCCTGGAGGTAGTAACTGTTTAAGAGCTCTTTCTCCATTGGTTAGAGTCCTGTGGGACCTGTGAATATAAGTCTTGCTGACAATCAGAGCAGGGTGATGTACAGGTACACCTGGTGGCAGCCACAGAAATTGGGTCACTAGACAGGGTATAAGCTTCTTTCTGGAAGATACCAGAAAATGAGCTGGAGTGAGGCAGTAGAGTACAATGATTGTGTCCATTAGCTTCTGTTCTGCGACAGTACATATGTAGGGTTCTGTAAGTGCTAAACCAGAAGGCTATGCTTTAGGCTAACGCTCTTGGACAGGAAAACAGACCTCTTTCTCAGAAATGCTGGGGGTGTGTTTCAGTCTGCTATCTGTACTGAGCCCTGCCAGCAGTAGCCTGCAAAGAACTAATTGTTGTAATCCTTTGGGGGTCCCTGAACATAATCCCCTTTGGCCTCCAGAGCCAGGCAATCAAGAAGCATCCCCTGGGTGGCAGCCAGAAAAACTGGGTCACTAGCTATAAAAACCAGAGCTCCAGATGTGTAGAAGCTCTTCTGGGAGATCCTGGTGCCAGAGGGAGAGTACAAAGGGGGCATAAAAGATGGCACCTGCAAAGAAAAGGGGCAGGGGGAAAGGAAGGGAAAAAGAAAAGAAGATAAAAAGAAAGATAAAAGGAAAAAGAAAAGAAAAATAAAGGTGGCACTCTCCCCTGGCTTTAACAAGGCAGAGGAAGAACAAGAAAGATGGGTAAAGGAAACAAAACAAAGTAAACAAACAACATGGTGCCTGATGGCTGTAGCTAGTCAGAGGAGAGAAGGAGGATGGCTCTTACCAGCCTTACCCTGAGAGTATCCCAGCAGGCCCCTGCCCCTCAGAATGCTTTAAAATTGGAAAATGAGTCTCTTTCAATATAAAGGCTGGGTCTTTTTAAAGGGGTGCTTCTATATTGGGGCCTGGGGTGGGAGAGTCTGTATGTGGGCCCATTAAGAAGTGTTCCACAGTTTGCCACAGCCCTGTGGGTCTCTTGGATGTGATCCCCATTGATCTTCAGGTCTCTCAGGTGCCAGTGTTAAAAGTGGGGATGCCTACTGTGGGGTACAAACCCTTCACTCCTTATGGAGAAGCTCCAGGCTTTGAGTTCCCTCCCGATCGGGGGTTGCTGACGAGGCTAGTAGCATTGATTGCAAAATCAGGTCTCAGCCATTCCTACCCATTTTTAATGTGGTTTTTTCCTTGTTTGCCAGATGTGAGGGGGTTGTTCCACCTGCTTTTAGGTTCCTCTTACAGTGGAAATTATTCCACATATAGCTATAGATGTGGTGTGTCTGTGGGAAGAGGCAAGTTCTAGATCTTTCTATGTTGTCATCTTGAATGGGACCTGGGATTGTTTTCTTAATTTCTATTTCTAATGCAATTTCTAAATGTAACTGATTTTGGAATACTGATTTTGTATTATGCAACCTTATTGAATTTGTTGATTAATTCCAACAGTTTTTTTGGTAGAGTCTTTAGGGTTTTATATATATAAATCATGTCATCTGCAAATAGTGGCATTTTAACTATTTTTTGATACTATTTCTGTGTGAGATAATGTATACTTCAATTTTTGCTTCTTATTTACTAAAATTTTCATGTAATTAATGAATAGTAAATGAATATTAAGTTGCTAAAATTTAAGAAAAAAGTGGCAAATTGCTTAAATGTTAGGATGTGAAAGGATTAATTGGTTATACAAACAGGAAAAGATAAAATCTGGTGAAATTCTGACTCCAGATGCCACACATTTCTTATTTGTGAAACAGCATTGCCAGTGGATAATTTAGGTGTGTTCCTTATGTTAGATAGGCTACTTTCAGGAGTATGGAAAAAAATGAAGAATATAAGAAGTGCCTTCCTACAAAGCAATCTATGGCATTAGATTGCATACATCTAAGCATATATCCAGGTGACATGTTGTGTGACATTAGGGTCAGTTGTTGGACATTCAGATGATCAAGTGTAAATTTATCTCAAATTCATTCAACACCTGAAAACTGTTCTTTAATACCAAGCTTCCCAACAATTTTTAGGGCAATATATCAATTTTCTATTGAAAGGAAATATTCAAAACTAATTTCTCAAATTTGGCATTGGCGTAATTTTTATCTTCAAACTAGTAAAAATTACTTTATATTTTTCTTAAACATTTAAACAAAATTTAAGCATGGAGCTATTTTTTAGGATCAGAATGTTTGTATTGACACAAAGGCCATCTGAAATCACTTGGAAATTCACCCTATGTAAAGAATTTAGAATTTTGTATTGAGGGGTGAGTTTTTCATGGTCTTATTGCATTTGTTTACTCTTGTCTTCTTAAGAATGTGACTTCAGGGGGCGCCTGGGTGGTTCAGTGTATTAAAGCCTCTGCCTTCGGCTTGGGTTGTGATCCCAGGATCCTGGGATCGAACCCCACATTGGGTTCTCTGCTCAATGGGGAGCCTGCTTTCCCCTCTTTCTCTGCCTGCCTCTCTGCCTACTTGTGATCTCTGTCTGTCAAATAAATAAATAAAAATCTTAAAAAAAAAAAGAATGTGACTTCAGACTGTGATACTGTGTCAAAATTTTAGTGAATTTGGGTGTTATTTTGCTACGTTTCTGGGAACAATTATCTGTTTGTGAGATGGAAGGACAGATGAGGTGGAAAAGGGAAATACAAGAAGACACAGGGCTGGCAAGTGAAATAAAGGGGGGGTGCTCTTTATTTTTTTATTTTTTATTTTTTTTAATTTATTTTATTTTTTTATTATTATTTTTTAAAGATTTTATTTATTTATTTGACAGAGAGAAATCACAAGTAGGCAGAGAGGCAGGCAGAGAGAGAGGAGGAAGCAGGCTCCCTGCTGAGCGGAAAGCCCGATGTGGGGCTTGAACCCAGGACCTGGGATCATGACCTGAGCCGAAGGCAGCGGCTTAACCCACTGAGCCACCCAGGTGCCCCGGGGGTGCTCTTTAAAGAGTAACTTTACTTCAAAGCTTCTAGGAACACTCTCAGATACCTTGACCCAGGGGACTTCTAAATCTGTATTATGAAGATCAAACTAAATTGCTTGGAAAAAAATGGCCGAATTGACAGCTGTTAGTTTTTGAGAAAAGAAGATCTGGGGGTTAAGGTGAAAGAGAGGAGGTGAAACAATGACAAAAAAATAGTATTTTCTGCAGTACAGCTTGGGCAAAAGACAGACGAAGAGATGAAGGACTGAGGACTGCATTCTTATGATCTGAGTGAGCGTGGAAATGGGACCCAAGTCAGAGTGCCCTGGTATTTTGCTGGGCTCTAAGAGTTATCCTGGGGGGTGGGATCAAAAACTCTAACTCTGTACACTAAGGAGAGTGTTAGAGAAGTCCTTTACCATGAATAAAAATTTTCCACCTGTCCTTTAAAAAATTGATCTGTGTCTATAAATGTTTCTTACTTATTTCCTACAAACACTGTTCACACTGTGCACCTCTGGTTATAACTACACTGAGGGTTGGTGGTAAACTACCACCTTTCTGCATGCCTAGTTCTAGAGTTTAATCTAGTTAAGAACATTGTTATTAGGTAACAGCTTAAGATGATTATAAACAAATCCCATGGGATGTTACTTCATGTCTGCTAAAGTGATTTCATGCTAGCAACAACATTCAGAATCTCCTTTTGAAGGCTGTGTTAGATATCAGGGAGACTGTTTTGCCTGTGCTAATTATTTTGACTGTAGAAAAGAAATCCCAAACTTCTTCAATTAGCAGAATCAATAGTTTGACCTTGAAGCTACTGGTTTAAGCTGGCAAATCACTGATACTTTCTAGTCTCCTGTTTTCCTCTTTTTGAAGGAGTAAAAAGGAGTTGGGAAAATTATGTAGACATTTGGAATGGATTGTACCAATCCATATGCAAAACAGTGTAATTAGGACTACCTGAAGAAAAACTTACCTCTTTTTACTGTTCTAATTTTAACTTCCATACATTTTAATGCTTTTATGACAGCATATAGAAAATAACATGCACATTCAAAAGTCTGATTTTTGACTTGTAGCTCTGCTCCAATAAAACTGTATTCTCTATTAGCTTTTAGAAGAAAATATTTGTTCATAATTAAATACAACGTATGTATTTTCCTTTCCTTTTTAATGCTTGTAGAGGGGAGAGGATGAACCTGGGGGGTGGGTGGAGTATAGATGGAAGGCAGACCCTAATAGTTGCTGACCCAATAGCTATTCTACCCCATGTGCTATGGTAGACAGAGTAATGCCCCACCTCCCCCAAGGTGTACCCTTCTCTAATCCTCAGGATCTGTAAATATATTATTTTTATGGCAAAAGGGACTTTGCAGATATGATTTAGTTAAGAATCTTGAGAAGAGGAGATTATTGTGGAGTATCTGGATGGCCCCAATGTAATCAAAAGGTCTTTGTAAGGGAAAGAGGGAGGCAGGAGAGTCAGAGAAGGAGATATGATGATAGAAGGAGTGGCTGGAGTAATGCAAGGAAGGGGCCATGAACCAAGAAATGCAGGAGGCCTCTAGAAGCTGGAAAATGCAAGGAAATTCCCCCTTAGAGCCTCCAGAAGGAGCTCAGTCCTTCCAGTACCTTAGTCTTAGCTCCTTAGTTGTAGCTCTATGAGACTCCTTTCAGATTTCTGACTTTCAGAACTATAAGAAAGTATCTCAAGTACCAAATGTGAGATAATTAACTGTTAGTATTGCTTATGCTGTATTACATATGGAATTCAACCCAACTGATAAATTTGGTATGTGTGATGTGATAGATACAGTAGTTAATGAAAAACTGACTCAATCTTTTGGATAAAGCTCTTCAGATTTATCCTGTTCTTCATGTTGAAAAAACTGATTTCACCACTAGACTGTTGAAGGGCACTGCATCAACTTGAAGAATATTTACATTGAGGGCAATTCTGATCAAAGCATGAATTTTTCCAGATGTGGGGAGAAAAATATGAACTGTACTAATTTGTTGGGTTTGTTTCCAAGGTAAAAAATTAAAAACAGACAAACTCATTTTGGTGGTGAAATAAAAACCTGGCTGAGATTCCACTGATTAGAGACCAAGGCAACTAATGAATACAAAAAGTAATAATGGAATATTATAATATGTTAACACTTAATGTAGTTCAAACAAATTAGACAGAAAGGCATTAATTACCAGCTTTGATAAATGGTCTTCTGGCCTTACCCTCCATGCTCTTCTCTATAACTATTGTAGCAGTTTAAAAATGAGTTGTATTTAAATAACTTCAAGTCAAAGAAAAACAAGATTGTGCAGCAAAAATATTTAAATTATACCCTAGGATACATGAAATTATTTATGAGGAAATTTAAAAAAATAATATTTAATAACATACACATCCCTTGATTTTCTTTGACTAAGAGAATACCTGAGTTTACAGCAATAATTGCAAATTTGAACTGACTTTTCTTCCCCTCTAGATAAATAGCTTGATGTGTTTATAAAGTGACTAACAGACCCTTTAGAGTTAGGATTTTGACATTTTTCTTCTCTTTCCTTTCTCTATGGATTTATGAAGTTTTCATCCTGTTAACATTTTTGGAAAAGAAAATGTTACAAGTCTAAGCCTTTGGCACACTATGTGCTACATCTCCCTATTTATTCTTAAACTCTAGTCCACAAGCTCTTTATTCCCTTTCTTAGGTCATGTTGAAAGGGCCAGTTCATTTGAGTTATTCCTGAGTTATTTTAACTAGGCATGACTTCTTACTTTCAAAAATAATCAAGTGATAACTCACTCTTCCTAGTTCCTTGAGGTGACCCCAAGATTACCTGAGGTTGTTTCCAGACACTACAAGGTTTAGACCATATTAATTACTTCAATTTCTTTTGCATGGTTGTTTTCCCATATGCTGGGAACTTCTCAAACAAAAGTGAAAATGAATTTTTGGGACTTCATCAAGATCAAAAGCTTCTGCACAGCAAAGGAAACAGTCAACAAAACAAAGAGGCAACCCACGGAGTGGGAGAAGATATTTGCAAATGACAGTGCAGACAAAAGGCTGATATCCAGGATCTATAAAGAACTCCTCAAACTCAACAACACAAAACAGATAATCATGTCAAAAAATGGGCAAAAGACATGAACAGACACTTCTCCAAGGAAGACATAAAAGTGGCTAACAGACACATGAAAAAATGCTCATCATCTCTAGCCATCAGGGAGATTCAAATCAAAACCACATTGAGATACCACCTTACACCAGTTAGAATGGCCAAAATCAACAAGACAGTAAATAATGTGTGTTGGAGAAGATGCGGAGAAAGGGGAACCCTCTTACACTGTTGGTGGGAATGCAAGTTGGTGCAGCCACTTTGGAAAACAGTGTGGAGATTCCTTAAGAAATTAAAAATACATGACCCTGCAATTGTACTACTGGGTATTTACCCCAAAGATACATATGTAGTGAAAAGAAGGGCCATCTGTACCCCAATGTTCATAGTGGCAATGGCCACAGTCGCCAAACTGTGGAAAGAACCAAGATGCCCTTCAACGGACGAATGGATAAGGAAGATGTGGTCCATATACACTATGGAGTATTATGCCTCCATCAGAAAGGCTGAATACCCAACTTTTGTATCAACATGGACGGGACTGGAAGAGATTATGCTGAGTGAAATAAGTCAAACAGAGAGAGTCAATTATCATATGGTTTCACTTATTTGTGGAGAATAAGAAATAACACAGAGGACATGGTGAAATGGAGAGGAGAGGAGAAGTGAGTTGGGGGAAATTGGAGGGGGAGACAAAACATGAGACTGTGGACTCTGAGAAACAATCTGAGGGTTTTGGAGGGGCAGGGGTTGGGAGGTTGGGTGAGCCTGGTGGTGGGTATTATGGAAGGCACATATTGCACATATTGCATGGAGCACTGGGTGTGGTGCATAAACAATGAATTCTGGAACACTGAAAAGAAATTAAAAAAAAAAAAAAAAGAAAGAAACAACCACATCTTTTATCCATGAAGACCATAAGTTTGGCTCAGTGCCTCAATATTGGCTGGAAAAAATATAGGAAAAATAAATGAATGTAGAAAGGATATTTATCAGGGAAATAAATTTGACCTTACCACATGTCTGCCTATAGAATCATACAGCTGATACTACCTGTTCTCAGTTCTTAAACAAATGATTGGAACTTATATAAAGTTTTGAAGTATGTTTTTCTCTTGTATTTTAATAATTAGAAAGTTACTAGATGGAGAACCAAAAATTGGAATGTATAACCATTGTTGCCTAATTGCTGCTCTGTTCTACTAATTTTACCATGCATTATTAATAAGAATCCTTGAGTAAAAGTAAAAATTTGACCTTTTTTTAAAAAAAATAAGAAAATGCATTATGTCACAAATCAGGAAGTCCAGGGACAGTGCTGATTGTCTTTAGGGCTGAGTAGTTCAGTGGTTCATTGATGTCATCCAGGATTTAGGTGTTCCCAGAATTTTGCTTTTTTACCTGCAGTGTGTGGACTTGGCATTCCTCCTGGGAATAGCAGCAGTGGTTCAAGACCTGGTATCCAGAGCAATAGTGTCTAGAGTTGGAAAAGGAGAGGGGGCACCTCTTTTTAATATCACTCTCTTAAAAAAAAAAAGTACTTAAGTTATATATGTCGGGTTGAGTAATTTACCAACATTTGTTGTTGTAAATAACAGCAAGTTCATCCCTGAAGTTGTTTCCTCTCCCCTGAGGCTACCACACTTTGATCTCTTTAGCTGATTACTATTTTAATCTTTACTTTCACATCTCCAAATAACATGCTTGTATCACATACATGCACCCTTGATTTTTCAGCTCTTAGATATTATCTATTGATTTCTCAAAATGGAAATGAAGCTTTAACTCTCTTCCTCCCCCTCACCTCCCACTCTCAATCACTTCCTCCCTCTATGTCTAGCATAAGTTTTCGGATATAAGGTTGTCCTAGGGAATCCTTTTGCCTTTAAAAAAAATTGCTATTGGGGTGCCTGGGTGGCTCAGCGGGTTAAGCCTCTGCCTTCGGCTCAGGTCATGATCCCAGGGTCCTGGGATCGAGCCCCGCATCGGGCTCTCTGCTCAGCGGGGAGCCTGCTTACCCCTCTCTCTCTGCCTGCCTCTCTGCCTACCTGTGATCTCTGTCAAATAAAAATCTAAAAAAAAAAAAATTGCTATTTACTACTTACTTTTTCTCTTGGAATGCTCCTTTCTATTTAGTGGAGTCCTTCTTCCAGTTAGTTTTCTGAGAAAAGGCACTGGGGAGATAAATTTTTGAAATTTTGAATGTCTTTATTCTACTTCACACTTAAGTGCAGTTTGATTACATATAGGTTGGAAATAATTTCCCTTGAGAATTTTGAAGGCATTTCTTTCATGTTTCTAGCTTCTAGCTGTTGATCATATGAAGCCATTGTTTCCTGATCCTTTGTAGGTGGTCTTTTCTTTCCCAATCCCTGGATGCTTGCTTTTGTTCCTAGTGTCCTGAAATTTCATGACTTCTTTCTTTCTTTCTTTCTTTCCTTCTTTCTTTCTGTCTGTCTGTCTGCCTTCCTTCTTTTTTTGATATGGTTCCATTTTTATCCATTGTGCCGGGTATTGGGTGAGTCACTTCAATCCGTAAACTTAGTTTTCACTTTTGGCAACTTTTCTTACATTCTTCCTTTGATGATTTACTCCCTCTCTTCTCTTTTTTCAGGGATTTTTATCATTTGGATGTTAAACCTCTGTCATAACCAGCCTCCATAATGGCCCTCAATGATTCCTGAGTCTTAGTATTCATGATCTTTTGCAGTCCCTTCCTACACTGACAGGCAGACCTGTGTATCCAAAAGGATACTATGAAAATGATGAAGTATGATTTCAGAGATAAGGTTATAAAAGTCATTGTAGCTTTCATCTTCCTCCCTCCAGAATCATTTGCCAGCTGTCATGTTGGGAGGATACTCAACTAGCTTGTGGAGAGATAATTACTAAAGCCCCTTGCCAACAGCTGATAGTAGCATGCCAGATATGTGAATGAGCCACACTGGAAACAGATCCTTCAGCCAGCCCCAGTGAAGCCTTGACATGATTGAGCTTCAGCAGACATCCTGACTGCAACCTCATGAGATCTTGAACTAGGGCCACTCAAGTTAAGCCACCCCTTGTTCCCTGACCCATGGAAGATGTATGTAATAGTAAACATTTACAGTTTTAAGTTGGCATAGTTTGTATTGGCTTAGTTTGTCATGCACCAATAGATAATTAATGTGATATTGTTCAATCTTTAAAGTTTCTTATCTAATGCTGGCTGTTAGCTTGGAGCCTTGGCTTCTTTCCCCATGGCCTCTCTGTGTGGACTAGTTGAGGGCTTCCCCACAGTATGTTAGCCAGGTCTCAGGAGTAAAGCTGCATCACTTTTGTCCCATCTCAGTCATTGAGGCCATACTAAAGTCCTGCCCAGATTTAGGAGAGTGACAAGATCGGAGAGAACAAGTGAGACTGGAAGTATTGCTGTGGCTCTTTTTGAAAACAGTCTGCCTACACTGAAGCTTCTATACTAAAACATTTGATTAGGATGTAGAACTTAACTTCATGCAATTAGGGGCAACATTTACATGTTGGAATATCTCAACTTTTGTTATTAGAAATTAAAAAACCAATGCTACTTACATAAAAATGATTGAAAGACAAACTTCCCTTTCTATCTTCCACCCCCCTCTTTTCTCTTGACCTCAGCAATTGTTATTCCCTTAATACATATTGGTTAGTTTAAACTATGGTAATTTTGACTTATTCTTTATGGTTTCTGTGTTGTCTGTTTTTTATTTTTAATTTGGGTGTATTAACTGATGTACCAGCAGCAGTCTTTGAATATAATCATGCCCTTATTTTCTTTTATGTTATTTTTCTTTGACTTATGGGGAAAGTGTAAAACTTGTAACTTGGTGGCTCTCTCCTTGATTGTTTAGAACTTCGTTGTTGAGGTGTCTGACCCCATTTGCATGCTTGCACAACAGGATCTCTGTCCCAGCAACTGAGCTGAGCTTCTCTAGGCTGACAAGTCCATGATGTCAATGTCATCCTTTATCTTTAAGAAGAAACAGCTCTAAATTTTTTCTTCAGCAGTGTTCTTTCCAAATCTTCAACAAATGGGGTTGGCTTTATAATTAGAATTGACAATCAGGTGGCTAGATTGATGTTTTAAGGTTGCTTGGGAAAATAAAGTCGTGTGAAGAATCTAACTTATTTAAAGAAAGATGAAGATAACACTAAGCATATATACTCAGAAATTTCAGATGTTGCATGACAGTCTGCTTTAGGAATGTATTAAAAAAACATTATCAGGGCACCTGGGTGGTACAGATGATTAAGTGTCCAGCTCTTGATTTAGGTTCAGGTCATGATTTCAGCATCCTGAGACCGAGCCCCACATCAGGCCCTGTGCTTGGCATGGAGCCTGTTTAAGACTGTCTCTCTCCCTCTTCCTCTACCCCTCACCCCATCCCTTGTGTGTGTGCACATGCACGTTCTCTCTCTCTAAAAACAAAAAAAAACCAAAAAAAACAAAAAAAACCCCCAAAACCCAAAACAAAAAAATTCTCAAAGACGGACAAGATAACTTTAAATGTAGCATTTTTATGATTCAAAATAGCTTCTAGACCTGCATTTTGGCTGAGTTGGACTTTTGAATGAATTAAACATTTTCATTAATTAAAAATATGTGATATATTATCAATAAAATCATTTTTTTCCCTAAATGGAAGACTTCCACCATTCCACTCTCCAAAGTTACAGTTAAAATTCTAAGATTCAGAAAAGACTTAATGAATTTAATTTAAATATTTCCAAATAGGGTGCCTGGGTGGCTCAGTGGGTTAAGCCACTGCCTTCGGCTCAGGTCATGATCTCAGGATCCTGGGATCGAGTCCCACATCGGGCTCTCTGCTCAGCAGGGAACCTGCTTCCCTCTCTCTCTCTCTCTGCCTGCCTCTCCATCTACTTGTGATCTCTCTCTGTCAAATAAATAAATAAAATCTTAAAAAAATATTCCCAAATAGTCTTCTTTGAATACTTACATAGTTTCAAAGTTTTTTTTTTCTTATGAAAGAAGAAAAATGAAAGGATACACTTATAAAAATCACTAGTCCTAGCTTGATCATTCATTTATTGAGAACTTACATAGGCCAGACACTGAAGAAATAGAGAAGGTGTGGGAGACAATTTTGTAAACAAATTCTTTCAAATTAGTGTAATAGGTGCTTTCATAAAGATAGAAATATTGAGTAATGGGAGCCTAGACTAGGGGGCAAATAGTTTATCTAGGGATTTGGAAAACTTCCATAGACGAGGGACAAATGAATGGATTGTGAAGGTTGAAAATAACTTACACAATTGGAGAAGGCATTTCAGAGAGAGAGGGCAGTCTGAAACTGTAAAGGGCATTGCAAAATACATTGAGATTAAAAAGGAGGTGAGGGTTTTATGTAGACAATAAGAGAACACTGAATGATTTTAAATTTTATTTTTTATAAACATATATTTTTATCCCCAGGGGTACAGGTCTGCGAATCGCCAGGTTTACACACTTCACAGCACTCACCATAGCACATACCCTCCCCAATATCCATAACCCCACCCCCCCTCTCCCAACCCCCTCCCCCCATCAATCCTCAGATTGTTTTGTGAGATTAAGAGTCACTTATGGTTTGTCTCCCTCCCAATCCCATCTTGTTTCATTAACTCTTCTCCTACCCCCTCAACCCCCCATGTTGCATCTCCTCTCCCTCATATCAGGGAGATCATATGATAGTTGTCTTTCTCTGATTGACTTATTTCGCTAAGCATGATACCCTCTAGTTCCATCCACGTCGTCGCAAATGGCAAGATTTCATTTCTTTTGATGGCTGCATAGTATTCCATTGTGTATATATACCACATCTTCTTTATCCATTTGTCTGTTGATGGACATCTAGGTTCTTTCCATAGTTTGGCTATTGTAGACATTGCTGCTATAAACATTCGGGTGCACGTGCCCCTTCGGATCACTACGTTTGTATCTTTAGGGTAAATACCCAGCAGTGCAATTGCTGGGTCATAGGGTAGTTCTATTTTCAACATTTTGAGGAACCTCCATGCCGTTTTCCAGAGTGGTTGCACCAGCTTGCATTCCCACCAACAGTGTAGGAGGGTTCCCCTTTCTCCGCATCCTCGCCAGCATCTGTCATTTCCTGACTTGTTAATTTTAGCCATTCTGACTGGTGTGAGGTGATATCTCATGGTGGTTTTGTTTGTATTTCCCTGATGCCGAGTGATATGGAGCACTTTTTCATGTGTCTGTTGGCCATCTGGATGTCTTCTTTGCAGAAATGTCTGTTCATGTCCTCTGCCCATTTCTTGATTGGATTATTTGTTCTTTGGGTGTTGAGTTTGCTAAGTTCTTTATAGATTTTGGACACTAGCCCTTTATCTGATATGTCATTTGCAAATATCTTCTCCCATTCTGTCAGTTGTCTTTTGGTTTTGTTCACTGTTTCCTTTGCTGTGCAAAAGCTTTTGATCTTGATAAAATCCGAATAGTTCATTTTTGCCCTTGCTTCCCTTGCCTTTGGTGATGTTCCTAGGAAGATGTTGCTGCGGCTGAGGTCCAAGAGGTTGCTGCCTGTGTTCTCCTCAAGGATTTTTTTTTTTTTTTTGACAGAGAGATCACAAGCAGGCAGAGAGGCAGGCAGAGAGACAGGAAGAAGCAGGCTCCCTGAGAGAGCAGAGAGCCCGATGCGGGGCTCGATCCCAGGACTCCGAGATCATGACCTGAGCCGAAGGCAGCGGCTTAACCCACTGAGCCACCCAAGCGCCCCTAGAGGAATCAGGCTTCCTGCTGAGCAGAGCACCCGATGCGGGGCTTGATCCCAGGACCCTGAGATCATGACCTGAGCCAAAGGCAGAGGCTTAACCCACTGAGCCACCCAGGCACCCCCTCCTCAAGGATTTTGACAGATTCCTTTCTCACATTGAGATCCTTCATCCATTTTGAGTCTATTTTCGTGTGTGGTGTAAGGAAATGATCCAATTTCATTTTTCTGCATGTGGCTGTCCAATTTTCCCAACACCATTTATTGAAGAGGCTGTCTTTTTTCCATTGGACATTCTTTCCTGCTTTGTCGAAGATGAGTTGACCATAGAGTTGAGGGTCTATTTCTGGGCTCTCTATTCTGTTCCATGATCTATGTGTCTGTTTTTGTGCCAGTACCATGCTGTCTTGATGATGACAGCTTTGTAATAGAGCTTGAAGTCCGGAATTGTGATGCCACCAACTTTGGCTTTCTTTTTCAATATTCCTTTGGCTATTCGAGGTCTTTTCTGGTTCCATATAAATTTTAGGATTATGTGTTCCATTTCTTTGAAAAAAATGGATGGTACTTTGATAGGAATTGCATTAAATGTGTAGATTGCTTTAGGTAGCATAGACATTTTCACAATATTTATTCTTCCAATCCAGGAGCATGGAACATTTTTCCATTTCTTTGTGTCTTCCTCAATTTCTTTCATGAGTACTCTATACTTTTCTGTGTATAGATTCTTAGTCTCTTTGGTTAGGTTTATTCCTAGGTATCTTATAGTTTTGGGTGCAATTGTAAATGGGATGGACTCCTTAATTTCTCTTTCTTCTGTCTTGTTGTTGGTGTAGAGAAATGCAACTGTGCATTGATTTTATATCCTGACACTTTACTGAATTCCTGTACAAGTTCTAGCAGTTTTGGAGTGGAGTCTTTTGGGTTTTCCACATATAGTATCATATCATCTGTGAAGAGTGATAGTTTGACTTCTTCTTTGCCGATTCGGATGCCTTTAATTTCCTTTTGTTGTCTGATTGCTGAGGCTAGGACTTCTAGTACTATGTTGAATAGCAGTGGTGATAACGGACATCCCTGTCGTGTTCCTGACCTTAGCGGAAAAGCTTTCAGTTTTTCTCCATTGAGAATGATATTTGCGGTGGGTTTTTCATAGATGGCTTTGATAATATTGAGGTATGTGCCCTCTATCCCTACACTTTGAAGGGTTTTGATCAGGAAGGGATGCTGTACTTTGTCAAATGCTTTTTCAGCATCTATGGAGAGTATCATATGGTTCTTGTTCTTTCTTTTATTAATGTATTGTATCACATTGATTGATTTGCGGAGTTGAACCAACCTTGCAGCCCTGGAATAAATCCCACTTGGTCGTGGTGAATAATCCTTTTAATGTACTGTTGAATCCTATTGGCTAGTATTTTGGCGAGAATTTTTGCATCTGTGTTCATCAAGGATATTGGTCTGTAGTTCTCTTTTTTGATGGGATCCTTGTCTGGTTTTGGGATCAAGGTGATGCTGGCCTCATAAAATGAGTTTGGAAGTTTTCCTTCTATTTCTATTTTTTGGAACAGTTTCAGGAGAATAGGAATTAGTTCTTCTTTAAATGTTTGGTAGAATTCCCCCGGGAAGCCGTCTGGCCCTGGGCTTTTGTTTGTTTGGAGATTTTTGATGACTGTTTCAATCTCCTTACTGGTTATGGGTCTGTTCAGGCTTTCTATTTCTTCCTGGTTCAGTTGTGGTAGTTTATATGTCTCTAGGAATGCATCCATTTCTTGCAGATTGTCAAATTTGTTGGCGTAGAGTTGCTCATAATATGTTCTTATAATTGTCTGTATTTCTTTGGTGTTCGTTTGATCTCTCCTCTTTCATTCATGATTTTATTGATTTGGGTCCTTTCTCTTTTCTTTTTGATAAGTCTGGCCAGGGGTTTATCAATCTTATTAATTCTTTCAAAGAACCAGCTCCTAGTTTCGTTGATTTGTTCTATTGTTTTTTTGGTTTCTATTTCATTGATTTCTGCTCTAATCTTTATGATTTCTCTTCTCCTGCTGGGTTTAGGGTTTCTTTCTTGTTCTTTCTCCAGCTCCTTTAGGTGTAGGGTTAGGTTGTGTACCTGAGACCTTTCTTGTTTCTTGAGAAAGGCTTGTACCGCTATATATTTTCCTCTCAGGACGGCCTTTGTTGTGTCCCACAGATTCTGAACCGTTGTGTTTTCATTATCATTTGTTTCCATAAATTTTTTCAATTCTTTAATTTCCTGGTTGACCCATTCATTCTTTAGAAGGATGCTGTTTAGTCTCCATGTATTAGGGTTCTTTCCAAATTTCCTCTTGTGATTGAGTTCTAGCTTCAGAGCATTGTGGTCTGAAAATATGCAGGGAATGATCCCAATCTTTTGATACCAGTTGAGACTTGATTTAGGACCAAGAATGTGATCTATTCTGGAGAATGTTCCATGTGCACTAGAGAAGAATGTGTATTCTGTTGCTTTGGGATGAAATGTTCTGAATATATCTGTGATGTCCATCTGGTCCAGTGTGTCATTTAAGGCCTTGATTTCCTTGTTGATCTTTTGCTTGGATGATCTGTCCATTTCAGTGAGGGGAGTGTTAAAATCCCCTACTATTATTGTATTCTTGTCGATGTGTTTCTTTGATTTTGTTATTAATTTGTTTATATAGTTGGCTGCTTCCACGTTAGGGGCATAGATATTTAAAATTGTTAGATCTTCTTGTTGGACAGTTCCTTTGAGTATGATATAGTGTCCTTCCTCATCTCTTATTATAGTCTTTGGCTTAAAATCTAATTGATCTGATATAAGGATTGCCACTCCTGCTTTCTTCTGATGTCCATTAGCATGGTAAATTCTTTTCCACCCCCCCACTTTAAACCTGGAGGTGTCTTCGGGTTTAAGATGAGTTTCTTGTAGGCAACATATAGATGGGTTTTGTTTTTTTATCCATTCTGATACCCTGTGTCTTTTGATTGGGGCATTTAGCCCATTCACATTCAGGGTAAGTATTGAGAGATATGAATTTAGTGCCATTGTATTGCCTGTAAGGTGACTGTTATTGTATATTGTCTCTGTTTCTTTCTGATCTACTACTTTTAGGGTTTCTCTTTGCTTAGAGGACCCCTTTCAATATTTCCTGTAGAGCTGGTTTGGTATTTGCAAATTCTTTCAGTTTTTGTTTGTCCTGGAAGCTTTTAATCTCTCCTTCTATTTTCAATGATAGCCTAGCTGGATATAGTATTCTTGGCTGCATGTTTTTCTCATTTAGTACTCTGAATATATCATGCCAGCTCTTTCTGGCCTGCCACGTCTCTGTGGATAAGTCTGCTGCCAATCTAATATTTTTACCATTGTACGTTACAGACTTCTTTTCCTGGGTTGCTTTCAGGATCTTCTCTTTGTCACTAAGACTTGTAAATTTTACTATTAGGTGATGGGGTGTGGACCTATTCTTATTGATTTTGAAGGGGGTTCTCTGAACCTCCTGGATTTTGATGCTTGTTCCCTTTGCCATATTGGGGAAATTTTCTCCAATAATTCTCTCCAACATACCTTCTGCTCCCCTCTCTGTTTCCTCTTCTTCTGGAATCCCAATTATTCTAATGTTGTTTCGTCTTATGGTGTCACTTATCTCTCGAATTCTCCCCTCGTGGTCCAGTAGCTGTTTGTCCCTCTTTTGCTCAGCTTCTTTATTTTCTGTCATTTGGTCTTCTATATCACTAATTCTTTCTTCTGCCTCATTTATCCAGCAGTGAGAGCCTCCATTTTTGATTGCACCTCATTAATAGCTTTTTTGATTTCAACTTGGTTAGATTTTAGTTCTTTTATTTCTCCAGAAAGGGCTTTTATATCTCCCAAGAGGGTTGCTTTAATATCTTCCATGCCTTTTTCAAGCCCGGCTAGAACCTTGAGAATCGTCATTCTGAACTCTATATCTGACATATTACCAATGTCTGTATTGATTAGGTCCCTAGCCTTTGGTACTGCTTCTTGTTCTTTTTTTTGTGGTGAATTTTTCCGCCTTGTCATTTTGTCCAGATAAGAGTATATGAAGTAGCAAGTAAAATACTAAAAGGGTGGCAAGAACCCCAGGAAAATATGCTTTAGCCAAATCAGAAGAGATCCCAAATCGTGAGGGGGGAGAAAGGGGATAAAAAGGGGTTCAGAAAAAAAAAAAGAAACTATTAAAAAAGGAAAGCCGATAAAAAATATAAAAAGGAAAAAATATATATATATTAGATAAACTATTTAAAAAACGTTAAAAAAGAAAACGGTAAAAGTGAAAAAAATTTAGCAGAAGAAGAGAAAAAAAAATTGAAAAAGAAAAAAAATTAAATTAACTGCAAGGCTAAAGAATCATGGGGAGAAAGCCATTAGTTCCATGCTTTGTTTTCTTCTCCTCTGGAATTCCGCCGCTCTCCTTGGTATTGAAACTGCACTCCTTGGTAGGTGAACTTGGTCCTGGCTGGGTTTCTCATTGATCTTCTGGGGGAGGGGCCTGTTGTAGTGATTCTCAAGCGTCTTTGCCCCAGGCGGAGTTGTACCGCCCTTACCCGGGGCAGGCTGAGTAATCTGCTCGGGTTTGCTGGGTTTGCTTTCGGGAGCTTTTGTTCCCTGAGCGCTTTCCGTAGAGTTCTGGAAGACGGGAATGAAGATGGCGGCCTCCCGGTCTCCGGCCCGGAGGAGCTGAGAGCCCGGGTCCCCACTCCTCAGTGCGCCCTCAGAGAACAGCGCCCAATTACTCCCGTCACCCTGGCCTCTGGCCGCGCTCCGAGCTGACCGAGCCTGCCACCGGTTCAAGGTAATCCCGAGTTTAGAGCTTACTCCTCGGCTCTGTCTCTGTAGCCAGCTTCCCTGTTCTAATACCAGTAAGCTCTGCGACACTCAGACACCCCCGATCCTTCTGTGACCCTGCGGGACCTGAGGCCGCACTGACCCCGCCTGGGCTTCACCCCAGTTAAGCCTCTGGAGCGATGTCCCTCAGCGGAACAGACTTTTAAAAGTCCTGATTTTGTGCTCCGTTGCTCCACTGCTCCCTGGGAGCCGGCCCTCCCACCACGGTCTATCTTCCAGTAGCTTTGGATTCACTTCTCCGGCAGTCCTACCTTTCAGATAGTGGTTGATTTTCTGTTTCTAGAATTGCTGTTCTTCTTCTCTTCAATCTCCCGTTGGATTTGTAGGTGTTTGCAATCTTTAGATAAGCTATTTAGCTAATCTCCTGCTACCTGAAGTAGTCTCAGCCTGCTACTTCTCCGCCATCTTGACTCCTCCCCCTGAATGATTTTAAGCAGAGAGATCATATTAATATAAACATTTAGACAAGATAAATACTGGGCTGAGGATTGGGTGATGGGTAGACTGAATGACAATTAGGAGAGATGATTAGGAGTTGCAACAGGAAGGAGGAATCAGGAGGAAAGTGATGTGGGGTTCAAAGGCAGAACCCACTTAATATCTAAAATAAAAAGGTGAATTTTTGCTTGTTTTTTAAAAATTGTTTAATTTTTTAATAAATATATAATGTATTATTAGCCCCAGGGGTACAGGTCTGTGAATCGCCAGGTTTATACATGTCACAGCACTCACCATAGCACATACCCTCCCCAATGTCCATAACCCCACAACCTTCTCCCTACCCCCCTCCCCCCAGCCCCCCTCAGTTTATTTTGTGACATTAAGAGTCTCTTATGGTTTGTCTCCCTCCCCATCCCATTTTGTTTCATTTATTCTTTTCCTACCCCCTAACCCCCACCCCCATTTTATCTCCACTTCCTCATATCAGGGAGATCATATAATAGTTGTCTTTCTCTGATTGACTTATTTTGCTAAGCATGATACTCTCTAGTTCCATCCACGTCATCGCAAATGGCAAGATTTCATTTCTTTTGATGGCTGCATAGCATTCCATTGTGTATGTGTGTGTGTGTGCGCATGTGTGCGTAGACACACACACACACACACATATATATACATACCACATCTTCTTTATCCATTCATCTGTTGATGGACATCTAGGTTCTTTCCATAGTTTGGCTATTGTGGACATTGCTGCTATAAACATTCGGGTTCACGTGCCCCTTTGGATCACTACGTTTGTATCTCTAGGATAAATACCCAGTAGTGCAATTGCTGGGTCATAAGGTAGCTCTATTTTCAACTTTTTGAGGAACCTCCATGCTGTTTTCCAGAGTGGCTATACCAGCTTGCATTCCCACCAAAAGTGTAGGAGGGTTCCCCTTTCTCCACATCCTTGCCAGCATCTGTCATTTCCTGACTTATTAATTTTAGCCATTCTGACTGGTGTGAGGTGGTATCTCATTGTGGTTTTGATTTGTATTTCCTTGATGCCCAGTGATGTGGAGCACTTTTTCATGTGTTTGTTGGCCATCTGGATGTCTTCTTTGCAGAAATGTCTGTTCATGTCCTCTAGCCATTTGAATTTTCTGCTTGTTAAAGATGAGTTTGCTATGCTTAAACTGCACTTTCCCAGAGCAAACTGCTTTGAAGTACAGAGATTGCTCATTTTTTTAACTTCCATTGGCAGGAATTTTAGGGATTGGTTGTCTGTTAGCCATGGAAACAGTTACTGGTGTGGGTCTGTTGTTGATCGGTGACTGTGAGAAGCTATCACTGAATCCTCAACATCTGGAGGTGTGGTTTCCCAAATGAAGTTGTCATTCATTGATTGGGATGTGTTTAAAACTGATTTTGATGATTACCTCTTCCTTTCCCAAAATACAATCTGCCTTTTCCTTTCCTGAATTGAGAGAAGAGGAACATTTATTTTTAGGGGTTAAAATGAAAGAAGTAAAGGTCACCTTTAGATTTACTTGATGGAAAGGAGAAACAGAAGAGGAAGAAGACCAGTGTGGGATACAAATTCAAGAGGGGCAGAGTAGATGTTAGGATCTGGGTGTGTTAACTTGTGTGTAGAACATCCAGTGAGTAGCTGGAGATATGGAGAACTTGAGAAAATGGTTGGTCTTTATGAATTGTCAGTATATGGGAGTGTCTGGAAACCATGTGAAATAAAGTGGCTCAGGAAAAGCATGTGGAGTAAATGTAGAAATTGTGCCATGCTAAAACAGAGAAATATTTGTAAATAATAGAAGAACCGGGAGACATTTTGGAGAAAACAGAGGAGGAAAGAGTTTCAATAAGACTGAATTGTCAACAACAGGAAATTTATCTGTAAGAAAATCTAAAGAGGCCATTGTTTTCAGCAAAAGCTATTTCTTTCTTTTTTTTTTTTTTTTAAATTTATTTTCAGTGTTCCAGAACTCATTGTTTATGCACCACACCCAGTGCTCCATGTAATACGTGCCCTCCATAATACCCACCACCAGGCTCACCCAGCCCCCCACCCCCATCCCTTCCAAAACCCTCATATTGTTTCTCAGAGTCCACAGTCTCTCATGGTTCTTCTCCCCCTCCAACTTCCCCCAACTCCCTCCTCTCCATCTCCCCATGTCCTCCGTGTTATTCCTTATGCTCCACAAATAAGCGAAACCATATGATAATTGACTCTCTCTGTTTGACTTATTTCACTCAGCATAATCTCTTCCAGTCCCATCCATGTTGATACAAAAGTTGGGTATTCATCCTTTCTGATGAAGGCATAATACTCCATAGTATATATGGATCTTATCTTCTTTTTCCATTCATCCATTGAAGGATATCTTGGTTCTTTCCATGGTTTGGTGACTGTGGCCATTGCTGCTATGAACATTGGGGTACAGATGGCCCTTCTTTTCACTACATTTGTATCCTTGGGGTAAATATCCAATAGTGCAATTGCAAGGTCATAGGGAAGCTCTATTTTTAATTTCTTGAGGAATCTCCACACTGTTTTCCAAAGTGGCTGCACCAACTTGCATTCCCACCAAAACTGTAAGAGGGTTCCCCTTTCTCCACATCCTCTCCAACACTTGTTGTTTACTGTCTTGTTGATTTTGGTCATTCTAACTGGTGTAAGGTATGTATCTCAATGTGGTTTTGATTTGAATCTCCCTGATGGCTAGAGATGATGAACATTTTTTCATGTGTCTGTTAGCCATTTGTATGTTTCTTTGGAGAAGTGTCCGTTCATGTCTTCTGCCCATTTTTTTTAAAAGATTTTATTTATTTATTTGTCAGAGAGAGAGAGGGAGAGAGAGCAAGCACAGGCAGACAGAATGGCAGGCAGAGGCAGAGGGAGAAGCAGGCTCCCCAATGAGTAAGGAGCCCGATGCGGGACTTGATCCCAGGACGTTGGGATCATGACCTGAGCCGAAGGCAGCTGCTTAACCAACTGAGCCACCCAGGCGTCCCTCTTCTGCCCATTTTTTGATATGATTATCTGTTTTGTGCGTGTTGAGTTTGAGGAGTTCTCTATAGATCTTGGATATCAGCCCTTTGTCTGTATTTCTCTTCTTGACTTATTTCACTCAGCATAATCTCCTCCAGTCCCATCCATGTTGATACAAAATTTGGGTATTCAGCCTTTCTGATGGCAGTGTAATATTCCATTGTCTATATGGACCATATCTTTATCCATTCATCTGTTGAAGGGCATCTTGACTCTTTCCATGGTTTGGTGATTGTGGCCATTGCCACTATGAACATTGGGGTACAGATGGCCCTTCTTTTCACTACATATATATCTTTGGGGTAAATACCCAGTAGTACAATTGCAGGGTCATAGGGAAGCTCTATTTTTAATTTCCTAAGGAATCTCTGCACTGTTTTCCGAAGTGGCTGCACCAACTTGCATTCCCACCAACAGTGTAAGAGGGTTCCCCTTTCTCCACATCTTCTCCAACACACATTGTTTACTGTCTCGTTAATTTTGGCCATTCTAACTGGTGTAAGGTGGTATCTCAATGTGGTTTTGATTTGAATCTCCCTGATGGCTAGTGATGATGAGCATTTTTTCATGTGTCTATTAGCCATTTGTGTGTCTTCATTGGAGAAGTGTCTGTTCATGTCTTCTGCCCATTTTTTAAAAAAAGATCTTATTTATTTATTTGACAGAGAGATAGAGATCACACGTAGGCAGAGAGGCAGACAGAGTGGGGGGAGGAGCAGGCTCCCCACTGAGCAGAGAGCCTGATGTGGGGCTCAGTCTCAGGACCCTGAGACATGGCCTGAGACGAAGTCAGAGGCTTAATTCACTGAGCTACTCAGGCACCCCTTCTGCCCATTTTTTGATGCAATTATCTGTTTTGTGTGTGTTGAATTTGAGGAGTTCTTTATAGATCCTGGCTATCAGCCCTTTGTCTGTACTGTCATTTGTGAATATCTTCTCCCATTCTGTGGGTTGCCTCTTTGTTTTGTTGACTGTTTCCTTTGCTGTGCAGAAGCTTTTAATCTTGATTAAGTCCCAAAAGTTCATTTTCACTTTGTTTCCTTTGCCTTTGGAGACATATCTTGAAAGAAGTTGCTGTGACCAATGTCAAAGAGGTTACTGCCTATGTTCTCCTCTAGGATTCTGATGGATTCCTGTCTCTTGTTGAGGTCTTTTATCCATTTTGAGTTTATCTTTGTGTATGGTGTAAGAGAATGGTTGAGTTTCATTCTTCTACACACAGCTGTCCAATTTTTCCAGCACTATTTATTGAAGAGACTGTCTTTTTCCACTGTATATTTTTTCCTGCTTTGTCAAAGATTATTTAAACCCTTTAAACCCTAAAGTTTAGGGTCCATATCAGGGCTCTTACTCTGTTCCACTGGTCTATGTGTCTGTTTTTGTGCCAGTACCATGCTATCTTGGTGATCACAGCTTTGTAGTAAAGCTTGAAATCAGGCAATGTGATGCCCCCAGTTTTATTTTTCTTTTTCAACATTTCCTTAGCAATTTGTGGTCTCCTCTGGTTTCATACAAATTTTAGGATTGTTTGCTCTGGCTCTTTAAAAATGCCAGTGGAATTTTGATCGGAATGGCATTGAAAGTATAGATGGCTCTAGGCAGTGTAGACATTTTAACAGTGTTTATTCTTCCAATCCATGAGCATAGAATGGTCTTCCATCTTTTTGTGTCTTCTTCAATTTCTTTCATGAGTGTTCTGTAGTTCCTTGAGTGCAGATCCTTTACCTCTTTGGTTAGGTTTATTCCCAGGTATCTTATGGTTCTTGGTGCTATAGTAAATGGAACTGATTCTCTAATTTCCCTTTCTGTATTTTCATTGTTAGTGTATAAGAAAGCAACTGGGGGCGCCTGGGTGGCTCAGTGGGTTAAGCCGCTGCCTTCGGCTCAGGTCATGATCCCAGGTCCTGGGTTCAAGCCCCACATCAGGCTTTTGCTCAGCAGGGAGCCTGCTTCCTCCTCTCTCTCTGCCTGCCTCTCTGCCTACTTGTGATTTCTCTCTGTCAAATAAATAAATAAAAAATCTTAAAAAAAAAGAAAGCAACTGATTTCTGTACATTGATTTTGTATCCTGCCACATTACTGAATTGTTGTGTGAATTCTAGTAGTTTGGGGGTGGAGTCTTTTGGGTTTTCCATATAAAGTATCAAGTCATCTGTGAAGAGAGAGAGTTTTTCTTCATTGTCAATTTAAATACCTTTTATTTCTCTTTGTTGTCTGATTGCTGTTGCTAGAACTTCTAATATTATGTTGAACAAGAGTGGCTAGAATGGGCATCCTTGTCATGTTCCTGATCTCAAAGGGAAGGCTGTTAGCTTTTCCCCACTGAGGATGACATTTGCTCTGGGTTTTTCATAGATAGCTTTTATGAAGTTGAGGAATGTTTGTTCCCTCTATCCCTATACTCTGAATCGTTTTAATCAGGAAAAGATGTTGTATCTTGTCAAATGCTTTTTCTGCATCAATTGAGAGGACCATGTGGTTTTTCTCTCTTCTATTATTGATTTGTTCTATCGCATCGATTGATTTGTGAATGTTGAACCACACCTGCATGCCATTGATAAATTCCACCTGGTCATGGTGGATAATCTTTTTAATGTACTTTGGATCCTATTAGCTAGAATCTTGTTGAGAATCTTAGCATCCACATTCATCAGGGATATTGGTCTGAAATTCTCCTTTTTGGTGGGGTCTTTGCCTGGTTTGGGGATCAGGGTAATGCTGGCTTCATAAAAAGAGTCTGGAAGTTTCCCTTCTGCTTCAATTTTTTGAAACAGCTTCAGAAGAATAGTTATTATTTCTTCTTTGAATGTTTGGTAGAATTCCCCAGGGAATCCATCAGGTCCTGGGCTCTTGTTTTTTGGGAGGTTTTTGATCACTGCTTCAATCTCGTTACTAGATGTTGGTCTATTCAGGTTTTCAATTTCTTCCTGGTTCAGTTTTGGAAGTTTATGGGTTTCCAGGAATGCATCCATTTCTTCTAGGTTGCTTAACTTATTGGCATATAACTGTTTATAATAATTTCTGATGATTGTTTCTATTTTCTTGGTGTTAATCATGATCTCTCCCTTTTCATTCATAATTTTATTAATTTGGGTCCTCTCTCTTTTCTTTTGGATTAGTGTGGCCAATGGTTTATCGATCTTATTGATTCTTTCAAAAAAACAGCTTCTAGTTTCATTGATATGTTCTACTGTATCTCTAGTTTCTATCTTATTGATCTCTGCTCTAATCTTGATTATTTCCTTTCCTGTGTGTAGGGTTGGCGTAATTTGTTGTTGATTTTTCAGTTCTTTAAGGTGTAAAGAGAGCTGGTATATTCTGGATTTTTCAATTTTTTTTTCAAAAAAAAAATTTTTTTTTTTAATAGGGTGGCTGGCTATGTATTTCCCCCTTAGCATTGCCTTTGATGTATCCCATAGGTTTTGGACTGAAGTGTCTTCATTCTCATTGGTTTCCATGAATTGTTTACATTCTTCTTTGATCTCCTGGTTGATCCAAGCATTCTGAAGCAAGGTGGTCTTTAGCTTCCAGGTGTTTGAATTCCTTCCAAACTTTTCCTTGTGTTTGAGCTCCAGTTTCAAAGCATGGTGATTTGAGAATATGCAGGGAATAATCTCAGTCTTTTGGTATCAGTTGAGCCCTGATTTGTGACCCAGTATGTGGTCTATTCTTTTTTTTTTTTTTTTTAAAGTTTTTTTTTTTTTTTTTTTTAAAGATTTTATGTATTCATTTGACAGAGAGAGATCACAAGTAGGCAGAGAGGCAGGCAGAGAGAGAGGAAGAAGCAGGCTCCCCACTGAGCAGAGAGCCCGATGCGGGGCTCGATCCCAGGACCCTGAGATCATGACCCGAGCCGAAGGCAGCGGCTCAACCCACTGAGCTACCCAGGCGCCCCGTATGTGGTCTATTCTGGAGAAGGTTTCATATGCACTCAAGAAGAATGAGTATTCTGTTGTTTTAGGGTGGAATGTTCTGTATATATCTATGAGGTCCATCTGGTCCAATGTGTCATTCAGTGCTATTATTTCTTTATTGATTTTCTCCCTGGATGATCTGCCTATTACTGAGATTGGCATGTTAAGATCCCCCACTATTAATGTATTCATATCGATATGACTCTTTATCTTGATTAACAGTTGTCTTATGTAGTTGGCTTCTCCTGTATTGGGGGCATAAATATTTACAATTGTTGGTTCTTCTTGGTGGATAGACCCTTTAAGAATGATGTAGTGTCCTTCTATTTTTAACTAAGACTACAGTCTTTAGTTTAAAATCTAATTTATCTGATATGAGAATCACTTCCCCAGCCTTCTTTTGAGGCCCATTGACATGAAAGATGCCTTCACTTTCAGTCTGGATGTACTCTTAGGTTCAAAATGGGTCTCTTGTAGACAACATATGGAGGGGTCCTGCCGTTTTATCCAATCTGCAACCCATGCCATTTTATGGGAGCATTTAGGCCGTTCACATTGAGAGTGATTATTGAGAGATACATTTTTATTGACATCGTGTTGCCTGTGAAGTCCTTGTTTCTATAGATTGTCTCTGTAAATTTCTGTTCTATGAAACCCCCTTAATATTTCTTGTAGTGCTGGCTTGCTGGTCACACTCTTTTAAACCTTGCTGGTCTTGAAAGCTCTTTATCTCTCCATCCATTTTGAATGTCAGCCTTGTTGGATAAAGTATTCTTGGCTGCATGTTCTTTTCATTTAGTGCCCTGAATACATCTTGCCAGCCCTTTCTGGCTTTCCAGGTTTCTGTGGACAGGTCTGATGTTATTCTGATGGGTTTTCCTCTGTACATAAGGACTCTCTTCTCCCTAGCTGCTTTCAAGACCTCCTGTCTAAAATTATGATTCATTAGTTTCACAATCAAGTGTCTTGAGGTCTTTCTAGATTCTGTGATCTTGGCAGGGGGAACTTTCTGCCTCTAGGACATGAACGCTGGTTTCATTCCCCAGCCTGGGAAAATTTTCATGGAGAATATGTTCAACTATATCCTCTAGTCTTCTTTCTGTCTCCTCCCCCTCAAGGATTCCAATAATTCTGATGTTGGAATGTTTCATGGCATCATTTATTTCCCTAATTCTGTTTTTTTAAAAAAGATTTTATTTATTTATTTGATAGACAGACATCACAAGTAGGCAGAGAGATGGAGGAAGCAGGCTCTCCACTGAGCAGAGAGCTTAATGCGGGGCTCCATCCCAGGGCCCTGGGATCATGATCTGAGCCAATGGCAGAGCCTTTAACCCACTGAGCCACCCAGGCACCCCAATTCCCTAATTCTGTTTTCATGGCTTCTAAGCTGTTTGTTCCAGGCCTCCTCCTGATCCTTTTTCTCTAGCAGTTTGTCCTCTAGATCACTATCTTCTGCCTCAGTTACCCTAGCACTGGCATCTTCTGCCCCTGTAGAGATCCAGAAGTATATAATCCTACATCTCAGGCTGATTGAATGGGTGTTCAGAGTGTTCTGGTATATAATCAGCTTTAGGGGACCTGTTGAAACAGAATCTTCTACTTCTCTGCCATCTTGCCCCCTCCGATCCCAGCAAGATCTATTTCAGTATAATTCTAGATCTGAAAATCAGATTTAAGGGTCTGAAAATCAGATTTAAGGGATTCCTAAACATTTTGGCTGTCAACTTCTGATACACTGCTTCAAATTTTATTTATCTATCTTAGCTACTCATGAATATTATCATTGTTTTTATATTAGAAATACTCAATTCAATAACTACTTGTTAAGCACTTGTTATCTTACTAGTTTGTGAATTTTTAGCTTGGAACGGTTACTGAACTTTCTGACAGATCACATCAAGTCATTATAGCACATGCATTTGGGCAAAGGGAAGTGTAATTTTATACCATAATTAACTTGATATGCAAAGATGAACTTTTAGATCTTGTTAAAAGGTGATCTGTGTAGAACAGTGGTACTCTATTCTGGCTTTTAAAAATCAACAAATTGAGTCATATCATAAATGATTCCTAAATCATGTATATTAACATACAAACTAGATAAAAAATAGTTATTACTATTAACCTTATCCCTGAAGGGCAGAATTTCATCATGTTTGGCATACTGAACACTTTAATTATGCTTCCTTATTTTACTTGTTTCAATATGAAATGGCTGTTTTAATTCCTAACTTCATCATGCTTTTTACATGGTGTACATATCTTTAATTTTATATTTTGTGGCCTTTCAGAATATCTGAATCCTCAGAAGTTGCTCAATAAATATTTGGCAATTAATAATCTGCCCCATAAAGGGTCACCTCGGTGGCTCAGTTGGTTCAGCGTTCAACTCTTGATTTCTGTTCAGGTTATGATCTCAGGGTCCTGGGATGGAGCCCTGTGTCACATTGCATTCTGTGGGGAGTCTGCTTGAGAATTTCTTTCCCTCTCCCTCTGTGCCTAGCCCTGCTCTCACTTTCTCTCTCTCTCTCCAATTAAGAAATCTTTAAAAAATAATCTGTCCCATAAATAGCAGTTTGGCAATGAATGTCTGGCCAATTTCTTGTTTTCATTTTCTCTCTTCCAATTATTTTTCCTGGTCAAATGTAACTTCTTTACACTGGGATCATGTCCTTCTGCTCACCTCACTTAGGAACTCTAAAGAAATAATTTTTTGACATTGAGTATGAACTTTGTAGTGAGTGTTCTTCCCCCCCCCCCCAAACTTTTTGCTTTATAACATAAAATGAAAGGGTTTTCTTTTACTTTTGTCCTTTTTGAATATTTTGGGGAGGTATTATGCTTCATTTTTTTTTCACCTCCTGGGTTGCCCCACCTCTTATGGGGAGTAATTCATCTGATTGGTGAAATAGGAGGACCTGTCAATAACTGGAATTCACTGCAGTAGAAGGTGGGCATGGAGGGTCTTTGGAAGGCTCTTTCTTCCTTGTGTGAGTTGGTCACAACTTCCAGGTAGCTGGGAATGATTCTGTTCTGTACTCTCAACTCTTCTCATGAAGTTTTAAAATATGAACTTGATGTATTGGAGCCCTTGATGTGAATGTAAATTCACAATGGCTTAATTACTACCTTACTTGTCAAATCTAAGACTGTTAATGGGAAGATGCTTCATTATCTTATGTGCCACAAAGAAAAGAAATGTTGCCAGTTAAACCATGGTATGCTGTTTTGTTACTTAACATTTTTTAAAATTAGATTTTATTTTATTTATTTGACAGAGAGAGAGAGAGAGAGATAGATCACAAGTAGGCAGAGAGAGAGAAGGAAGCAGGCTCCTTCAGGGAGCCCGATAGGGGCTCGATCCCAGGACCCCAAGACCATGACCCAAGCCAAAGGCAGAGGCCCAATGCACTGAGCCACCCAGGTGCCCCAGCATTTTTACTTTATGCTTGTTGCAAAGGTCTTTCAGATGTACTTAGCATGGATTTTTCTCACAATCACTCACTGTATAATTATAAAAATAAAAATATCAGGAAAATACATTAATTAAAGTATTCCTTAAACTTCTTCACCTTAAAAACTGGACTGGGCACCTGGGTGCTCAGATGGTTAAGCATCTGCCTTTGGCTTAGGTCTTGACCCCAAGGTCCTGGAATTGAGTCCCGAATCAGGCTCTCTGCTCTTTTGGGAGCCTGTTTCTCCCTCTGCCTCTGCCTCTCTCTCTGTCTCTCATGAATAAATAAATAAAAATTTTTAAAAAGATTTTATTTATTTGGCAGAGAAAGAGAGAGCACAAGTAGATGAGTGGCAGGGAGAGGGAGAGGGAGAAGCAGGCTCTCTGTTGAGCAGAGAGCCAAATGTGGGGCTTGATCCCCAAGACCCTGATATCATGATCTGAGCTGAAGGCAGCTGCTTAACTGACTGAGTCACCCGGGTGGCTAAAATCTTAAAATTTTTAAAAAAATCTTTAAAAGAAAAGTAAAAGCTCGACTGCTTGAGTCATATTTCACCTGGGCTCTCATGGTCTGTGATTTACCACACACTTTTCCTTTGTGCCAACAACCATGGTGACCCAACATTTCTTACAGATTGCTTTACTCTTATCATCAGGATCCTCTCCTAAGCCATCTATACACTTTCTGCAAACACTGATGTGCAGGAGTTGTGGCTGGCCAACAGCAATTCCAAAACACATTCTCATTTCAGATTTGTTAAAATATGAAAAAATTGTGACTCTTACAGTGGATAAATTATGGTGTTTCCACTGTGCCTACACAGTCTTTTTACTTCTCAGTACCCAACACTCTAAGAAAACATAGTTAGGAAAGCACTGTTTAGCCAAGAGATTTTCAGTCTTGATTTTAGACCTAGGTAGTTTACACTAATCAGTCACCATTTTCAGGTGTAAGCATAGTTGCTAAAGTATGGTTTTCACTGTAGACTGAAGTAGCTGTAAAGCAGGCTGGGTGATGACTTGGGTTTGTATGCCCAGAGACTCATGTGCTTTTCATGATGAGGCACACTCCGTAGGTCAATACTCTATCATAATGGCTCCTCCAGGAACACTGTCTGGGACTGGTGTTTGACCATGAATTTAGGTAGAATGTGATTTTTATTGCTGGAAGTGCCCTTAAAAGCCATCTAATTCAAACTTTCATTTTAAATATGAAGAAACAAGTTATGGAAAATTTAAGTTCTTCACACAAAAGAACACTTTTAGTGAGTGGTGGAAATGGGAGCTCCAACTGCCTTTTGTGAATTGCCCTGCATTCAGCTCTATTTGTAAATAGGACTTTATCTTTGTGATACATGTTTGTTTTGAAAATTCGTAGCAGAGGAGATTAAGAAGAAGCCCTTGGGTTTTCATTTGTTTAATGACTGTTTCTCTGAAAATCACAAAGTAACTGATTTCCTAAGAAGTGGTATAGTGCAGTCTGAATAAATGACCTCAGATAAACCATATTTGACATGCGTAATTTGGAATCTTTGAAGAAGAATAAGCTGGGAGGAAAGAAATTGGGACCATATTCTCTCACCTTTTCTATGATACCCTCATCTAAACTCATTGCCTCACTTCTAGTTCTCCTCCCATTGAACAAACTACTAGTCAAAATATCACAGTTCATGACAAACTACAGAGTTCTGGGTGCCTGCAAGCCCCTTGTCTTGAAAAATCGTCTCCAGCATTTCCATTCTGTGGGCTAGGATACTCTCTTGTATCAGCTCTAGGATTTAATAAGGCAAATTCCAGGGGGAATCCTTTTATTCACTGTAGATTTAATTATTTCCTAGAGCTTCCCAAGATAGGTTAAGACTCATTTGATTGAAGTAATAAACTCAACTACCGTAAGCTAAGAAAGGTGCTTCATGGATCACAAGAGCAGTGCTGCACTCCAGCCTTAGGATAGAACTAGAACCTGAAATAAAAAACCCCAAGAACTTTCTTCCTCACCAGACTGCCTCCTTCTTCTGTCTTGTTGCTGACTGACTTCTGCTTGTCTGGTCCAGATGAAAAATGAAAATATGGCTGCTGAGAGCACCCAAATATACATTACATTTCAAATCTTCTGCCTCTAGAAAGAGCAGCTGCTTCTCTTTCTATAATTTCAAGTTTTGGGGGCTAGGACCTGCACTGGTCACACTTCAGGTCAGTTTTCCAATCGTAGTCCAATCAGTAAGGCTAAGGGAGGAATGTATTACTTGAAATGGATTCTGGGTCTCTGCAACTGCATGTTGAGAAAAAGGCATTTACAGGAGGAAGGGAAATCACTCCAAACTGAGCGGACAATTCAGCCAAGTGAATAATTTGAGGCTGTTTACACTTCTGTCCCCCCAGTTGCAGGCAGAGTACTACACTTGCCCAGCAAGACTGAAGCGATTTATGTTTCAACTGAGTGTCAGGAGCATCATCCAGCACGGAGAGAGGACTAAAGGAGGGCATGAATGGAGAGGAAATCCAATTCCTTGAGGTTCCTACAGGTTTCATAAAGTAGGGGTATCTGGGTGGCACAGTGGGTTAAGCTTCTGCCTTTGGCTCAGGTTATGATCTTGGGGCCCTGGGATTGAGCCCCGTGTCGGGCTCTCTGCTCAGCAGGGAGCCTACTCCCCACCCCACCCCGCTCTGCCTGCCTCTCTGCCTGCTTGTGATCTCTCTCTCTCTCTCCCTGTCAAATAAATAAATAAAATCTAAAAAACCAAACAAACCATAAAGTAACTCTTGACAATGCTGGACACTGTTAATAACATTTATCTTCTTGAAATGTATTCTTTCCTTAGTTTTCATGGTGCCATATCCTGTTTTTATCTCCAAGGTTAATACCAACAGGGAACATTTACTTATTTCTTTCTCTGTGTTAGACAATGTGTTAGATATTTACATGAATAATTAAACTATATGTTTATCATCCAGTTTAATACTTAGAATACTTTGTAAACTAGAGATTATTGTTTTCTCCATTTAATGGATAAGGCCACTGAGGCTTAGGAGGTAAGCAGCTTTCTTGTGCTCTAAATATTTATTTTTCTATGGACTCTCTGTTGTCCCATGTCTGTACTTTTCTGAGGTTACCACCCCTTCTCATGCCTCTAATTAGTGTCTATATGCTTTCACCTCCATAATCTCCAGCTTTGGTCTAGACTTCTCCTCTTAGCTCAACATCTATGTATCTAACTTCCTACTGGACATTAACATTTTGGAAGTCTCAACACCAGTCTTTATATTTTATTTTATTTCTTTACAGTGTTCCAGAATTCATTGTTTATGCACCACACCCAGTGCTCCATGCAATACATGCCCTCCATAATACCCACCACCAGGCTCACCCAATCTCCCACGTCCCTCCCTTCCAAAACCCTCAGTTTGTTTCTCAGAATCCACAGTCTCTCATGGTTCATCTCCCCCTCCAGCTTTCCCCAACTCACTTTTATCCATCTCCCCATGTCCTCCGTGTTATTCCTTATGCTCTACAAATAAGCGAAACCATATGATAATTGACTCTCTCTGTTTGACTTATTTCACTCAGCATAATCTCTTCCAGTCCCATCCATGTTGATACAAAAGTTGGGTATTCATCTTTTCTGATGAAGGCATAATACTCCATAGTATATATGGATCTTATCTTCTTTTTCCATTCATCCATTGAAGGACATCTTGGTTCTTTCCATGGTTTGGTGACTGTGGCCATTGCTGCTATGAACATTGGGGTACAGATGGCCCTTCTTTTCACTACATCAGTATTCTTGGGGTAAATACCCAATAGTGCAATTGCAAGGTCATAGGGAAGCTCTATTTTTAATTTCTTGAGGAATCTCCACATTGTTTTCCAAAGTGGCTGCACCAACATGCATTCCCGCCAAAACTGTAAGAGGGTTCCTCTTTCTCCACATCCTCTCTAACACATCAACATAACCACTCTTATATTCATCATCTTCTCCCACTAAGCTTCTCATCTTCCAGTTTGAGCTCATTGGTTCAGGATGGAAACTTGTGAATCATTCTCGATTTCTCTCTCACACTTACTCTAGTCAGGCACCAATTTCCATAAATTCTGCCTATTGTAAATATCTTTATCTACATTGCTTCATCCTAGTCCATGACACAATTATTTCTTTCCTGGATCACTTCAATAAGTTCTTAGCTGACTATAATTAATTTTTCACCCAACATCCAGAGGGATCTTAAAATCATACAAATCTGATAATGCTATGATCCTACTTAAAACTATGACTTTTCATTCCTCTTAAAAAATTCAAACTCATTCAAATGGTGTGGCAAGTAAATAGTTATCTACTAAAAATTCATGATATCCTTTCCTAGTGTAGAGTTGTTGATAAGAAGAGCTATCTATTTAAGGACTACATTTCCTGGCCCCTTTGTAGTGAAGCACGGCTACGAAATGTGAAAGAGACTTATGTATTCCAGTCTCAGGGATGGACTTAGATGGAGGAAGCCTGATCTTTTGGAAGATGTCCCTACCAACCAGGAACACCTGCATAGGATTATTTAATGAGAAAAAATTCAGTTTTATTGTCCTAGGCCACTAAAATTTGGGGTTTCTATATTATAGTTTTAGAGTCATCTTTATATAAGTGGCTTACAAGACTCTATATAATCCAATACTTGGCACTTAATCTCTCCCCACTCTTCCTTACACTCTTCACTTTAATCATACCTAAGGTTTTTTTTTTTTAATTTTATTTTTTATAAACATATATTTTTATCCCCAGGGGTACAGGTCTGCGAATTGCCAGGTCTACACACTTCACAGCACTCACCATAGCACACACCCTCCCCAATACCCATAACCCCACCCCCCTTATGGTTTTTTTTTTTTTTTAGTGATTATTGCATCTGTCTTCTACCACATGGTTGTCCCTGCCTACCATGCCATCTCTTCTCTGGAATATAGTTGGTACTCATTAAATATTTACTGAAGAATTGAATGAATGAAAGGATCATCCTAGCCTTCCACTCCTGTGACTCATCACATTATTTGTCCTTATGCTGGTAAGGGTACGTTGGAGCACATTTGTTGATCATGAATATTTGGTTAATAAAAAATTGCTATTGTTATTGTTATTATTCTTTTTTTTTTTAAAGATTTTTATTTATTTGACAGACAGATCACAAGTAGGCAGAGAGGCAGGCAGAGAGAGAGAGGAGAAGGAGACAGGCTCCCCGCTGAGCAGAGAGCCCGACGTGAGGCTCGGATCCCAGGACCCCGGGATCATGACCTGAGCCGAAGGCAGAGGCCCCAACCACTGAGCCACCCAGGTGCCCCTATTGTTATTATTCTTATACTGTTAGATACCTTATACCAATATGTAGAATAGTTTTAATGAAATGTTTTCAATTAATTAAATTTACTATTGAAGTGAAAAGAAATAAGGGATATTGTGGAAATAAGCTGAAAAATGGGAAACATTTCATTGAATAGCAGAGTAGGAAAGGATGGCTATGTGTAATGAACTCTAGCCTCTAGTTGAGGAGGTAGGCTTGAAAAATAATAGAATATTGCAGAGTAGAGTGTTGCTATAGGAACAGTAACCTAAAGATCTAATCAGTGTCTTGTTGAGTGAAAGGATTTTCTCTTTAGTATGAAACATTTCAGCAAGTCCTAAAAATAGTTTTTTAGAAGCCCCACAATTTCTCTGTCCCCAAATCTCCTGCTTGTTCCTAAGATTTCAAAAGAATACCAAGAAAAATAATCAGAACTATATAATGAGCATGTTGCTTAATTTTGATAAATGTAATCCCTGTCAAGTCTATTTAGTATGTCTCAAACTTGTCTAAAGCTGGTGACATATGTGTTTTGGCCTCTCAAGCTTTCATTGTAGGACTTTTTTCAGGCAATCTCAAGTCCTTCATTTATTGAGATAGCAGTAGGTCTGAATACTATTGTTTGTATTGGAAGGATAATTTTCGATTGCACAGATGACTTCCTGTAGTGCTAGGATGAAGGCAGAAGTCATACAGGAAGAGGAATCAAGGCTCACCTGAAAGAAATTACAACCACCATTTACCAATAAAAACATTTTAAAGGTATGTATCTTAGAATGCAGTCCTTTATTAGGGAAAAGAAACAAATTTAAAAAGTGAACAAGTTCATATTTTTCGAATAATATGAAACTCACCTTCCATTTACACATTTGTTCCTTTTTAAAGGAACATCCAAGTGTATTATCTCCATCCAAATGGCCTGCGGATCCTAAATAAGAAAATAAAGAAATGGTTACTCTATGAGTCTGCTTGGGCTGTCATAGCCAAATACCAAAGGCTGGGTTGCTTTAACAACAGAAATTTATTTTTTTTTTGCCATTCTGGAGGCTAGGAATCCTAGGTTAAGATACGACAGGATTGATTTCTGGTGAGGGCTCTCTTCCTGGCTTGTTGAAGTACCTTCTCACCATGTCCTTGAATGGTAGAGGAACAGAGACAGCAAGCTCTTTGTTGTCTCTTCTCATACGGATACTAAGCTTGTCACATCAGTTCCCTCTCTTTTGACCTTATTTAACCCTAATTACTTCATTAGAGGCCTCATCTCCAAACATAGTTGTACTGGGTGTTTGAATTTTGGGGTGAGGAGACACAAGACTTCAGTCCATAACAGTTACTGAGGAAAAGATTTTTAAAAATTGTTATTATTATTTTATTATGGTATGTTAGTCGACATATAGCACGAAAAGATTTTTAAATGCAAATGGTACATCTTCTCTATAAGCACGAGAGGAAATGGCCAATGGTAGGTTAAAGATAAGGGTATTACTCTTTTTAAAGGAGTATCCAGGGATAGGCACTGAGTTAAGTTCTTTTTATAAACCTCATCCAAATCAATTTTAAAAACCATCCTCCAGACAGAATTGTAAGTGATCTAAGAAGTTTTCTGATTAGGGAGGGAGAGACGATATTAAAAACAGACTTTCCTTAGAGGTCTAATATTGAATGCTTAGGTGTGAAGTGGTTTTATGGGGTCTTGTCTGGAATCAGGGGGATGGATCATTTCAAGTAGCCTCCAATTCTACTGAGTCCTCTCCTTGTTATATCTAAGATTTTGGGAACAGAATTTTGCCACCTTAAAGAGAAGGCTTCAAGAGGAAACCATGTGGGCGTATGATTGAAAGAGGAAATTTGTTGCAATGCAGCTACCTAAAAATCTGCATTGTTCTTGGGCTAGCTAGTGTGATTAGTGTTGTTAATGTTTATTGAATATTGGACACTGCTTAGGGGGCTCCCTAACAACCTCAGGGCTCTTTAGGTCTTCACAAACAGTAGCGAAAGACCAAGATTAGGAACACTGTCCTCACAGAAGTCCTTCAGCAGAGAAAACCAGTTGGGTACTGCCAGGTTTCTGGAGTTTCCTCTTCTAGTTGCCATGCCTTCTGGCACATTAAAGACTGCAGGAGAAAATTTGTGTTTTGGAAACCATGCCCTTTGTATTGTGCACCTTCCTAAGCTGTATAAAAACTAAGTGATGAAAAGCAGAAGGAAAATTAGAAAATAAATCCTGTGGGTGGGTGAGCAGATTTATTTCTTTATCTTCTTATGTATTAGCTGGAGTCTCTGTTGCTTTCCTTTTCAAAACTGTGGCACTCAAAACTAGCTGAGGAAATTCCTAGAGTCTTCAAAGACCCTTTCATGGAAAAACAATGGCTGTGTTTCTAGGATACTTACATGGAAAATCAGCATCTCCTGCTTCAAGAACTGAGAAACATTAAAAAGTCAGCTATTTTATTACATAGTAATCACAATCATCAGCTGTAAAGTTTTAATTGAACACCCACGTGATGCTTTACAATGCCAGATATGCCAGTCACGTAGCATTTGTGTTATACTCAAAACTATTTCACATAGAGCTTAGCTCTAAACAAAATGATCAAGGCAGAACAAAAGAAAGGCAAATTTGGGATTGGTGACTCACTGAATTAAAACATGCCATTGTTTGATGGCAATATTAGTGCCTGCTCTGCATTTTATATGCTGTAGAAAGAGAAGACTCTATATAGATCTATTTTGCTCATGAATTCCTTAAATATTTTTGAGTTCTTACATGTGCTGGGCATTGTTTTAGGAGTTTGTAGTAAAATATTCAAAATCTCTACTTGCATTGAGTTCGTAATATAGTGGAGGAGGTGGATGTTAAAGAAAAGACAAAAAAGTAAAAAAAAATAAGCAAGATAATTACAAATAACAATAATTTTTGAAGACAAAAAACAGTATGATAGGATTGCATCATTTATAATTTTTATTAAAAAATATTATATGACAATTGTAACTCAACAAAAACAAAAACAAACCCAAAGTGGCTTAAACAACATAAGAATTTATTGGTTCATATAAAGGGAAAATACATAGGTATGGAAGGTTTGGGCTTCATTGGTTCAGGAGATTAATAGTGTCAACACCGACCTAATTGTCTGACTCTTCTCTTCTGTAGTCACCAGAGGTGGCTCTTTATCTTAGGATGGGGTGTCCTCATGGTTGGAGGATATCTGCCAGTATGAGTCAGGGTCATGTGTTCTTATTTGTATTAAGTAGGACTTTCATCATAGTATTCCAGTGAAAGGTACTGAGATTTTTTAGCTTAGGTCTCTTGCTCATCTCTGTATCAGTGACTGAGGCTACAAATAAAGTCTAGCCTCAGTCATTGATACAGAGATGAACAAGAGACCTAAACTAATAAATTAACTTAAAGAAGTTAGAGCACATTCCTACAGCTGGGAAAGAGGTACTGGGTGGAAAAGGGTAGATATCTGGAAAATAGCAACTATTAATAAGGAGAGAGGGGGGCATTGATGTTTGCCAAGCAACTAAAAATCATCACAATAAAGAGCAACCAGGAATACGAAATAATTTGTATTGGGGAAGGCGTGGTGTGTGAGTGGAGAAAGGAATAATGAGAAGCTAGGTATTATCTGGAGAAAGAGCAGGTAGAAGGGACACCAAATACAAAGGCCCAGAGGTGGAAACAAATTGTTATGTATTCTAAGAGCAGAAAGATGTTGGTGTATTGGAGTAGAGTGCAATGTCAGAGAGGTGGGGCAATGTGGTGACTTAGTTCTTATCCATGAGCTAAGCTGGAATGACATTTCCCAGAATTCTCTTCCCTGTTTAGTTTTAGATTAAGGTTGGCCACAAGCAACATTTCTGTGACATTTGAAAAGCTGCAGCTATGTTTATATCCAGAAGGTTGAACCATCAAGCACTGTTGCATTTTCCACATACTCGTTGCTGATCGTTGACTCACCTTGTTATCATGGGGCAGGCAATGGACACGCTTATGACTACTCTGGCTTCTGCCAGAGTCCTCCTTAAGCTTCTCTGAATCCTAGACTCGTGTGTGTGTGTGTTGAACACACTAGCCTCTCCTGCACCTTTTCCCTTATTATCCAAGTTGGAGGCCTGGAGGCAATAGGAGACACAAGTGGGCTCCCAAGTGCATTCTTGTGGTGTCCAGGTTGTTCTTTCAGGTTCCTATTTGTCCTTGTGCTCCATCACTTGTATTTTCTTCCAGATTATCCCTGCCTTGCTGACTTCCAGTTGGGTACCAGATATACAAGCCTTATATAGATTCTTTAACTACCTTCTACAATTGCTTAAGGTCAAACTCCTATAATAAATTTGGTCAAACCCTAACTGACACAACATTTGGTGCAGGAGGTGGTTCCGGAGGAATGAAACCTTAAGGAAGGGTTCTGTGTTCTGTGTTCTGTGAACTGGTTCTGTAGTCTTAGAATTGGTTTTCTGATCTGATTACATTTAGAGGCATAATAACCCTATTTCCAGGGGCAAAGAGGACACTGGTAGTTTATAGCATGCAAAGGTAAAACAGTTACTAAAATTACCACCTATAGACACCTGTAATGAAATTCCTATTGAAAGCCAGTTTTTAGGGGACCAAGTAGTTGCTGCAATGGAACATTTAAATGAACATAAGAAATGCAGGGGGATTAGGTGGTTATTTATATAGGCACTGGAGTAGAGGTAGAAAGAAAATGAGGAGTTCAGGGCTTTAAATTTCCAGAAAGCTTCTATAACTATTATGCAGGACTGAGATTTCTGAAAATGAACAAATAAACAAAAAAATCCCAAAGTCGAAGCTTGTATGTTGCTGAATAAATATGATAAATTGAGTTTTCCACCTTTCAAGGTCCTTTGTATAGATTAGGAAGAAGCAAGACCCTGATAATTGAGATAAAGATATATGGGCAAATTCTGATGAAGCTAGGAATCTTTAACCTGTAAATTATGAGTTCCCTCTGGTAGTAGAAGCAGCTCTACTTCTCCTACCTGAGAATATTAGACTCTCTTTGCCTCTCTTGAGGTATTTGCCTTGCAAGGGACTGGTTATTTCCATTAGGTGCTTCCCCAGTACATCTCAATGCCATCCTCTGTAGACAACTATTCTCTACTAGGCCTTAGTAAAGTCAATATAAAATTAAACTATATAAACTTATAGTTAAATAAATTATATTAAAAACAATGGTAACAAATACTCAAAATATCACTTTCTAATCATTATTATCTGTACTCCTGAGGTGGTTTATATATACTGTATCCATATGGTGGAAATACCACATATTGACATGCTACTTACTGCGTATCTCTTTCCAACTGAGTTCAGTGATATCACACTAGTGGTATGAAATCGGGCACGGTGGGAGTGTTTATACAATGGAGACTGGCAAACACTATGTTTTGTGGCTTTTTTCCCCTCAGAGAACTGCCTACTAGCCATTTACAGCAAACCACTTCTTAGAGCTCAGTGTCACAGGATATCAAAGGAGAGGGTGACTCAGCTAAAAGAAGAATGAATATCACTGAAAAAACAGATAAAAGAATTTTGCACACTCTTGAGAGGATTAATATGTTTTCACTTTGACAAAGAACAGTTGCATTATATTAGACAAGAACACAATTTTTCTATTGTCATTATTTGGAAGTTAGGTATGGTTAAAAGAGGTATGTTTGGGCCAGGCTGACAAAAGGTGGCCAGTGGTGGTTTTATACTGTATTAATGCACCTGAGTTGGACTTGGGTTTCCAAACATTCCCTACCTTATATGGTTCTGAATAGGGATGGCCACAAGAGAAATCTGCATGAGCTTTGGGAAGTGTACATAAAGCAGTGGCCATATCTGTGTTCAGAAGGTCCGTGGAGCGTCATGTTCTGTTGTAGCTCTTGCACGTGGTCTCTGATCCGCTGGCTTACACTGGTGGCACAGAATAGCAGATACTCCAATGGTTGCTGGATCTCCTTCTTCAGCTCCTCCTACGTGTAGGCCAGGTATGTGTGCAAATTCAAATTAAAGAGTGTAAGTCTTTTCTGCAGGTCAGTCACATCATTGAAATTGAGGCCTGAATGTAGTGAAAGACAGACACAAGTTCCAGTTCATTTTAATGGGTTCCAGGTCATCCCACAGCTCTTACTCACCCTCACTTCACATTCTTCCTTCCTTTTAGGCCCAGCATCAGATATAGACACTATACTCTTATATAGACTCTTTTACTAGCTTTCACAATTTCTGTGCCAAACCCCTATGATAAGTATTTTTTCTCTCTCTTTTAAAACTTTTATTTAAATTCAATTAATTAAAATATAGTATATTATTAATTTCAGAGGTAGAGTTCAGTGATTTATCAGTTGCATATAACACCCAGTGCTCATTACATCACATGCCCTCCTTAATGTCCATCACCCAGTTATCCCATCTTCCCTCCATCCCTCCAGCAACCCTCAGTTTGTTTCCTATAGTTAAGAGTCTCTTATGGTTTGTCTGCCTCTCTGATTTTGTCTTATTTTATTTTTCCCTCCCTTCCCCTATGATCCTGTTTTGTTTCTTAAATTCCATATATGAGTGAATTGTCTTTCACTGATTGACTTATTTCACATAGCATAATACCCTCTAGTTCCATCCATGTCACTGCCACTGGTAAGATTTCATTTTTTTTTATTGCTGAGTAATATTCCTGTGTGTGTGTGTGTGTGTGTGTGTGTGTGTGTGTGTGTGTGTGTGGTGTATACATACATACATATATACCCCATCTTCTTTATGCATTCATCTGTTTTTGGACATCTGGGCTTTTTCCATAGTTCAGCCATTGTGGACATTGCTGCTGTAAACATTGGGTTGCAGGTTACCCCTTTAGATTACAATGTTTATATTCTTTGGTAAATACCTAGTAGTGCAATTGCTGGGTTGTAGGGTAGCTCTATTTTTTACTTTTCAAGGAAGCTCCATACTGTTTTCCAGAGTGGCTACACCAGCTTACATTCCTACCAACAGTATAAGAGGGTTCCCCTTTCTCCACATCCTCACCAACATTTCTTTTTTTTCCCGTGTTGTTAATTTTAGCCATTCGGACTGGTGTGAGGTGGTATCTCATTGCGGTTTTGATTTGTAGTTCTCTGATGCCACGTGATCCCTTTTTTCCTGTGTCTCTTGGCTGTTTATATGTCTTCTTTGGAGAAATGTCTGTTCTTGTCTTCTTGTCTTCTGCCCATTTCTTGACCGGATTATTTGTTTTTCAGGTGTTGAGTTTGGTTGAGTTTTGGTTTTGTCAACTGTTTCTTTTGCTGTGCAAAAGCTTTTTATCTTGATGAGGTCCCAATAGTTCATTTTTGCCTTTGTTACCCTTGCCTTTGGAGACGTGTCTAGCAGGAAGTTGCTGCAACCGAGGTCACAGAGGTTATTGCCTGTTTTCACCTCTAGGATTTTGATGGATTCCTGTCTCACGTTTAGGTCTTTCATCCATTTTGAGTCTATTTTTGTATATGGTAAGGAAATGGTCCAGTTTCATTCTTCTACAATTTTCCCAAAACCATTTGTTGAAGAGACTATTTTTTTTCCATTGGGTATTCTTTCCTGCTTGGTCAAAGATTAGTTGACCATAGACTTGAGGGTCCATTTCTGGGTTCTCTCCTACCATAAATCTTATCTATATCACTTATAGAGGATCTCTTTTCTTACTGAACCCCAACTGACACAGGAGGGCAGTTCCAGTTAGGATTCATAAGCTAAGTTAAGGAGTGTGATTTTATTCTGCATGCATTGAGAATCTTTTGGATAGTTTGAAACAGCATGCTCTAATGAGAATGAATTTTGGAGAGTTAAGGAATAAGCCAGCCAAGCCGTTCTATTTCAGCAGTCTAGGTGAGAAATGATGGCAACTTGGGCTAGAAAAGCAGCAGTATAGCTGGGAAGAAGAGGAAGAATTCAATACATTTTGGAACTAGGTCCAGTGTGACTAGCTGGTGAATTGAATGTAGATGATGAAGGGAAGAAAAGAATCAAGAATGATTCCTAGGGACTAGATCTTATTACCTCCTACTACAAAAAAGAAATGATAATCATGTGATATGATGGAGATGTTAGCTAGCACTATGGTGGAATTATATTGCAATTTTTAAATGTACCAAATGAATGCATTATGTACCTTAAACTTGTACAATGTTATATGTCAATTATATCTCAAGAAATTCAGGAAAAAAAAGAATAACTCCTAGGTTTTTGGCTTGGGCAGCTAGGTAGATGAGCCCTAAAAGGCTGAAGGGAAATAGATCAACAGTTCCCTTTTGAAATTATTAAATTTGAGAATCATATTTGATATCCAGGTATTCAGTAAGACAAGACTCTTGATCTCAAGAGAGTTCAATACTAAGGATATGAATTTTGAAATCACCAGCATTGAGGTGATATATAAAATGTAGAAATTGGATGCAATCTCCAGGGAAACAGTGAATCAGCATTATTATTCAGTTATGGCAAAATAATTGAGTAGAGGGTATGATCTTATATTTTTTGGTGGTCCACTATGTACTCATGGGTAATTTCGTGGTTGTGTAATATGACACACACATTATAATTTTCTGGCTCCCAGATTGGGAACTGAACGAGATAATGTAATGATAATGGTAACTCTAATCAGACCTTACTAATAGGCATTAGCTTTATAACAAGGAAAATTGTCACAAGATTGATGGTATTCACTATTTCTTGCTTATCAGGAGGACATGGAATGGCTTGTATGTCTTGAGGTATATCAGATATCAAAATTATAGTAGCCAGGGAATATTAGGCAGAGTTTCTGGTTCTTGTCCCTGGAATAAAGACAATATGTGCTTGTCTGAAAAACTTCCTTAAAGTAAATTTTTCCCTTTTAAAAAATCATCTTATTTTGTTTTATTGTCCATATAGGCAACTAATTCAATTCATAGCAGATGTTATTCTTGGGTGAATGGGAAAACAGCTCTTTTCAGTTCTTCACTGAGATGATCAAAATGCAGCACCACCTGAAACTGGTCCTGTAGTGTCTTGTTTACAATGGTAGGGACTTAGGTAGGAGAAGTATAAATGTAATTACTGGGGACCAGACTTTCTAGTTTGGTATTGGCATGATACTGCATCATCAATGAGATGCATTGTGAGACTTTGGAGTCAGAGTTGTGGGTTCAAAGTTTGAGTCCATCCCTATCTGGCTCTGTGACCTTAAAGATGAGTTTATTATTCCCTTTGAGTCCCAGTTTCCTCACTAAAATGAGAATAATAATAAGTAACTTCTGTACATTCTATGAGTGTTAAATAAGATAACACAGTGCCTAGTGCAACCTGGACAAACGCTTAATGTCTACCACCTGTCAATTATAGTTCAAATTTAGTCAGTTGCATCTGTTCTAGTTTAAGTCTGCCATCTCCCATAAGACCCTAAATTCTACAGTTTTTCTTTCTTTTTATCCTCCTCTTCTTCCTGCTTAAATTCTTCTGCAGTGCATGACCATTGGGAACAGCAGGACAATGGGCCAGCACTTATTTCCCCATGGTCAGCATTCCTCAGCATCCCAGGAGATAGCTTCCCATTGGGCCATCCCTGTGGGCAGTTTTCCAGTGAGCTGCGCAGCAGGGAATTTCTCTGTGGCCAGCCTCACCCAGTTCTTAAGAGGGTAGCTTCTCAGCTCACAACCTCTACAGGAGGATTCTCAGTGAGTCCTGAGGTGCAACACTGCCTGGTGAAGTCTTCCTCCAGTGAGTTTTACCAACATGGCACTGAGTGAGCACCACTCAGGGACTATTGCTCTACCCTCTCCAACAAAGTTGGATCTCTTCCCAGGAGGGGCCCTTCTGTATTTCTTTCATCCTTAGGTGCTGTGCCTTAGTCCTAGAGGTAATAATGGTTGCTGCCTTTGTTTTCTATTTATTTTCTCTTTTAGAGTTCTCTTTACCCATTAGTAGGTTATCTTTTGTTATGGTTAATAAGTCTTTATATTAAACTTTCCCTGTTCAAATTACTGTGTGGTACCTGTCCCCCGACTAAAAACTGGCAGATAAAAGATATAACTTACATGCAATGAAGTGCTCAGATTTTTTTTTTTTTTAAGAGAGGAAGGGAGGGAAGTAGGGGAGAGAGATAGAGAGAGAGAGGTTCGGGGAGGGACAGAGGGAGAGGGAGAGAGAGAATCCCAAGCATGTCCCATGCCCAGCACAGAGCCTGATGTGGGACTTAACCTCAAAACCCTGAGATCATGACCTGAGCCAAAATCAAGAGTCAGGGGGCACCTGGGTGGCTCAGTTGGTTGAGCGACTGCCTTCGGCTCAGGTCATGATCCTGGAGTCCCGGGATCAAGTCCCACATCGCGCTCCCAGCTCCATGGGGAGTCTGCTTCTCCCTCTGACCTTCTCCTCGCTCATGCTCTCTCTCACTGTCTCTCTCTTCTCTCAAATAAATAAATAAATAAAAAATGTTTAAAAAAAAAATCAAGAGTCAGATGCTTAACTGACTGAGTCACCCAGGCACTCCAGAAGTGCTCAAATCTTAAGTGACCATTCACTGTTCTTGGCAATTACACCAAGATACAAATATTTCCATCTCCCTAGAAAATTCTGTTGTGTTTATTCACTCACCTATTATTTCTGAATTTTAGCTATCATGCATAAAGCTGCCATGAAGCATCTCATACAAGTTTTTTGTGGACGAGTGATTTCCTTTTCCTTGGATAAACATCTAGGGATAGAACTGCTGGATCATAAGGTTGATGTATGTTTAGCTTTTTATGAAACTTCCAGTTTTTCCTCCCATAAGCAATGTATAAGAATTCTGGTTGTTCCATGTTCTCTAAAAACATTTGGTATTTTTACAGCTCTCTTCAATATTTGGTATTTTTATAGGAAGGGCTGAAGTGCTCAGAGGTTATGAAAGCTGTCTTGGCTGGCTTGCTTTCTGATTTATTCTTTGTTCTTTCTCATTCCTTCTGATCATTCCATAGTCCACTCCTCAGGAATGATTACCTACTTAAATTCCAGTATTTCATAACTTTCCCTTCTTCTATGTACTCAAGCACTTCATTTTTGGATCCATCTGTTATAACTTTTATTGCATGCTATGTTGTCGTAGTGATTTCCTTTCTTCTGCTACAGTGTGAATTCTCTGAATTCATGAACTATATATGGCTTATTTATCTTAATTTTCTCCAGTGCATGATATGGTGCATTGCAAATAGTAAATGTTTGATTGATGTTTGTCAAATTAACATCTATTCATATGATCAAGACAGTAAATATTTTCAGATCCTTACTGACCAGCTGCCCAGACAGCTGGATGTTTTCTGTTTTGAGTCTAATTCTGATATTCCTAATTAGTGGATTTGGAAGTTCTCATGAACTTTTCAGGGTGGTTGCCACCACTGAACTCTTTTTTTTTTTTTTTTTTTTTGCTTTCTTTTTCCCCAGCCATAGTTTTCTGGAAATCTCAGTGGGAAAGAACATTGGCCAGCATCTTGATGGCAACTCCACTGAAAGATCCTGAAACAAAGATCTCAGGTAAACAATGGCCAGATTCCTGACCTACAAAAATTGTAGTATAATAAATATATATTATTTTAAATGGCTAAATTCATGGTAAGTTTGTTACTCAGCAATAGATTACTAATATAATCTGTAATTATCTCTGTCCATTCTTTTAGGTTGGGTCAGTTGAATGACCCAGGAGTATTAGTTATGTCACAGTATCAGACCCTTGCTTGGAGCTCAAGCTTGGCTCTGTGCCAAAACACTCTGTGGATATATTGTGAAGTAGCACAAGGTGTTTGGAAGTAATCTGATAAGCTAACTTATTAATTTTTATATCCAGAATTTATATTCAGAGTTCCCCACCTCCTTTGACAAATACTGAGCACTGATCTTGGAACATGAAGGGACAAAGCTAGATTAACTCCATCAAGATAGATAGTGTTGATACCTACTACCAGACACAGTTTCACACCCTGGGGTAGGATAGGATTGGAAAAAGAATCCAACTTGATTGGATGGGAGAAAACTAATAGAATTGACAGTAAGAATGGAGAAAAGGGATGAATGTGGTAGGTATTTTGGGAAGTATAAGAGGCCAGATTTGATAACTGCTTGGATTGGAGGCAGGAAGAAGAAAGACCTCAAAAAGAACATTGTTTTATGTTGCCAGTTTGTCTGGAAGGACTGACTTTTTTTTTACAGAAACATAAAAGTCCAGGAAAGAAGTAGCATGGAAGGGATAGGGAGAAAATAACTATGTGCTATAATGTTAGTTTTGAGAAACTGTCAGAATATATCCAAGTGCAGATACTCCACTGTAAAGGCTATGGGGAAATAAAAACTTTTTAAAAAAGATTTTGAAAAATTGAGATATAATTGACATAATAACATATTAGTTTCAGGTGTACAACACAATGACTCAATATTTGTATACAACTGACCTTTGAACCACGCGGGGGCTAGGAGTGCTGACACCCCTGTGCAGCCAAAAATCTATATGTAACTTTGGCTCCCCAGAACTTAAATATTAATAGCCCACTATTGATTGGAAGCCTTGGTGGTAACATAAACAGTTGACTAACATATTTTGTGTGTTATATATATTATATATACCAAATTCTTATAATGAAGTAAGCTAGAGAGAAGAAAATGTTATTAAGAAAATTGTAAGGAAAAAGAAATAAACTTACAATGCTGTACTGTATCTATTAAAAAAAATTCTGTGTATAAGTGGGCCTGTGCAGTTCAAACTTGTGTCAACCATATATTGAAAATGATCACAGTAAGTCTAGTTAATATCTGTCACCATACATAGTTGCAATATTTTTTTGTGATGAGAACTTTTTAAAAACTTAAAAAAAACATTTCTAAAAAAGATTTATTTATGTATTTATTTGAGAGAAGAGAGAGAGAGAGAGAGTGAATCGGGGGGAGGGAGAGAATCTTCAAGCAGACTCCCTACTGAACACAGAGCCCAAAAAGGGGCTCGATCGCTGACCCATAAAATCATGACCTGAGCCAAAACCAAGAGTTAGATGCTTAACTGACTGAGCTACCTAGGCTTCCTTTAAGATCTACTTACTGTCTTTGCAACTTTTGAATATACAATACAGTATCATTATATCCCCATGACTTATTTTTTTAATTTATTTTTTATTAACATATAATGTATTATTTGTTTCAGGGATACAAATCTGTGATTCATCAGTCTTTTACAATTCACAGTACTCACCAAGCACATATCTCCCACACACACAAAAAAATCTTATTTTTTTATAACTGGAAGTTTGTACCTTTTGACCACCTTCACCTATTTTGCCAACCCCCTACACTCCTACCTCTGTCAACCACCAATCTGTTCTCTGAATTTATAAGCCTCTTTCTTTCTTTCTGTCTTTCTATCTTATGCCACATGTAAGTAATATCATATAATATTTGTCTTTCTCTATCTGATTTAATTTCATTTAGCATAATGCCCTCAAGGTCCATCCCTGTTGTTGCAAGAATTTCCTTCTTCCCCATGGCTAAATAATATGACATTGTGTGTGTGTGTGTGTGTGTGTGTGTATCTATCACATTTTCTTTATCCATATCTTGACTATTGTAAATAATTACTGGAATGAACATGGGGTAGATATATCTTTTTGAATTAGTGTTTTCATTTTCTTCAAATAAATACCCAGAAGTGGAATTGCTGGAACATATGGTAGTTCTAGTTTTAATTTTTTTGACGAACCTCAATACTATTTTCCATAATGGCTACACCAATTTACATTCCAACCAGTGGTGCACAAGGGTCCACTTTTCCCACATCCTTACCAACATTCATTATTCTTATCTTTTACAACAGCCATTCCTACAGGTATGAATGATATCCATTGTGGTTTTGACTGGGGGAAATGAGAACTTTCAAATATCATGAGGGTATTTATTAGCTGGCACAACCTTTTGTAAGTATAGTTTTGCAATATTAATTAAGAGCTTTAAATATTGTCTCTTTTCTGAAATTCTACTAGAATTTAATTCAATGAAAATAATAAGATATTTGAAAGATATAATTATATATTTTTACATATATTAATAAAAATTGAAAAACACCTAAACATTCAACAATAGGGGAATTATTAAATTTGTCTTTTTAAATAAATTCCTAGAAACATACAAACTACCAAAACTGAAGAGGGAAGAAATAGAAAATTTGAACAGATTCTATGTCAGGAAAGAAATTGAATCAATAATCAAAAGTCTCCCAACAAACAAAAAGTCCAGGGCTGGATGGCTTCCCAGGAGAATTACACTAGACATTTAAAGAAGACTTAATAATTGTTCTTCTCAAACTGAGGGAAAACTTCTAGACTCATTCTACAAGGTGAGCAGTACTTTGATTCGAAAACCAGGCAAAGATCCCACTAAAAAGGAAAATTACAAGCCGATATCCTTGATGAACATGGCTACAAAAATTGTCAACAAGATACCAGCAAATTGAATTCAACAGGACATTAAATGAATTATCCACCATGATCAAGTGGGATTTATTCCTGAGCTGCTGTGTGGTACAATATTCTCAAATCAATCAACGTGATACACCACATTGTTTAAAAGAAAGTATAAGACCCATATGATCCTCTCAACAGATGCAGAAAAAGCATTTGACAAAATATAGCATTTTTTCTTGATAAAAACTTACAACAAAGTAGGGATAGAGGGAATACACCTCAACATCATAAACGTGATCTACATGAAAGATCTACAGCTATATCATTCTCAATGGAGAAAAACTGAGAGCTTTTCCTTTACATTTAGAAATAAGATAGGGATGTCCACTCTCACCACTGTTATTTAATGTAGTACAGAAAGTCCTAGACTCAACAGACAACAAAAAGAGATAAAAGGCATCCAAATTGTAAGGATTATGTTGTTTTTATTTTTATTTTATCCTTTTTGGTGTTTTCTAAATTTTTTATATTAATGTTAGGGAATATTTCTTTTGTAATCTGAAAACATTATAGTAAAAATCTTACTAGTGGCTCAAATTTGGTTTATCCAATATGTATTTGATTACATTTCTATAATTATCAAAATTAGTAACAAAGCAGTAACTTACCTGATATGTAAATTGCATAATCCCTTTCCTTCTTTTTTTTTTTTTTTGATGGGTCTTGTTTGCTTTTTGTTTTTTTAAAATAATTTTTAAAAAATTTTAATTAACATATAATGTATTATTAGCCCCAGGGTACAGGTCTGTAAATCGCCAGGTTTACACACTTCACAGCACTCACCATAGCACATACCCTCCCCAATCTCTTTCCTTCTGTAATCCTTATTGCACTCCTACATGTTTGTTAAAATAATTTGGTGTTATAGGTTTAGCTTATTATTATTATTTTAATACTATGTTATGTTAGTCACCATACAGTACATCATTAGTTTTTGATGTAATGTTCCATGATTCATTGTTTGTGTAACACCCAATGCTCCATGCAATACATACCTTCCTTAATATCCTACTCTAGGCTCACTCGCTCCCCTTCCCCCCTCCCTTCTAAAACCCTCAGTTTGTTTCCCAGGGTCCATAGTCTCTCATGGTTTGTCTCCCACTCCAATTTCTTCCCCTTCATTTTTCCCTTCCTTTTCCTAATGTCATCTATATTATTCCTTATGTTCCACAAATAAGTGAAACCATATGATAATCATCTTTCTCTGTTTGACTTATTTCACTTAGCATAATCTCTTCCATTTCCATCCATGTTGTTGCAAATAATGGGTATTCATCCTTTCTGATGGCTGAGTAATACTCCTTTGTATATATGGACCACATCTTCTTTATCCATTCATCTGTTGAAGGGCATCTTGGCTCCTTCCACAGATTGGCTATTGTGGACATTGCTGGTATGAACATTGGGGTACAGGTGGCTCTTCTTTTCACTACATCTGTATCTTTGGGGTAAATACCCAGTAGTGTAATTACTGGGTCATAAGGTAGCTCTATTTTTAACTTTTGGATGAACCTCTACACTGTTTTCCAAAGTGGCCGTACCACCTTACATTCCCACCAACAGTGTAAGAGGGTTACCCTTTCTACTTTGTTTTCCAAAGTGGCCGTACCACCTTACATTCCCACCAACAGTGTAAGAGGGTTACCCTTTCTCCACATCCTCTTCAACACTTGTTTACTGTTGACTTTGGCCATTCTAACTGGTGTAAGGTGGTATCTCAATGTGGTTTTTATTTGAATCTTCCTGATGGCCAATGATGATGAACATTTTTTCATGTGTCTGTTAGCCATTTTTATGTCTTCTTTGGAGAAGTGTCTGTTCATGTCTTCTGCCCATTTTTTGATGTCTTTTTTGCATATATTGAGTTTGAGGAGTTCTTTATAGATCTTGGATATCAACCCTTTGTTTGTAGTGTCATTTGTGAATATCTTCTCCCATTCTGTGGATTGCCTCTTAGTTTTGTTGACTGTTTCTTTTGCTGTGCAGAAGCTTTTTATCTTGATGAAGTTATTATTATTTTTTAGAGATTTATTTATTTTAGAGAGGGGAGAAAATGATCAGGGGGTGGGGCAGAGGGAGAGAGAATCCTCAGACTTCCCACTGAGTGCAGAGCCCAACATGGGCCTCCATCCCAGGATGCTGAGATCATGACCTGAGCTGAAATCAACAGTCAGATGCTTAACAGACTGAGATACCCAGGGGCCCCAGGTTTAGATTATTATTTTACATTTTTATATTATTATCTACCTTAATTTACAGGAAAGTTTTAGCCCTGAATTTTATAAACATGTTTTAAAACATTTTTTCCTGCTTAATTCTGTATATTTTATTGGTTTTCCTGATAACCAGAATTGCAAAAAAGAGCAGATAGTAATTGTGCAGGGGTTGGGATATGGGAAAATGGGGGGGATTTTGATCAAAGGGCACAGATTTGCAATTAGAAGATGAGTAAGTTCTGGAGATCTAATGCACATCATTGTGATTATAGTCAACAATACTGTATTATGTACTTCAAGGTTGCTAAGAGATTACATCTTAAATGTTTTTTCCACAAAATAGAAATGATAATTATGTGACAAGATGGTGGTGTTAGCTGAGACTATGGTGGCAGTGATATTGCAATACATAAATAGATCCAATCAATATGCCTTAATATTAAACAATGTTATGTATCAATTATATTTTATAAAAAACAATTTTTACATTATAGCTTTCTATTTCTTATAGATATGCATATGATACACAAATAAAATTGTGGTTTTGAATCTTTCCACAAGTTATTTGATATTCTTTTTTTTTTAAAGTTATTTGATATTCTTCAAGAGGTAGACACTCCTTTGAGTGTGACCTGGACTTACTGATGTGCTTCTTAATTAATAGAAAACACCAGTGGTGATGTGGGACTTCGGAGACAAGATTATGAAAGGCACTGTGACTTCTTTCTCTTGAATTGCTCACTCTGGGTGAAGTTAGCTGACATGTCATGAGGAGAAGCCCATGTTTGGGGGAGCTGAGGCCTCCTGCCATTAACCAATGAAGAACCAAGGCCTCCAGCCAACAGCCATATGAGTGAGTCTTCTTGGAAGTGGATCCTTTAGTCCTGTCAACCTTCAGATGTCTACATCCCAAACGCCATTTTGACTGCAACTTTGTTAGAGATGCATAGCCAGGAAAAGCCACAGAAGTTGTTCCTGGATCTGACCTTTAGAAACTCCTGTGAGATAGTAAATGCTTCTTGTTTTCAGCTACTAAAATCTGGGAGGAATTTGTAATGAAGCAATAGGTAACTAACTTGAGTGTATTTCTCTGTGTGACTAATAGATTGTTAGGTAATAATTTGTTACATTAAAAAGTTCATCATTATGCACTTACTGTGTAACAGGCATTGTGTCAAATATTTTACCTGCACTATTTTATTTGATTCTCACTGGAATCTTGCATTGTAGGTTCAATTATGTATCCTTGTTTTACAGAGGAGGAAATTGAATCTTAGAGAGTAACCTGCTTAATTAAGTAAGTTAAAAAGCCAGGATCATAATGCAGAAGTGCATGCCGCACTGATTCATTCTTCAGGTAGTTGTAGTGAATCTCTTATTAGTGTTTTTGAGAAAGTGAGATGCAAAGCCTCATATGCTCCACATTCTGATGCTTATAACACTATTTTGTTTTTTTTCTGTTCCATATTATATGCTTTGAGCTTCCGAGGCCTGCTTCTTTTTAACTTTTTTTTTTTAAAAGACTTTATTTATTTATTTGACAGAGAGATCACAAGTAGGCAGAGGCAGGCAGAGAGAGGGGGGAAGCAGGCTCCCCACTGAGCAGAGAGCCCGATGTGGGGCTCGATCCCTGGACACTGAGACCATGACCTGAGCCAAAGGCAGAGGCTTAACCCACTGAGCTACCCAGGTGCCCCCCGAGGCCTACTTCTTTTCCTGCCAGTAGTAACCAAAGGAATCCCAGTATTTAGTCTTGAAAAACAGGCCTTCCTAATCATGCATAAAGGAAGACAGTGCAATAATATAAGAAGGAAATGTTTGTTTTTTCTTTCCCTACACTTGCAGAGAAAACCAGAAACTATTCTTTCTTATATTAATTTTAGATAAGGATTTTTATAAGATACCCGGGATTCAGAGATTATTGCTAACTACTGTTGATGGTAACCTTTAATTTTTGAAAGGTCAGTAATTTTAATTAGTGGTTTTACTTGATAATGTGTTACCTTGGTAATAATTTTGATGCAGATGTCACTTTTTTCTAAAGGGCATAAAACTTGGGAAATCTCTGTGAAATCAGAAGGAGATCATTGTTATTTCCCTCTTATTTCACATGCTTGAGGAAAATAAAACTACAGATTTCTTACTTAAATAGAAAGTTTGGGAATCTTGTCTTATTTAAGTTTAACAAAGGGCATACTTCAATAGTATATTTCTTAGTCCTTATTTAATTGAGAAAGTCTTTCTGTTGCTTTCACAAATGAACAATTACTTGAATGGATATAAAATTCCTGGGGTCACACCTGTGACCCACTAGTCATTCAATAGACTTTGATTGTTCTACTGTCCTCTTGAACACTTACATTATTTTTTTTTCCTTTTTGGGAACACTTATAATTCTTAGTTGGCTCTTTGTCCTCTACCCTCCACATGTATTATCTTCTCTAACTATTTTATTCTTTTTGTCTTCCTTCCAGGCTTCTCATTTTTGTCTTTAGTACTGATTTGATGGGGGTAGGGTGGACTTTTCTTCTTTTTCAGAGGGTAGATTAGGTGATATGTGGTTCAAAATGTATTTCTCAATTCATCTTGACTGATGATGCATTTAGTGAGAATTCCACCAGGATTTTCTGAGATCTTTTCTTACCATTTGTTCTCAAAGCCACCTTTTTCATTTTTGTGTCTTCAAGAATAGTTTATTAGGAAATTAAGAAGAGGCATATCAGCTCTTCTTCATGGTGCCTTGGAGTCTGCTTCAGAATGAAGCTGAACATCTCTTTCTCAGCTATTGGCTGCCAGAAACTCATTGAAGTGGACTGTGAATGCAAACATCATACCTTTTATGAGAAGAATATCGCCACAGAAGTTCCTGCTGCTGTTCTGGGGTCCATATCAGTGGTGGCAATGGCAAAAAAGGTTTCCCCATGAAGCAGGGCGTCTTGACCCATGGCTGTGTCTGCCTGCTGCTGAGTAAGGGGCATTCCTGATATAGACCAAGGAGGACGGGAGAGAGAAAGTACAAATCTCTTTGGGGTTGCCTTATAGATGCTAACCTCAGTGTTCTCAACTTGGTCTTTCTAAAAAAAGGGAAGAAGGATATTCCTGGACTGATACTACTGTGCTTCGTCACCTGGGGCCCCAAGGAGTTAGAAGAATCCACAAACTTTTCAGTCTTTCTAAAGATGATGTCCACCAGTATGTTGTGAGAAAGCTCCTAAACAAAGAAGATAAGAAACCTAGAATCAAAGGGCCCAAGATTCAGCCTCTTGTTACTCCATGTGTCCTTCAACACAAACACTGGGATATTGCTTTGAAGAAACAGTGTACTCAGAAAGATAAGGAAGAGGCTGCAGAATGTGCTAAACTTTTGGCCAAGAGAATGAAGGAGGCCAGAAAAAAACACCAGGAACAGATTGCCATGAGATGGAGTCTGTCTTCTCTGACAGTTTCTACCTTTAATCTGAGTCCAGTCAAAAATGAAGTTTCCTAAGAGTGACAAATAAAAATGTCTTTTGATAAAACATCAAAAAAAAAAAAAAAGAAAAAAAAAAAAGAAGCAGCAGCCTTTTTTTTTTTTTTCCAGGCTCCTACACTGTGTAGAATTACTCACCATGCTAACTTGCAAGTCCAAATTCAGTAATTTAAAGTACTTATAAACATCAAAAAGATATCTAGGTCACACTTTTTCAAACATCTCTTTGGACATTTATTTCTCATACTTTAATTCGTGGTTAGGGTATAAATATCTCACCTTCCACATTTCCACCATTGATTTTGTTAGCAATGAATGTGTTTTCTTTTTTTCTTCATTTTCTTTTCTTTTCAGTGTTCCAAAATTCATTGTTTATACACCACACCCAGTGCTCCATGCAATACATGCCCTCCATAATACCTAACCCCCCAGCCCCCTCCCCTCCCAAACCCTCAGTTTGTTTCTTAGAGTCCACAGTCCTTCATGGTTTGTCTCCCCCTCCGATTTCCCCCAACTCAGTTCTCCTCTCTGCAATGTATTTTCTTAAAAGATCTTATTTGTGAGAGAGAGAGAGAGAGAGAGTGAGCCATAGGAGGGGCCGAGGCAGAGGGAGAAGAAGACTTCCCACTGAGCAGGGTGATGCAGGTCCCAATTCCAGGACCCTAAGATCATGACCTGAGCCAAAGGCAGATGCTGAACTGAGTGAGCCACCATTAGCAATGTATTTTTATTTATAAATATAAAAAGTATTTTTTTTAAAGATTTTATTTATTTATTTGACAGAGAGAAATCACAAGTAGGCAGAGAGGCAGGCAGAGAGAGAGGAGGAAGCAGGCTCCCTGCTGAGCAGAAAGCCCGATGTGGAGCTTGAACCCAGGACCTGGGATCATGACCTGAGCCGAAGGCAGTGGCTTAACCCACTGAGCCACCCAGGCGCCCCAAAAAGTATTTTTATTTATAAAGTTTTAAACAGTTTTTTGACCTCTGTCCTGAGAATTAGGAACACTCACTGATCTTTATGGAACTTTTGTTTCTTAGGATAAAAATATTAATCATGATTTTATAAATTTCTTACCTTTGAACAAGGTTTAAATTTGCAAATAGTTGTAAAAATAATTCATTAACTTTCTAAAAATCTTGCATAATGCTTGAAGAAAAATACACTGAATCATAGAACATGTTCCTTTGTGTGACTTTCAGATGAAAAAAAATAAATTGATTATCATGTATGTCTAGAACTCTACATTATGTATGCAATAGGGAATAAAGAAAGGAAACATAGTCCTTGAGTGTAAAGAGTTCAAAACATTGTTGGAGAGAAAAAAAATACAAAGCAATATAAGATAGTATGTAATCAATGATCATGGATCAAAAAGAAAATAGAAAATTACCTTTGGAGTGACTCTGTGCACTGGCAGTTTAATTATTTTTTAAAAGATTTTATATATTTATTTGGCAGAGATCACAAGTAGGCAGAGAGGCAGGCGGGGGTGGGGGGAAGCAGGCCTCCTGCTGAGCAGAGAGCCTGATGTGGGGCTCGATCCCAGGACTCTGAGTTCATGACCTGAGCCGAAGGCAGAGGCTTAACTGAGCCACCCAGGAGCCCCAATTATTTTTTTATCTTCAAGTTCGAAGATAAAGCAGGATATTGAATCACTTTACATTTAAAGATAAAATGTGGTGTACTATATAGTGGCTAACTGCACATAATAAAAATAAAAATAAAAATAAATCTTCAGCTTCTTTCATGGGGTTGTCCTAAGCCTGTATTTAAATTGTATAGGAGCAACATGTTTTCCAAGATGGATTGTTTAGAAAATAGTTTGTGTCTGGGACACCTGAGTGGCTCAATCAGTTAAGCGTATACCTTCAGCTCAGGTCCTGATTCCAGAGTCCTGGGATTGAGTCCTGCATCGGTCTCCTTGCTCAGCAGGGAGCCTGCTTCTCCCTCGGCCCTCTGCTTCCCTGCTTGTGTGCTCTCTCTCTCTTTCTCTTGCTCTCTCACAAATAAATAAACAAAATCTTAAGAGAAGAGAGAAAATAATTTGTGTCTCAAGGATTGTTGACTGTCTTTACACTTAAGAAAATCTTTAATTTCTTACATTATTAAAAACAGAAAAGATACAAAGAAAGACATTTGTGAAGCTTTTTATCTCATTAAACTTGACTTTTTTTTTTAGCAAATAAAAAGAAATCAATATTTGTGGCTCAGAATTGCTTTAGGTTTTATGCTGCTGGGAAATATATATATATAATTTGATATTGGTTTGTAGCAGAATGCCATGTTTTCATTTTGCTCCAGCTGCTTTTAACCCTAGGATGCCACCTAGCAATGCTCTTCAATAACAGCTGGACATAACAGCAGAACCTTTCTATAGGCAGGAATTTCCTGGAATAAAAATATTGTCACTGGAGTATCTTATTAGTTTCTTTCTCTAGGATAGTTTCAGTTCTTTTTTCCTGTTATAGAGCTATTTAAAAATATGAGAAACTAGGGATACTTTGAAATATCTGCATGATAATACTCAGGAAAGATTTTCATAATGTACCAAATCTCTGAACTTCCTGGACCAAAAAAAAAAAAAAAAAAAAGGGAGGAGAGAGAGATTAATAAAATCCTCCAAATCAGATAAAACCTTGCTTTGCAAATTTTTAAGTGTCGCATGGCTGCAAATAAGTTGTTTTACAACTCTGTTTGTAACTCTAGAAATGAAGATACTGTTATTGCTCCAGAAGGGTGTTGCATAGGTTAAGTAAGGGAATTGCATACTTCTTTAGGCTATGTGGCTATATCTCACTCTGCCTGATTGCCTTCTATCCAGCAGCCAGGTAGAGTCTATATATAAAACATTCAATTAAGTAGAAGTACCATACAATCCAGTAATTCCACCACTGGATATTTACCCAAAGAAAATGTAAATGCTACTTTGAAAAGATATATGGCACCTTCATGTTCATAGCAGCGTTATTTATGATAGCCAAGATATGGAAGTGACCTAAGTGTCCATTGATGGGTGAATTGGTAAAGACGATGTAGTGTATATATACAATGGAATATTACTCAACCATAAAAAATGAAATCTTGCCATTTTTGGGAACATGGATGGACTTAAAAGGTATTATGCTAAGTAAAATAAGGCAGAGAAAGACAATTCCATATGATTTCATTTATATGCAAAATGTAAAAACAAACACAAGCAGATTCATAAATGTAGAGAACAAACTGGTGGTTGCCAGAGGGAAAAAGGGGTAGGAGGAGGAGCAAAATGGATAAGAGGAATGGGTGACAGGCTTCCAGTTACAGAATGAATAAGTCACAGGAATAAAAGAAAGAACATAAGGAGTATAGTCAATAATATAATCGCATTGTATGGTAAAAGATGGTGACTACATCTATCATGGTGAACATTGTATAATGAATAGAATTGTCAAATCACTGTTGTACACCTGAAACTAATAGAACATTGTATGTCAACTCTATTTTAATAATAAAAGTGAAAAAAAACACCTTATAAATTAAAAAAAGGATCACATTTTCTATTTTCTTCACTGACCCAGTAAGAGGGAGGTATGATAGGTCTTCCACACAAAAAGTTCTAGAGCACTTGGGCCCTATTTAATCCTCTTAGGCATAACTCAGATTCTTTTCCTCAGGTTCTCACCTTTTGTTTACTGCATAAATGGCTCTTTCACTCCTTTCCAGACCCTTCCCCAAAGTGGAATTAGCAACATATATGTGGCTGTGGTTTAGTTATAAGCTTAATTTGTACATGACTTTCTGGTTGCAATATTGTTAACATCAGAGGGTCCTGTTGCTAAGGACATCTACATGGCACATGCATGTTATTATCAGTTGGATCCTCTGCTCCATTTGATCTAGTTCTATTCATGATTTGTTTTAATTTTGTGGTAGCAAGGATGGAAAGAGATATTCTGCACTTTCTGTCCTCTTATTTTGTCTTTACAAGGTCTTGGTGACTTGTAACCATTACCTTGAATTCACTGACATCACACATTCTATTCCTATGCACTAACCTTGATTCATTTCCTTTCTCCAATAAAAATATCCTCCTGTGACTGGTGCTGCCCACTCAACACCACACATGTAGATTCTACTGAATGGCAGCTGAATCAAGAAATATTCCCTCTCAGGACATAGTGCGGTGCAATATCTCATTTGATAATATCGGAATTCTTTCTGTTCCAGTTAACTATTGCCACTTAACAAACTACCCCAAAACTTAGTGGCTGAAAGCAAGGGATTGATTATATCTCACTAGTTTGTTGATCATGAGTTTAAGATTCTGGTGCTTTGTCTCTTCCATGTGGTGTTGATTGAGGTCAGCTGGTGTACTCAGCTGGCAGATGGCCTGGGCTGGAGGGTCAAAAATGACTTCGTTCACATGTCTGCCACCTTGATGGAGATGGGTGGAAGGCTGGCCTTAGTTCTCTAGGATAGTTAGACTTCCTATGGAGCCCAGGCTTCTAGAGCAAGTATTCCAAGTGGCCCTGGGATAAGCTGAAAGGATTCGATGACCTAGTCTAATTATTTCCAGAATGTCAATTCTGTTACATTCTTTTGGTCAGACAATTCACTAAGGCCAGCCCAGTTTCAGAGAGAAGGAAATTAGAGTCAGTTTTTCAGGAGAAGGAGTAGTAAAGAATTTTTGGTCATTCACCACAGTTGTCCTGCAGTTTTAGCCTAAAACTTGATGTTAAGGCTGAGTGACATGGCAGACAGTTTGGAAGTGACAAGTCTGTGGCCCAGAATTCACGTTTATTAGTGTGTATGCTGTATTTATTTTGTGAACTAAGTGTACTAAGACAGGTACATGTGCCCTTGAATTTTGTGACTTAAGTAGCAATTATAAAACAACTTGATTATAGAGGGAATCTACTTCAGCCATGACAATGATGACAGTGACAGTAGTAACAGATACTATGGCTATTACTTTTTGCATCAACACCAACACCATTTACTCAGTGCCCATGGGTTGTGTGCCAGGCACCGGGCTATAAATTGGCACTAATCCTAAAACAATTCTTATAAGGGAGGAATTATTATTCTTATTTTGTAAATGAACACACTGCAGCTCTGAGTAGTTAAGTAAATTGCAGTGTAGTGAGGCAGAGAGAGGTATCTGGAACCAGACTGAGTTCAAATTTCAACTGAGCCACTAACTACTGGTCTGACTTTTGAGTAAGTTCCTTTATTTATTTGTGCTGCAGTTTCCTCTTCTGTAAAAAGGGGAGAAATAGCAGCACCCACCTCATGAGAATGTTATGGGTAAATATAGACACCAAGGACAGTACTTGGTATTTGGCATTAATTATTAGTGTCCATATTTACACAGCTAGTAAATATGCTTACTGAATTCTGAGTGCTGAAATATGGGATGAAAATGAAGAGCTCCAAAATACCTATAAGACTTGACTGACATGGGGACCAGAGTAGAGTCTGTATCTGTTCAATTTGCAGAGGTAATTATTTTATTTTGCAATGGAGTAGAAAAACAAAGAAGCACAACAGTCCTCTGTTTGGCTTTGTCATCTCAAAGTGGGAAGCACCTTTAATAATGTTAATCTCTTTTACTTCCCTAATTAATTCAGGTATTCATTTAACAAAGATTTCTGGGAAACCCTTATGAGCCAAGTGTAGGGCTAACCTCTGGGGTTAAAATGCTGGACAAATAAGCAGTATCCCAGCCCTCCCCAGTTGCTCTATTTGTGGAGTGCAGCTTTACATTAGGTTCCTAAACTTTGATGTCTCAGGACTTAGGGTTGACTGTATTTCTTGCATCCTAGAAATTCATCTTGTACTAGCAAGTTGACTTTAGTAAAAATTCAAGGGATGTCTTGGGAACGCAAGGGATATAATAGACCATATTTGATTCAGTGAGTAGTTTACTGTGACAATGGATGAGACCCATTCTCATGAGACCAACCAATGCTGGTTAGGACAGAAAAAGAATTTGAAGGATTTGGAAATTTGTTTTTATTGTCTTTTTACTTCCGGGTTTATGCTTGTGATGGTTAATTTTATGTGTCAGCTTGGCTAGGCTACGGTGCTCAGTTGTTTGGACAAACACCAGTCTAGATGTTGCTGTGCAGACAGTTTTTAGATGTGATTCACATTTAGTCAGTAGACTTTGAGTGAAATAGGTCACTTTTCTTAATGTGGGTAGACCTTATCCAATCAGTCAAAGGCCTTCAATACAAACACTGAAGTTTACCAAAGAACCAAATTTTTACAAGATTGCAATACAGAAACCCTGCCCGAGTTTCCTGCCTGCTGTCCTGCCCTACGTATTCTGATCTCAAGACTACAACATCATCTCTTAACTAAATTTCCAGCCTACTTGCCTGTTCTACAGAATTTGGACTTGTCAGCCCCTACAGTTGCACAGAGCAATTCATTACAATTTCACTCTCTCTCTGTTTCTCTCTCTTTCTCTCCTGTTGGTTATGTTTCTTTGTAGAATCTGACTAATACAATGCCCCACTCTAGAGCAAATTTATGAAGACAAATGGAATGCTTTGGGGTGTATTACATGATAATGTCTTCTTTCCTCCAAATATAGAAGTTTGAAAGTTGATTGGATTTTGGAATCCATAGCATCAAACATCAGTGAGTCTGGAAATTAATATCCGACTTTTAAGCGCTGTCCATGTGCATCTGTCTCACACGGCCGCTGTTAGAGAGCTGCTTGTTCACATTCAGCCTCGCTGGCTAGGTTTAGTCTCCTGTCATAGAATTTATAGCTTCCACAGAAGGAGTGCCTACACCCCTGACAAGGCAGATCTACCCTGTCTGACTCTGATAATATCATCTTTTAAAAAAAAAAAAAATCAGAGGTGAATATATCCTGGTTTTCTAAGTATATGTCCTCCCTGTGTCACTGCTGACCTTTCCCATATGACCACTAGCTCTACTCTCAAGCACATTTATCCCTACAGTTTTGTTGGATGTCTTAGTCTGCTTGGGCTGCTGTAACAAAATACTATAGACTGGGTGGCTTAAACAGCAGACATTTATTTCCTTGGTTTTGAAGGCCAGAAGTCCAAGGTCAGGATGCCAATATAGTTGGGATCTGGTGAGAGCTCTCTTTGTGGCTTTCAGATGGCTGCCTTTTCCTTTTGTCCTCGTATGGCTTTCCTCAGTGTGTGCACATGGAGAGAGAGTGAGCTCTTTTTAGAAGGGACCAGTCCCATTGTGGGGACCCACCCTCATGACCTCATCCTAACCTAATTACCCCCAAGACCCTACCTCCAAATACCATCGTACAGGGGGTTAAGGCTTCAACATATGAATTTGCGGGGGGGGGGGGATACAGATGTTCAGTCTATTACTATGGTTAAAAACAGGAGATGAGCTTGACAAGAGATTTAATTTTTTGAAAATAAACATACACATGCTTGGTTATATAAAGAAAGGAAAAGAAGAAAAAGAAGTGAAACTTGGCTGAAATTTTTACATGTGGTTTCTTTGGAGAAAATGCTGTTTATTTCCAAAAAAGTGTCTAATCTCAGACAAATCAAACATTCCTGTTGGTTGAACTCCTGCCAGGCACTATTGCATGTGATGAAGACAGCACAAAGAAGCAGCATGGCGCTTTTGTCCTGCTTGATTTCTCTGTACTTTTTTTCTACAGGCCATACATATAGAGTCTGCATACCAGAAAAATATCAATACATTGGCCGATATTTATGAATTACTGCTGGACACTGAGAACTGTGCTTGTTGGTCATAGTGGTGACAGTGTTGTGGGTGGGAATCAAAATAGAGTCATTGACCTTGAGCAGTGTTTTTATAGTCTAGTTAGGGAAAGCATTTACTGTCCTCACCCTCTCCCATGTACCTGTTTATGGCTTGTTTTGCTGGTTTTATACAGAATCCTTAGGCCACTCATTTAAAGTGCAGAGCGGCGATTCTGACAGCTAAAAACGATTTGTTCAGATGTGTGCATTTTTCAAGCAGAGGAAAATAAGAATAGTATTAGAGTTTTGGCCTCCTTATATTCCACTGCATATATTGTAGGCAGCATATATGCTTTTCTTTAGGAAACTGGATGAAAGAATTAAGTAAGCTATGACTTCCATCACTTCTTTAACATCAGACTCTGAAACAAACCAATGTCTATTCATCAGCAAAAGAAAAATGTACAATTTCTTTAGCAGCAATGGAACGGTGGTTTAAAAATACCCAGTGCCCATGGCAAAAGCCTTGGCTGAGCTGTGAGAGCAGCCACTTGCCTGTCAGATGTCTAATTATTTCTCCCTCCTCCTCAGCCATGCCGGTAGCAGGGAACCACTGAGACCATATTGTGGCCCATATGTGGGGAAGCTACTGCATTAAAGCCCTATGTAACATGCTGACAAGTCTACTGCAGGAGTTGAAGGTTCGCTGACTAAATTTCTCTAACCTACCATTCCACTGTTGGTATTTTTGAGTTTTCTCTCTCTGTGGTACAGGCTTTGTCAAGGGCTGAGATGTTGTTATCACACACCACTACTGTCAGAAAAGAAAGTGAGTATCTGGGTTAGACCAGATTTGAACAGTTGACGAATTAAACCTTAATTCCTAATGGTAGGTCACAAAAACCTGACATTCAGCCTGTCTTGCTTTCAAGCGTGCAGGATGTTCAGAGAAGTTAAGTCAGAGATGAATGTTGTTCCGTCCATTTGCAGACCTAAAGACATCATTTTCTGAAGTTCACTGTTCCATGTTCAGGGCAGGAAATGATCTCTTCTTGCCTTTCCCATTTCTTCTTGCTATACTGTTGTACTTCTGCTAGCATTTATTTTTCAGTGCATTTTATATTTTATATTATATTTTATATTTTTTCAGTTAACTTTAAAAGAAGGAAACTAAACTCTAATTTATCCTAATTTTCCCACATCTATCTATCAGTAACTACTATGCTACTTGCCTCTTTCTTCTATCCTCGTAAGAGGAATGGATAGTTCTTCTTTTGAGGAAGAACAAAAATAATTTTTTTAAATGACAGGTAGGGGCTCCTGGGTGGTTTAGTTTGTTAAGCATCTGCCTTCAGCTCAGGTAATGATCCCAGGGTCCTGAGACTGAATTCCGCATTGAGCTCCTGGCTCAGCAGGGAGCCCGTTTCTCCCTCTGCCTGCTGCTCTCCCTACTCATGGTTGCTCTCACTCTCTCTCTCTCAAATAAATAAATAAAATCTTTAAAAAAATGAGAGTATGTTATCTTATTTAACAATAACAACAGTATATGAAGGCTGCCTTATTGCCTAGTTTGAATTTGGGGAAACTGAGGCTAAGAGAGGGTAAATAACTTGCACAAGGTCATGTGACTCTGATACTGGGAGAATTGTGATCTGTTTGACTCCAGAAGCCTGTGCTTTTTCTCTTCAAGTCTGCTTATTGGTTTGAATCAGACAACTGAAGATTTCTCAGACTTTGCTCCACAGGACACTGACATCCTTATAAATGTCAGTAGATATCCTCTGTAAAGGGCTCTGTTGTCAAGTGTGTTTGGTATAATAGGGTTCTCCAGAGAAATAGAACCAACAGGAAGGATATATGTATATCTGTATGTATATATATAGATATATGTATATATATAATTTTTAATGTATATGTATATATACATATGTAAAATATATAATATGTTTATGTATGTATATACATATGTATTTATTATAGGAATTGGGTCACTTGATTATAGAGGCTGAGAAATCACACAATCAGCTGTCTGCAACCTGGAGAACCAGGAAAGCTGGTAGTGTAATTCAGTCTGAAATCCAAAGACCTGAAGAACTAGGGTAGGGGGAACTGATAGTTTCACTATCAGTTGGAGTCTGAAAGCCAGAGAACCAGGAGGGCTGATGTCCGGGGGTCGGAGAAATAGATGTCCCAGCTGAAACAGAGAGAGAAAATTCACCCTTCCTCTACTTTTTTGTTTCATTTGGGCCCTTAGCAAATTTGATGACACCCACACACACTGGAGTAGGCAGTTTGCTTTACTCAGTTCACCAATTCAAATGCTGATCTCTTCTGCAAGCACCCTCAAGACACACCTAGAAGCAATTTTTTAATCAGCTTTCTGGACATCCCTTAGCCCAATCAAGTTGACACATAAAACTAACCATCGCATTTGGGAAATGTTGTTTTTAATCATGTTGAACAAGTTTTTTCACTACAAGACTCTTTGGAGCATATGCACATTGAGATGTAAATTTTCAATAAAGTGGTACCACATTTGAATTTTCCTGAATATGGGTTGACTACCATTTTTTTTTCTTTTTCTGTAGAACATGTGGGAACACAGTTTGGGTAATGTCGGCATAATCTTCTTCCCATTCCCTTCCCATATCAAAACAAATGCCTATGCCTGTGGCTTAGTTTGGTTCTATACAATGGCATTTGAAGGGCTATTTATTAACAGTGCCTATATAGCATATGAATCTTTGCTCTAATTGCCAGATGGGAAGGTACTGTGAGGCAGTGAAATTATAAAATATAGATAAAGCTGTGGCTTGAAGGAGCTAATGTGTGTCCTGTCATATTTAGGACATGGCATGTTAGAATTGGTAAAGAGTTTAACATAACAATGCTAGCATAATGGCTTCCTGCATGGGATTGTAGTTGGTACCTTGATATATTGTCCTTCATTTCCCTTCCTTTTATGTTATTTGTCTGTGAATAAAGCTTAAAGAGTTGTGGGTTGAGGTTGTGACTTCCAAGCTGAAGGCTTTTGACAGGAAGCCCTTTCCCAGTGTGGCAGATCAAAAAAATAATTCTAATACTGTATCTGACTTTCATGTGTGAGAACTGTTTCCGTGTTGAAAAACTAAAACTCATGTCATTCATTGGTTGTGATATTGAGATAACCCTAAGATACTGAGATTAAAGGCAAATGACATGTTTTTCTGGTGATAGGAGAAGTTATAGTCATCTTCTGCAATATAGGGAAAGTCACTAATTCTATTAGGCTGAAGAATCTGTATAGCTCTTTAAGAAGGAGGTAATCACCAAGCAAAAATTTTAGCTAAAACACAGAGAGTATTTTTTTTTTTTATGTATATGCCTTTGCAGTTAAAATATTATATATAAAGATTTTTGATTACTCAGAAATCTGATTACTGTAAAGCTTGAGAATAAAGCATATATACTTGCTTGGGGCCAAGAGAGTTACTGCCAAAACAAAGTTTATTCCCTGACTCAAAGTCACCTATATTGGTGGGTTTGCTGCAAGCCTAAAATGGCTTTCCACTGACATTTTTCTAAAACACAAAACCCCAAGCACAAGACTGATTCACACAGTAAAGGAGAAAGCCTCTGAGATGAAGAGAAAAATCCGTGCCTGCTTGACTTTTCTTTAGAATCTCAAGAAACAGGATTGGGTCATTTTATTTTTTTAAAAGATTTTATTTATTTATTAAACAGAGATCACAAGTAGGCAGAGAGAGAGAGAGAGAGAGAGAAGGGGAAGCAGGCTCCCCGCCGAGCAGAGAGCCCAATGCGGGGCTCGATCCCAGGACCCTGGGATCATGACCTGAGCCGAAGGCAGAGGCTTTAACCCACTGAGCCACCCAGGTGCCCCATGGATTGGATCACTTTAATCAAAAATTTTTAGGGCCCAGAAAATAATTTCAATTCATGCTATTGGTTTATTAATAAATATTTTATTAGATTGAAAAAAAAAGAAATACTTGGATCACACACAGAACAGAGATAATTTCCTTATGGCTCAGTGATTTAGGATCCCATCACTCTAATTTTAATATTTTTTATTGACATTATGGAACAGAAGGCTTTCTTGTGTGTTATTTTAAATAGCTGATCTCAACTCTCTGTTTATACAGACAGTTAATGAAGCAGTTAAAGTCAGTTTTTCAATAGTATCCAGAGATCCATAGGCTGTCACTCAGCAACATTTATTTAACACTCTTGGTGAGCACAGAATCTTAGATGTCGGGAATAAAAAAGTAATAGATGTGGTTCCTGCCTTCAAGGATTTTTCATTTGGGCAGCTATGAAACACACACACATATGAAAACCAATGAGACTCTTAAAATAATTAAACAACTTTAAAGAAACCTAACAAGTTTATGAATTTGTGTTGATCTTACTCTTATTGTGTTAGTGTGGAAGAACTTACAAATAATAAACTTTAATTATTTTAGCCTTTAAATAAAACAATTCCCCTCTTTCTCAGCTACCCTCACAAAGTTTTGAGGAATAGAGACCTTTTGGGGCACACATTGGTGGAATAATTTTTGCTTAATAGAACAACTCTTGATGTGTAAATCACCTTCAAAAACAGTTAGGTGGCTATGGTCACTAACAACGTAATCCAGGGAGGAATGGAGAGCTAATCCAAGGTGAGTCCATGTGTGGTCTGAGCAGTGGTCCTTAAATTGGTCAAGCCCAAAGTTCTGCCAACAAATATGACGGTCATCAACTGAGACTAGGAAATACTTTCTCTGAGGAGTTTGAATGTGAGACATGGTAAAAGTTAAAATGTTAGTGGTAAAGTAGAGGCTAAAAAAGATGCAGGGTCTATATTAAACTTGTTTCACCAAAATCTTCAAAGGTAGCTAAGAGTAATAGCTCAGATTCCCTAATTATCAACTTCTGCTACAAATCTCACTCCATTAATGAGATGGAGATAGATGTTATGTCTTTACTTTGTACTTTTTTTCTTATTCAATATCAAAAATAGGCATATAAGATAGTACAACTCCACAGTGATGCTCAAAAACAAATCTATTTTTTTTTTTTTTTACTTCAAAGCTCAAAGAGGCTCTAAATTCTAAAGAAGATTTGGAAATTGTTGTTGTCTAGGCCTGTACAGGACTTTAGAGCTCCTCTCCTCTAAGCCAAAAATCAAACCCCTCAAGTCCAACTGCTTTAACAGTACTCCTCCAGGTGTCACATAGTGGGTGAACTCTAGGTACTCACTATGCTCTTTGATCTCTTCCTTGCACCAGCTTCTGTTCTGTGCGCTTGGATGCCCACCTCCCATTTGTGTTTTCCCCTGGCCCTTGAAAGTTTTGTATTTCGCATTTCCTTGGCCATGTTTCTGGCTTCCGAAGACACTGTTTTTTGGCTATTTTGCCTCATGCTGTGAAAGAGTTGCCCCAGGTCAACTTGTCCTAGGATCCTGGCTCTGCCAACACAAATGACAGCACTTCTACTAAACTTATTTAAATTGTAGGACAGAAATTTTTCCTGGAAGAGCAGAGTAATGAAGATGAGTAGTTGAAAAATAAGGTAAACAGGGAAGCTATTTATTTGTTTATTTTTGACTCCATTCTGCCACTTAGTAGCTATGTGACCTAGAGTAAGTTACTTAACCTCTCTAAGCCTCAATTAAAAAAATATATAGATTGATGATAATAACAATTTACTAATATGACTGTGATTAGGATTAAATGAGATAATATGCACAAAATAATTTGTATACATAAAGTGGTATGTGTAAGATAGATAATACTACTTAAACATTTCAAATAAAGATTAGATTTCAGAAGAGGAAGAGAAGAGTAAGGGAAGTCAATGAATGTATCTTTAGGGTAATGGAGTGAAACACATTAAAGTAACCAGTTGTGAGAGTACTAGAGAATAAAGCTTGACTTCCTAAATGAGAGGAAGTATTGTTCTAGGTGAAAAGAGAAGTGCTGGAAGAGAATATGGCTAGGGATATGCACTGCAGTTCATTCTTAAAAGAGCAGGTGGGGGGGGGCACTTGGGTGGCTCAGTGGGTTAAAGCCTCTGCCTTCAACTCAGGTCATGATCCCAGGGTCCTGGGATCGAGCCCCACATCGGGCTCTCTGCTCCGTGGGGGACCTGCTTCCTCCTCTTTCTCTCTGCCTGCCTCTCTGCCTACTTGTGATCTCTGTCTGTCAAATAAATAAATAAAATCTTAAAAAAAAAAAAAGACCAGGTGGGAAGTGTAGAGGAACTAATGAGTTTCTGTATTGAATCTTTTTTTTTAATTTAATTTTATTTTTTCAGTATTCCAAGATGTAATGAATATTTTAAAAAACTATTTTTCTAAACCAAAGGTCAGTGACAAATAGGGACTTCTGTATGGGCAAAATTTAGCTTTAAGGAGGTGTGTTAGGAGAGAAAGCTGTCTATATGTATGTCTGAGCAAAGAACAACAACAATAAAGATGGTGGAGGCAGAGCAAAGATAGCATTTAAGAAATGGGAAATTGGGGTCCTAAGTACAAGCTGTCTACCAGAGGGAGCAACCTGATGACCCTCTATTGCCAAGGTGATTTCAGGAAGATTGATGATGTATAGCACAAGTTATCTGTATAATTTGATATGTATGTAGTGTTTGTGTACTAGAAACACTGCTAGATACTGTGGGACATATGAAGGTAGAAGAACTATGATCCTTACCTTCTAGAAGTATACTGTCCACTGTAGGGACAAAACATGGATACAAATATTATTAAATGCTATGTGATCATTACTATGAAATGATAATAAGAGATATAGTCAATGTTAGAAGAGGGAGAAATTATTTTGCCTGGGTAACTAGAGAAAGAATCGGCATATTTATTTATATTTTTAAGAAGATTTCATTTGGGGCACCTGGGTGGCTCAGTTGTTAAGCATCTGCCTTCGGCTCAGGTCATGATCCCAGCGGCCTGGGACCGAGCCCCAAACTGGGCTTCCTGATCAGTGGGAAATCTGCTTCTCCCACTCCCCCTGCTTATATTCCCTCTGTCACCATCTCTCTGTGTCAATAAATAAATAAAATATTTTTCAAAAAGATTTTATTTATTTATTTGAGATAGAGTGAGAGAGCAGAAATGGAGGGGTGGACAGAGGAGGAGAGGGAGAAGCAGGAGCCCCCTGAGCAGGGAACCCCACAAGGGACTCCATCCCAGGACCCTGGGCTCATGACCTGAGCAGAAGGCAGACGCTTAAGCGACTGAGCCATCCAGGTGCCCCTGAGCTGGGCTTTTAAACATTTTGACAGTCAGATGTAATAGGGTAAGCATTCCTGGCAACAGAATGACACAAAAAAATTTTATTATTTGGTATAATGCTAGTTTAAAATCAGATAGCCCCTGAGCTATCAGAGGTATAACATAATAGAGGTTTATCTCCCAATCCCTTTATTTAGAGAGGGCACTCAATGAACAGCCTTTGCAGTGATTCAGGGAGGTGGGCTCTGCTTTTGCTTGGTTTCACTAGGGCCTCAGAATCTCTCCTTCAAGTCACTATATGAGGAACTATAGAGATTGTGGAGGATTGAATGGGAGACTTTTGTGGTCCAGGCCTGGAAGTGACAAACACCACTTCTACTCATTCTACTTGTCTTTGTCTTTTGAAAATTTGATTATAATGTGCTGTAGTATAAGCCTCTTTGAGTTCGTCTTACTTGGAGTTTGTTAAATTTCTTGAATATTTACATTTATGTCTTTCATCAGATTTTGGGAGATTCCAGACATAATTCCTCCAATAGTTCCTACTGAGACTCCCACAATGCGTATGTTTTTCTACTTGATTGTATTCCACACGTCCTTTTAGTTTTGTTCACTTTTCTTCAGTCTTTTTCAATTTCTTAGACTTGATAATTTTCACTTATCTTTAAGTTTGCTGATTCTTAGTAATGCCTGCTCAAATCTGACTTGACTCTCTACTGAATTTTTTACTTTTTATCTTACTTTTCAGCTCCAGAATATCTTTTAGGTTACCTTTAGGTTTTCTGTCTCTTTACTGATATTTCCATTTTGTTCATTCCTTGTTTTCCCTTCTCCACATTTTTTTTCTTTAGTTCATTGAGCATCTTTCTTTTTTTATTTTTTTTTAAAGATTGTATTTATTTATTTGATGGACAGAGATCACAAGCAGGCAGAACAGCAGGCGGGGGTGGGGGAAGCAGGCTCCCTGCTGAACAGAGAGCCCAGTGTGGGGCTTGATCCCAGGACCCTGAGATCATGATCTGAGCAGTAGGCAGAGGCTTTAACCCACTGAGCCACCCAGGTGCCCCTCTTTGAGCATCTTTAAGACAGTTTTTTCATAGTCTTTATCTAATGGATCCGCCATCAGGTCTTTTTTAGAGACAGTTTTTGTTGGTTTAGTTTTTGCCTTAGAGGGGCAAAAGTTTCCTGTTTCTTTTTATGCCTTATGATTTTTTGTTGAAAACTGGACATTTGAACCTAGTAATGTGGCAATCCTAGAAATAAGATTCACCCCCTTCCCCTAGGTTTGCTGTTTTTTATTATTGTTTTTGTTTTTTTGATTGTTGTAGGCTGTCTCTATGTCAAGGATCACTCTGAAGTATAAATTTAAGTTCTTCTCAGATCCTTTCTGAGGCTTTCCCTGAAAAGGAACAGTAACTTTCTAATTTTCTCCATATATGCAATTATTTTTCAATACCTTAGTCTTTAATATCTGGCTCCTAAAAGGGAAAAAGAAAAATGAGAAGGGGAAAAATTGGTACTGGCTTTTTAAATTCCCTGGAAGTCACTTTAACTAGAAGGGGAGGGGCTTGAAACAATTGGGGGAGGAGCAACAATGATTGCCCATCATTTTGTCTGCATCTTTGTGATAAGGAACATCAATCAGTTTGCAGAGTATGGCTTCCCAATATTTGGAGGACAGGGTTTTTTGCCCCTTTGGCCTGCTAGCTATGTGACACAAGTCTGGGGGTAGGAAATGGGTAGTTCTTACTGTGCTAAGAGCTGAACTTGATTTCAATTTACTGTCCATGCCTTCCCTTGGAGGTTGCAATTCTTCAATAGACTCCACAAAGTTCCAAAATAATATAATATCAGATTCTGCCAAAGAAATTATTGTCTAGGTGGGGAGACAGATTTCCAGTGCTTCCTACTCTGCCATCTTCCCAGAATGGTTAGATGACTTTTTATTCTTGAATGATTGTTAAATCAAGGAACCTGGCCATGATCTCATCTGGAGGTAGAAAATAATTTTAAACAGAGCTAGTTTAACACAGAGGAATTTCTGTTGCTTAGAGGAGTTCAGCTTTTTCTATAAGCAGGTTACCTTAACAAATGTGGCTCTCAAGTTGAAAGGAAGAATTTGATGGGATTTTGAGTGAATATTTAAGGTGGTAGAATTGGTGAGTTGGGGGAATAAGTTCTAGTTTTAGTTCTACTGAGCTGACGTGTTAGTGGGACTTCTGGGCAGAAGTCTCTGGCAGTCACAGGAAATGCAGAACTGGATCCGGAAAAGAAATAAGAGCTAGAGGCAGGGATTTGGGGGAAAATCCATGATAGTCACCTTTTGTCCTCCCACACTACCCTCTGTGCCTTAGTGAGAAGAGTACCAGGTTGAATTAAACAAGGTTCTTTTTTTTTTTTTTAGATTTTACCTTTTACCTATTTATTTGACAGAGAGAGATCACAAGTAGGCAGAGAGGCAGGCAGAGAGAGAGAGAGGAAGCAGGCTCCCCACTGAGCAGAGAGCCCGATGCAGGTCTCGATCCCAGGACCCTGGAATCACGACCTGAGCTGAAGGCACAGGCTTTAACCCACTGAGCCACCCAGGCACCCCTAAACAAGGTTTTGATACAGACAACAATTCTTAGATGAATGTTTGGCTCTTGTACTTAATAACAAATATCTCTACAGTAGAACAAGCTGGTTGATATTAAAAAATATTCTAAGTGAGTTTTCAACCTAACTATCTCTCTGATGAGTCTAGCCATCTCAGGTAAATATTACCTTTTTATGGCTGGTTCATAGTAAAGTCGTAATTTCAGTGACTCAAACCAATCTAGTCCTTAGATTTAACTGAATCAGACAAGACTTCACTCAGGACCAGCAATTACAAAATAAACAAGAACTGGATTGTTAAAGGAAAGAAATATATGCAGAAAAAACTGTTGCAAAGTGGGTCTATATCACCTGATCTATAAAAGGTAAGACATTTATAATAAGCATCATTTTTGGGGAAAAGGTTTAGGTCACAAAAAGAAAGTTAGAGCTAATAATTTAAACAGTTTCTTATGTGATAGAAGTCTACCCATGGAAAGGGATTCATCCAACTGGACAGTGGTCTTGCATAGAACAAATTGGGAAGGTGACCCAAGATGTGTGATTTTAGGCCCAGTTACAGACTTTCACATCCTATTTGCAGCTTTAGTTGGTTAAGAAGGTAATCCTGTCTCTCAGGGCAAATAAGTATAATTGTAACTGGAAAAGAAGAAAGAAAATGTATATTAAAATAAAAAAGACATAATAAACATATTTGGATCTATGATGTTAGTGATTTTCTAATAGTTTTCCAGTCTCTGTACTAATCAATTCTAGAAGCACTGAATCAGTATTTATATATTTTTTAAGGTGTTTAAAGCATTTTTAGAGTCTGGTATACTATAGACTGGTAAGAAATATAATTAATTTTAAAATCAATGTACAAATGTTTGGAGAAATCTTATCTAATACATTAATACTTTTATTATTTGTTAGTTACGTAATAAGCATGGAAATATTTAGAAAAAGTTATTCATTTAAAAATTAATAAAGAGGAAACTAGACAGAGTCAAAATTGCCATGATCATTCTTCTTTGTGTTTAAAACTATCGATCAGGGACATCTGGGTGGCTCAGTTGGTTAAGTGCCTGACTCTTCAGCCCAGGTCTTGATCTCAGGGTTATGAGTTCAAGCCCTGTGTTGGACTTTACACTGGGTATGGAGCCTACCTTAAAATAAATAAATAGGGGCGCCTGGGTGGCTCAGTGGGTTAAAGCATCTGCCTTTGGCTCAGGTCATGATCTCAGGGTCCTGGGATCGAGCCCCACATCGGGCTCTCTGCTCAGCAGGGAGCCTGCTTCCTCCTTTCTCTCTGCCTGCCTCTCTGCCTACTTGTAATCTCTGTCAAATAAATAAATAAGAAATTAAAAAAAATACTGCTACATTAAAAAATAAACAAATAAACAAATAAATAAATAAATAAATAAGTAAAATAAAGTCATCTATCAACAATTAAGAACCTAGTTAAATACAACAAAGTTAACCTGATCTCTGTGTCTTAGGATGGCACAATGATCCTTTTCCAAGACTGAGTGTCAGAATCAGGGCCCTTCAGTCTCTCCTGGCTTACTTTTCCTGGGATAGAGCCCTTTCCTTTCCCTGGACCCTAGCTTTCTTTATCATCGGTAGCCCCACCCTCGCCTTTAGAATGTGTTTCTTTTCTTGCAGTAGAAAAGAAAACACATTTCTCTCTGACTCCTTTTTTGAATTTTCTGAAATGTTCAGAAGGGAGCTTGTTGATATTAAGACTTTATAAAATGGGTAGTATAGTTGTTAGTGTAGCTTGTCCATGCATGTTTGCATCTCTGTAAACCAGTAATGTTTTCTGGGATTCCATCGAAAGCAAGGGAAAAGAAGAGAGCCTGAAACTAAGCAGCGTGAAAAGGGAAAAGCTATAGTGCAGAATAACTCCTGAGGTACCTGATGGGCTCCCTCCATGGGAAGCTCTAATCTGTGGTGCTCTCCAGCCCTGCAGAGGTTGGGTGGGCAGGGGAGGGATGGACGAGAAAGGCCATGTCATAGGTCCTTCGTCTGCCTCCCTGGATGTCAGTGGTGCTGAAAGCAGCCCAGAGGAAGTCAGACAAGCAAAATGTTTGTTCAGGTGTCTGCTCAGATGATGAAAAGAAGCAGGGTAACATGAAAAAGGATGAAACCAGTTTGAGAAGACCCTTTTAGACATATGGAAAGATAAAATAGTGAGAAAGTAACAAAGTACACATGTTCTCTCAATTAATAGCAGAGCCAGGGACTGGGGTTTTTTCTCTCTCAAGTCAATTTTTTTTTTTCCTCCAGAGGAGTTCCAGGGGGGCCAGAGAATGACTGCCTATTCCATCTATAGACTTTCAGTGAATCTCTCTGTTTTTGTCTCACACTTTTTTTTCTGCTTGCTGTAGTGCCTGGATTTTTTTTTTTTTTTTTTTTTTTTTTTAGTCTAGAGCATTTCCCACATTAACATGCTCTACAACAGGGGTTGGAAAACTATGGTTCATGGGTCAAATAGGACCAGTCATCTCTTTTGTGTAGTTTGGGAGAGTTGAGGATAGTTTTCACATTTTATTTTTTTGTCTTTCAAATATGTAATATATAAATATATGTGCTCTCAAACTACATATAATCATAGAGATAAATTTTCAGTTTCATTGAGATATGATTTTATTGAGATATAACTGGCATACAGTATATATATAATAGAGTATAAGGTTGAGGTTCTACAACATGATGCCTTAACTTACATATGTTGTGAAGTGATTACCACCATAAGTTTGGTGAATATCCATCACCTCATATAGTCACAAAAAAGTGTTTTTTCCTTGTGATGAGAACTTTTAGGACCTATTCTCTTAGTAACTTTCAAATATACCCTATCGCAGTGTTAATGATAGCCATTATGTTGTATATAGTACGTTCTTGGTACTTATTCATCTTCTAACAGAAGATTTATACCCTCTGATCACCTTCATCTAATTTCCCAAAATGTAATTTTAAATTACATTTTAGCATTTGTATTTTTAAATGGAATTCTGATAAATTTGAAATTAATAATACTTAGCACTCCTACGTTCATATCTCATGTGGCACTATTACTCAGGTTGCAAGATTCACAATAACAAAAAAAAAGTAAATTCTGCAGGGAGTGACAGTATGGATAACATGGAGGACATTATGCTAAGTGACATGAGGAGGTCGTGGAAAGATGAATACCGCATGACTTCACTTATAACAGATATCTAAAATAATCAAATTCAGGGGGTCCCTGGCTGTCTCAGTTCGTAGAGCATATGACTCTGGATATCGGGGTTGTGAGTTTGAGCTCCATGTTGGGTGTAGAGTTTACTTAAAAAAAAAAAGTCAAATTCATAAAGTTCATAGAATCAAAAAGCCGACTGCTGGTTGCCAAGGTCTGGGAGGGAAGGGAAATGGAGATTTACTAATCAAAGGACATAAAGTTTCAGTTAAGCAAAATGAATAAGCTCTAGAGTTCTACTGTACAACGCTGTACCTATAAACAATAATGTGTTGCATTCTTAAAAATTTGTTGAGGTTAGATATCATATTAAAAAAGATTAAAAATAATAAATTTTTAATCTTAAGTCTTAAATCATAATCTTAATCTTAAATCATATTAAATAGGATTAAAAATATATAAAATAATAACATGTCCAGAAGAACCATGGCAGAGGGGAAGACAGTAGACTATAGGGCTCATGATCCCAGTTATTCGAAAGATTTGGAGGATCTCCGTTTTTTAAATGCTAGAAGTGTTTCCAAAAGTCTTTTGGAGAGATGGTCTATGAAAGTAAACTTCTTGGACAAATGTATGGAAATGAGGTATACCAAATTGCTCTATTGGAGATTCAGAATATTCATGAGCAAAGTAAATGATCTCAGAAGGGTTTGCATTAAATATTTTTTGTTTATTTTTTAGCCCAATTAAAAAATTTTTATTTATTGTTTTGCCTGTATAATATTTGTCAACATTTTAAGGAATTAGTATTCTGTGGGATATACTTTGGCAAATGTTATTGCCCATTTTTATCTATACAGCTAGGTTTCAAATTATGGTTACACTGTACCGCGAAGAAAAAAACTCTTTATGTTAGCTACAACAAATCTCATCTTTTCCCTGAGCTTTATCTTTTATCTATCTTTTTATCCTTTCCTAAGGAGGAAAACAGATTGACTTAATCTGTTGTCTGGGATAAATAAAGGTCAATATGATATTAGGAGGGTTTTTTGGCACTTCTTCGGGAAAGATATTTAATTGGTTTCTTTCTTTCTTTCTTTTTTTTCCTTTTTAAAGATTTTATTTATTTATTTGACAGACAGAGATCACAAGTAGGGAGAGAGGCAGGCAGAGAGAGGCTGGTGGGGGGGCAGGTGGTGGGAAACAGGCTCCCTGCTGAGCAGAGACCCTGATGTGGGGCTTGATCCCAGGACCCAGAGATCATGACCTGAGCTGAAGGCAGATGCTTAAGCTACTGAGCTACCCAGGTGCTCCTTACTTGGTTTCTTGGATGGCCTTCTCCCTTGGCTTCTTCTCTCTGGAGGCATCCAGGTGTGTAAGGAAGAGGTTCCCTGGCTCATGCTGGTCCTGGAGTAATATCTTGTGGCTGACTGGGTGCTGCTGGCCCCGTTATAGGCAGTCTACAACTACCGTCATTTAATTTGTTCTCTCTGCAAGGATCCGTTAGTGCTCCTGGCTGACCTGGCCTCACTTTGCTCCTGGTTGACTTCCTTGGCCTTCGTCCAGCTTCGTGCCCCAGCAGCTACTAACCCTCCTCTGTGAGGTCACCTTGCTCTGCCCTGTAGGCCCCTTGGCAGGCCCACTGTCCCTTGGCTACACAAATGCAGGAACTGGGGAGGTTTGAGAAAACTCATCCTTGGAACCTTCCCTTTCTGCATATACTGCATAGCCAAGGAGCTGTGTTTGCATGTGAGATTGTTGTATTTGGGGGAAAGGGAACAACTTGAAAGATGCTCTTTCCCCAGACTCTTCCATTAAAAAACAAATGGGTTACTATAGCCCATATCTTTATCATTGATTTTATCTTCACTTATATAATGCACATCTCCCTGATGTCCAGGGAGGAGAAATGGGGAGACACAAGTTTTATGGCTTCAAATATCTTTCTCTCTTTTCTGTTTCCAGGCCAGAAGCTGCCAGATGTCTTTTTAAATTTCTTCTTCATTATGTCTTCCCTCTTCTATACTAGCTATTGGTAGGGGTTTGGGACATCCCTCCACATAAGTAAATCCTACATTTTAAGTCCTTCAGCCTACTCTTTGCTCAGGTAACATCCTATTGAACAAGGTTGTTAACTTGCTGCATATCTAATTTGTACGTAGAGTGCCCAAAACTGACTTTCTCTTTGTCCTTTCTTTACATTTCTTATGTACGGATTTAAATTTCCCATAGGCAGATGTGTACCCAGTGTGAAATACGGTTTACTTAAGAAGGCAAAAGAACTAAGCACATTTGTAAAATGTAAACCATTATTTCCATTACCCATCAGCTTTTACACAGATCTTATTCTAGCTGGTCAATAGTTTTCCATACTTCTTTGATATACCTACCTCTTGAGTTTCCTCCTCTTGACTGCTCCTTTATTTTTCAAGCTCATCAACTTTTTTTTTTAAACTTTTTAATTTATTTACTTGACAGAGATCACAAGTAGGCAGAGAGATAGGCAGAGAGAGAGAGAGGGGAGGATGCAGGCTCCTTGCTGAGCAGACAGCTCGATGCGGGGCTCAATCCCAGGACCCTGAGATCATGACCTGAGCCGAAGGCAGAGGCTTTGACCCACTGAGCTGCCAGATGCCCCAAGCTCATCACCTTTTGCACTTCTATGAAATGTCATCTCTTTCACAAATTCTATCTTCAGGTCACTGTTCCTCTTACCTTCATACTAGGTGATTATAATCATACTAATTCTTTTAATTGCTAAGTACGCACCCATGTCCCACATCTGTGATCTAGCCAGAAACTTGTATTCAGTTGGTCTGAAGGTTCCTCAAAGTCAACCTGAATTCACCCTCCAGCTAACAATTTCTTCTCTTACATGTGTCATCTCATTTAAGGGCAGGGTGATACAGCAAGTTCCTTCATTCAGGTTCTCACATGGGCTATTCCAATAATTTTCTGAAGTATCTTTCTGCCATTTCCCCCTTCATTTCTGTGTCACTGTTAGAGTGCTCTTTTAAGATCCTCCCCCATCTCCTGTTTTTGTCTTGCCTGACATCTGGCCATCCCCATATACTTGTTTTCCTCCACTCAGTTTTCTGGCAGTTCTTGGAATGCTTCCTGCTGTCTCATGCCCAGCTACTTTTACACAAGTGATTCCTCTTCTTGGTCATCCTTCTCTCCTGTATCCAAAGAGCTAATTTCTACCTAGGCTTTATGAATGAGATCCTGCTTCTTCCTCTAGGAATTCATCTCTTAAAATCCCAGCCTGAATAAGGCTGTCTTCTTCTGTGCTCCTTCATGCATACCTTTTATTTACACACTCTTGTGGAACCATCATGTGTATCTTAATAATATTATCTCCCTTTTTTCTTTCAATTCATTTGGGAGCAGAAATATACCTAGTTGATTTCTTTGTCCTTAGTGCCTTGATAGAGCCAGATACCCAGTAGGGCTCTGTAGATGTTTTTTAATATGAATGGAGGAAGTCAAATAGAATAAAGACTTATCTTAAAGATAAGAGGTCATTGGATTTGCCTAGTTGAATGTCTCTGGTGACCTTGGAGAGAGGGGCTTCAATAAATATTTAGCTTTCACAGCCTGGGCCCTGAGATGTTTATAAGAAAGGCTGCATAATTGAACACCAGCCTTAGCTCTCTCTGCAATACTTTAAGATAGAAAGAAAAGCTGTTAAGAGCCTCTCAAAGTGAACTGTGGAACAATTAGAATGACAAAGATATGAGTGATTTGGGTGAATATGGCTTTTAGTCACAAAAAAGACAGCCAAACCCATCTGCTTCAATAAAATCCAGAGCAAAACCTTTGTAATCAGTCTGAAAACACCCAAGGCTTGTTTTCCTTTCTAGGGAAAAGTAAAAAACAATTTAGCAGCTAGATACTTTATCATTTGAACAGTACTTAATCTTTCATTTTTTGAGTTACATTAAAATCCACATACAAAGCTACAGTTCTTTCCTTCATGACAGACATCCCTGGACACAGTGGGGGAACAGCTGAAACTCATGGTGATGCCCCTCACTCTGCCTGGATTCTGTGTGATGACCCTCACTCTGCCTGGTTTCTGTGTAAACCCCCAGCCCCTCCTTGCAACATCCCCACTCACTTTTCCAACAGACTTCTAGTACCCCAGTTGCTCAGTGTGGACTATATAAGAGACTGTCAGCAACCAAATAAAAAATTCCAACTGGGGGGCACCTGGGTGGCTCAGTGGGTTAAGCCGCTGCCTTCGGCTCAGGTCATGATCTCAGGGTCCTGGGATCGAGTCCCACATCGGGCTCTCTGCTCAGCAAGAAGCCTGCTTCCCCCTCTCTCTCTGCCTTCCTCTCCGTCTACTTGTGATCTCTCTCTGTCAAATAAATAAATAAAATCTTAAAAAAAAAAAATTCCAACTGGAACATGAAGGCCCTAGGCAGGCCATACCATGGTGACTAGGAGTCAGGAGATAATAAATGACTTTCAATTTCTAGTCACTCAGGATAGAAGGCTGGTCAAGGCTACTGGAGACTTTGGGGAGTGTATAGAGCAGGTCAAGGATGTACTTAACACAGAAAGGGGTATTTCAAAAATTGTGCTCACAACCAGACTTGGAAGCCCAAAATAGCAGTAACCAGAGATGACTTGAATTAATTTTGGGGAAGGGTATGGTGAGTGAGGAGGCCTATGGCTTGGGGTTCTCTAGAGAAATAGAACACACACACACACACACACACACACACACACACACACACACACCACACAGATTATTTTAATGAACTGGTTCATGCAACTGTGGGCCTGGCAAATCTGAAATTTGTAGGGCAGGCTGGCAGGCTGGAGACTCAGGGTGTATTGATTTTTCAGTCCTGAGTTTAAATTTCCACAGGTCAGCAGCCTGGAAACTAAAGCAGGGTTTTTATACTGTAGTCTTGAGAGAGAATTCCTTCTTCTTTAAGAAAACTCAGTGTTTCGTCTTAAAGCCTTCAGCTGATTAGATGAGGCCCATGCACATTATGGGAGGGAGGATAACCTTTATTCAAAGCCCACCGACTGTAAATGTTAATCACACATCTAAAACATAATTTCACAGCAATATCTAGAATAGTGTTTGATCAAAAAGTTGGGCATCATAGCCTAGCGAAACTGACACATAAAGTTAACCACCCTAATGACAAAAAAGAGGGACAGTGAAGCTCCAGATAAGGAGCTAGAGCTAGAGCAGTGGCCTGAGAAGGGCCATAGATAAACTCAGTCTGTGACTGGAGGGAAGTAGGACATGTCGGGTTAGTCAGGGCTGGGGAACATGAGATACAAGTTATACCTATAGTGAACTTGGCTCCATGCTGCCTCTTCTGACTTAGTTTCACCCACTGAGTGATGGTACAGTTGATGCAGGTTTCCATTGCAGGCCTTGCTCAAGTGAGCAGAGGCTAAGATTTTGCTTCCCTTGTTTCTCCAGTAAAATGTACCTATCCTAAAAATCTCATTTTAGAGGATGCTTACTTAGTGGTGGCTTAGCCAAGTTTTGGCAACCTAATAGCTTAAAATAGTAAATTCCAACCTTTTGTTAACAAAAATAAAAATAAAAATAAAAATAAATTATAAGCTTCTTTGATTGAAGGCAGTTGGGAAAACTCATGCCTGGGTCCAGGTACCTCTGTAGTACCTTTATTTGCTTGAAAAGTATCTCCTGCATAAAACTTTGAAAGTATCCTCATAGTCCTTCCCACCAGTGACACATTTTCTTTTTGTACTGTACTAGCTACAAACCTGTTATTTCTTTTTTTTTTATTAGAAGATTTTATATATTTATTTGAGAGAGAGAGCACGAGCAGAGGGAGAGGAAGAAGCAGACCCCTCTGAGCAGAGAGCCTGACATGGGGCTCCATCCCAGGACCCTGGGATCATGACCTGAGCCAAAGGCAGATGCTTAACCAACTAAGCTACCCAGGTGCCCCTAACCTATTATTTCTTAACTCATGCCCATCCTTCTATACGTGGCTCTGTGATAATCAGGCTAAGAGTCTGCAAACTACATTTTCAAACTCTCTTGCAGCTTCAATGGGAGGAACTGATTAGAGACTGGAAAGCCAGTGACAAGTAGAAGAGACCTTCATGTTGTGTCCAAGTCCTATAAGCATACTTCCAGTGGCAGAAGCTGCAGGAACAGCAGACAGCTCTAGCTCCTGCATTTTTTGGTATGCTCAGTAATGGCTGCAAATATCCCCTTTAGAGATATAAGCACCAGATGTGTAGTACCTTCCCTGAGTACTGAGAAATGGCCCCCGAGCAGCTTCAACTCAGAGCTTTGAGCATCATTAAGAGGCATGCACAGCCCCTCCAGTGTCCAAGGATTAGATGGGAAGGGCACTCTCAGAGATATGGCACTAACAGTTCAAGGAGGCCCCGAGGAATGCAAGATCAGGTGAGCAGTAACTTCCTTAAAGTCAGCCATTGTGGCACTCTCCTCAGGAGTCCAAGCACTGGATCACAGTGTTGTCTCAGAGGTCTACATGCCAGCTGTGTGGGACCCTTCCCTACCCAGAGATCTGTGTACCAGCTGGGGCTCTGCTTCACTGGTCAGAACTAAAGCCAGCTCCATGGTAGCCCCTCTTCTGAGCTCCTGGGATCTGGCAACACCTCTCTTTTCATTTTTGTTCTTACAGCCCTAGAGATGGTGGCTACCTCCCAGAGTTACCTCAAAGTCCAATTTTTGTTCTATTAGCTTTCCAGCTCCTTTCATACTCTTTTGCCTTGATTAAACTTGCTGTGTTTGAAGCAACTAATTTGGGTTTCCTTTCAAGTCTGGACCCTGAACCATGCATGTATCTCCCTTTCCCACTGTAGTAGCTGGAATGTTCTAGGATTATTGCCTTTAGGGTAGGACAACAATTAGGGTAGGATTTCTGTCAAGTCCAGAAAGAGAGAAAGTTTAGGGATTAATGGAGTTTTTAAAAATGTTCTTTTGAATCCCAAGACAGACAATAATTTTGAGCTTTAAGAGCTTGAATTTTGGTTTCTCAAAAGAATTTTGGTTTCTCAAAAGCAGAGCTCTCAGGTCATTGTTTTTTTTTGTTTTGTTTTGTTTTTGGTCCTAAACCATAAGTACTCTTTTCTTTTTCTCCTAGACTATATAAATATTCTGAATGGTGGGGAAGAAGCATAAATTGTCAGAAACTTAAGATACGTGGCAGTTATTCACGTTTTCCGAAGAGTGGCCCTGTTTCTTGCCCCTCTCCTTTCAGATGAGCCATCAGTAGCAGTGGGAATCTGAGTACAGAGAGAAGTGTAGCTTCTTCTTGCCTGGAAAGCACTGCATTGGATTTCCTGTGTGGGGACAGCAGAGTGAGACAATCAATGTGGACAGTAAATACAAAGGGCCTCAATATGAGGCACTGAGGGGTCCCAAGACCACTGCATCAGGTTTTCTGCCACTCCAGGCTGAGAAAGAGATTGGGCCAAACTATGGTGGCCTAGAGTTGTTGCTTTTGGTAGAAATACAGTGGAAGATGTCATCAGAGTCTGCCCAAAAGTATGGGCATTTGTGTAGATGCCAGAGCAGAGAAAAAAATGACTGTGTCCAAAGGCCATTGGGTGCTAGTGTAGAACGTGAATCCAGCCTGTACAGGTAATCTGCCCGAAAAGTGAATCCAATTCCTAGGACAGGGAATTCAGGACATGTAGAGGATCCAACCTGGACAGAGTTCAGTGTGGACAAATGCCCCATCCTTATGCCATGATACTAGATAGTCTCTGCCTCCAGAACTTACAAGTTCCTAAGTGGGGAGAAAAATGGTGATGAGGATCCTATATTACCTTTTAACTAAACTTTATTGAATTTTTAACTGGAATGCTTAAACTTTAGCAAAATTGACCTAGATTATATTATCTTTCATTAGATGGAATGGGGCTGGAAGGAAATTATTATATTATAATTTATTTAAATTATTTATATTAACATATAATGTATTATTGGCCCCAGGGATACAGGTCTGTGAATCATCAGGCTTACACATTTCACAGCACTCCTCATAGAATATATCCTCCCCAGTGTTTAACCCAACCACCCTATCTCTACCCCCCAACCCCCAGCAACCCTCAGTTTGTTTTGTGAGATTAAGAGTCTCTTATGAGGAAATTATATTAATATTAAGGAATATATAGCAATGTTGCTTTTTGCATGTCTGAACACATGGGCATCTATACCACTTGATAAGTTTAGAGTATCCCTCCTTTACAAGGAAGTGCTAGTCAAAGACATTTTTAGGCAGGGGGTACTTTTTCCTGTATGAAAGAGAAGAATAGTTTTGTGACTAGGACCAGAAATGATGTTTCGTTGCTTGCAATACAAAACAGAGCAAAGGAATCATGAAGTTTCTAAGTTTGCTCCTCAATTAAAAAGAAAAAGAAGAGGGGGGAGGAGTCAAGATGGCGGAGAGGTAGCAGGCTGAGACTACTTCGGGTAGTGGGAGATCAGCTAAATAGCTTATCTAAAGATTGCAAACACCTACAAATCCAACGGGAGATTGAAGAGAAGAAGAACAGCAACTCTAGAAACAGAAAATCAACCACTTTCTGCAAGGTAGGACTGGCGGAAAAGTGAATCCAAAGCGACGGGAAGATAGACCGCGGGGGGAGGGGCCGGCTCCCGGCAAGCGGCGAGAGCAACGGAGCACAAAATCGGGACTTTTAAAAGTCTGTTCCGCTGAGGGACATTGCTCCAGAGGCTTAACCGGGGTGAAGCCCAGGCGGGGTCAGCGCGGCCTCAGGTCCCGCAGGGTCGCAGAAGGATCGGGGGTGTCTGAGTGTCACAGAGCTTACCGGTATTAGAACGGGGAAGCCAGCTACAGAGACAGAGCCAAGGAGTGACTCTCAGCTCGGGGTTGCCTTGAACTGGTCACAGGCTCGGTCAGCTCGGAGCGCGGCCAGAGGCCAGGGTGACGGGAGTCATTGGGCACTGTTCTCTGAGGGCGCACTGAGGAGTGGGGCCCCGGTCTCTCGGCTCCTCCGGGCCGAAGACCGGGAGGCCGCCATCTTCATTCCCGCCCTCCAGACTCTACAGAAAGCCCTCAGGGAACAAAAGCTCCCGAAAGCAAACCCGAGCGGATTACTCAGCGTGGCCCAGGGTAAGGGCGGTGCAATTCCGCCTGGGGCAAAGACGCTTGAGAATCACTACAACAGGCCCCGCCCCCAGAAGATCAATGGGAAACCAAGCCAGGACCAAGTTCACCTACCGAGGAGTGCAGTTTCAATACCAAGGAGAGCGGCGGAATTCCAGAGGAGAAGAAAGCAAAGCACGGAACTCATGGCTATCTCCCCATGATTTTTTAGCCTTGCAGTTAATTTAATTTTTTTTTCTTTTTTCTTTTTTTTTCTTTTTCAATTTTTTTTCTTTTTCTCTTCTTCTGCTAAATTTTTTTAACTTTTACCATTTTCTTTTTTAACGTTTTTTAAATAGTTTATCTAATATATATATATTTTTTTCCTCTTTTTATATTTTTTCATTATCGGCTTTCTTTTTTTTAAATAGTTTCTTTTTTTTTTTTCTTTTTGAACCCCTTTTTATCCCCTTTCTCCTCTCTCACAATGTGGGATCTCTTCTGATTTGGCTAAAGCATATTTTCCTGGGGTTGTTGCCACCCTTTTAGTATTTTAATTGCTCCTTCATAAACTCTTATCTGGACAAAATGACAAGGCGGAAAAATTCACCACAAAAAAAAGAACAAGAGGCAGTACCAAAGGCTAGGGACCTAATCAATAGAGACATAGGTAATATGTCAGATATAGAGTTCAGAATGACGATTCTCAAGGTTCTAGCCGGGCTTGAAAAAGGCATGGAAGATATTAAAGCAACCCTCTTGGGAGATATAAACGCCCTTTCTGGAGAAATAAAAGAACTAAAATCTAACCAAGTTGAAATCAAAAAAGCTATTAATGAGGTGCAATCAAAAATGGAGGCTCTCACTGCTAGGATAAATGAGGCAGAAGAAAGAATTAGCGATATAGAAGACCAAATGACAGAGAATAAAGAAGCTGAGCAAAAGAGGGACAAACAGCTACTGGACCACGAGGGGAGAATTTGAGAGATAAGTGACACCATAAGACGAAACAACATTAGAATAATTGGGATTCCAGAAGAAGAGGAAACAGAGGAGCAGAAGGTATATTGGAGAGAATTATTGGAGAGAATTTCCCCAATATGGCAAAGGGAACAAGCATCAAAATTCAGGAGGTTCAGAGAACCCCCCTCAAAATCAATAAGAATAGGTCCACACCCCGTCACCTAATAGTAAAATTTACAAGTCTTAGTGACAAAGAAAAGATCCTGAAAGCAGCCCGGGAAAAGAAGTCTGTAACGTACAATGGTAAAAATATTAGATTGGCAGCAGACTTACCCACAGAGACCTGGCAGGCCAGAAAGAGCTGGCATGATATATTCAGAGTACTAAACAAGAAAAACATGCAGCCAAGAATACTATATCCAGCTAGGCTATCATTGAAAATAGAAGGAGAGATTAAAAGCTTCAGGACAAACAAAAACTGAAAGAATTTGCAAATACCAAACCAGCTCTACAGGAAATATTGAAAGGGGTCCTCTAAGCAAAGAGAGACCCTAAAAGTAGTAGATCAGAAAGAAACAGAGACAATATACAATAACAGTCACCTTACAGGCAATACAATGGCACTAAATTCATATCTCTCAATACTTACCCTGAATGTTAATGGGCTAAATGCCCCAATCAAAAGACACAGGGTATCAGAATGGATAAAAAACCAAAACACATCTATATGTTGCCTACAAGAAACTCATCTTAAACCCGAAGACACCTCCAGGTTTAAAGTGAGGGGGTGGAAAAGAATTTACCATGCTAATGGACATCAGAAGAAAGCAGGAGTGGCAATCCTTATATCAGATCAATTAGATTTTAAGCCAAAGACTATAATAAGAGATGAGGAAGGACACTATATCATACTCAAAGGAACTGTCCAACAAGAAGATCTAACAATTTTAAATATCTATGCCCCTAACGTGGAAGCAGCCAACTATATAAACAAATTAATAACAAAATCAAAGAAACACATCGACAAGAATACAATAATAGTAGGGGATTTTAACACTCCCCTCACTGAAATGGACAGATCATCCAAGCAAAAGATCAACAAGGAAATCAAGGCCTTAAATGACACACTGGACCAGATGGACATCACAGATATATTCAGAACATTTCATCCCAAAGCAACAGAATACACATTCTTCTCTAGTGCACATGGAACATTCTCCAGAATAGATCACATTCTTGGTCCTAAATCAAGTCTCAACCGGTATCAAAAGATTGGGATCATTCCCTGCATATTTTCAGACCACAATGCTCTGAAGCTAGAACTCAATAACAAGAGGAAATTTGGAAAGAACCCAAATACATGGAGACTAAACAGCATCCTTCTAAAGAATGAATGGGTCAACCAGGAAATTAAAGAAGAATTGAAAAAATTTATGGAAACAAATGATAATGAAAACACAACAGTTCAGAATCTGTGGGACACAACAAAGGCAGTCCTGAGAGGAAAATATATAGCGGTACAAGCCTTTCTCAAGAAACAAGAAAGGTCTCAGGTACACAACCTAACCCTACACCTAAAGGAGCTGGAGAAAGAACAAGAAAGAAACCCTAAACCCAGCAGGGGAAGAGAAATCATAAAGATTAGAGCAGAGATCAATGAAATAGAAACCAAAAAAACAATGGAACAAATCAACGAAACTAGGAGCTGGTTCTTTGAATGAATTAATAAGATTGATAAACCCCTGGCCAGACATATCAAAAAGAAAAGAGAAAGGACCCAAATAAATAAAATCATGAATGAAAGAGGAGAGATCACAACGAACACCAAAGAAATACAGACAATTATAAGAACATACTATGAGCAACTCTACGCCAACAAATTTGACAATCTGGAAGAAATGGATGCATTCCTAGAGACATATAAACTACCACAACTGAACCAGGAAGAAATAGAAAGCCTGAACAGACCCATAACCAGTAAGGAGATTGAAACAGTCATCAAAAATCTCCAAAGAAACAAAAGCCCAGGGCCAGACGGCTTCCCGGGGGAATTCTACCAAACATTTAAAGAAGAACTAATTCCTATTCTCCTGAAACTGTTCCAAAAAATAGAAATGGAAGGAAAACTTCCAAACTCATTTTATGAGGCTGGCATCACCTTGATCCCAAAACCAGACAAGGATCCCATCAAAAAAGAGAACTACAGACCAATATCCTTGATGAACACAGATGCAAAAATTCTCGCCAAAATACTAGCCAATAGGATTCAACAGTACATTAAAAGGATTATTCACCACGACCAAGTGGGATTTATTCCAGGGCTGCAAGGTTGGTTCAACATCCGCAAATCAATCAATGTGATACAACACATTAATAAAAGAAAGAACAAGAACCATATGATACTCTCCATAGATGCTGAAAAAGCATTTGACAAAGTACAGCATCCCTTCCTGATCAAAACTCTTCAAAGTGTAGGGATAGATGGCACATACCTCAATATTATCAAAGCCATCTATGAAAAACCCACCGCAAATATCATTCTCAATGGAGAAAAACTGAAGGCTTTTCCGCTAAGGTCAGGAACACGGCAGGGATGTCCGTTATCACCACTGCTATTCAACATAGTACTAGAAGTCCTAGCCTCAGCAATCAGACAACAAAAGGAAATTAAAGGCATCCAAATCGGCAAAGAAGTCAAACTATCACTCTTTGCAGATGATATGATACTATATGTGGAAAACCCAAAAGACTCCACTCCAAAACTGCTAGAACTTGTGCAGGAATTCAGTAAAGTGTCAGGATATAAAATCAATGCACAGAAATCAGTTGCATTTCTCTACGCCAACAACAAGACAGAAGAAAGAGAAATTAAGGAGTCCATCCCATTTACAATTGCACCCAAAACTATAAGATACCTAGGAATAAACCTAACCAAAGAGACTAAGAATCTATACTCAGAAAACTATAAAGTACTCATGAAAGAAATTGAGGAAGACACAAAGAAATGGAAAAATGTTCCATGCTCCTGGATTGGAAGAATAAATATTGTGAAAATGTCTATGCTACCTAAAGCAATCTACACATTTAATGCAATTCCTATCAAAGTACCATCCATTTTTTTCAAAGAAATGGAACAAATAATCCTAAAATTTATATGGAACCAGAAAAGACCTCGAATAGCCAAAGGAATATTGAAAAAGAAAGCCAAAGTTGATGGCATCACAATTCCGGACTTCAAGCTCTATTACAAAGCTGTCATCATCAAGACAGCATGGTACTGGCACAAAAACAGACACATAGATCATGGAACAGAATAGAGAGCCCAGAAATAGACCCTCAACTCTATGGTCAACTCATCTTCGACAAAGCAGGAAAGAATGTCCAATGGAAAAAAGACAGCCTCTTCAATAAATGGTGTTGGGAAAATTGGACAGCCACATGCAGAAAAATGAAATTGGATCTTCCTTACACCACACACGAAAATAGACTCAAAATGGATGAAGGATCTCAATGTGAGAAAGGAATCCATCAAAATCCTTGAGGAGAACACAGGCAGCAACCTCTTCGACCTCAGCCGCAGCAACATCTTCCTAGGAACATTACCAAAGGCAAGGGAAGCAAGGGCAAAAATGAACTATTGGGATTTTATCAAGATCAAAAGCTTTTGCACAGCAAAGGAAACAGTGAACAAAACCAAAAGACAACTGACAGAATGGGAGAAGATATTTGCAAATGACATATCAGATAAAGGGCTAGTGTCCAAAATCTATAAAGAACTTAGCAAACTCAACACCCAAAGAACAAATAATCCAATCAAGAAATGGGCAGAGGACATGAACAGACATTTCTGCAAAGAAGACATCCAGATGGCCAACAGACACATGAAAAAATGCTCCATATCACTCGGCATCAGGGAAATACAAATCAAAACCACCATGAGATATCACCTCACACCAGTCCGAATGGCTAAAATTAACAAGTCAGGAAATGACAGATGCTGGCAAGGATGCGGAGAAAGGGGAACCCTCCTACACTGTTGGTGGGAATGCAAGCTGGTGCAACCACTCTGGAAAACAGCATGGAGGTTCCTCAAAATGTTGAAAATAGAACTACCCTATGACCCAGCAATTGCACTGCTGGGTATTTACCCTAAAGATACAAACGTAGTGATCCGAAGGGGCACGTGCACCCGAATGTTTATAGCAGGAATGTCTACAATAGCCAAACTATGGAAAGAACCTAGATGTCCATCTACAGACGAATGGATAAAGAAGATGTGGTATATATACACAATGGAATACTATGCAGCCATCAAAAGAAATGAAATCTTGCCATTTGCGACGACGTGGATGGAACTAGAGAGTATCATGCTTAGCGAAATAAGTCAATCGGAGAAAGACAACTATCATATGATCTCCCGGATATGAGGGAGAGGAGATGCAACATGGGGGGTTGAGGGGGTAGGAGAAGAGTAAATGAAACAAGATGGGATTGGGAGGGAGACAAACCATAAGTGACTCTTGATCTCGCAGAACGGGCTGAGGGTTGATGGGGGGAGGGGGTTGGGAGAGGGGGGTGGGGTTGTGGATATTGGGGAGGGTGTGTGCTGTGGTGAGTGCTGTGAGGTGTGTAGACCTGGCGATTCGCAGACCTGTACCCCTGGGGATAAAAATATATGTTTATAAAGCTGTTTAAAAAACAAAAAAGAAAAAGAAAAAAGAAAGGATGAATACCCAAGTTTTGTAGCAACATGGACGGGACTGGAAGAGATTATGCTAAGTGAAATAAGTCAAACAGAGAGAGTCAATTATCATATGGTTTCACTTATTTGTGGAGCATAACAAATAGCATGGAGGACAAGGGGAGATGGAGAGGAGAAGGGAGTTGAGGGAAATTGGAAGGGGAGGTGAACCATGAGAGACTATGGACTCTGAGAAACGATCTGAGAATTTTGAAGGGGTGGGGGGTGGGAGGTTGGGGGCACCAGGTGGTGGGTATTGTAGAGGGCACGGATTGCATGGAGCACTGGGTGTGGTGCAAAAATAGTGAATACTGTTATGCTGAAAAAATAAAAAAATAAATTAAAAAAAAAATGAAAAAGAAGAGAAACAACTGGAGGCATCCAATATAATCTAGGAGGCCAAAAACATAAACCCAAAGCTACTTTTGAGTTACTTTTGAAAGTCCTCAGTTCAAGAATTTTTCTTCTTTTGAAGAAAATATTTTTGTCTACTTAGGTAACATAACTATGCAGTATTTTCGAGTTCCCATGTCATTTTAGATGTTAGACATTATGAAGTTAGATTCTAAAGAAAAAATTCTCAATGGAAATCAGTTGTAATACTGTGTGATGAGAGGACTCTTAGTCAAAAGCAATAGATTTGGTCTAATGTAACAATCAGTGAGTGGGATCTTGCTTTATGTCAGGTGTTGTACTGGACATTTTGAGGTAAAAACCCTTGCCTTGAATTGCCCAGAGCTTGGCAAATTTTGGCAGATATGGGATTGAGGAAAATATTATTGATTGAAGAAAAAAACTGTATACTCATAGCAAACCAGCTTTGGATGAAAAAAACAAGTCTTACTGAGTTATACTATGTGAAAGTTTCTTAATAATTTTTCTTTAATTTAAAAGGAAGAATTCAAGTATCTATGGATAAATACAAAAGTATTTTTAATTGTAATGACTCAGAAATGGAAATGTTAAGAAGCATTAAGATTAGAACAGCCATCATTAGGTATTTCACTGATTCATAATAACCAGCATCAGTCTCAGTGTTGATGCATTGTGTGTGAAAAACTATGAGTAAGTTTTGATCAATGCACATTTGATTGATACAATAATTGCACCCAAATACCCATTTACAAATAGCATCGTTATAATAGAACTTCATTTAGAAATGAACTTCTACTAAAAATTCAATTCATTTTCACAATCATTTCTTTAGCAACTATTACATATATCTGAGGTTCCAAGCAAGATGCTTTTATGGATGTTATAATGAGTAAAGCATGGCCTCAATTTTTAAAGATGAGGTCAGGGACATTTTCTGTCTTCGTACCCACTGTATTCCAGCCTTTAGATAGTTCTTAATACATAATTGACATTCAGCTCAAGCTACATATGTTATAAGTTATGATGTGAAGCTTTATATGTGAAGTACTTCAAGCAGAAAGTGGAATTAGGTCATAGAAGTGTGGGGCAGCAAAACAAATATCTTACCTTGCTTTTGTCTAACCACATTGAAACCTGAAGATAAAGTGTGTGCACTCACGTGTGCTTGCACACAGTCACTGTATTTCACTCTATTTTTTTATTTTTATTTATTTATTTTTTAAAGATTTTATTTATTTATTTGAGACAGAGAGTATGAGGAGGGGGAGGGTCAGAGGGAGAAGCAGACTCCCCGCCAAGCAGGGAGCCCGATACGGGACTCGATCTCAGGACTCCAGGATCATGACCTGAGCCAAAGGCAGTTGCTTAACCAACTGAGCCACCCAGGTGCCCTGTATTTCACTCTATTCTGCAAGATAGATGAAGCCTTGAGCTCCTTCACTAGAAGCTGATGACCTCCTAACTAAATGCAGATATTAACAGATATGTAAGACCCTTGCAGATACAGTAGTTATGTGGGTAGCTTTATTTCCCATCACTGAGAATTATAAACAGACTAATTGAAACAATGAGGTTCTTATTAAAAAAAAAATTAGCTATATCTTTTATTGAGACACCAGTTTTTCTGAGATATAAATATAAAGTTACAAATAAAACTACTCTTCATTTTTATTTATTTATTTTTTTAAAGATTTTATTTATTTATTGGACAGACAGAGATCACAAGTAGGCAGAGAAGCAGGCAGAGAGAGAGGAGGAAGCAGGCTCCCTGCTGAGCAGAGAGCCCGATGCGGGGCTCGATCCCAGGACCCTGGGATCATGACCTGAGCTGAAGGCAGAGGCTTTAACCTTCTGAGCCACCCAGGCACCCCTAAAACTACTCTTTTTTTTTTTTATTAAAGATTTTTTTTTATTTATTTATTTGACAGAGAGAGATCACAAGTAGACGGAGAGGCAGGCAGAGAGAGAGAGAGAGGGAAGCAGGCTTCTTGCTGAGCAGAGAGCCCAATGTGGGACTCGATCCCAGGACCCTGAGATCATGACCTGAGCCGAAGGCAGCGGCTTAACCCACTGAGCCACCCAGGCGCCCCTAAAACTACTCTTTAAAGCTGACCTTTATTTCTGAGTTTTCCTTGCCCAGTTACTGTGGATCTACCATGGATCCATGGGGCAGTTACAGGTCCCAATAAGCTCATGCAACTCTGGGAATCATTTACCTTGTGTTGTCTGAAATACGCATCTCATGGGCCCCAAGAATGCAGATTTGACTTGTTCAGCTCTCAGAGTGAATCTTATCATCTGGTAGTTAAAGATTTTACATTCACTCATTCCAATTGTAGATTAAATCTGGTTTTGTTTTTTAAAGCAGCTCTTCCATTGCCTTCATTAGTAGAGGAAACATTGGAATATGTTGTTTTGGTTCTTGATCTTACTATCAAAGGTGGGTAAATTCTTTTAAGTGTATGATAGAATGATTCAACAATTCTATGCATTACTCAGTACTCCTATCCTTCATCTGTTTCACCCATCCCCCACCCACCTCCCCTCTGGCAACTACCAGTTTGTTCTCTATAGTTAAGTCTGGTTTTTTTGGTCTCTTCTTTCTTTGTTCATTTTTGTATTTCTTAAATTCCACATGTGAGTGAGATCATATGGCATTTGTCTTTCTCCGAATGACTTATCTCACTTAGTAGTATACTCTCTAGATCCATCTATGTTGTTGCAAATGGCATAATTTAATTCTTTTTTAATGGCTGAATAATAGTCTGTTGTGTATGTGTGTGTGTGCACATCTTCTCTTATCCATTCATCTATGGATGGACTCTGTATGTGAATTATACTTTAAAAAGTGATAGGGCAATTCTTTTCCTTGGGTAGGAGATAACAAGAAATCTAGATGAATCTTTGTGTATGACCTCTTTGTTTTCTATTGAGAATTTTCTTATTTCCTGGCATTTGGGACACCCCTTTCTGCCACAGGGTCATTAGACTTGGTTTATTCAGAGCAGGCATCTTTCTCAGCTTTGGGGTTAGCAAGGTACTGTTCACATCACTTCCTGTGCCATTGAATATTTGCCTTTCCAGCTGCTGATAAAATCATCTTTGCTATTTGTCTCGGTCTCAAGAGAAAAAAAAAAAGTGTATTCACCTCACAAGCACGCAAGGTAATGAAGAAGCATTTCTGGGCCAAGAAATGTCAAAGCCAATGTAGCTTTAAGATCTTCTGCATCTCCCTGATTCTCATGTTCTGCTGCTGCTACTGCTGACTCTTGAGTTTTTAATGAGTGGCAGGTGTGTTCAATTTCAGAGTTCATGCGCTAAAGTCTGATGGCCATCCACCTGTTGCTCTGTCTTGGTTAAGTGTCTTTATTATTTTAAAATTAGAAACAAAGAGAACCTCTTCCTTTAAAATGACTGTTGTGTGAAAACTGACTAAATGATTAAAAGACATCTTCTATTTCTGTTTAAAAAACAGTCTCACGTTCTAAGCAACCTGGTCCGAATGCCAAAACCTGTAGGGGGAGACCCTGGAGGACCTGGCTGGACTTCCCAACTGATCCACTGACTTTCTAATTTTTTTCTTTCTTATTTTCTTGTTCTAGTCTCTGGGAGACTTTCTCAACTTTATTTTCCAGTGTGTTTTTTTGTGAATTCTTAATCTCAGCCATTGTATTTTTCATTCCCAAGGGTGCTCTTGTGTTCTCAGTGCGCTTGTTTTTCAGCCTCCCTTTTTTTTTTTTAAAGATTTTATTTATTTATTTGTCAGAGAGAGCGAGGGAGAGAGAACGAGCACAGGCAGACAGAATGGCAGGCAGAGGCAGAGGGAGAAGCAGGCTCCCCGACGAGCAAGGAGCCCGATGCCGGACTCGATCCCAGGACGCTGGGATCATGACCTGAGCCGAAGGCAGCTGCTTAACCAACTGAGCCACCCAGGCGTCCCCAGCCTCCTTTTTTTATTTCATGGGTGCAATATGTTCTCTTCTCTTCTGAGAATTAATTATTATATTTTGAAATTTTCTTAGCTACTTGCTCTGTTCCTTGGAGTATTTCTTTCTTTCTTAAAAAAATTATTCCTATATGTCCATTTTGATTGCTGTCTTTAGTGAAAAAGGATGATATTTTTTAAAGATAGAAGCCGTAAAAAGCAGACTGGAAACTATATTTGGATGGAGGAGGTTAACCAGTGAGCCTTACTCTAGGAAGATCTGTCTGGACAGTTTTGTTGGGTGACCACCAACTCTCAGCATCTTTAGATCTTTTCTCTAGGATTGATCCATTTCTCCAGAGAGAAATCTACCAGTTTTCTGTGGAAAGTGCCCAAGCCTGCTTGCCGGCCTCTGCCAGCTGAGTGGGGACTAGGGTTTCAGACTTTTTTTTTTTTTTTTTTTTAGCTAATCTCTTGTTTTTAGTAAGGCATCTCACACCCACCTTCATACATACCCAAGCCAGAATCTCCTGAATTCTGTTTCCTGGACAATAGTTCTCTAGTCTCCTGGCAGGGTGTGAGAGAGGCCTTTATCTGGCTATAGTTGGTGGGAAAGGGGTTCTGGGGTCCTAGCTCCCTCTTTTATACACTCTTACTACTATTTTCAGACTCATTGCTGTGTTACTTTTGGAGAGATCTGATGCCTTCATCCCTGAGGTACTCTACAAGACTTTGGCAGACTGGTCTGCTTGCCAAATCACAATCCTTTCTCCCTCAATCCCTGCCTCTTTGTCATAAATAAGGCTTTACTGGAACATAGCCATTCCCATAGATGTGTATTGCCTATTGCTGCTTTTGCTTTACAAAGAAGACTTGAGTAATTGTGACAGAGACCCCATGACCTGCAGAGCTTAAATCTGGGCCTTTAGACAAAAAAAAAAAAAAAAAAAAAAAAAAATTTGCAGACTCCTAAACTGCATTACAATGTGATTCAATCTACTTCTTGGACTTCTCTTGTTGACTTGGGTTTCAGTGCTTTCTGATTTGCTAAGTTGATTATCATTTGGTCATCCATTTTCTGGTTTTCAAGATTTTATTACCGATTTATGTTCTGCCATTTTGTTTGTCTTTAATGGTTTATACCTCTCCTCTCCTTAGAGAAATTTTAGCAGAGTTTTAGGAGTGTCATAGAGGTAAGCCTTTGAAAATACTCTCCATATTCAGTTAGAAGTATGAGGTAGAAGTTAGCAACTTGTAGAAGAAAAGCAAGTTTTGCAAGAAGTTGAGTGCTCAAGGTCACAGGACAGAACTGGGATGCAAACCCACGTCTTTTAGACCCCCAGGAAGGTAATTGTGCAGGGGTAGCTATTTTGTTTTGTTCTCTGCTATAGCTTTAGGACCTTGCCTGGCATTTAGGATGTACTGGGTAAATGTTTATTTTAGTTGTTTTAAGTCCACATTTGTAACCATAATGTTCCTCTGTTGTCTCCAAGAAATGCTAATCTTAGGGATACTTCTCTCAGTCTCAGGACTGTTCACATTATGGATTTGGATTCATGTAAGCGTGGGTTGTCACTCACTTCCATATGGTATCAGAGTAGAGGCTATAACTCTTTGATTTTTACTGCTTTTCAGTTTTGTTCTTACACAGCTCACTGTGCCATGAGACATGGTGTCTGAAAGCTCATTGAGAAGTGTAAAGTGTGAAATATAAGGTTCTATTTCCATATGCATAAAAATATTAAGTATCACTAAATGTGTAATATAAGATTAGTATCAAATAATTTGTGCTTCTTCAAACACTTTATTGACTTACTTATTGTACCCTTGTTCTACTTCTACATCACTGTCTATTTGTTCTCAATCTTCTGAGCTGGCTTTTCCTCTTCACTCCAGTCTCATGGTTGTGAAAAAAAAAAAAAACTGTATCGCTATAGTGGAGAAATTAGATAACACCTTGAATGGGTAATTAAAATTAACATTATCAGGAGGGCACCTGTTGGCTCAGTTGGTTAAGTGTCCGATTCTTGATTTTGGTTCAGGACATGATCTCAGTGTCATGAAATCAAGTCCCGCATTGGGCTCCACACTCCTGTGGGAAACTTGCTTGAGATTCTCTCACTCTCTGTCCTTTTGCCCCTCCCCCCTTAAATAAATGAATAAATATTTAAAATTAATATTACCAGTAAAGGGCAGATGGACATTGAGTTCCTCTAGATATGCTAACTTGGGAAGGGTACAACATCACTTAGATAGTGTTCTGGCTGGGATCCATTTCCTGAACCAAATAACTAAGGAACCATCATACAAACCCAAAATGAATTATGTATTGTTTGGGACATGACAACTGATGAAATACCTGATCCTAGACAGGATTCTATACTGGAGGGAAAAAAGGCTGTAAAGGATGTTGTTAGGTCAATAGATAAAATTGGATCACAGATGGTAGGTTAGGTAAAAGTACTATATTAGTGTTAAATTTACTGAAGTTGATTCCAGTGGTTGTATAAGAGAATATTCCCATTTTTAAAATAGATTTTATTAATCAAAGAGAGAGAGCAAGAGCGTACAAGCTGGAGGAGTGGCAGGTAGAGGGAGAAGCAGGCTCCCCACTGAGCAAGGAGTCTGATGTGGGACTAGATCCCAGGACCCCGAGATCATGACCTGAGCAGAGGGCAGATGCTTAATTGACTGAGCCACCCAGGTGTCCAGAGATTATTCCCATTCCCATTATTATGAAATAAATACTGAAGTGTTTAGGGGCAAAGGGCAATGATGTATGCCACTTTCAAATGGTAAAAAAAAATTGTACACACACATACATACACATACACACCACAAGTGATAAAGGAAATGGTGTAAACGTCAACAATAGGCAAATAGGCAAAAAAAAATAATAGATTAAAGGCATATAAATTGTCTTTGTACTATTATAGTTTCACCTTTATGTAAGCTTGAAATTATTTCCAAATAAAAAGATTTTAAAAAGTAATTTTTAAAATCATGTCCTATAAGGTCTTTTGTAGTCTGCTCTTACTAGTTCCCTTATCATCTATCTGATGTTCACTCTTGCCTCCTTGGGACCTGGAATACACCAAACTTGTTCGAGACTTTGGGATTTTATATGTGCTTTTCCTTCCGCCTGGAATGCTCTTGCTGCATCTTTTCAGGGCTGTTGCTCTCACATCACTGAGATTCATGTCTTTGTCCAAATGTCATCCCCTCAGAAAGGCCTTCCCAGAAGTGCTGTGAATTTCTTCTTTATGCTTATCATTAACTGAAATTGTTCACTTTTTTTAAAAAAATTATTTATTTATTTGAGAAAGGGAGAGAGGAGATGGGCAGAGGGAGAGGGAGAGAGAGAATCTCAAGCAGACTCCATGCTGAGCATGGAGCCCAATGTAGGGCTCAAACACACAACCCTGAGATAACGACCTGAGATGAAATCAAGAGTCATACACTTAATCGGCTGAGCCACCCAGGTGCCCTGTTCACTTTTTTGCTGTGTTTTCTTCAGGTGAATGCATATTCCATCAGAACAGGGACGTTGTTTTGTCCTTGATGCCTAGAACACCCACTCGATAAATATTTTTTGAATGAATAAATGCACGTCAAGGAAATTTCTTTTATATTCCCTATGGCCTTCACTTTATCTTTAGTGTTCTGTCAGGTTGGCATTCATTTATGATTCCTCTGGGAGCTAGCCCTGGGTCTTTTGTACCTTAGCAGTGACATTGAAGAGTTTATGCCAGGAGTCAGATGTCTCAGGTCGTAGCACTAGCTCTGTCATTCATCTGGGCATGATAGTGAGGCCATAGGCTTTTCTGGTGAAAATGTAATGAGATAATGAATATAAACTGTTTAGCACAGTGCCTAGCACATAGTAAAGAGTCAGTGAAAAATTGCTACATTAATTATTATTGTATTCTCCTAACATAAGGCCCACAAGATCATAGGTATGTAAGGACTATTGGATTGCCAAATCTGAGAATGCCATTCTCATCTCTTTTTGTTCTTTTATTTTAGAAAATGCTTCCTAATTTTGGAAGTGCCATCCAGTTGCTATCTTTTGTTAGCAGCGAAACAATGTTTCAAGTCAGACATTGAAAACACTTTATGTACTTATGAGTTAAATTTTCAAAACTTTTTTTAGGGATTTATTTTATGATATTGTTTGCAAGATTCTAAATCTTAGATTTTTATGTGTGTATATTGTTATGATTACAATAGATTTTTTCCACAGTGATTTAAAAGCATAATTTAACTAAACTATGCATTTAGGGATGGCATTATCCTTTGTTTTCCTGTGAATTGCAACAAATACATAGCTAAGTTTACACTATCTTTAATGCTATTTTTTCCTTTGCTTGTTTTCTTTAGCTTTTCTTCACTAAAATCTCAATAACTCTTTTTAAAGAGAAAAGAACATGTATTTTATTTACTATTATTGATATATTATTTTTCAGTTCCAAACAAATCAGTTTCATGTTGTGATTAATTGATTGATTGAATGATTTAGAGAGAGCATGAGTGGGGGTTGGGGAAGGCAGAGGAAGACAGAATCTCTTTTTTTAAGATTTTTACTTAAATTCAATTAGCCAACATAAAGTAAATCATTAGTTTCAGATGTAGAGTTCAGTAATTCATCAGTTGCATATAACATCAGTTGTACTTATCAGTGGACATCATATCATGTGCCCTTAATGCCAGTCACACAGTTACCCTATCTCCCAACTTACCTCCTCTCCAGCAACCCTCAGTTTATTTCCCATTGTTAAGAGTCAAAGAGAGAGAATTAAGCAGACTCTCTGCTGAGCGCAGAACCAGATGTGGGGCTCAATCTCATGACCCTGAGATCATAACCTGAGCCAAAATCAAGAGTCAGATTCTTATCCAAATGAGCCACCAAGGAGCCCCCATCAATTGTGATTTAAAATTAGTATTGGTATGTACTTTCAAACTTTTAGAGAAATTTTATTTTTATGTTTTTATAGATCTTTATTTATTTGAGAGAAAGAGAGAGCACAGTGGGAGAGTGAGAGGGAGAAGTAGACTCCCCATTTAGCAGAAAGCCCAGTGTGGAGCTTGATCCCAGGACCCTGAGATCATGACGTGAGCCAAAAGTGGATGCTTAACTGACTGAGTCACCTGGGCCCTTTAGAGCAATTTTGATATTTTGTTCCAGGTGTGAATAATTTTTTATTAATTCAGTGGTGAATCTATGTCTCTTTCCACATATTTAGGTTTTATTTTGCTATCTATATTTTATATTTTTTTAAATTCTTCATAAATGTGAATTTTATTCCCTCTTATTTATGTGACCATTACTAATTCTGATTTATATTATTAGTATACTTTTGTTATTTTTTGTTTGCATTACTGATATCATGTATGAGAGAGGAGAGATCACAACCAATACCACAGAAATACAAACAAGTATAAAGGAATGTTATGAAAAACTTAATATGCCAACAAATTGGAAAACCTGGAAGAAATGTACAAATTCCTAGAAACATGTAAACTACCAAAACTGTTGAAACAAGAAGAAATAGAAAATTTGAACAGACTTGAATCAGTAATCAAAAAACTCCCAATAAACAAAAGTCCAGGCCAGATGGCTTCACAGGTAAAATTTTTTAAAATATATATTTTATTTTTAAGTAATCTCTATACCCAAGGTGGGGCTTGAATTCACAACCCTGAAATCAAGTGCAGCATTCTCCACCAATTAAGCTAGCCAGGTGCCCCTTCACAGGCAAATTCTACCAATCATTTAAAGAAAAGTTAATATCAATTCTCAAACTATCCCAAAAAACACAAAAAGAAGGAAAACTTCCAAATTCGTTAGCCTGATACTAAAACCAGATAAAGACTCTAGTAAAAAAGAGAACTACAGGCCAATATCCGTGGTGAACATAGATGCAAGAATTCTCAATAAAATACTAGAAACCAAATCTAACAATACGTTAAAAAAAAATCATTCACCATGATCAAGTAGGATTTATTCCTGAGTTGTATGGGTGGTTCAATATTCACAAATGAATCAATGTGATATATCACATTGATAAAATAAAGGATAAGAAACATATGATCATTTTAATAGATGCAGAAAAAACATTTGACGAAGTATATTATCCATGATAAAAACCCTCAACAAAACAGGTTTAGAGGGACCATACCTCAACATAATAAAAGCCATCTATGGGGCACCTGGGTGGCTCAGTTTCTTGGGCATCTGCCTTCGGCTCAGGACATTATCCCAGGGTCCTGGCATCGAGGCCCACATGGGGATCCCTGCTCAGTGGGGAGCCTGCTTCTCCCTCTCCCTCTGGCTACTGATCCCCCTGCTTGTGCTCTCTCTCCCTCTGTCAAATAAATTAAAAAAAAAAAAGTCACCTATGAAAAACCCAACATCATACTACATGGGGAAATAATGAGAACTTTTCCATTTGTTCTTTAATTAGGGCTTTTTGTTTTTTTGATCAGACATTTTTATTGTTAGAGAACATAAGAAGCTTTAATACCTTGTGTTGCATATGTTATGGTACATATGCTTAAAATCTCTGAGGACAAAAGATGTTTAAAAAGAATTTAAGAGGGGCGCCAGGGTGGCTCAGTGGGTTAAGCAGCTGCCTTCGGCTCAGGTCATGATCTCAGAGTCCTGGGATCAAGCCCCGCATCGGGCTCTCTGCTCAGCAGGGAGCCTGCTTCCTCCTCTCTCTCTGCCTGCCTCTCTGCCTGCTTGTGATCTCTCTGTCAAATAAATAAATAAAATCTTTAAAAAAAAAAAGAATTTAAGAATCTGTACCCATTAGATTATTTTAATCTTTATTCTAAGTTAGAAGCCAGAATGTATGTATGACAAAAGATTTCACCCCATCATCCATTTTAGGATGTGTGGATACAAATAGATTTTTAAGGATATTAAATATTCAACTGCAGATTTAGTAAATGTAGTGAGCTACATTTACTAAATCTGGTAAGGTATTATATATTGGGGTATTCTGATAGCCACACTAGCAAAATCAACACTCAGATTTGTTCTGTGACCTCTCATGTTCATTTTGGGGATTCAGTAGGATAATATCATTGAAGCTGTTGGTGTTTCCCCGGTATTTGAGAAATACAGCTTGGCTAATTGTTCTTAGTTCTTAATTTTAAAAATATCTCTTAGCAAGTGTTATGGGATGAAATGTATCCCTTCAAAATTCATATGCTGGAAACTGAATGTGCCTATATTTGGAGATAAGATTTTCAAAGAGGTGATTAAGTTAAAATGAGGCCATTAGGACCCTATTTCAATATGGCTGATGTCCTTATAAGAAGAGGAGATTAGGACGCACAGAGAGACAACAGGGGTGTGCATGCATAGAGGAAGCACCATGTCAGGACTCAGCAAGATGGCAACCATCTGTAAGCTAAGGAGAGAGGCCTTAGCTTTGATCTGTTGACAGCTTGATCTTGACTTCTAGCCTCCAGAACTGTGACAAAATGTATTTCGGTTGTTTAAGCCACTAAGTCAGTGGTTATTTTTTATGGCAACCTTAAGAAACTAATATATCATGTCTCTTGTTTCACAAAGAGATTTTTCGGTTTTAATAGTTGTTGAAAAATTTTCTCATTCTCCAAATTTTGTTAATCAGGGAAGAACAGTCTCTCAGCTGCACATATATACCTGAAATGGAGGGCAGAGACTTTTAAAATATGTGGGCAATTAATGTTTTTTTATTTAACCTACATTCTGTTATCCCTTTGTCCAATATGATTAGATTATTCTCATTTAAGTGAGACTTAGAGCTAGAAAGTATATTAAAAATTTCATTATATAATAAGTAAAGTGAGAATAGTATGTTTCAAAAGGTGTCAAACCATTTCTGGATTATCCCACTGAGGGCTTTAAAAAATGGAATACAATTTAATGGGAGAGACACTAGTATGACTTAATATTCCAAAATTTCACCTGTCTCAGGCAATTAATAAAGAAAGCCTCTTTTACCAAGTTCAAGATTCAAGCTACAATCTACAAAAACTATTTTTCTACTCTATGATGTGAGCATTATTGTTATTCAAAGTACATACCCAGTTTTACTAAATGAGTTTACTTGATGGACTAAGTTTTAAATATATACTTTAATATTTTTTCAGAGATTAAATTCTTTTTTTTTTTTTTAAGATTTCATTTATTTATTTGACAAAGAGAGAGAGACAGCAAGAGAGGGAACAAGCAGAGAGAAGCAGGCTTCCCGCCCAGCAGGGACCCCAATGCGGGGCTTGATCTCAGGACTCCGGGATCATGAACCGAGCGAGCCGAAGGCGAACGCTTAAGGACTGAGCCACCCAGGTTCTCCAGAGATTCAATTCTTAAGTATGGTTGCTTATAATACATTTAAAATCTGAATCTGAATGTATAAATCATCCATTATTCATCTTCTGGTCTTTTTATTTGGTTATGTTATTTACTTCTATCAACAAGCAGCTTATGGAATTTACAGAGGAAGCATGGGCAACACTGACATTTTCTCAGAAGCAAACTGAAATGTTTGACAACTTTGAGCTTTGAGTCATACGCAATACTTTTAATGAGCCCTTCGAGTTCTCATCTTAGAAGCAAATGAGATAATTTCTCTGAGACATTTATTTGGTTAATAACAGTCCAGTAAACGAAAAGGTAGGAGTGGCTAAGACTGGGACTCTAGTGAGAGATCGGAACCAGGGTTGGATAGGAGAGTGTGGAGATTGGTAGGGAGAGAGAGATTAAGGTAAAGAAACAGATCAACAGGTCAAGAGAGCATTTGCTTCAATTTTTTTGATGGCTTCTTTATTTCTAGCTCCATGAGCTTTGAGGTTCCCTTTATTTGAATTAGCTTGAATAATGTTTATTCCTTGCCTCTAAATTAACTTAATTAAAACAAACACAAAAAGTTAGGCCCAAGAACTGCATATAGAAATAAGGTATGTTCAGGAAAGGTCAATTTTGAAAGTAGTCAAAACTTCATGAAGAGAATTTGACATGAATAAAACCCTCCATACTTATGTCAAACTATGAAGCCAACAGGTATGAAACTATAAACAGTACTGTTTCCAGAAGTTACTTCACTGAAATATTTTCAGGGTCAGCAGTCAGCAATTTTAGAAATTTCTTGCAGCATATCAGAGATTTTAGTGTCAAACACTTGGACAATACTTTTAATGTCTCCTTTTTTGGTATTTTATACCTCCTTAACTGGAGATATCTTGAGGGTAGGAAAATGTACTCATAATATTATGGAACAGACAAAAGCTTTTGTTTATCCATTTTCAGAAAGGATCTTGTCACACAACCAAGTAAAGGAAAAGTCATTTATTCCTTTCAGACTGTACCTAAGAGTTAGGGTTATGGTTGATTCGTCTACTGGTCCTGATATATTTCAGTGATATTTGTGGAATATTTATTTACCTTTGGCGTTATTGGGTGCTAGAATTTTGTAGAAAGAAGTGCAATACAGAATTCTGTGTGAGGATTTTGTTTTGTTATTGCCTACTCATACAATTTAATAAAAGAGAGGTACATAAATATATTGTGTGGGTTAACTAGCCATTTCTGTTGAAATTTAAAGAAAAGAAAGAAAGAAAAAAGTATCAGCTTGGATGAGGATTTGGAAATGATTTCAAAACAAGAGTTCAAATGGTAGGGGTAGTAAGGTAGATAATGCTACAGCCACTGAAAAAGTGATTTGACAATAAATTTGAAAATGTAAAATATATTCTTTTGCAAAAAAAGAATTTGTATTCAACTCAATAAGAAAAAATGAATAAGCCATAGTAATTAAAGAAATTATTTGATAATAGAAACTATCATAAGTGTGAATCAGTAGACCTGTGAGTTGACTGAGACTTCTTACTAAGTTACTAAAGTGGCTGAAATTGCTTTATCTAGCCTAATGACTCTCATTTTTGGAGAAAAACCCCTGTAGGGATATGCTAATGATCAAAGTTTTTATGAAATTCTCAGAATATTATTGAATTTTATGATAATAAATTTAAAGAAGAAACCATGTCTTCAGGAGAATTAAAAGGGACATTATATGTGAAAGTCTGTATCTCACTGTCTGCTATGTGAAAGGTGTTCCACAAAAGGATTCTCAATTTGAGAGAAGGTGTCAGTAATTCAAAAGCCCAGGCATCATTGTTCTGTGATTGTAGGAGATCCTTAAACTTGGATAGTGAATTAATAGGACTTTGGGAAAGAGAACTGAAGCTTTATCTGAGATCCTTGAGCATTCATCATTGCAGAAATTCAGTATTATTTGATTATTTAAGTGATTAAAGTTTTCATATAGTAAAGCTATTTTCACAGCTTAATGGATGTGAGTTGTTATCAACAGGTCCTTGTTGATTTGGTAGTTTTGGGAAAGAAGATATTTATTTTATCCTTCAAGATTCTTCTGGCTGGCCTAAGAATTAAACTGACATGAGACGATTAACAGAAGAATATAAAATTTAATTGCTTACGTATAGTGAATCCACATAAACATGAGAGATACCAAAGATAGGCAAAAAATAGCACATATGTTACCCAGAGCAAAAAAGATGGGAGTACATGTTTGGTACTTCAAAAGGAAAGGAAGATAATTCACAGAAAGAGAAAAAAAGTAAATGTTTGCTATTGCTAGGCCATAGAGAAACAATGGAACACATGAATTTTATTTTACTTTATTTTTTAATTTTTTAAAAGATTTTATTTATTTATTTAACAGGGAGAGAGAAAGAGAGAGTGCGTTCACAGAAGCGGGGAAGAGGGTCAGAGAGAGCAAGGGAGAAGCAGACTCCCCGCCAAGCACAGAGACCCATGCGGGGCTTGATCTCAGGGCTCTTGGGATCTAAGCTAGAGGCAGATGCTTAACTGACTGAGGTGCCCTGGGACACAGGAATTTTAATAAGCAAAATTTGCTAAGTTCTTCCTTGTCCACACTTATTTCATATAATACTATAGTTATCTGTGGTGATAGCTCCCTTCCTGGAGCATGTCCTGTATCTAAATTTTTTTAGCCAGTTAGTGGAAAGATGAAAGTTTCTTCCCAAGTTTTCTGTTGTTTAAAAAAAGAATCAGCCCCAAATAATCCACATGCCAAAGATACACATTTTGGGAGGGCAAATTTTGCTCCCCTAAAGTAGCAAAAATTCTCTAAAAGAGGCAGTACACTGCTAATCCTTTCTCTAGTCTCTGCCCATGATAAATTTAGTCTCTGGTGAAAAAAACATGTACCCATGTGTTGCTGGGAATCTCCTGCTCTTGCTGATTCTTTGAAAGAGGGAAACCATAAAACTTGAGCCCAACCCTCCCCAGGCTAAAATGTAAGCTCTTCACTGTGGCTCATAGGGTCTTTCTTGATCCAGCCCCATCTTCCCTAAAAGTTTGGGTCTTGCAGACATACTATACTGGCATAACCACTAATGGCTCTCTGGAAACCCAGTTATCTCTCTTACATCCATGCTCCCTCTCCCTGAAATGATCTCTTACCATGTTTCTTTTGTCTGTTCTTCCAGAATCATCTCAGACACCTCTGAGGAGCCCTTCTTGACTTTTTGGTCCGTAGTCCTTCTTATGGGTATCATTTCATTTGATCTTCATAGTAATACATGATTTAGGAAGGACAGTTATTAGTCAAGAGCATTCCCATTGGGAAAGCAGATCAAGGGAAGCAAGTTGCCTTAGGCCTTAAAGCTGATAAATGATGGGATCATGACTGCTGCCCAGATCTTCTTACACTAACTCTAATGTTTTATTCTGATATTTTACATTGATTTTGGAAGAGTGAGTCCAGGGTAGAATTTACTTCTTGTTTTAGTTGCTGCAGTTGGCAAGTTTAATAAGACAAAGCAATTTTTGGGTGAGAATGAGGGACAATTTCCTGAGGAAAATTGTGTTTTACTTTATGAATACACATTTATTTTGAGTTTAATAGTTATCTCCTAATATAAATGTGGTTTTAGAATGAATATCTATTCACAACCTTCTTTATAAGTTCTTTGGATTAGGGAGTTGCCTGTTTTAAGATCTAATCATACCTACCTAGATCAGAGGTTAGCAGAACCTGCCTAGAGGCATAAGTATAATGTTACCCTTCACCTCTCTCCTACTAAAAGGCTCTGCATATGTAGCGATCGCTATTGGGTGAAGCTTTATTAGATGACAGTCAGTTTCCCATATGTAGGCAGTGGACATGACAGCAACTAACTTTCCTTGGAAAGTTAAATTTTGATATTTAACTCACAATTATTATTATTAGTGACTATACTGTTTATTTTTTAAGGTTTTTATTTAAATTCTAACTCATTATCATACAGTGTAAAATTAATTTTAGGTGTACAATTTAGTGATTAAACACTTACATTCACCACCTGGGGTTCATCACAGGTAGACTTCTTAATCCCCATCATCTATTTAATCATCCCTATTTATTATTATTCTTATTATTTAAGATTTCTTTATTTTAGAGAGATAGTGTGAGTGGGAAGGGTAAAAGGAGAGTGGGAGAGAATCTCAGGCAGATTCTGCACTGAGCATGGAGTCTGACCCAGGGCTTGATTTCATGACCCTGAGATCATGACCTGAGCTGAAACCAAGAGTACAAAGCTCAACCAAATGTGCCACACAGGTTCCTCTGTTACATTTTTCTTAATTCAGTTTTGTTTCTGCGTTTTATTTCTCCAAACACTTCATTTCTTTGCCTAGTTTATATTTTTAAATGCTCATGGACACTTCTTCTATTAAGTATTTTCCGAGACAGGGGCACCTGGGTGGTTCAGTGGGTTAATGCCTCTGCCTTCGGCTCAGGTCATGATCCCAGGGTCCTGGGATTGAGCCCTGCATTGGGCTCTCTGCTCAGCAGGGAGCCTGCTTCCCTTCCTCTCTCTGCCTGTTTCTCTGTCTACTTGTAATCTCTGTCTGTCAAATAAATAAATAAAATCTTTAAAAAAAAAGTATTTTCTGAGACATATAACATCTCCAGGTTTCCCCCCCATTAATCAGTCTCTCTATGTTTGTATATAGTTTCATTTTTATTAACTTGCTTTAGATTCTCTTTAAAAATACTAAAAAAAAAGTATCTTGGGCACGATCTTATCAGTCAGATGCAAAGGTAGAGAATAGAGGCATTCCCTTCTTTAGTCTTAATTTAATGTGGTTTTACTGCTAATTTGAAGATTATTTATGCCCAAGTACCGTAAATTTCCCAGGATGATCCTTAGTCTCTTTTCATGACAAAGGTGAGGAAAAGGTTGGGGTTTGTTGACAGGTAGTTTGTCTTGGGATTCAACAGAAGTTGCTGGACTAAAACTTGAAATTGTATCCATTAGAGACTGCAACAGAGGTTAGAGTTCTGGCAGTTTTCAGCAAAGAGTTCAAGAGAAGTACCTACATGTCCCTTGAAATGGGCAGAGAGTATTAGGGGGGATTCTGGTGCTGAAATACTGGAGATCCAGGGCTGAAGTTGGGAAGGAAGGTGACTATGAGCAGGAGCAGACTGAGGAAGACCAAGAAGTGGAAGAGGCAGAGTTGGTACTCAGGAGAGTGAGGCAGGCTGTTTGCACTGGGGTTCCATTACAGTGGGGGCTTGGGAATGAGGCCATTATCATAACTGGGACATGGATTAATGGATGGATCAATGGAGGGATAACTCAGTGTTGGACTTTTCTTGACCGCATTACTTGGCACCTTGTGTTCCGTTCTCCTAGAAACTTCCTGGGAAGTGATTCTCTGTGAATGCAAGGAGAGATGATTAAAATGGAGAATGACTTTACTCACTTTCTTTTCTCTTAAAAACTAAGGTATTTTTGCCATTTTCATTCTTGGGACAATCAGTATTCTGTCTTTGTTGATTAATCTAGAGAAGCCGTTATGTTGGTTAGAATTTTACTATGAAGTAGTAAAGGACTACTATGAAGGAGAAGATGATGTCACATTGGCAAACTTGAGAGCTCTGTTATGATGAGAACTGATTTAGAGAAACTTCACCCTGTCAATTGAAAAACAAGTGGTATGTCTCTAAGGCTGTTTCTAAATTCCTGGCCATCAGCTCCATTGGCCTTCTTCCCCTCCCCCATATTTATGTAGTGAATAACTCCCTGTCCTTACCATAGGACTAAGAGCACTCTAGTTTCTGAGCAGGTAATAAATTAGCAGTTCTATTGCTTATAGTAAATAACAAGTAGAACTTTTGACTTAATTCTTGTTCCCTAAAGGGCAGGTGCTGGGTGCCCATGATAGCAGGATTTCCTTAGACAAAGATAAACTTGCAAGATGGTCTCTCTCCAACCATTGAGAGACCCTTCAGTCTCACCCTCCTATGAGGTCCATGAACCACTGGGTCTCTGGGTTATTATGGCTCTACTGCTGGGGTCATTTTTTATTGTTTCCTAGTCCCATGTTACTTGATCCTTGTCAAAGACTTTTTCCTACTAGTTGGTATTGCCAAGTTCAGGGATGCCTCAGACCTAACACAGTGCTCATTATGGCAAGTGATGAATATGTCTAAAATCATCACCATCATCACCATTATCACCACCAAAGCACAACAAAGCAACTGGGAAGAAGTAGATTTAGGTAGAAAATAATAGGAAGCTTGCTCTCTTTGAATGAGAACTTGAAATTTGCCACCCGTTTCTAGAGCAGGTTTATTGGCTGCCTAATCTACATTTGTTTATTTTAGCTAAGATCTCCTCCTGGAAATGAAATATAGATTAGAGTAGCACTCATAATTTGGAGAGGAATATGCAATAATGCCTTTGCCTGTGCTCTTAAAACATAAAAACAAATAAAACAAAGAACAACTAATATATATATTTTATATATATATGTGTATACACACACACACACACACACATACACATACACATATATATAGTGGATAAAGAACAACAAATGCTTATGGAAAATTTACTAGTTAAATACAATACATATGACTAGAAATTGAAAAGCAAAACTCATAACAAAACTACAAAAGTGATTTGACAATAAATTTGAAAATGTAAAATATATTCTTTTGCAAAAAAGAATTTGTATTCAACTCAATAAGAAAAAAAATGAATAAGCCATAGTAATTAAAGAAATTATTTGATAATAGAAACTATCGTAAGTGTGAATCAGTAGACCTGTGAGCTGCCTGAGACTTCTTACTAAGTTACTAAAGAGGCTGAAATTGCTGGTGACCCAGAAAAGTTGTTTTTGTTGTTAAATTGTTGTTGTTTTTGTTGTTGTTTTTAATTTGTCTTGCAATTCCTTCATATATTATGTAACAAATTCAGAAAATAAAGTCAGCATGGATTGTTGCTTCTAAGGTTGTAGGATAATTATGAAAATAAACACCAACAAAGATTAAAAAAAAACAACAACAAAGAACAACAATAGAAACTGCATGAAAGACCAACACCAAAAATAAAAATCCTCCAAACAACCCCCCCAAACATTTGATTCATGGATTCTTTTTTCATACTCTATGTGAAGACAGGGGGATGTTCCAGAATTAGAAATTCGCCCTTTAAATGATGGAATTCTTAATAAATTCATATCTTCAAATTTCAAAGAATAATCAATAGAAAAAAAATTTATTAAAATTGTGGATGATGGGTCATGAAAAGGACCTTTTACAATGAGAAGATAATTTCATTTTCCTCCAGTATGTTTCAATACAATTTAAAATATCTTGTCAACCTTATCTTCAAATTATTTGGGCTTGCAGGCAAATATCCCTGCAGCTCAAACCTTTAAGATGCTCTCAAAAATAAATAACATTGATCTTGATGAAGTCCCAAAAGTTCATTTTTGCTTTTGTTTCCTTTGTCTTTGGAGACATATCTTGAAAGAAGTTGCTGTGGCCAATGTCGAAGAGGTTACTGCCTATGTTCTCCTCTAGGATTGTGATACATTCCTGCCTCATGTTGAGGTCTTTTATTCATTTCGAGTTTATCTTTGTGTATTGTGTAAGAGAATGGTCACATTTCATTCTGCACAGCAAAGGAAATAGTCAACAAAACAAAGAGGCAACCCAGAGGATGGGAGAATATACTTGCAAATGACACTACAGACAATGGGCTTATATCCAAGATCTATAAAGAACTCCTCAAACTCAACACATACAAAACAGATAATCACGTCAAAAAATGGGCAGAAGACATGAACAGACAATTCTCCAATGAAGACATACAAATGGCTATCAGACACGTGAAAAAATGTTCATCATCACTAGCTGTCAGGGAGACTCAAATCAAAACCACATTGAGATACATAACTTACACCAGTTAGAATGGCCAAAATCAACAAGACAGTAAACAACAAGTGTTGGAGAGGATGTGGAGAAAGGGGAACCCTCTTACACTTTTGGTGGGAATGCAAGCTGATGCAGCCACTTTGCAAAACAGTGTGGAGATTCCTCAAGAAATTAAAAATAGGGCTTCACTATAACCCTGCAATTGTACTACTGGGTATTTATCCCAAAGATACTGATGTAGTGAAAAGAAGGGCCATCTGTACCCCAATGTTCATAGCAGCAATGGCCACAGTCACCGAACTATGGAAAGAACCAAGATGCCCTTCAACGGATGAATGGATAAGGAAGATGTGGTCCATATCACTATGAAGTGTTATGCCTCCATCAGAAAGGCTGAATACTCAACTTTTGTATCCACATGGATGGGACTGGAAGAGATTATGCTGAGTGAAATAAGTTAAGCAGAGAGAGTCAATTATCATATAGTTTCACTTACTTGTGGAGCATAAGGAATAACACAAAAGACATGGGGAGATGGAGAGAAGTGAGTTGGGCGAAATTGGAGGGGGAGAGAAACCATGAGAGACTGTAAACTCTGAGAAACAAACTGAGAGTTTTGGAGGGGACAGGGGTGGAGGGTTGGGTAAGCCTGGTGGTGAGTATTAAGGAGAGCATGTATTGCATGGAGCACTGGGTGTGGTGCATTAACAGTGAATTTTGGAACACCAAAAATAAATAAATGAATAAATGAATAAATGAATAAATAAATAAATAAATAACATTAAATCTCTTTAGCAATGCAAATGTGCTTTTGACATTAGTGGAAACAGTTTCAATGTGTTGATAAACTGCAACTTAATTAGCAAGCTGCTGTAACTAAGTCACATTTAATGAAAAGTAATGTTGATGTATATTTACACAGTTCCTACCTGTACCTCAAGTAAAAATGCACTGTAGTTAAGTTTTCTCATACAGGTACCATAGTTACATGAAATATATAGATTACATTCTAAAAAACCCCCAAATATTAAACTTTTCTGACTGGGCATTTAAAGATGTTAATTGTGAACGGTGAGGCTATCTCACTAAATTTTGTATTTAAACTTCAGCATCTCACATGGGATGTGCTATCCTCCTCCTAGAATTGTCTGGGTGAAACTCATCCATCCTTTGAAACACAGCTCAGATGTCAGCTCCTGCAGGTAAACTTTTTTATTCTTTTTCCTTCCTTTGAATACTCACCTCCTTTTCTTTTATTTCTCTTAAAATATTTGACTATTTCTGCCTTTCTTGCCTCGTAAACTTTCTCCTACTTGTACTACTAGGTAAGCTTCCTGAGAACCACAGTTCATTTCCTTCACTTTTTCAAGTCTTATAATGAGGTTATCATAGAAGCTGATCTAAAATAAATGCCTCTTTTTTTTGTTTAAAGATTTTGTTTATTTATTTGACAGACAGAGATCACAAGTAGGCAGAAAGGCAGGCAGAGAGAGAGAGAGAGAGACAGGGAAGCAGGCTCCCTACTGAGCAGAGAGCCCGATGTGGGGCTCAATCCCAGGACCCTGGGATCATGACCTGAGCTGAAGGCAGAGGCTTTAACCCACTGAGCCACCCAGGTGCCCCTAAAATAAATGCATCTTTATTCCATTAACCTGAATTTTCTCCATCGATATTATCCCTAGCTAAAATCACTGCATTTTCTGTGGCTATTCTTACTCATTAATCATCTAGTAGTCTCAACCTAAGTGAAGCCCCACAAGGAGAAGGGACTTACCTGTCTTGTTCATGTCAGTGTTCCCAGCATTTAGTGTAGCTGATACATAGTAGGAACTCAGTAAATGTTGTTGGCTGATTAGGTAATCAAATATAGAGAAGCATGAATTAAGCCGTAATTTGAATAACAGAGGAAAAGCTATGTTAGGGGCCCAGTTATCTTTATGGATTCACAGGCATATCTCAAACCTCAAGTTCTATCAAGTCATTTTCATGATAGTACCAAGGCCATTCTCTTTTTCACTGCATCATGTATTACAAACACTATTGGCCAGATAAGATATGGAATGTACAGTGAAAATATATAACTCACTCATAAAGTATTGATGGGAGAGACGAGATCAGAATTTACAGCTATTGAATTGGGGCCCATAAATCTAATTCCTCTGTCTTTAATTTGTGGTAGATCTACTATGAAACTAAGGGAATGTAAGCTTCAGTGCCCCTCCCTTTCACAGGCCCCTTCCAAAGACCAGGGCCCAATTTTGTGTTCGTAATTTTTAATTCCTTTTCTTTAAAGAGGTCTCTCTCATCTTCCATTATATGAAGCTTATGCCCACAAAATCTAGATCCATCCCTCCTCCACCTCTGAGTTCTAAATTTTCACTAATTTTGCACAATCACTACCCCTGTGTTCTTTGGCATCTGGATGCTATTATTTTCTTCATTTCTTGAGATTTCTGACTTCCTTCTATGTGTTGATATTCCACCAAAGATTTCTCCATCTCAGAAATCCTAAAAAAGATAAAGATTTGTGATCTACAAGCTCAAATACACATGTTGATTTTATAATTTTCCCTGGCCTTTACTTATAAGGATATTCTGAAATTTTTTTTATGTTTTAAGACATATCCAAAGTCTGGATTTAGAGAGGATTTTATTGTATTTAGTCTGAAAGCAGGTTTGTTTTTCTCCATAACAAGCCAGGTCCCTAAGTGTAATGAAAAGTGTGTCTCATCTTTAATAAATACCTGAACAGATCTAGATCATTGTTGCAAACACAGAAGTCCATCAAATTTAAGAAAAAGTAGCATAGCTCTGTAGGAATTTGGGAGGCATCAGATACACATGATGTTTTAGCTTTTAATTCCCCCCAGGTCCAAGCATTGCATTTTCATTTTTTTTAAAAAAATTATTTCCAGAATGTATTGGAAGCCCAAAACTGTCTTTTCCATCTTTACCATTTTCTCTAAACATCCCCTTGGATTTTAGAATTTGTTAATTGTTGAAAATTCGGTAGAGAAAAACACCTTTTCTTTTTCGTTCCTTACTTTTATTTTTCAGCTTCTAAAAATAAGGCACATGATAGCCGCAGCTGTGAGCATAAATAAAAACGTAATATTAAATGAGTTGGAGTGCAAACTAACCATTCCAGGCCAGTTCTTGCATCCCCCTGTGCCAGCCTTGGAAGCACATGGAAGCAGAGTTCATATGATTAACACATTTGCTAAACACAAAAGGCCTTCTCATTTCATCAGTTGTCCTAAAAAGGCATTTCTATTCTTTCTCCGAGAATTTACTCCTGTGTATCTCACAGCCTCAGATTTCTCCCTGAACATTCAACAGTCATACTCAATGATTTTTAATTAATAAGCACATGTACCTACTTAATAATAAACATTTTTGATTTCTAGTTGAAAAAACCGAAGCAGTGAATCTCAGTGCTGCTAGAGGGACATACTGGAATAGAAGTTTTAAAAAAGGATATTCAGTATGTAATATAATTTCATCCCTGGAAAAAGATAAAAATAATGATTAAAAATATCAACTACACAAAAGTAAATAAATTGGAAAGTAAAAGTCCACTATAGTTAGAATGGGGGTTCAGGATAGAGCAAGAAGCAGTGAGAGCTGTATTTATTATTTACTCAGTGACCAAAAACAACATGAAACAGTGATTTTCCTGCAATGAAATAAGCAGAGTAAAAATTCTTGCTCCATCTCGGCGAGCTAGATCTTACACACTGTATTTCGTAGACCTTGTCCCAGGTCATATGGCTTTGTAAGCATCAGTGACAAATCTCTCTGATTCACAGGCCATGCCCTTTTCAGCTATGTTTTTTGTGCCATGCAGAAGATCTGATACAAAGTGACTAAGGGAATAGCAGCTGAGTACAGTCAGCCTCTAGTGCAAGGTGCTGGTGTTGACCGACATTGGCTGATGGCCCTGGGGGCACTGGCTGGGGCATGAGTTAGGTTGGGGCTACATTCAGTTCCTGCAGACAGAAGATGCTCTCTGTCCTTCCCTGAGACGTTGGTTGGCTGATGCTGGTGTTTGTGGGGATACTTGCTTCCTTGGCTGAGGTGTTATGATTCTGTCACTTTTTTTTTTTAAGATTTTATTTATTTATTTGACAGACAGAGATCACAAGTAGGTAGAGAGGCAGGCAGAGAGAGAGAGAGAGAGAGAGGAAGGAAAGCAGGCTCCCCGCTGAGCAGAGAGCCCGATGCGGGGCTCAATCCCAGCACCCTGGGATCATGACCTGAGCCGAAGGCAGAGGCTTAACCCACTGAGCCACCCAGGCACCCCATGATTCTGTCACCTTGTGGAAGTTTTGGCCGGTGTCATATTACATTGTTATCTATGAGGAAGGATGGAGGGGAAGCGACCACACTTGACAGAGCTGTTTGTAGTTCTGTAATGCTCATGCAAAAATGGGCCATTGTCTTAGAAGAAAATCCATAGCAACAGCAAACTGAAATGATATCGTGGTCTGTTAGTCTGTCTGCCTGCTTAGGGAAAATGATATTTATGGAACTTTCACTCTGCCTCCACCAAAAGATCGCACCTACCAGAGCCTGCTGGGTTTGTATGTATTGTAAGATGTGATGTGGGTAATTGCTTCCCCTTTCTCAAAGATTCCTTTTGTTGTTGTTTAATAAATAAGCAAACCCACTAAAGACTGTAGTCAGTTGATCTGGTTATGGTGAAAATCTTTTTTCTCTCAGCTGGAGAAGCTTAGGGAATTATGCTTTGTATTTTGAGATTATAGAAGCAAACAGGTTTAGCTATCTCTGCTGCCAGAGGTGGAATATATTTGGCAGTACAATACCATGAAATGATTACAGAAATTCCAGGGACTAGAATTATAAAATATTAGAATTAGAAGGGGAGTTGGAGAGTAACTACTTCTTTTAAAATTCATTCATTCATTCATTTATTCAACAAATACTTATTGACTGCCTACTGTGTACCAACCATTGTTCTGGGTGCTGGCCTACATAAAGCAGACAAAAATATCTTTCAACCCTACTACCATTTTACAGATGAAGAGACTGAGTTCCAGAAAGGTCAGATGCCCAAAAGCACACAGTTACCTAAGGGGAGAATTTTATTTAAAGCCCAATCCTCCCACTTTCAGCTTTGAGCTCTTTCCACGATATCACATTGTCCTAATTCCAGTATATACAAAGTAAGTCACTGTCCACATTGAATAAAATGTGTTTATAATTTGTGGCAAGCCTTTTGTTTATTGAAACAACAGAGCTGTGACTGGGTGTGTGTGTGTGAAGATTCTTTTCTTCCTCTCTCTTTTCTTTATCAAAAATACTTTTTGAGTGCCTATCATATACATATTGCCTGGCATGTATCAAACACTCTACAAATATATTTTGTGTTTTTTTAAAGTTTTATTTAAATTCCAGTTAGTTAACATACAATGCAATTATTACTTTTCAGGTGTAGAATTTAGTGATTCAACAGTTACATACAACACTCAGTGCTTATCACAAGTGTACACCTTAATCCCCATCGCCTATTTCACCCATCCCCCCCAGCTGGTAGCCATCAGTTTGTTCTCTATAGTTTATAGCAGTCTGTTTCCTGGTGTTCTTCTGCTTTTCCCCTCTATATTCATTTATTTTGTTCTTAAATTCCACATATGAGTGAAACCATATGGTATTCATCTTTCTCTGAATTATTTCACTTACGTAATACTCTTTAGCTCTAGCCTCGTCATTGCAGCGGGCAAGATTTCATTATTTTTTATGGCTAATATTTCATTGTATGTATATACCACCCCTTCTTTATCCATTCATCAGTTGATGGACATGTGGGCTCTTTCCTAATTTGGCTATCATTGATAATGTTGCTATAAACATCGGGTTACATGTGTCCCTTCAGATCAGTATTTTTGTATCCTTTGGGTAAATACCTAGTAGTACAATCGCTAGACCATAGGGTAGCTCTATTTTTAATGTTTTGAGGAACCTCCATACTGTTTTCCAGAGTGGCTGCACCAGCTTGCATTCCCACCAATGGTGTAAGAGGGTTCCTCTTTCTCCACATCCTTGCCAACATATATTGTTTACTGTGTTGTTGATATTAGCCATTCTGACCGGTGTGAGGTGTAGTTTTGATTTGTATTTACCTGATGAAGATTGATGTTGAGCATGCTTTCATGTGTCTGTTAGGCATCTGTATGTCTTCTTTGGAAAAATGTCTAATCATGTCTTCTGCCCATTTTTTAACTGAATCACTTGTTTTTTGGATGTTGAGTTTTCAAAGTTCTTTATATATTTTGACACTAACCCTTTGTTGGATATGTTATTTGCACACATTTAATGCAGTTCCTATCAAAATACCAATAGCATTTTACAAAGAGATAGGATAAACAATCCTAAAATTTGTATGGACCCACAAAAGACCCAAATAACCAAAGCAATCTTGAAAAAGAAAACCGAAGCTGGAAGCATTACAATTCCAGACTTCAAGTTATATTACAAAGTGGCAGTGATCAAAACAGTATGGTACTGGCACAAAAATGAACACAGAGATCCAATGGAACAGAATAGAAAACCCAGAAATGAACCCACAATTATATGGTCAATTAATCTTTGACAAAAGAATATCCAATAGAAAAAAGACAGTCCCTGAAACCAACGGTGTTGGGAAACTGGACAACAACATGAAGAAGAATGAAACTGGACCATTTTCTCACACCATACACAAAAATAAATTCTAAATGGATGAAAGAGCTAAATGTGAGAAGTGGAACCATAAAAATCCTACAAGAGAACACAGGTAATAACTTCTTTGGTGTTGGCTATAGCAACTTCTTTCTAGATATGTCTCCTGAGGGAAGGACAACAAAAGCAAAAATAAACTATTGGACTACATAAAAATAAAAAGCTTCTGCACAGTGAAGGAAACAATCCACAAATAGATTTTAAATAAATGGGGTTCCAACAATAAGCAAGAGAGACATATTTGCTGCCTTTCTAGAGTTAGCATTCTAAAGGCAGTGTGGGATAGTAAACATGGTCACAAATTACTTTATAGCTCCTTCTATCGAGAGAGAATCTAGGGGTGCCTGGGTGGCTCAGTGGGTTAAAGCCTCTACCTTCGGCTCAGGTCATGATCCCAGGGTCCTGGGATTGAGCCCCGCATTGAGCTCTCTGCTCAGTGGAGAGCCTGCTTCCCCCCTCTCTCTCTGCCTGCCTCTCTGCCTACTTGTGATCTCTGTGAAATAAATAAAAATCTTTTTTTTTTTAAGATTTTATTTATTTGACAGAGAGAGATCACAAGTGGGCAGAGAGGCAAGCAGAGAGAGAGAGAGAGAGAGGAGGAAGCAGGCTCCCCACAGAGCAGAGAGCCCGATGTGGGACTCGATCCCAGGACCCTGAGATCATGACCTGAGCCGAAGGCAGAGGCTTAACCGCTGAGCCACCCAGGTGCCCCTAAATAAATAAAATCTTAAAAAAAAAAAGAAAGAATCTATTTTTCCCACCTTGAATCTGGGATGACCTTACGACTTACTCTGACGAATAGAGTGAGACTTAATGTGATGTTAGAGGACTTCTGGTCTTCCTTCATAGGAGCTTCTACTCTTCCCTGATTAGAACACTTTTGCTATCCTGTGAAGAAGCTTGTTTTAACTTTCTTGAGGATGAAAGATCATGTGGAGAGGGAGTTTCAGCTCTTTCAGCTATCCTAGTCAAGCCTAGTCTCTAAGTTATCCAGCAGCTGAAGGGAGCAGCAAGAACCCTCAGTCAAACCTCAGGATCATGAGAAATTATAATAATTATTGTTTTAAGCCACTACTTTGACAGCAATAGATAATTGGCATAGGAGGAGCTAACCATTAATTGAATAATCCTATAAATTGTGATTATAGATAAAAAATAAGTGCTATAGAGGAAAGGAAAATGGTACTATGGAAGTGTAACAGGAATGGAGAGTTAGGGAAGGTTTCAGGAAGTGTAAATCTCATGTTCAGTTTTGTAAACTGAGTTAGAAGAGTGAGGATAAAGTGTTTCAAAAACAGGGAGGAGCACATGCAAAGGCTCTGTGGGATGGAAAATGTGTATCCAAAGATCTGAGAGAAGGCCAAGGCAGCTAGATTGAGGGTAAAGGAGAGAAAGGCAGGAATTTTGCTTCATGTAATACTTTGGTTTTTATCCTAAGAGCAATGGGAAAGGTTTTAAGATGAAGTAGGGGTGGGATGGGGGTGGTGTTGACAGGACTGGATTTACATTTTAAAAAAGTGTGAGTGTGAATGGAGAATTGTGAGCAATTAAGACTACATAGAAGAGGACTGGTAATATAACTACCAGTTAATACAGTAGTGGAGGTGGGAGGCTGTCCCCAGATGAGTCAGTAGAGGTGGAAAGAAATAGACAAGTAAAGATCTATTAGATTAGGCGTGGAAGACAACAGGGAAGTCTCAAGGATGATTCATAGGTTTCTGGCTTGGTGACTGAGTGTGTGGTAGTGCCATTCAAGAGAAAATACAGGAAGAGGACTGGGTTTTATATTGTGTGGGAGGCAGCAGGGAGGCAGGCAGCAGGGAACAGGAGTGACCGTGAGATAATTTTGAAATGTTTAATTTGAAGAGACTTAGTTCTTTTATACCCACATGTAGAAGTCAAGGGAATATTTAAATCTGAAACTCAAAGGAGAGATTGGGCAAGAGATATATTTGAGAGCCAATTGACTCTAGATAGAAATTGAAGTTGTGAGTACAGATGAGGTTGCCCCTGTACTGAGGTCAGAGGGAGAAGTGGAGAGAACTTGAGCTCGAACCATAGGGAGCTCCAACATTTAAATTAAATCTAAATTAACAGCTGAGCATGGAGGAACATGCTGATGATTTTCAGTTTGCCTGTTCCATCTACTACCAGCCTTTCTCTGCCCTGCTTGGGAGAGGGGAGTTTCTCTCTTCCGACTGTGCCATCTGGCTTTCTTGCCTCTGGCTTCATTTAGGCCAAGTAATAGAAAGCATTGGTGGGCTTTGAGGCTATGAAGAGAAAGAGGTCAGGGGATATTTCCCATCCCCTCTTTGTTCCCTCACTGCCTGGATATGGTTCTGGTGAGGCTGTGCTTCTTTATTGTAACTCCTCTCAGGTATCCTCTCTTCCAGGGATCCAAGTGGTCTTCAGGACTGGGTAACAGCTTCTTGCCGCTTTAAATATAGAGGTCGTGACTTCCTGTCGACTGGTCCCTGGGTGCTCTGCTTTAATCCTGCTGCACCTGGAAAGAGACTTCTGTTAACTTCAGTGTATCATGTGTTTTCTGCCAGGATTCTGGCTATGGAATGCACAAAAGTGCAAAGAAGATGGGGCAGGGGGGACATGAGGGTCATTGGTATGATGGAAACCAAAGGAACAAAAAACTTGAGGAAGCCAGGTGATCATATTAAATGATATTGAGAGTTAAAGTAAGATGAAGACAAAAAGAATGCTTGCAGTCTTCAGTGACTTTGTTAGTGACTGTTGCAATTTGCAGGAGCTGCTTTGGTTATGTGATGGTGGCACGTGACTTAAAGCAGGACTATCCGAACCATTGCCACAGACCCCACAAGGTGCAGAGTGTGATCAAACATTGAAGATGTTGACTCTTTAGATAGCAATTTGCAAACATAGGAGGGGTTTCTTTTAATATTTTCTTTGACATTCTTATTTACTTTGAAAAATTAGATCTCTTTTCAGTTCCATACTTCTGTTTGCCAGGTGTAGTGTTGCTCACCACCTGGGAGAGCATACAGGCTGGGTGGGTGGGAAGTGAGAGGAGAGAAGGATATTGTCTTTCTCCCTCTGTCTTTTCTTCTTCTTTTGAAAGGCTTCTCCTGTCCCTTGTTACTTTGTGGGAACCTGCCCAGTGTTGTAGCCTCTTCCCAAGCCTCTGGGTTTTGTTTGATGGCACCTTTACTCTTCCTCAGGTGCTGTGCCTCTTAGCTTAGCCTACATGGTGGGCAGGGTAAAGAGCAACATGATAGCTTGAACACTTCATGCAATTATTATTTCCTTTTTTTAAAAAATATTTTTATTTATTTATTTATTTGAGAGAGTGACAGAGTGGGTGGTGTTGAGGGGCAGAGGGAGAGGGACAAGAAGACTCCTTCCTCACTGAGTGTGGAGCTGGGCACAGGGCTGTGTCTCATGACCCTGAGATCATGACCTGAGCCAAAACTAAGAGTCTGAAACTCAACTGACTGAGCCACTCAGGCACCCCCAATTATTATTTTTGAAATATTATATCCATCCTCCTGATTTTTGTCAAATGTCTAATGATTATCGATTATCTGTTTATATTTATAAATAAAGGATTAAACAGGTGATTAAAGGTTGCTGGTGTGGATTTTCCCAAGTAATTCTTTTTGCTGAGGACTTTCCCCTGAATTAAAAGACTGATTTGTCAGCTCTGGGTAAGCGGGAAGAATTTGCCAATAAGTGAAATTTCCTTTTATGGTATATGAGAGTAGAGTAGCTAATCCCTCATAGACTCCTACCGTTGCCAAACAGAAAACAAACAAACATTTTATTTCTTTGCTAAGTGCTTTTATACATTTAACTTTCGTTGGAGTTACCTTTATTTTTCTTTTTTACACTGATATGTAGAGTTCCTTCCGGGGGTGGGGGGCACCCAACTCTACCCTTTAGTCATCACCCTGTTTTTTTGGAAAGCAGTTTTCACTGCTTAATCTTGGAGGCATATACCACACCCACCAGTTATCCAGCAGGCAGTGCTTAATAACGATCCCCTGTCACCCTCCCCTATGGCCGCTGATGCCACACTTGGTCAGAATGGCTCTCATTGGGGCCCCTGGGTTGCTCAGTTGGTTAAGAATCTGCCTTCAACTCAGGTCATGATCCCAGAGTCCTGGGATTGAGTCCCACGTTGGGCTCCCTGCTCAGTGGAGAGAACCTTTATCTTCTTCTCCCTCTGCTTATGCTGCCCTCCTCTGTCAAATAAATAAATAAAAAAAGAATGGCTCTTATCTCAGTGGTGGTGTCCTTAAGCATTTGTTGTTGTTGGAGTTTTGCCTCCTCTGTTTATTTATTTTTTAATTTTAAGATTTTATTTATGTGTTTGTGTGAGAGAGAGAGAGGGATCAAGCATTGGAAGCAGCAGAGGGAGAGGGAGAGCCTGCCGCAGGGCCTGATTCCAGGACCTTGGGATCATGACCCGTGTGGAAGGCAGATGCTCAACTGACTGAGTCACCCAGGCGCTGCCCAACCCCCACCCTCGTGTTTTAATGTAGTCTTATTTGCTCTTTCTATTCCATGAATTATTTATAGCATTTTTTGACTAGGTAAGGCAACTTCCTCTGTTTTTCAGGGTTTTTATCTTTTCTGCATTTCTAGGGGACTTGGGGAGGCAAGAAGACATGTGTGTGTTCTGCTCACCATGTTGAACTTGCCCTTACTTCCTTATGCATAGTAATGAAAGATGGAACTGCAATAGTTTTCAGACAATCCCCTCAAACTTCTTTTAGTCAGAGCTACTAGTCCTGGACAAATGGATTGATTTAAGTATAATTTCTTCCTTTTATTCCTGCAGAGTGAGAAATCAAAAGAACAAACAACAGGAAGAAGTCTGGCCAGTTACCAACAGTGTGTAGTTAATGACCTATGGCACAGACTGCTAGTTATCCAAGTGTATTCATTTACTCCTTCTTTGACAATGCAATACCCACATTTTAGTGGGGCACACAGCCCCAGTTGACAATGTGGATAGATTGTGGGCACAAAGATGTGAACAGATAGCTTCTGCGGTATGTCCTTTGAAAGGACAGCTGCATTTCACTGGATTCTTTCTTGTTTCCTGTTGGCTCAGAGAACCCCTAGCTAGAGCAGCTCCCTTGAATGCAAAATTAAAAGCAGCATATTGAGGATTGAAGGTCACCTCAAGGATTTAGGACCACCCACTCATGAATTATGTGAGAGAAGTAAGGGTTTTTTTTTTTTTTAAGATTTTGTTTATTTATTTAACAGAGAGAGACACAGCGAGAGAGGGAACACAAGCAGGGAGAGTGGGAGACGGAGAAGCAGGCTTCCGGCTGAGCAGGGAGCCCGATGTGGGGCTTGATCCCAGGACCAGGATCATGACCTCAGCCGAAGGCAGATGCTTAACGACTGGGCCACCTGGGTGCCCTGAGAGAAATAAGTTTGTATCTTATTTAAACTACTGTGTTTTGGAGTCTAACTTGTATAATCATTAATATATAGATTTTCATATATAGGTTAATTTCACAGACCAGCTGGTAGAATGGGAAAAGGCAAAGGTTTGAAATTAAAGGGTCTGGGATAAAGTCATGATTCTGCCACTCACTAACTATACAAACTTGAGCAAATCACCTAACTTTTTGAGTCCAGTTTTCTTTTTGGCAAGATGAATATTGTAATTCCACCACTAATTGTTTTCTACATACACTCATTATACATCCATTGTGCTATACACTGCAAATATAAAGGTAGGACTAATCTTTACTTTCAAAGGACTCATACACTATGGGATTTATCATGTCTGGCATATATTAAGTGCTCAATAAAATTTTGTTAACTCATAGATGGTAATTTTTACTTATATAACCATATAGTATAGCTTTGGTGTTCCATGACATTGATATCTTCCCAACTCTTCAACATGTTTCAGTGTCAAAAACAGTGATAGAGAAACTACGCTATGAAAAAGAAAAACTAGGATTCAGTTCTTAGACTTTGGACTTCTGGTAGCTCTATGTCTTTGGTATATAGACTTAATCCTAGAAATGAACCAAACATATCTTTAGTGGTACACTATTATTGAGTCAAAAAATTATTTATTTATTGTGAATCCTTAGTAGGCCTTAGTATAATTTCCTCAGAACTCTGTATACAGTAGTAAAACAACTGGAAACAGAAAGGACAGACATATAGCAGTAGACACTGTCATGGCTGATGGCAGAGTCAGAAGAAATACAAAAGCCAATCAAGTGAAGGAAAATGGTTCTACATTCCCTGGTAGCTTCTAGATGCTCCTCCATATCACCACCTGTACAGAACAATAACTGATGTTCATAGGATGAATGTCCATGTCATCCAGAATGCATGACACAAAGAGCAGCATTTTCTGTGTAGTGAGGCAGGGTGTTAGTGAAAGCTTTCTAACAAGAATGATTCCAATAACATCTTGCCCGAAGGAGCAGGCTTCAGTTGGCCAGACTCTCTGCTTTGGCACAGTTCCACTTTCCCCAATTGAGATGGAATCAGGTAACGGTATTCTCTTGAGAAAAATCACCACTTTCTGACCTTTTTGTCCCCTCAAAAAGGCATTATGATATTTGAGTTTCTGTCTTTTTGTTATTCCAAAATGGTAACCAGTCAGCAACAAGGCCTTGAGAAAACATTCAGAAGCTGATGAACCTTGGGTCCCTCTGTTACACAGTTTTGAGAACTCTTTCTTAGCAATATTTAGATTTACCAAGAAGAGGCTTTCAGACATCTTGCCCTTTTAATAGGGGGTTGTTGAGCTCAGCTTCATATTGACACTATGCTATTTCCTTTGCTTTTCTTTTGTTAATTCTTGATACCTCTGGGAGCCAAAATATACCCCCAAGCCCCACATTTTACACTTGGAAAAATTGGATAATTATTTCTAGGGTTCTGGCAGTTCACATTCATGAGCAAAAGCAGATAGCCTGGAGAAATTATATAGGTTGAAAATGAATAGATGATTTAAAATTTAATTGTGAGTTATAAAGATATTCAAGAGGAGGCATGTACTTCAGAGGCAGACAGACACATTGGTTCAGAGAATATACAACACTAAATTTTAGCCTCAAATCAAGCACAAAATAAAGACAGTCAAATTCAAAGGACAGGCTGCAGCTTCATGCAAGTTCAAGGTCTCATGTGAAAAAAGGGAAATGAGAAAAAAAGATTTAAAACTCCCAGTGCCAATTTCTTCCTAACAGCCTTAAGCCTTAAAAAGAACAGAGTCTAGCCATTCTGATTTATGATTTTATAGTTTTACAAATTGAAAATCTTTCATTTGAAATTTAGACTGATATGACTTAATTATATAATGATATGGTACTATTTCTTAAGTTAGTTAATAGGGATGTCTAGTATTTCCATATAGGCATAGTTACTCATGCTTCTCTATGGGTTGTTTATCCATAAATATAATCTCATCTCCTGTTACTCTGATTACTCCTATGTTTCTTTCACCAGTATTATTTTATCTTCCTGTCTCTTAAATGGAAGTATTCTACAAAGCTTGACTCAAAATCATCTGCTCTTTTTTCCCTATGTTGTACAGTGAAATTCTCATTCACTAAAGCTTGCTGTAACTCTTTCCTCTATATGCACAACACACACACACACACACTGACACCCCCACAACCCTTACCCTGACCTCTTAATCAAGTGCCTCTGAGTTCTCAATCCCTTAGTGAACATGCCTCCTATAGATAGAAGGGTTGAAGGGTTGCTAGGGGTCACCTACTTGAACCTTTATCCCACAACCCAGTTTTCTAGCTTCTGCTTGAATTCTTCAGTGACAGAGAACTTTTGTGTCTGATAGATACAAGTTAGAATTTTAGCTCATCACTTACTAACTGTATCACTTAGAGTAAGTTACATACTTTTTCCCAGCCTTAGTCTCCTCATTCCTCACTGGGAATGAGGATAGTAACAGTACCTACCATACAGGTCCTGGCAAGCAACTGGCATGCCACAAGTCATCAATACACATTAACTGTTCCTAACTTGCCTTTCTTTTGGCAGTTCTTGTTGTTTACAACCAGCATCTTCATTTAATTTTTTGTGCCTTGCTCTTATCTCTTTCATACATTCTAAATTTCTTTAAGGCAGAAATGGTATGTTACTCATCTTTTTACCCCACAAACCAAGGTTTTACCAAGGACAATTGTACTGACAAGTACTGAACTGGGACAAAATTTATTCTAGTCCTGAGTCAAATGAGAAAAATAAAAAAAAATAATTTTCCTTATATATGGTGATACAGAATTTTAAAAAACTGTAATTTATTTTGAGACAAATTTTTTTATATTTTGGCCAAAATCTTTTATTTTAAACATGAAATGATGTTGAGATTAGATAGTTATTCCTTCCAAATTTTTGTCTTTACTTAGATAAATAAAGAGGTCGCAATATCTTGTCATTCTCCACCATTTAAAGAAAAGATCACTAGGTTTTTAAAATTAAACACGTTTGAGGATGGCACCGTACAGGTAGTTGGCTCTCAATTGATGTCAGTTAATATCTAGGTTTCTTGATGATTACTTGGTGGTCATTTGCTTCTTCTGTTGCCTCCACTAGAGGTCAGGGATGAGAAATAAAGACTATGAAGCAAAAAGAGACTAAAATATTCAATACTTCCACTTAAAGACTTGGTTGGAAAATTGGAAGGTGAGAAAAGAAAAAAAAAAAGACCCACCAGTGATTTAAAAACACATTTTGGAATTACCTGTGTATTTCAATTTTAAAATTATTATTTCTTGTTAGCAAAATTGCTTGATTTGTAGCTAGAAACACATTTAAAAAATAGTGGATAATCTTTCAGTGAACATCTTTCTGTGGTAAGATAATAAAATGTATTTAAAGGAAATGCCAATATATTAAAAAACGATTTTAACAACTCAAATAGTTTAAAAGTACATTCATAATTATGCAGGATTTAAAATAAATAAATAAATAAATAGCTTACAGAAGTTAGATATAAGAGGGATTTAATCCCTTGGAGAAATATGATGTGAAGTTTCTGAGGTCTGTGATTATCATTTTCAATTAAAAAAAAACAATCCGGGGCGCCTGGGTGGCTCAGTGGGTTAAAGCCTCTGCCTTCGGCTCAGGTCATGGTCCCAGAGTCCTGGGATTGAGGCCCGCATTGGGCTCTCTGCTCAGCGGGGAGCCTGCTTCCTCCTCTCTCTCTGACTGCCTCTCTGCCTACTTGTGATCTATCTCTCTGTCAAATAAATAAATTAAAAAAATCTTTAAAAAAAAGATCCAGTCATGAGACACTAAAGACTAATTATGGTATTGTCTTTTTTGACTATGTGTTAGAACAAAATGTTGCTTATGATAAGGTTTGGTTCACTGATGATAAACACAATAAGAAAAAATTTCATTGTCTTTTCCACATTCTTCTTTATCTGTCAAATACTTTTCCATTAAGATTAAAGGAATTTTTCATTTAGAAATTTCTTAAAAGTTGAGAATGTGCATTTTTTTTCTTAAGGATTTATTTTACCAAAATTTACCAAATGGTCACAGCTAACTTATAGAAGGATACTATCACAGGATAAGTACCAGTCATTTTCCCAGGCACTTCTCATTTCCATAGATCAGAAATCAAAAGGTGATTATATGAAAACTAATTTGGATAAAGTGTTGACTTTTCAAAGTTTGACAGTCTCAATCAAGACATATTCTTGAATGCCTTGTATAGAGCAAACATTGTTAAGCTACTTAAGCTTCAGTGGTGGTCAGTATTAGTAAAGAAAAGCACAAAAACTCAAGCAGAAATTTTGAGTTGCATAGAAATTGTCTTTTGTTCAGACAGGCATTTCTTATCTTGGAATGATGACTGCACTTGTGGTAGTAACTGCAATATTTGAAAATCTGACCCCAAATCAAGTTTTCCATCAAGAATATGAGGCACAGGGGCACCTGGGTGGCTCAGTCATTAGGTGTCTGCCTTCCATTAGGGTTGTGATCCTGGGGTCCTGGGATCGAGCACCACACTGGTTTCCTTGCTCAGCGGGAAGCCTGCTTCTTCCTCTCCTGCACCACCTGCTTGTATCTGCTTGTGTTCCCTCTCTCGCTGTCTCTCTCTCTGTCAAATAAATAAAAACCTTAAAAAATTATATGAGGCACATATGTGTTCTTTCTCACACCCCTTCTCTTTCTTCATCCCTTTCTTTTTTTTCTCTTCTTCCCTCCCTCCCTTCTTTACTTCTTTTTTTTTTTGCCATCAGAATGTATAAAACCTCTTCTTCCAAAATGAAAATCTTTTTATTTGTTGTTTGCAAAGGGACTGAACATAAACCTTGAAGATATATTTCATGTCAGTAGAAATACTAATAGTTATAGTTTTCCTTATATCAACCCCAATGACCCATACCTTTGATATGTGAATGAAAGTACAAATCTCTCCTCAACTCAGTGGAAAAATCACAGGCCTACATCTTTGTAGCATACAGATTGGACTGAAGACAAGAGTAGACAATACTCATTACCATCTATACAAGTTGCACATTTCAGAGTAGTTAACTTCTTCAATACAGCTTGAAAAAAAAGTAGAAAGAAAAGGAAAGTACTCAGGAAAGGTATGAGTTTGAATTATTGCTTCAGGCTAAAAAATAATCAGGTATTCTTCAAAGTGAATAAAGACATAATGGATTCAGTCAGATATGGATTTTGATTATAACAATGATTAAAACTATATCTGATATCTCATTTTTACATTTTATAAAAAACTGAATTTTTCCTGCCTTTTGGATTAGTTACCATCAAGTATTGGTTATCTATATCACAAAACATGTAAATTCACTTTTTCTTGACATATTTATTTTGTGTGATTCTCTTTTCTCCTTGAAAACCACTGCTAATTCATCACGCTAGGGTTTTATTGTTCATGGAATAAAAACTATGTCAAGCTCTGACTCAAGATCCTTCTCTTGAGTTAATGCTGTTTTTCTTTTTTTCTGTCCTGACCTGGAAACAGATGTTTAAAATTTATAATCAAAAGTAAGCTTTACCTTGTGTTCAACCAACATGTTAACTTTGATTCATAATATTTTGTGACAATTTTTGTGTATGTTAATGATATTTGATATTATTCACTGCTAAAAAATTTTTTTCTTAGAGATAATATAAAATAATTAAAATTAGAGTCTGCAAACCTGAGGAAATCTGCCCATTTAGCAACATTTTGGTATGGACTTTTAAATCTGTTGTTCACTGAAAGTCAGAATGATAGCCACAACCATAGCCAAAACCAGATACTGTATAGTGGATATGAAGACTGTATGTAATTTTCTTAAAACTGATAAAATGTATGTCACATTTTGCATAATAATTTTGGAAATTATAAAAATCTAAACAAATATGTTTCTCATTAGGGTTTACTTCCTAGTGAAAGATTAACAACTTATACTTTATGTGAAAAAATAAGAAAATATAATCAATTACATTGTCCTACCAATTAGTTTTTCTCTTTTATTTCCATTAAGATACAATTTCAAAAGCAATAAATCAATTCTTACTCTCTTATTCTTATTCCCCTTAAGTGATAAAGCACAATCTTCTCAAAATTCAGAAGAGTTAGAACAGTCTTCTTCCCAAAGAACTGGGGAATAAAATGGGGGTAGTTTTGAATGTTATTTGCTGGTTATTACTCAGTTTATGGTTTTCTTTCAGAAAATGCTGGAAAAGTGAATCAGTGGTAAACTTCTAAAGGCTACCAGCCTTTTCCTAGCCCTTGAAATTGCCCCGTTTGTCAGTACCTCTGAATGTAAGGTGGAATTCATTAACAAAGTTGTCTGTACACAACAGTCTTCACGTTGTGTTAAAACCCTTTTTTGGACTTTTGTCATGCATTGATAATTTTGAAACAACCACAAAATTAGGTTTACACTTGTAGAACTAGAAAACTCCTTTCTCTATTTTAGGATAAGGAAACAGAGGAAGATTATGATTACACTGATTTTAAAAAATTTAAGTTGGTTCCACAAAAATTAATTGAAATAAAAAAGACTATCAGGTATTCTGGCTGCCTTTCATTCCTCTGAGGTGAAACATTGACAGCTCCTGGCACTGCCAGAGTCAGACTTGCCTGGGTGATAAATCAGTTGTAGAAATGACATGTCAATTTTAGAGAAGAGGTTGTAGTTTTTGAGACCCAGAGTCAGTACATTTAATGAAAGACCAAGGGCCAACCCCACTTGATTTTTCAAAATCAGGTTTTGGGTAATTGCAGTTGAATGATTTTGGAATTGCTAGGTTTTCTCTCTTTTTACTTTACTGTTAATTCTGCTTATACCCAAATAGCCATAGAACTATTTTCTCATCCAATGAAAGTCTTGACAATAGATAGTGGTTCTGAAAATGTGGAATTTGTATCACTTACTTCAATTTAAAATTCTAACAAAATGATTAAGATCAATCCATATATTTGCCTCAGTGTTGGTAATTTAGAGTCATTGGTCTTGAATTATCCAATAGTGCACTTACCACAAATATGGAGTCAATAATGTGTATGCTAGCACCCTTCATACATGACAACACAGAAGGTTGTGATTGCTTTTTATGCTGTTAAAAGTAAAAGAGGAGTTCCACAGAAAATCTGGAAAATATTGAAGGGGTCAGAAGAAATTATTTGTTCTTCAGGTGTTGAATTTGATAAATTCTTTATAGTCTTTGGATACTAGCCCTTTATCTGATATGTTGTTTGCAAATATCTTCTCCTATTCTGTCAGTTGTCCTTTGGTTTTGTTGACTGTTTCCTTTGCTGTGCAAAAGTTTTGATTTTGATGAAGTTCCAATAGTTCATTTTTGCCTTTGCTTCTCTTGCCTTTGGCGATGTTCCTAGCAAGAAGTTGCTGCGGCTGAGGTCGAAGAGGTTGTTGCCTGTGTTCTCCTCAAGGATTTTGATGGATTCCTTTCTCACATTGAGGTCCTTCATCCATTTTGAGCCTGTGTTTGTGTGTGGTGTAAGGAAATGGCCCAGTTTCATTCTTCTGCATGTCACTGTCCAATTTTCCGAACACCATTTGTTGAGGAGACTGTCTTTTTTTCCATTGGACAGTCTTTCCTGCTTTGTCGAAGATTAGTTGACTATAGAGTTGAGGGTCTATTTCTGGGCTCCTATTCTGTTCCATTGAACTATGTCTGTTTTTGTGCCAGTACCATACTGTCTTGATGATGACAGCTTTGTAACAGAGATTGAAGTCTGGAATTGTGATGCTGTCAACTTTGGCTTTCTTTTTCAACATTCCTCTGGCTATTCGGGGTCTTTTCTGGTTCCATACAAATTTTGGGATTATTTGTCCCATTTCTTTGAAAAAAATTGATGGTATTTTGAAAGGGCTTGCAGCAAATGTGTTGATTGCTTTAGGTAGCATCGACATTTTCACAATATTTGTTCTTCCAATCCATGAGCATGGAATTTTTTTCCATTTCTTTGTGTCTTCCTCAATTTCTTTCATGAGTACTTTATAGTTCTCTGAGTACAGATTCTTTGCTTCTTTGGTTAGGTTTATTCCTAGGTATCTTATGGTTTGGGGTACAATTGTAAATGGGATCGACTCCTTAATTTCTCTTTCTTCTGTCTTGTTGTTGGTGTATAGAAATGCAACTGATTTCTGTACATTGATTTTAATTCCTGACACTTTACTGAATTCTTGTACAAATTCTAGCAGATTTGGAGTGGAGTCTTTTAGGCTTTCCACATATAGTATCATATCATCTGCAAAGAGTGAGAGTTTGAGTTCTTCTTTGCCAATTTGGATGCCTTTAATTTCTTTTTGTTGTCTGATGGCTGAGGCTAGGACGTCTGGTACTATTGAATAGCAGTGGTGATAGTGGACAGCCTTGTGCTGTTCCTGACCTTAAGGGAAAGCTCTCAGTTTTTCCTCCATTGAGAATGATATTTGCAGTGGGTTTTTTATAGATGGCTTTGATGATATTGAGGTATGTACCCTCCATCCCTTCACTTTGAAGAGTTTGATCAAGAAAGGATGCTGTACTTTGTCAAATGCTTTTTCAGCATTTATTGAGAGTATCACATGGTTCTTGTTCTTTCATTTATTAATATATTGTATCACATTGATTGGTTTGTGGATATTGAACCAAACTTGCAGCCCAGGAATAAATCTTACTTGGTGATGGTGAATAATCCTTTTAATGTACTGTTGGATTCTATTGGCTAGTATTTAGGAGAGAATATTCATATCTGTGTTCATCAAGGATATTGGTTTGTAATTCTCCTTTTTGATGGGTCCTTGTCTGGTTTTGGGATCAAGGTAATGCTGGCCTCATAAAATGAGTTTGGAAATTTTCCTTCCATTTCAATGTTTTGGAACAGTTTCAGAAGAATAGGTATTAATTCTTCTTTAAATGTTTGGTAGAATTCCCCTGGGGAAGCCATCTGACCCTGGGCTCTTGTTTGTTGGGAGATTTTTGATGACTGCTTCAATCTCCTTACTGGTTATGGGTCTGTTCAGGTTTTCTATTTCTCCCTGGTTCAGTTTTGATAGTTTATAGGTCTCTAGGACTGTATCCATTTCTTCCAGATTGTCTAATTTGCTGACGTAGAGTTGCTCATAGTATGTTCTTATAATTGTTTGTATTTCCTTGGTGTTGGTTGTGATCTCTCCTCTTTCATTCATGATTTTATTATTTTAGGTCCTATCTCTATTCTTTTGGATAAATCTGGCCAGGGGTCTATCAATCTTATTAATTCTTTCAAAGAAACAGTTCCTAGGTTCTTTGATCTGTTCTACTGTTCTTTTGGTTTCTATTTCATTGATTTCTGCTCTGATCTTTGTGATTTCTCTCCTCCTGCTGGGTTTAGGCTTTCTTTGCTGTTCTTTCTTCAGCTCCTTTAGGTGTAGGGTTAGGCTGTGTATTTGAGACCTTTTTGTTTCTTGAGAAAGGCTTGTATGGCTATATACTTTCCTCTCAGGACTGCCTTTGCTGTGTCCCAAAGATTTTGAACTGTTGTGTTTTCATTATCATTTGTTTCCATGATTTTTTTCAATTCTTCTTTAATTTCCTGGTTGATCCATTCATTCTTTAGCCGGATGCTCTTTAACCTTCATGTATTTGAGTTCTTTCCAACTTTCCTCCTGTGATTGAGTTCTAGCTTCAGAGCACTGTGGTCTGAAACTATGCAAGGAATGATCCCAATCTTTTGGTACTGGTTGAGACCTGATTTGTGACCCAGGATGTGATCTATTCTGGAGAATGTTCCACGTGCGCTTGAGAAGAATGTGTATTCTGTTGCTTTGGGATGGAATGTTCTAAATATATCTGTGATGTCCATCTGGTCCAGTGTGTCATTTAAAGCCTTTATTTCCTTGTTGGTTTTTTGCTAGATGATCCGTCCATTTCAATGAGGGGCATGTTAAAGCCCTCTATTGTTATTGTATTATTGTTATGTGTTTCTTTAATTTTGTTATTAATTGGTTTTTATAATTGGCTGCTCCCATGTTGGGGGCATAGATATTTAAAACTGTTAGATCATCTTGTTGGATGGACCCTCTAAGTATGATGTAGTATCCTTCCTCATCTCTTAGCATAGTCTTTGGCCTAACATCTAATTTATCTGATATAAAGATTGCCACCTCAGTTTTCTTTTGATGTCTATTAGCTTGATAAATTGTTTCCCATCTCCTCACTTTAAAAGTGGAGGTTTCTTTGGGTCTTCAATGAGTTTCTTCCAGACAGCATTTTGATTTTTTTTTAATTCATTCTAATTCCCTGTGTCTTTTGACTGGGGCATTTAGCCCATTTAAATTCAGAGTAACTATTGAGAGATATGAATTTAGTGTCATTGTATTGCCTGTAAGGTGATGGTTACTGTATATTGTCTCTGTTCCTTTCTGGTCTACTACTTTTAGGCTCTGCCTTTGCTTAGAGGATCCCTTTCAATATTTCCTATAGGGCTGGTTTGGTGTTTGCAAATGCTTTTAATTTTTGTTTGTCCTGGAAGCTTTTTATCTCTCCTTCTATTTTCAATAACAGCCTAGTGGGATATAGTATTCTTAGCTGCATGTTTTTCTCATTTAGTGCTCTGAATATATCATGCTAGTCCTTTCTGACCTCCCAGTTCTCTGGATAGGTGCTGCCAATCTAGTATTTCTTGCATTGTATGTTACAGACCTCTTGTCCTGAACTGCTTTCAGGATTTTCTCTTTGTCACTAAGACTTGTAAGTTTTACTATTAGATTTTGGGGTGTTGACCTATTTTTATTGATTTTGAGGGTGGTTCTCTGTGCCTCCTGGATTTTGATACTTGTTCTTTTTGCCATATTAGGGAAATTCTCTGCTATAATTTGCTCCAATATACCTTCTGCCCCCCTCTCTCTTTCTTCTTCTTCTGGGATCTCAATCATTCTAATATTGTTTCATCTTATGGTATCACTTATCTCTCAAATTCTCTGCTTATGGTCCAGTAGTTGTTTATCTGTTTTTCTCAACTTCTTTATTCTCCATCAGTTGGTCTTCTATATCACTAATTCTCCCTTATGCCTCACTGTCCAAGCAGTAAGAGCCTCCACTTTTGATTGCACCTCATTAATAGATTTTTTAAAATTTTAACTTGGTTTTATTTCTCCAGAAAGGGAGAAGTATCTTCTCAGTAGTAGTATCTTCTGTGCTTTCTTTGAGCCCAGCTAGCACCTTGATAATTGTCATTCTGAATCTAGATCTGACATCTTAATAATGTCCATATTGATTAGGTCCCTAGCCATTGGTACTGCCTCTTGTTCTTTTTTTTTGTGGTCAGTATTTCAGCCTTATCATTTTATACAGCTAAAAATAGATGAATGAGAGATCAAAATACTAAAAGGGTAGCACCAAGCCCAGAAAAACATACACTAACCAAATCAGAAAGAGACCTGTATCCAGGAGAAGAAAGTAGGAAAACACACACACACAGAGGCATGTGTGTGTGTGTGTGTGTGTGTGTGTGTGTGTTATTAGATTGGTGAATAGAACATATCCACACACTTGATTTTGGGTGTATTTTGGTCTGTTAGAAGAAACTGCCTCCAAAAATTTCAAAGAAAGAAAAATTTATATATATACAAAAATAAGGGTAAATATGATGAAGGGATGGAATATGACTGTAAAGATGAAAATTTAAAAAGATTCTAAAGAAAAAAAGGAAAGAATGTGTTCATGCTAGAGAGTAAAACAAAGCCATGCACGAGATTTAGGGCATATTTTGATCTGTTAGAAGAAACTGTAATCCAAAATTTTAAAGAAAGAAAAACCTATATGTAACAAATAAGGCTAAATACAATGAAGGGATAGAATATGACTATAAAAATGAAAATTTAAGAAGATTTTTAAAAAGGTATTTGTAAGCTAAAATAGTTAAAAACATAAAAATAGGAAAGTGGAAAAATTTTTAAAAATAAAATAAGAAAAAAATAAAATTAAAAAAAATTAACTTTGAAAGGCTAAAGAATCATGGGGAAAAAAATCTGTGAATTTCATATGTATTCCTATTGTTTCTGAGGTTCTCATTAATTGGTGTACTTGGTCTTGGCTGGATGTTCTTGTTGATCTTCTGCGGGGAGGGTACTGTTGCAGTGATTCTCAAATGTCTTTGTCCAAGGTGGAATTGCACTGCCCTTGCCAGGGGCCAGGCTAGGTAATCTATTCTGTTTTACTCTTGAGAGCTTTTGTTCCCTGAATGCTTTCCATGCAGCTGTGGAGGATAGGAATGAAAATGGTGGCTCCCAATCTCTGGCCCCATAGTTGCTGAGAGCTCAGGGCCCCACTCCTCAATTCACCCTCAAAGAAAAGCAGTCAATCCCTCCTGTAACCCTCATCTCTGGCTGCACCCTGTGCTCACCCAGCTTCTCACAGAGCATTTCTTCTCTGGCACAGGGCCTCATTTCAAGTCTTTAAACCCAGCAGATTCCTGCTGTGCACTCACATGCCACTCCTCCTGGAAGAGGTAGGAGGGGGTTTCCATGGATCTGCCACTTATGGGGTCCCTGCTTGAAGAGCAGTGGCCTGACTGTTCCTCAAAGCATGGTTTAAGGTAAGCCAGAGGTGAGAACTGACTTCTCAGCTCTGTCTTTGCAGCTGGCTTCCCTGCTGTGATATCTGGGAGCTCTGCCACTCTCAGACACCCCTGGTCTTTTTGTAACCCTGCGGGTCCTGAGACCACACTGTCCCCATGAGGGCTCCACCCCCTGCTTAGCTTCTGGAGTGATGTCCCTCAGTGGAGCCAAATTCTAAACATTCTGATTTTGTGCTCCACTGCTCTTCTGCTTGCCAGGAGCTGGCCCCTCCCCCCACGGTTTATCTTCCCATATATCACCTCAGATTTACTTCTTTGCCTGTCCTTCTAGACTGTGATCACTTTTCTTTTCCTAGAATTTCTGTTCTTCTTCTTTTTACTCTCTTGTTGAGTATGTTTTCAGAATGGTTTGATAACTATCTAGCTGAATTCCTGGGACCCAATGATATTAGGTCTCCTACTCCTCTGACATCTTGTGCCTCCTCAATCGAGTCTTGTGACTTGTGCACTCGAAGAATGAGTAACCAAAAGCTAGATCTCTGCCCATTGATAGTTTCAGGACTTGCCATTTTATCCTTTGCACAGGATCTGAAACAGAGTTAGGATGAAGCAGAGAGTCTTGCAGCTGTGGCAGGATCCTCTGAGCTTTACCTGTGAGCTCAGGGAGGTCAGGAGCTCCAACAGAAGAGGAATATACCTCCATGTACACAAAGAAGAATAAGTGAGAAATTCAGGAGCACAAAGCAGAACCCCAAGAAACAGGACTGCTCTGAGATCCCTTTATTTTTAAAAATTTTTAAAAGATTTATTTATTAACTTATTAGAGAGAGAGAGAGAGAGAGCAGGGTGAGGGCAGAAGGAGAGTGAGAGAGAGAATTTCTAGCATATACCCTGCTGATCTTGGAGCCCAACACAGGGCTCTATCTCACAACCCTAAGATCATGACCTGAGCAGAAGTCAAGAGTCAGAGGCTTAACTGATTTAGCTGCCCAACACCCATGAGATCCCTTTAATTAGAGGGAAGGAAAGCCCTTCAGGGTGTAGATCACATCCATTTACTTGAGTCTGTGTGATTTTCCTTTCACAGAGAGGTAGACAGTTTGCTTTAGGAATCTCTGGGGTTTGGAGAAACAGTTGTCCAGCACTGTGCTTCCAATCTGGAAGCCACCAGCTCCATGTAGCTACATAGATATACAAATGTAGCTGGTCCATACTGAGATGCGATGTAAGTTTAAAATACACACCAGATTTTATAAAAACTTAGTACAAAAAAGGATGTAATAAAGCTCATTAAAAATTTTTGTATTGATCATACACTAAAATGATAATCTGGATATATTAGGTTGAATAAAATACAATGTTAGAATTAATTTCATTGTTTCTTTTTTTAATGGAGCTGCTAGGAAATTCAGTAATCTGCATGTCACTTGACTCTGTGACTTGGCCCTATATTTCCACTGGATAGCATTGACCTGGCATCTCTGCCTTACAGAGTCAGTTCAGCTGTCAGATATCTGGGAGATAGAAAGTCTCTCCTCTTCATCACACAGTCTTCAGTACTGAGTCTACAGCTATACAGCTCCTCTTGATGAGGTTGGCTCTATACTGATAAGTTAGAGGTTAGGATTTGTGAGTCTGCAACAAGCACAGGTTAAGTCCAATCTTGGACAATTTTATCTATGAGTCTATTTGAGTAAATGTTAGATTTTCTTTTCTCTATAGCAAGCAAAAATTGATCCTGTTAAGTTTAATGGCAATGCATTAAATTACTGAGTCATCATTCCACTGATGTGAGCTAACTGTAATGTGTCACTGTAATGAGATCAGCAGAACTGATCTCTAATGACTAAAATATCTATAGGGTCTGTGCCTGTGGACTAAGGTGGTAGAATGGATTGAGCAGCTTCTGAAGGGTGCTTGAGATTGAGAGGGAACACAATGCTCTTATTGGCATTCTTTTCCTTTAAATAAAGCTGCAAGTTTCTCAAAAATTTTGGAAATGTTCCTATAGGTTACATAATTAAAAGTGAATTAGGGTTAGCAAAGTGTGCCCTGAATGAGCCAAATAATCCAATAGGATGAGTAACTGGTACTGGTACTGAGTATGGAATCTGGTAACTGGTACTGAGTATGGAATCACCTTGAGAATCCAATTGATGAAAACAAAGGAAGCTTTTAGGTTTGGAGCCAGATTATAAAACTTGGGTTCTAGTCACTATTTTATTGATAACCGGTCATCTAACTATGGATAAATCATTCCTCCCTCCAGAGTCTTATTGTTCTGGAAAATTGGGAAGGTTTAGTACTAGAAGAGATGATTACCAGTTTTGGATTTGAGAGAAATTTGCAAGTTTGGCAGTATGACAAGGATATTTAAGCCTGTTGTAATTGATGTGCTCACCTAGGGAGAAAGTTTAGAGAACAAAAGGTGGAAGTTCCAAAGGAGGAGCTCCAGGCACATTGTAAATAATGGAACAGTTGAGAAAGTGTGTGATATCTTAAGTTGACTATTATTGTAGAATGTCAGTCATTTGGAGGTTTGCTATTTTTGCTAAAAGAACTCATCAACTTCTTTTCTCTACTGTTAAACCAGTGTTAATACAACTCCAGTTTTCAAAGAATACTCTCATTCAAGTGGAATTAGATGTATTTGTATAAAGTAAAGGCTGACGTGTTTACTGTTGGATGCTTATGAGGATCTGGTCTCCCCTCCTCCATCATTACAGAACCCCATTTTTGTTGTTGCTGTTGTTCAAGTATTTATCCCTGTACTTCAGATAAAGTGAGGCAACCTTTAGCTTTAGCTCTTGGCTTGATTAGTCTAGGAGTCATCTCATGTCCTTTGTCTGTGATAGGTTCAGAGATTGTCATGTGAGCAGTTCAGGCCAAAGGAATGAATGGTGAGATTTTCTGGAATCGTCTTTCTGGCTCTTCTGGGAAAGCTTTAGGAAGTAGTTCTTTTTCTCCAAATATTGTTGTGCATGAATATGTGGACTAGAAGAGTGAGGATAAAGCTGATTAGGAGGAGTGCAAATCTAAGCCTTCATAATTTTGCTATATTATTGTCTAGCCATAGCTGGAAACTTGCAGTGCACAAAATGTTTGGCTCAGTATATCTTATCTGCAGACATTTTCTTCACTTTAAAAACAAAGGTTGGAGGATTCTCTCTCTCCCTCTGCCCCTCCCCTTGCTTCCGTGTGTTCTCTTTCTCTCTGTCTCAAATATAAATAACTCTTTTTTTTAAATATTTATTTATTTGACAGAGAGACACAGCGAGAGAGGGAACACAAGCAGGGGGAGTGAGAGAGGGAGAAGCAGGCTTCCCACCAAGCCGGGAGCCCGATGTGGGGCTCGATCCCAGAATCCTGGGATCATGACCTGAGCCGAAGGCAGATGCTTAACGACTGAGCCACCCAGGTGCCCCGTCAAATATAAATAACTCTTAAAAACAACAACAACAACAACAACAACAACGACAAAGGTTGGAGCTACTGCAGAAGTGAAGAGAAGAACTTATCTTTTCAAGGATCTTATATTAAAAATTCTCACTTCCATATTTAACTGTCACTGACAGACCTCTTTGATGGCTGAGAGCTTTGGGTTCCCGAATCAGGTCTTCAGTCTCCTTTGATCTCACAGGGAACGTTAACTCTGCCTGTCAGATCAGAAGCCCTGAGCTAGAGGTGTGCTAGGAGGGAGGTGGTGAACTTGAGAATGAGGAACAAGGATGAAGAGCACAAGTACTTATGAGGGTCAACAGGCTGTGAAATGAATCCTATGGAGTTTGTTCACTGTGAGAGAAATGAGAGCAGGTTCATAGTTTTAATCTTTATTATCAATAATGGTTGGAGAAAAAGGAAAAGGAAATTGACATTTATTAAGTAGCTACTATTTTAGAGGCATTCTTTTCTTTTTTTTTTTTTTTAAGATTTTTATTTATTTGACAGATATCACAAGTAGGCAGAGAGTCAGGAGGAAGCCGGCTCCCTGCTGAGCAGAGAGCTGGATGTGGGGCTCAAACCCAGGGTCCTGGGATCATAACCTGAGCCAAAGGCAGAGGCTTTAACCCACTGAGCCACTGAGGCACCCCTTTTAGAGGCATTCTGCTAGGAACTAGGTGCTTTCATGCATGTGGGGTGGTAAGGGTAGTAAATTAGCAATAGGGACAGGACATCCTCATTAAGGTATGTGTCTGTCTCTTGCTTGCATGTTGGGAGGCATATATATCTTACTTAATTTAATTCTCAGTAAGTTCTTTGTAGTGTAAAATGAATAGAGGAACAGAGAAGTTGAGTAACTGACTTAAATTCACAGAGAATTGAATGAAATCAGATTTCTTTCACTTCAGTACATTATTCACACTTTCCTCTACCATTCTTATCCTCACTCCTCCTCATTCCCTTTAACAGCTCTCTTGGACAAAGAGTCCAAAGTCAGTTTGTTTCAAAATGAGGATAAGGAGAAGTTGTTGGTTATATGTTGCAGGCCACAGCGATAGACACTGAATCTGGAAGCAGTCGTTTCTAAACAATTCCTCTTTCCAGATTCCTTCACCCAGCTTCAGTGGTGGTCTTGCTTGTCAACTCATTTCTTGGCAGATGCCTGTGATGTTTATTTGCTTGTAGTCTTACTTTTAGTTTATGTGTTTCCAGTGTTTTCTTTTACAGAAATGGATTTTCAATAGAATTTCTCAAACCCAGACAAATTCTATCAGTTCAGGTGCAGACATGAGGCTATTCTCCCACAGTTTATTTTCTGTTGGTGTAGAAATACCAGTTTTGGGAAGGAGGGCCTTAAGAGATGTCCATGGGCATGGGCCACAAGGTAGCTTCGATTTGAACTGAAAAGTCTTTGGGTCCCTTTGGGGTAGGATAATGAAGCCAAGGTTTAAATGCAAATATTTGGGATAGGGACATTATTGAATTATTGGATCCTCATAAGGGGACTGGTCCCTGAATCAAGAGGCACAAAGCCAGAAGTTAGGGATCAAGAAGCAATGATTAGGCAAAGAAAAGAGATGTGAGTCTAGGTAAATTAGAGTAAAGGGTTACAAAGAAGGGCTCCTAGTTGGGACTAAGCTATTTAGTGTATCTCTAGTAGGACAATATCTAGACTAGATATTGGTCAAATGAGAGAAGGAGGAGGGACAGAGAGAGATGGAGAGAGAATCTTTTTTTTTTAAAGATTTTATTTATTTATTTGAGAGAGAATGAGTGAGAGAGAGCATGAGAGAGGAGAAGGTCAGAGGGAGAAGCAGACTCCCCAAGGAGCTGGGAGCCCGATGCGGGACTCGATCCTGGGACTCCAGGATCATGACCTGAGCCGAAGGCAGTCGCTCAACCCACTGAGCCACTCAGGCGCCCCTGGAGGGAGAATCTTAAGCAGGCTCCATGCACAGCACAAAGCCTATTGTGGGGCTTGATCTCACAACCCTGAGATCATGACCTGAGCTGAAATCAAGAGTTTGATGCTTAACCCACTGAGTCACTGAGATGCCCAGAATTTTTTTTTTTTTGGAGTATAGTTGACACACAATGTTACATTAGTTTTATGTGTACAACATAGTGATTCAACAACTCTATGGGTTATACTATGCTCACCACAAGTGTAGCTACTGTTTGTCACCATGCAATGCTATTACAATACCACTGACTATATTCCCTTTGCTGTGCTTTTTATTCTCATGACTTACTCGTTCCATAACTGGAAGCCTTTATCTCCCACTCCCCTTTACCCATTTTGCCGAATCCCCCACTCTCCTCCCCTCTGGCAACCATCAGTTTGTTCTCTCTATTTATAGGTCTGATTCTGTTTTTATTTGTTCATACATTTTTAAAATTCTACATATAAGTGAAATCATGTGGTATTTATTTGTGTTTCTCTCTTTGACTTATTTCACTGAGCACAATACCCTGTAGGTCCATCCATATTTTTACTGATGACACAGTTTCATACTTTTTTATGGCTGAGTAATATTCCATGGTATATCTATGCCACATCTTCTTTATCCATTCATCTACATTGGGCACTTGGGCTGGAGAACTAGATTTTATATAAGGAAGAAACTTTTTTTAAGAAAAATTAAGAGTATCTAAAGAAATAAAGTAAATTTAGAAATGTGGATAAAAGGGCTCTGAAGTCAACCTTAGTCTACTTTTTAAGAACTTCTCTAAGTGTGTGTGTGTGTGTGTGTGTGTATGGGGTGTTAGGAGGTGAACCACATCTGAGACCCTCATGTGCGTAGTAGGAGTTTATTTATTTTTTTTTGTGGTGAAGTACACATACATGAAATATATCATTTTAGCCATTTTAAAGTGTACAATTCAGTGACATTAAGTACATTACAGTGTCATGCATCATCACACTGTAGTTCCAGACCTTTTTCATTATCCTAGATGGAAACCCTGTAGCTGTTAAGCAACAGGAGGAAAAAGAATGAATCAGCAAAACACTCAGCTTCCTTAGCCTCACCTCTTTTGCCTGTGCAGAGAAAAATATCTTTCTTGTTCCACATCACCCCAAGTGATGTTTAAAGCTCTTCTGGGCCTCTAGGGCAAGAATTTCACTGATAATCTCAGATGATGTTTATATGTACTCAGTTTCAGAGGGCTCTTCTTTGAATCTAGAATCCCAAATGAAGGTGTCTTAAAAAATCAAATTCCTTTCCCATAAACCCACAATCAGTGCTGGAGCTGATAAATCTCTGGTATTAGGATCAGAGCTTGTCTGCCATCACACCTATTTGGCTGACCGTTTGGCAGGAGGTGGCCTATACCAAGCACAGTGGCTGACTTCTCCTATGCTAACTCCTTACTTTGAACCAGTGGCCATCATGCTGAGGGATGTAGCACAGCTGTGAGGCTACCCAGAGAGGTGATAACATTTTGGTGTTCACAAAAAGCTGCTGGGATTGGTTATTTTTTTTTCTTTTAACTACTATTTTTATAGTAATTCTATTTTTATTTATTTATATATTTTTCTTTTTTTAATTTAAATTTTAGTTAGTTAACATACAGTGTAGTTTTGGTTTCGTGAGTAGAATTCAGTGACTCATCATTTACATACAACACACAGTGCTCATCACAATGAGTGCCCTCCTTAATCCCCATCACCCACCTGGCTCCTTCCTTACCCACTCCCTCCATCAACCCTCAGTTTGTTCTCTATGGTTTGGAATTGGTTATTTGAAGTTAATTTTCCACATTTGGGATTGGAAAAGCTCCAGAAGAGAAATCCTTTAAAACTATTTGGAAATACAGAGGTAAACTTTTTGAACTTTTCCCTATGAAATATTAGAAATAAATTATTTAGGCAGTATGTTAATTTCAACATAATTAGGATTTACTTAATCAAAAAGGTAACATTAATATAAAAAGAAATGGCTGACACTAACATATTAAATGGAAAAAGAGAATATACAATGACTTGGTATGGGTTCTGTACCCATTTCCAGTATTATGTGTTGAGTAGGTTCCCCCACACCACCAGGAATTCTTCCTGAATTGAGTGTCTTACAAATCAACTCAGTTCTGACCTTATCTCCTGGGAGATAGCACCAGATCCCACAGGCTGAGAGCTCAGTTCCACAAAACTCCCTCTACTTTAGATGCTAATAGTAAGCCCAGATTGTTATCTCTACTCCTGACAAACAGGGTGACGTTCCCAGGAACCCCTCCTTGGGTTCAATTAGTTTGCTAGATTCGGTCACAGAACTCAGAAAACCAGTTTACTCAGTAGATTGTTACATTGCATGTCCTCTCTGAGGACAACACTCTCCCCAAATCTCAACATGTCCACCAACCTGGAAGATATCTGAACCCTGTCCTTTTGTATTTTTATGGAGGCTTCATTAATTATTCATGACTGATTAAATCATTGGCCACCAGTGATTGAAGTCAATCTTCTCCCAGAGAAAAGAACTGAAAGTTCCAACCCTCTAGTCACATGGTGGTTTCCTCTGGTGACCAGCTCCCATCCTAAGGTGCTTTGGTGCTTTCCCCACTTCATTAACATAAAAAAGGACACATTTATTGCTATCCATACTTAGTTCCAGGGATTTAGCTGTTCTGTGCCATGCATGGGATAGAAGACTAAAAATAGATTTCTTAATATAAATCACAATGGACATTATTCATATGTTTATGTGCTTTTTTAACTAAGTTTTATTTCTTTCTATAGATTTAATAATACTCTAGTTTTCATCATTTTCAGGGAGTAATGTAAATTTCCAGGAACTAAAATTTTCTTTTTTTAAAGTACATAAACTTGCTTCTTAACCACTTGGTTGGACCGCTTTTTCCCTGCCTTCCAAAACACAGACTGTTAATAGATATTAGACATTCTCAGTGACTTGGTCACACTCAATGTAAAGCTGCTTTTCAGTGAAGCCCTTAAGAGCTAATGGAATGCAGAGGGCTGTCCACTGTTAGATGAAATGACTCTTGGCTATTCTGCTTTTAGAGTTCTGGGTGCTTGGGCACCCCTCTCCCCTCTTCTTTGTCTCCCTTGTTTTTAGATACTGAACACTTTCATACTTTCTACCTTCAGGAGGATTTGTCTTCAGCAAACTCCCCATTTCCAACTCCCTTCTGCTGTTGCCATTAGAAGAATGTATGTAAAGTCAAGATGCTGAGTGTCTCTAGTCCGTAAGTGAGGAACCAAAGCTTTTGCCTTTGGAAAAAAATGTATGATCTTCAGTGTGTTTGGATTTCTTTTCCCTTTTGTTTTCACATTCATACCTGTGTGCTGTATGATTAAGCCAAAGAGATATAGTATAGTTAAAAGTGCACTTTCTAGAACTTGACTCTCAAGGCTCAAATCCCAGCCCTGTCACTGAGCTGTGTGATCTTGGGCAAGTTATTCAATCGCCTGTGCTCAGTTTCCCTATCTGTGAGAAGGGAATCTAATAGGAATATTATGTTATGCTATCTTATAGTGTTATGGTGTGATTTTTTTTTAAATTTTATTTTGAATAAACATATATTTTTAACCCCAGGGGTACAGGTCTGCGAATCGCCAGGTCTACACACTTCACAGCACTCACCATAGTACATACCCTCCCCAATATCCATAACCCCACCCCCCCAACCCCCCTCCTCCCATCAACCCTCAGTTTGTTTTGTGAGATTAAGAGTCACTTATGGTTTGTCTCCCTCCCAATCCCATCTTGTTACATTTATTCTTCTCCTATCCCCTTAACCCCCCATGTTGCATCTCCTCTCCCTCATATCAGGGAGATCATATGATAGTTGTCTTTCTCCGATTGACTTATTTCGCTAAGCATGATACCCTCTAGTTCCATCCACGTCGTCGCAAATGGCAAGATTTCATTTCTTTGGATGGCTGCATAGTATTCCATTGTGTATATATACCACATCTTCTTTATCCATTCGTCTGTTGATGGACATCTAGGTTCTTTCCATAGTTTGGCTATTGTAGACATTGCTGCTATAAACATTCGGGTGCACGTGCCCCTTCGGATCACTACGTTTGTATCTTTACGGTAAATACCCAGCAGGGCAATTGCAGGGTCATAGGGTAGTTCTATTTTCAATATTTTGAGGAACCTCCATGCTGTTTTCCAGAGTGGTTGCACCAGCTTGCATTCCCACCAACAGTGTAGGATGGTTCCCCTTTCTCCGCATCCTCGCCAGCATCTGTCATTTCCTGACTTGTTCATTTTAGCCATTCGGACTGGTGTGAGGTGATATCTCATGGTGGTTTTGATTTGTATTTCCCTAATGCCGAGTGATATGGAGCACTTTTTCATGTGTCTGTTGGCCATCTGGATGTCTTCTTTGCAGAAATGTCTGTTCATGTCCTCTGCCCATTTCTTGATTGGATTATTTGTTCTTTGGGTGTTGAGTTTGCTAAGTTCTTTATAGATTTTGGACACTAGCCCTTTATCTGATATGTCATTTGCAAATATCTTCTCCCATTCTGTCAGTTGTCTTTTGGTTTTGTTCACTGTTTCCTTTGCTGTGCAAAAGCTTTTGATCTTGATAAAATCCCAATAGTTCATTTTTGCCCTTGCTTCCCTTGCCTTTGGTGATGTTCCTAGGAAGATGTTGCTGCGGCTGAGGTCGAAGAGGTTGCTGCCTGTGTTCTCCTCAAGGATTTTGATGGATTCCTTTCTCACATTGAGATCCTTCATCCATTTTGAGTCTATTTTCGTGTGTGGTGTAAGGAAATGATCCAATTTCATTTTTCTGCATGTGGCTGTCCAATTTTCCCAACACCATTTATTGAAGAGGCTGTCTTTTTTCCATTGGACATTCTTTCCTGCTTTGTCGAAGATGAGTTGACCATAGAGTTGAGGGTCTATTTCTGGGCTCTCTATTCTGTTCCATGATCTATGTGTCTGTTTTTGTGCCAGTACCATGCTGTCTTGATGATGACAGCTTTGTAATAGAGCTTGAAGTCCGGAATTGTGATGCCACCAACTTTGGCTTTCTTTTTCAATATTCCTTTGGCTATTCGAGGTCTTTTCTGGTTCCATATAAATTTTAGGATTATTTGTTCCATTTCTTTGAAAAAAATGGATGGTACTTTGATAGGAATTGCATTAAATGTGTAGATTGCTTTAGGTAGCATAGACATTTTCACAATATTTATTCTTCCAATCCAGGAGCATGGAACATTTTTCCATTTCTTTGTGTCTTCCTCAATTTCTTTCATGAGTACTTTATAGTTTTCTGAGTATAGATTCTTAGTCTCTTTGGTTAGGTTTATTCCTAGGTATCTTATAGTTTTGGGTGCAATTGTAAATGGGATGGACTCCTTAATTTCTCTTTCTTCTGTCTTGTTGTTGGTGTAGAGAAATGCAACTGATTTCTATGCATTGATTTTATATCCTGACACTTTACTGAATTCCTGTACAAGCTCTAGCAGTTTTGGAGTGGAGTCTTTTGGGTTTTCCACATATAGTATCATATCATCTGCGAAGAGTGATAGGTTGACTTCTTCTTTGCTGATTTGGATGCCTTTAATTTCCTTTTGTTGTCTGATTGCTGAGGCTAGGACTTCTAGTACTATGTTGAGTAGCAGTGGTGATAACGGACATCCCTGCCGTGTTCCTGACCTTAGCGGAAAAGCCTTCAGTTTTTCTCCATTGAGAATGATATTTGCGGTGGGTTTTTCATAGATGGCTTTGATAATATTGAGGAATGTGCCGTCTATCCCTACACTTTGAAGAGTTTTGATCAGGAAGGGATGCTGTACTTTGTCAAATGCTTTTTCAGCATCTATGGAGAGTATCATATATTTCTTGTTCTTTCTTTTATTAATGTGTTGTATCACATTGATTGATTTGCGGATGTTGAACCAACCTTGCAGCCCTGGAATAAATCCCACTTGGTCGTGGTGAATAATCCTTTTAATGTACTGTTGAATCCTATTGGCTAGTATTTTGGCGAGAATTTTTGCATCTGTGTTCATCAAGGATATTGGTCTGTAGTTCTCTTTTTTGATGGGATCCTTGTCTGGTTTTGGGATCAAGGTGATGCCAGCCTCATAAAATGAGTTTGGAAGTTTTCCTTCCATTTCTATTTTTTGGAACAGTTTCAGGAGAATAGGAATTAGTTCTTCTTTAAATGTTTGGTAGAATTCCCCCGGGAAGCCGTCTGGCCCTGGGCTTTTGTTTGTTTGGAGATTTTTGATGACTGTTTCAATCTCCTTACTGGTTATGGGTCTGTTGAGGCTTTCCAGTTCTTCCTGGTTCAGTTGTGGTAGTTTATATGTCTCTAGGAATGCATCCATTTCTTCCAGATAGTCAAATTTGTTGGCGTAGAGTTGATCATAGTATGTTCTTATAATTGTCTGTATTTCTTTGGTGTTCGTTGTGATCTCTCCTCTTTCATTCATGATTTTATTGATTTGGGTCCTTTCTCTTTTCTTTTTGATAAGTCTGGCCAGGGGTTTATCAATCTTATTAATTCTTTCAAAGAACCAGCTCCTAGTTTCGTTGATTTGTTCTATTGTTTTTTTTGGTTTCTATTTCATTGATTTCTGCTCTGATCTTTATGATTTCTCTTCTCCTGCTGGGTTTAGGGTTTCTTTCTTGTTCTTTCTCCAGCTCCTTTAGGTGTAGGGTTAGGTTGTGTACCTGAGACCTTTCTTGTTTCTTGAGAAAGGCTTGTACCGCTATATATTTTCCTCTCAGGACTGCCTTTGTTGTGTCCCACAGATTCTGAACCGTTGTGTTTTCATTATCATTTGTTTCATAAATTTTTTCAATTCTTCTTTAATTTCCTGATTGACCCATTCATTCTTTAGAAGGATACTGTTTAGTCTCCATGTATTTGGGTTCTTTCCAAATTTCCTCTTGTGATTGAGTTCTAGCTTTAGAGCATTGTGGTCTAAAATATGCAGGGAATGATCCCAATCTTTTGATACCGGTTGAGACTTGACTTAGGACCTAGAATGTGATCTATTCTGGAGAATGTTCCATGTGCACTAAAGAAGAATGTGTATTCTGTTGCTTTGGGATGAAAAGTTCTGAATATATCTGTGATGTCCATCTGGTCCAGTGTGTCATTTAAGGCCTTGATTTCCTTGTTGATCTTTTGCTTGGATGATCTGTCCATTTCAGTGAGGGCAGTGTTAAAATCCCCTACTATTATTGTGTCGATGTGTTTCTTTGATTTTGTTATTAATTGGTTTATATAGTTGGCTGCTCCCACGTTAGGGGCATAGATATTTAAAATTGTTAGATCTTCTTGTTGGACAGTTCCTTTGAGTATGATATAGTGTCCTTCCTCATCTCTTATTATAGTCTTTGGCTTAAAATCTAATTGATCTGCTATAAGGATTGCCACTCCTGCTTTCTTCTGATGTCCATTAGCATGGTAAATTCTTTTCCACCCCCTCACTTTAAACCTGGAGGTGTCTTCGGGTTTAAGATGAGTTTCTTGTAGGCAACATATAGATGGGTTTTGTTTTTTAATCCATTCTGATACCCTGTGTCTTTTGATTGGGGCATTTAGCCCATTAACATTCAGGGTAAGTATTGAGAGATATGAATTTAGTGCCATTGTATTGCCTGTAAGGTGACTGTTATTGTATATTGTCTCTGTTTCTTTCTGATCTACTACTTTTAGGGTCTCTCTTTGCTTAGAGGACCCCTTTCAATATTTCCTGTAGAGCTGGTTTGGTGTTTGCAAATTCTTTCAGTTTTTGTTTGTCCTGAAGCTTTTAATCTCTCCTTCTATTTTCAATGATAGCCTAGCTGGATATAGTATTCTTGGCTGCATGTTTTTCTCATTTAGTACTCTGAATATATCATGCCAGCTCTTTCTGGCCTGCCAGGTCTCTGTGGATAAGTCTGCTGCCAATCTAATATTTTTACCATTGTACGTTACAGACTTCTTTTCCCGGGCTGCTTTCAGGATCTTTTCTTTGTCACTAAGACTTGTAAATTTTACTATTAGGTGACGGGGTGTGGACCTATTCTTATGGATTTTGAGGGGGGTTCTCTGAACCTCCTGGATTTTGGTGCTTGTTCCCTTTGACATATTGGGGAAATTCTCTCCAATAATTCTCTCCAATATACCTTCTGCTCCCCTCTCCGTTTCCTCTTCTTCTGGAATCCCAATTATTCTAATGTTGTTTCGTCTTATGGTGTCACTTATCTCTCGAATTCTCCCCTCGTGGTCCAGTAGCTGTTTGTCCCTCTTTTGCTCAGCTTCTTTATTCTCTGTCATTTGGTCTTCTATATCGCTAATTCTTTCTTCTGCCTCATTTATCCTAGCAGGGAGAGCCTCCATTTTTGATTGCACCTCATTAATAGCTTTTTTGATTTCAACTTGGTTAGATTTTAGTTTTTTTATTTCTCCAGAAAGGGCTTTTATATCTCCCGAGAGGGTTGCTTTAATATCTTCCATGCCTTTTTCAAGCCCGGCTAGAACCTTGAGAATCGTCATTCTGAACTCTATATCTGACATATTACCAATGTCTGTATTGATTAGGTCCCTAGCCTTTGGTACTGCTTCTTGTTCTTTTTTTTGTTGTGAATTTTTCCGCCTTGTCATTTTGTCCAGATAAGAGTTTATGAAGGAGCAAGTAAAATACTAAAAGGGTGGCAACAACCCCAGGAAAATATGCTTTAGCCAAATCAAAAGAGATCCCAAATCGTGAGGGGGTGAAAGGGGATAAAAAGAGGTTTAGAAGAAGAAGAAGAAAAAAAAGAAACTATTAAAAAAAGAAAGCCAATAAAAAATATAAAAAGGAAAAAAAAATATATATATTAGATAAACTTTTTAAAAAACGTTAAAAAAAGAAAACGGTAAAAGTTTAAAAAATTTAGCAGAAGAAGAGAAAAAAAAATTGAAAAAGAGAAAAAAAATTAAATTAACTGCAAGGCTCAAGAATCATGGGGAGAAAGCCATGAGTTCCATGCTTTGCTTTCTTCTCCTCTGGAATTCTGCCACTCTCCTTGGTATTGAAACTGCACTCCTTGGTAGGTGAACTTGGTCCTGGCTGGGTTTCTTGTTGATCTTCTGGGGGAGGGGCCTGTTGTAGTGATTCTCAAGTGTCTTTGCCCCAGGTGGAGTTGCACCGCCCTTACCCCGGGCTGGGCTGAGTAATCTGCTCGGGTTTGCTGGGTTTGCTTTCGGGAGCTTTTGTTCTCTGAGCGCTTTCCGTAGAGTTCCGGAGGCCAGGAATGAAGAGGGCGGCCTCCCGGTCTCCGGCCCGGAGGAGCCGAGAGCCCGGGGCCCCACTCCTCAGTGCGCCCTCAGAGAACAGCGCCCAATGACTCCCGTCACCCTGGCCTCTGGCTGCGCTCCAAGCTGACTGAGCCTGTGACCGGTTCAAGGTAACCCCGAGTTTAGATCTCACTCCTCGGCTCTGTCTCTGTAGCCGGCTTCCCTGTTCTAATACCAGTAAGCTCTGCGACACTCAGACTTCCCCGATCCTTCTGTGACTCTGTGGGACCTGAGGCCGCGCTGACCCCGCCTGGGCTTCACCCCAGTTAAGCTTCTGGAGTGATGTCCCTCAGTGGAACAGACTTTTAAAAGTCCTGATTTTGTGCTCCGTTGCTCCGCCGGGAGCCGGGAGCCGGCCCCTCCCCCCGCGGTCTATCTTCCCGTCGCTTTGGATTCACTTCTCCACCAGTCCTACCTTGCAGAAAGTGGTTGATTTTCTGTTTCTGGAATTGCTGTTCTTCTTCTCTTCAATCTCCCGTTGGATTTATAGGTGTTTGCAATCTTTAGATAAGCTATTTAGCTGATCTCCTGCTACCTGAAGTAGTCTCAGCCTGCTACTTCTCTGCCATCTTGACTCCTCCCCCTGATTTCTTATGTTAATACCTGTAAAGCACATAGAAGAGTGCCTGCAAATAGCAAGATTTAAATCAAAGCTGGCTTTTTAAATAAAATCTGTTAATATACCTTATATAAAGACATGAGAAAGAAGTGAAATGTTTTTTAATACAGTTCTCCTGTTTTTAAAAATTTGATCCAAAAAAAAAAAAATTTGATCCACACCTATTTTTTGAATTCTGTGTAGTACATGGTGCTAGGTGCTATACGGCATGCATACCAGAACTGTCTGAGGAGTTCCTAAATAATGGTGTGCTTACCAATCTTAGGTGTAATGGATGAGAAAGCAAGTCCAAGCACGCTTAGAAATGGAAAGAACAGCAAGGAATACAGTCAGTGTGATTGTTTAATTGTTCATATTATTTAAATTTTGTGTCCCTAACAAAGAGAATATAGCCAAACCTTTAAAAGTGTATAGCCACTGCTCTGAGTAGGTCTTTGGCGAAAAATAAGTCACTGCAAGCAAATCATTGATTTAGGCAGCCCATCCCTGGGAGATTCCAACAGTGGGGGTTCTGCTGTAAGGGCAGGAGGCAGGGAGGAATGGGTGGAAAGAGGGAAAAAGTGGGTGGCAGAGATCCATAACTTACTTTCTCAGATGATACTACAAGACCATATTGACATATATTTTTTTAAAGATTTTATTTATTTATTTGACACAGAGAGAGAGAGAGACAGCATGAGAGGGAACACAAGTGGGGGAGGAAGAGTGGGAGAAGCAGGCTCCCCACGGAGTAGGGAGCCCCATGCGGGGCTCTTCTTAGACCCCGGGATCATGACCTGAGCTGAAGGCAGCTGCTTAATGGCTGAGCAACCCAGCCACCTCTCTTCTAACTTCTTTTTGAATAAGCCATTTAAGAAGAGGACTCACAGTTCTCAAGTTAAAGGGTTATTTGTAAAGTCATATCCATTGCTAGCTGTATCTATACCAAGGCAAACTTTGTGCCCATTAGGCAGCCTACCTCGGACCAAGGATGTTGAAAATGGGTTGGGAGAGAAATTTGTGCTGCTTTCTGCTTTGTTTTCCTTGTGTACTACGTCCAGGAAAAGTCTCTTGTCAGTTTTAGTGCCTAGGGTTGAAAATGCTCAATATGATCACATCACTTAGATGAGTGAGTGTGGGATAAACTGTTACTTCTACATTAATTATTCTGCAAGCAAACAGAAGCCATCTCTTTAAAAAAGTATGCACATCTTATTTGATTATGTTGAGTCCTATATTTTTTTTCTTTGCTTTTTGTTTGCATATAGATTATATTTATTCACTGTATTGGTCTGCTCAGGCTGCTATAACAGAATACCACAGACTGGGTAGCTCAGACAACAAAAACTTATTTTCTCCCAGTTCTTGAGGCTGGAAATTCAGAATCAAGGTGCCCTGGGGTTGGCTTCTCCTAAGGCCCTTCTCTTTGGCTTAGAGATGATTATCTTTTCACTCTGTCCTCATGTGGCCTCTTTGTGTGTGTGTGTGTGTGTGTGTGTGTGTGTGTGTGTGTGTGTGTGTATACTCCTGGTATCTCTTCTTCTTCTTATAAAGATACCAGTCCTGTTGGATTAGGGCCATACTCCAATAGCCTCATTTAATCTTAATTACCTTCTTAAAGGCCTTATCTCCAAATATAGTCACAATGGGGGTAAGGGCGTCAATACATGAATTTTGAAGAGGGGAGCATAATTCATTCCACATGCTCAGTAAGATTATAGACTGCACTAAAGCAGAGATCTTTGCAACCACACCGGGAAAGCTGATAGGATCTATGACAAAGAGTACTGTCATTGAACACAAAAAACTTTTTGGAGGTGGGGGGCATTGGGGTGGGAAGATAGTATTGTTTCCTCAAGAGAAGTAATTCTTGCCTCATATGTTGAAATTCTTTGAGAGAATGAGTATCTAGATAAAGAACATGCACAAATAATAGAGCTGTAAGGTGCCTTGGAGACCCTCTAGTTCACTCCTCTTGTTTTACCAATGAGCACATTGAGTGCCAGAAGGTCATGAGTTTTGCATGAAGTCACACATTAGTTAGCAGCAGAGGTGAGAGGAGACTGCAAAATTTTATTTTTTCGTAACATGCTGCTACAGAAATATATCTATGCATAAGGAGGACCAGTGTATATAATCTATTCAGAGTTTCAGAAAGTCGGACAATTTTTAATACTAAAGATGGGAAAAGACAGAGCTTCAGGAACTTCTTATTTTGGTATGGAACTGATAAATACAGGAAGTAAAATTTTTGGAAAGATAAGCATTCATCTTGCTAGATAGTCACATTATTCAGCATACATTTATTAAATATTCAGTAAGCAGTGCTGAAGCTTGGGTTTTTAAAAAGGAAACATTTATATAAATGATATAGGAAGGACCATGATTTCACTAAGTCAGCATTTTCAAGGAGGAATGTCAGTAAGGGTTAAGAGGAAAAAGGGTTGCAGGCACAAATATGTTTGGAAATAGCTAAAGTAAAAAGTGATTTCTTTAGTGTAGAACTTCTCTGGGCTACTTCTACAATAATTAAATATGATGGGTCCGTATATTCTTAAACTTTCTTGATCAGAGAAGCTCCATTTCATGGAAAACCTTGTAGGAAATACTGTGAAGTCTGCAAGGAAAGATACCAAGTCAGTGAGGATGGGAAGGATCGGAGTGTCCAGGAACACTTACTATTTGCAGAATATACTTTAGCGTGTTACATAGTCTTATCTTCTTTTTCCCATAAGGAATCTCCCTTATAGTTTTCATACATATTACTTCCTAAGAAGGATGCCTGTTTTCTAATTCTTTTGCATTAGTTACAATTCCTTGTTGTAAGTGCTCTATGTATAATAGGAGCTTAGTAGATACTTGTTATTTGTCAGCGTGATTATAGTAAATGAGTTGCAATGGTGACGATTGAGAGCTAATGTGCTTAGGAAAGAAAAATAAAACTATGCTGTAGGCACAAAAATTACAAACAAGAACTGTCACAATTGTAATTTTTCTTTATCTTAACATAATTCTGACTCCACTCACATTTTAGTTATTAATGGGGCTTCCTTTCCCTTTGAGTGTTATACAAGAATCCCAACCCTTACAAGTTCATGGAGATTGGTGGAGGACCTTGAATCTCCAGTTCATCATGACAACCCCTGATGCATTCATATGCAAGCCTGGGTTAACCATATGGGTCCAGTGTGATCACAAGGGTTCTTACAAGAGGGAGGCAAGGGGGACCACAGTTAGAAAACAAGATGTGACAGAGGAAGCAGAAGTCAGAGAGAGGAGCAAAGATGCTAGGCTGCTGGCTTTGAAGATGGAGGAAGGGGTCATGAGCCAAAGAAAGAAGGTGGTCTTTACAAGCTGAAAAAGACAAGGAAATGGATTTTCTCTTAGAACCTCCAAAAAGAATGCAGACTTTCTCTGCTGACACTTTGATTTTAGCCAAGCGAAATCTGTCTGGAACTTCTGACCTCCAGAGCTATAAGATAGTAAATTTGTGTTTTAGCCACCAAATTTGTGGTAATTTGTTATAGCAGCAATAGAAATGGAATCGGATTTGCAGTATCTTGAAGCTTTGGGTTCTGCTACTTTCTTTCTGAAGGGGTCTGGGGTGGGACTATGGATGTGGGTTTGGGTTGTACCATGGTGCCATTCTCCTATGCCACATTGCTGGGATATTGTTGAGAGCAGGGACTATTCTATGTATCCTTAATGATGCTTTTCCATTTTTCCCTCACCAACTCTATCTCCTCCCCTTATTCCCATTCCAGGAGAAAATCTATTCATGGAGGTCAAAGTTAGGAAGAGAGAGACCTTCTTGAATGGAAGAGGGAAAATTCTCTGCAAACAAATCACACAGTTATAGCTCAATAAATCACCTTATCAAATGTACTTATAACATTCTAAGCAGTGGGTTTTGATACAGGAAGGAGTTTTAGATACCTTCAGCCATTAAATCAATCTCTTTTCCTTGGCTCACTTGCCTTTCTTTTGCTCTCAGTGAACCTACTAAAACTCCTGCTTCTCTACTATCCTTTATATATGTCCGCATGTGTGTGTGTGTGTGTGTGTGTGTGTGTGTGTGTGTATGATACACAGATATCAAATTACTAAACATATTACTATAAATAAAATTTATGTGTAATATTTCCATGCATAATCTTAGCTTGTAAAAGGAATAAAGAGTTAAGATTTTCTAATTTAGAAATACCTAGAAAAGACTAGCTAGAAATTTTCTTGGTTGCTTTGCGAGAAGAGATGGAGTAGATGTTTAATAAAAAACGTTCCTGAGGGTTATTCTGAGTGTTTTGGGAAAAGGTAGGTTTATATACTCTAAATGATGTGTCCGACAACAGAAATTCTATGCTTAATTTGCACACTAAAAGGAGAGTCTTGAGTCCTTTCAAAGCCATGAACAGTATTCTCCTGTTTTCCCTCTGACAAGAGTTAATACATATATTTTTTTCCTTCGGGGCATAACTGATAAAATGAACAGTTGAAAATAGTAACTTGAATCAAACATTAAACTGGAATGAACCATACTAATTTTGCTAAATCTTGGACTAAACCCAAATATTGCTTTTGTATTGAATCATAAATGCATCAGTTCCCCCCAGCCCTAGAATTGAACTGGTTTGAGGCAGAACTGAGCCTGCATATTTTTTCCCCCAAATCACTGAATGGGAAGAAATGGGAATTGTCAGAATGTCCCCTGGACAAAATTTGAGCCAAACTGTTTTAGTTGGTTTGAATCCCTGATGAAAAGGGAATTGTATCTTAATATGTTTGTTTTCATCTCTTCTTTCCTTTATTTTTAGGTGTAACAAGCATGAAGATCTCTTGTTATTTTCTAGAAGCTTTGGCAACCAGCTTTTGGTATTAATCATACCAGAAATGTTGTTCAGAGTTCCAAATAATATCAAAAAGGACTCACTCTTTTTGGGCAGGCATAGAAACTGACAAGTGGACAACTGGAGGCCTGCCTGTGACTGGGAAAGCAGGTAGAAGGATTCATAATACAAATTGGTCCTTCATCACATTTTTTTTAAAGAAAAATCTATTTGTATTGACTTTCAGCTGGTGTTCCATTGCACTGAGGCCCTTTTGCGTAGATATTGAAGCTGATTTGTCTGAAATTAAGTTAAACTATTTGTCTAAAATTAAAATAGGCAGCCTGACTCAAGGAGGCACAGTTTGGGGGAGTTGTCTCCACATAGCACCACCATTACCAGTGCCAGTGCTTCTGTGGAATGCTTAGGTCTCTATCCAGACAGATATCTGGGGTTTGGCATTTTTCCAGGTTGGAGCCTCAAGATTCAGAAAATTCTATGGATTTTTTGAATTTGAGATAAGAATGGGGGTGCCAATGGGGGTTGCCTTACTGGATAAGGACTAGGAAACTTGTCAATAGTAGTTTTCTTCTGAATCAATTCTTCTGAGTCAGGCTGTAGATGGTACCCATCTTTCTGCATTATAAATTATGCTTTTTTGTAAAATCTACAACAGAAGGTAAAGACCTTTATTTATTATTTTTTTTAATTTAATAAATAAATTTAATAAATGTAATCCATGTTACAGTGAGCACAACTCTGACACCTAGTTAATGCTTAATAAGTGTTAAGACACACTAGTAGTTCAAAACAAAGCAAAGCAAAATGCTATTTAGATGCAATAGTTTTTTTTTATTTCTTTTCAGTGTAACAGTATTCATTGTTTTTGCACCACACCCAGTGCTCCATGCAATCCGTGCCCTCTACAATACCCACCACCTGGTTCTCCCAACCTTCCACCCCACGCCCCTTCAAAACCCTCAGATTGTTTTTCAGAGTCCATAGTCTCTCATGGTTCACCTCCCCTTCCAATTTCCCTCAACTCCTTTCTCCTCTCCATCTCCCGTTGTCCTCCATGCTATTTGTTATGCTCCACAAATAAGTGAAACCATATGATAATTGATTCTCTCTGCTTGACTTATTTCACTCAGCATAATCTCTTCCCGTCCCATCCACGTTGCTACAAAAGTTGGGAATTCATCCTTTCTGATGGAGGCATAATACTCCATAGTGTATATGGAGTACATCTTCCTTATCCATTCGTCCGTTGAAGGGCATCTTGGTTCTTTCCACAGTTTGGCGACCGTGGCCATTGCTGCTATAAACATTGGGGTATAGATGGCCCTTCTTTTCATTACATCTGTATCTTTGGGGTAAATACCCAGTAGTGCAATGGCAGGTTCATAGGGAAGCTCTATTTTTAATTTCTTGAGGAATCTCCACACTGTTCTCCAAAGTGGCTGCACCAACTTGGATTCCCACCTCTTACACTTGGATTCAGTGTAAGAGGGTTCCCCTTTCTCTGCATCTTCTCCAACACATGTTGTTTCCTGTCTTGCTAATTTTGGCCATTCTAACTGGTGTAAGGTGGTATCTCAATGTGGTTTTAATTTGAATCTCCCTGATGGCTAGTGATGATGAACATTTTTTCATGTGTCTGATAGCCATTTGTATGTCTTCATTGAAGAAGTGTCTGTTCATATCTTCTGCCCATTTTTTGATATGATTGTCTGTTTTGCGTTTGTTGAGTTTGAGGAGTTCTTTATAGATCTTGGATATCAACCTTTTGTCTGTACTGTCATTTGTGAATATCTTCTCCCATCCCGTGGGTTGCCTCTTTGTTTTGTTGACTATTTCCTTTGCTGTGCAGATGCTTTGATCTTGATGAAGTCCCAAAAGTTCATCTTCGCTTTTGTTTCCTTTGCCTTTGGAGACATATCTTGAAAGAAGTTGCTGTGGCTGATATTGAAGAGGTTACTGCCTATGTTCTCCTCTAGGATTCTGATGGATTTCTGTCTCACGTTGAGGTCTTTTATCCATTTTATCTTTGCATACGGTGTAAGAGAATGGTGGAGTTTCATTTTTCTACATATAGCTGTGCAGTTTTCCCAGCCCCATTTATTGAAGAGACTGTCTTTTTTCCACTGTATATTTTTTCCTTTTTTTTTAAAGATTTTATTTACTTATTTCACAGAGAAGGATCACAAGTAGGCAGAGAGGCAGGCAGAGAGAGAGATAGAGGAGGAGGCAGGTTGTCCGCTGAGCAGAGATCCCGATGCGGGACTCGATCCCAGGACCCTGAGATCATGACCCGAGCCGAAGGCAGAGGCTTAACCCACTGAGCCACCCAGGTGCCCCTATTTTTTCCTGTTTTGTCGAAGATTATTTGACCATAGAGTTGAGGGTCCATATCTGGGCTCTCTATTCTGTTCCACTGGTCTATGTGTCTGTTTTTATGCCAGTACCATGCTGTCTTAGTGATCACAGCTTTGTAGTAAAGCTTGAAATCAGGTAACGTGATGCCCCCAGTTTTATTTTTGTTTTTCAACATTTCCTTAGTGATTCGGGGTCTCTTCTGATTCCATACAAATTTTAGGATTATTTGCTCCAGCTCTTTGAAAAATACTGGTGGAATTTTGATCGGAATGGTATTAAAAGTATAGATTGCTCTAGGCAGTATAGACATTTTAACAATGTTTATTCTTCCGATCCAAGAGCATGGAATGGTCTTCCATCTTTTTGTGTCTTCTTCAACTTCTTTCATGAGTGTTCTGTAGTTCTTCGAGTACAGTTCCTTTACTTCTTTGGTTAAGTTTATTCCCATGTATCTTATGGTTCTTAGTGCTATAGTAAATGGAATCGATTCTCTAATTTCCCTTTCTGTATTTTCATTGTTAGTGTATAAGAAAGCCACTGATTTCTGTACATTGACTTTGTATCCTGCCACGTTACTGAATTGCTGTATGAGTTCTAGTAGTTTGGGGGTGGAGTCTTTTGTGTTTTCCATTTAAAGAATCATGTCATCTGCGAAGAGAGAGAGTTTAACTTCTTCCTTGCCAATTTGGATACCTTTTATTTCTCTTTGTTATCTGATTGCTGTTGCTAGGACTTCTAATACTATGTTGAACAAAAGTGGTGAGAGTGGGCATCCTTGTCGTGTTCCTGATCTCAATGGGAAGGCTGCAGCTTTTTCCCATTGAGGATGATATTTACTGTGGGTCTTTCATAGATAGATTTTATGAAGTTCAGGAATGTTCCCTCTATCCTTATACTTTGAAGCATTTTAATCAGGAACAGATGCTGGATTTTGTCAAATGCTTTTTCTGCATCAATTGAGAGGACCATATGGTGTTCTCTTCTCTTATTGATTTGTTCTCTTCTCTTCTCTTATTGATTTGTTCTATCACATTGATTGATTTGCAAATGTTGAACCATCCTTGTAGCCCAGGGATGAATCCCACTTGGTCATGGTGGATAATCTTTTTTTTTTTTTTTTTTTTAGCATAACAGTATTCATTATTTTTGCACCACACCCAGTGCTCCATGTAATCCGTACCCTCTACAATACCCACCACCTGGTGCCCCCAACCTCTCACCCCCCACCCCTTCAAAATTCTCAGATCGTTTTTCAGAGTCCATAGTCTCTCATGGTTCACCTCCCCTTCCAATTTCCCTCAACTCACTTCTCCTCTCCATCTCCCCTTGTCCTCCATGCTATTTGTTATGCTCCACAAATAAGTGAAACCATATGATAATTGACTCTCTCTGCTTGACTAATTTCACTCAGCATAATCTCTTCCAGTCCCGTCCATGTTGCTACAAAACTTGGGTATTCATCCTTTCTTTTTTCTTTTTCTTTTTTTTTTTTTTTTACAGCTTTATAAACATATATTTTTATCCCCAGGGGTACAGGTCTGTGAATCGCCAGGTCTACAACTTCACAGCACTCACCATAGCACATCCCCTCCCCAATATCCATAACCCCACACCACTCTCCCAACCCCCTCCCCTCATCAACCCTCAGTTTGTTTTGTGAGATCAAGAGTCACTTATGGTTTGTCTCCCTCCCAATCCCATCTTGTTTCATTTACTCTTCTCCTACCCCCTCAACCCCCCATGTTGCATCTCCTCTCCCTCATATCAGGGAGATCATATGATAGTTGTCTTTCTCCGATTGACTTATTTCGCTAAGCATGATACCCTCTAGTTCCATCCACGTCGTCGCAAATGGCAAGATTTCATTTCTTTTGATGGCTGCATAGTATTCCATTGTGTATATATACCACATCTTCTTTATCCATTCGTCTGTAGATGGACATCTAGGTTCTTTCCATAGTTTGGCTATTGTAGACATTGCTGCTATAAACATTCGGGTGCACGTGCCCCTTCGGATCACTACGTTTGTATCTTTACGGTAAATACCCAGCAGGGCAATTGCAGGGTCATAGGGTAGTTCTATTTTCAATATTTTGAGGAACCTCCATGCTGTTTTCCAGAGTGGTTGCACCAGCTTGCATTCCCACCAACAGTGTAGGATGGTTCCCCTTTCTCCGCATCCTCGCCAGCATCTGTCATTTCCTGACTTGTTCATTTTAGCCATTCGGACTGGTGTGAGGTGATATCTCATGGTGGTTTTGATTTGTATTTCCCTAATGCCGAGTGATATGGAGCACTTTTTCATGTGTCTGTTGGCCATCTGGATGTCTTCTTTGCAGAAATGTCTGTTCATGTCCTCTGCCCATTTCTTGATTGGATTCTTTGTTCTTTGGGTGTTGAGTTTGCTAAGTTCTTTATAGATTTTGGACACTAGCCCTTTATCTGATATGTCATTTGCAAATATCTTCTCCCATTCTGTCAGTTGTCTTTTGGTTTTGTTCACTGTTTCCTTTGCTGTGCAAAAGCTTTTGATCTTGATAAAATCCCAATAGTTCATTTTTGCCCTTGCTTCCCTTGCCTTTGGTGATGTTCCTAGGAAGATGTTGCTGCGGCTGAGGTCGAAGAGGTTGCTGCCTGTGTTCTCCTCGAGGATTTTGATGGATTCCTTTCTCACATTGAGATCCTTCATCCATTTTGAGTCTATTTTCGTGTGTGGTGTAAGGAAATGATCCAATTTCATTTTTCTGCATGTGGCTGTCCAATTTTCCCAACACCATTTATTGAAGAGGCTGTCTTTTTTCCATTGGACATTCTTTCCTGCTTTGTCGAAGATGAGTTGACCATAGAGTTGAGGGTCTATTTCTGGGCTCTCTATTCTGTTCCATGATCTATGTGTCTGTTTTTGTGCCAGTACCATGCTGTCTTGATGATGACAGCTTTGTAATAGAGCTTGAAGTCCGGAATTGTGATGCCACCAACTTTGGCTTTCTTTTTCAATATTCCTTTGGCTATTCGAGGTCTTTTCTGGTTCCATATAAATTTTAGGATTATTTGTTCCATTTCTTTGAAAAAAATGGATGGTACTTTGATAGGAATTGCATTAAATGTGTAGATTGCTTTAGGTAGCATAGACATTTTCACAATATTTATTCTTCCAATCCAGGAGCATGGAACATTTTTCCATTTCTTTGTGTCTTCCTCAATTTCTTTCATGAGTACTTTATAGTTTTCTGAGTATAGATTCTTAGTCTCTTTGGTTAGGTTTATTCCTAGGTATCTTATAGTTTTGGGTGCAATTGTAAATGGGATGGACTCCTTAATTTCTCTTTCTTCTGTCTTGTTGTTGGTGTAGAGAAATGCAACTGATTTCTATGCATTGATTTTATATCCTGACACTTTACTGAATTCCTGTACAAGCTCTAGCAGTTTTGGAGTGGAGTCTTTTGGGTTTTCCACATATAGTATCATATCATCTGCGAAGAGTGATAGGTTGACTTCTTTGCTGATTTGGATGCCTTTAATTTCCTTTTGTTGTCTGATTGCTAAGGCTAGGACTTCTAGTACTATGTTGAGTAGCAGTGGTGATAACGGACATCCCTGCCGTGTTCCTGACCTTAGCGGAAAAGCCTTCAGTTTTTCTCCATTGAGAATGATATTTGCGGTGGGTTTTTCATAGATGGCTTTGATAATATTGAGGAATGTGCCGTCTATCCCTACACTTTGAAGAGTTTTGATCAGGAAGGGATGCTGTACTTTGTCAAATGCTTTTTCAGCATCTATGGAGAGTATCATATATTTCTTGTTCTTTCTTTTATTAATGTGTTGTATCACATTGATTGATTTGCGGATGTTGAACCAACCTTGCAGCCCTGGAATAAATCCCACTTGGTCGTGGTGAATAATCCTTTTAATGTACTGTTGAATCCTATTGGCTAGTATTTTGGCGAGAATTTTTGCATCTGTGTTCATCAAGGATATTGGTCTGTAGTTCTCTTTTTTGATGGGATCCTTGTCTGGTTTTGGGATCAAGGTGATGCCAGCCTCATAAAATGAGTTTGGAAGTTTTCCTTCCATTTCTATTTTTTGGAACAGTTTCAGGAGAATAGGAATTAGTTCTTCTTTAAATGTTTGGTAGAATTCCCCCGGGAAGCCGTCTGGCCCTGGGCTTTTGTTTGTTTGGAGATTTTTGATGACTGTTTCAATCTCCTTACTGGTTATGGGTCTGTTGAGGCTTTCCAGTTCTTCCTGGTTCAGTTGTGGTAGTTTATATGTCTCTAGGAATGCATCCATTTCTTCCAGATAGTCAAATTTGTTGGCGTAGAGTTGATCATAGTATGTTCTTATAATTGTCTGTATTTCTTTGGTGTTCGTTGTGATCTCTCCTCTTTCATTCATGATTTTATTGATTTGGGTCCTTTCTCTTTTCTTTTTGATAAGTCTGGCCAGGGGTTTATCAATCTTATTAATTCTTTCAAAGAACCAGCTCCTAGTTTCGTTGATTTGTTCTATTGTTTTTTTTGGTTTCTATTTCATTGATTTCTGCTCTGATCTTTATGATTTCTCTTCTCCTGCTGGGTTTAGGGTTTCTTTCTTGTTCTTTCTCCAGCTCCTTTAGGTGTAGGGTTAGGTTGTGTACCTGAGACCTTTCTTGTTTCTTGAGAAAGGCTTGTACCGCTATATATTTTCCTCTCAGGACTGCCTTTGTTGTGTCCCACAGATTCTGAACCGTTGTGTTTTCATTATCATTTGTTTCATAAATTTTTTCAATTCTTCTTTAATTTCCTGATTGACCCATTCATTCTTTAGAAGGATACTGTTTAGTCTCCATGTATTTGGGTTCTTTCCAAATTTCCTCTTGTGATTGAGTTCTAGCTTTAGAGCATTGTGGTCTAAAATATGCAGGGAATGATCCCAATCTTTTGATACCGGTTGAGACTTGACTTAGGACCTAGAATGTGATCTATTCTGGAGAATGTTCCATGTGCACTAAAGAAGAATGTGTATTCTGTTGCTTTGGGATGAAAAGTTCTGAATATATCTGTGATGTCCATCTGGTCCAGTGTGTCATTTAAGGCCTTGATTTCCTTGTTGATCTTTTGCTTGGATGATCTGTCCATTTCAGTGAGGGCAGTGTTAAAATCCCCTACTATTATTGTGTCGATGTGTTTCTTTGATTTTGTTATTAATTGGTTTATATAGTTGGCTGCTCCCACGTTAGGGGCATAGATATTTAAAATTGTTAGATCTTCTTGTTGGACAGTTCCTTTGAGTATGATATAGTGTCCTTCCTCATCTCTTATTATAGTCTTTGGCTTAAAATCTAATTGATCTGCTATAAGGATTGCCACTCCTGCTTTCTTCTGATGTCCATTAGCATGGTAAATTCTTTTCCACCCCCTCACTTTAAACCTGGAGGTGTCTTCGGGTTTAAGATGAGTTTCTTGTAGGCAACATATAGATGGGTTTTGTTTTTTAATCCATTCTGATACCCTGTGTCTTTTGATTGGGGCATTTAGCCCATTAACATTCAGGGTAAGTATTGAGAGATATGAATTTAGTGCCATTGTATTGCCTGTAAGGTGACTGTTATTGTATATTGTCTCTGTTTCTTTCTGATCTACTACTTTTAGGGTCTCTCTTTGCTTAGAGGACCCCTTTCAATATTTCCTGTAGAGCTGGTTTGGTGTTTGCAAATTCTTTCAGTTTTTGTTTGTCCTGAAGCTTTTAATCTCTCCTTCTATTTTCAATGATAGCCTAGCTGGATATAGTATTCTTGGCTGCATGTTTTTCTTGTTTAGTACTCTGAATATATCATGCCAGCTCTTTCTGGCCTGCCAGGTCTCTGTGGATAAGTCTGCTGCCAATCTAATATTTTTACCATTGTACGTTACAGACTTCTTTTCCCGGGCTGCTTTCAGGATCTTTTCTTTGTCACTAAGACTTGTAAATTTTACTATTAGGTGACGGGGTGTGGACCTATTCTTATGGATTTTGAGGGGGGTTCTCTGAACCTCCTGGATTTTGGTGCTTGTTCCCTTTGACATATTGGGGAAATTCTCTCCAATAATTCTCTCCAATATACCTTCTGCTCCCCTCTCCGTTTCCTCTTCTTCTGGAATCCCAATTATTCTAATGTTGTTTCGTCTTATGGTGTCACTTATCTCTCGAATTCTCCCCTCGTGGTCCAGTAGCTGTTTGTCCCTCTTTTGCTCAGCTTCTTTATTCTCTGTCATTTGGTCTTCTATATCGCTAATTCTTTCTTCTGCCTCATTTATCCTAGCAGGGAGAGCCTCCATTTTTGATTGCACCTCATTAATAGCTTTTTTGATTTCAACTTGGTTAGATTTTAGTTTTTTTATTTCTCCAGAAAGGGCTTTTATATCTCCCGAGAGGGTTGCTTTAATATCTTCCATGCCTTTTTCAAGCCCGGCTAGAACCTTGAGAATCGTCATTCTGAACTCTATATCTGACATATTACCAATGTCTGTATTGATTAGGTCCCTAGCCTTTGGTACTGCCTCTTGTTCTTTTTTTTGTTGCGAATTTTTCCGCCTTGTCATTTTGTCCAGATAAGAGTTTATGAAGGAGCAATTAAAATACTAAAAGGGTGGCAACAACCCCAGGAAAATATGCTTTAGCCACATCAGAAGAGATCCCAAATTGTGAGGGGGGAGAAAGGGGATAAAAAGGGGTTCAGAAAAAAAAAAGAAACTTGCAGAAAGTGGTTGATTTTCTGTTTCTAGAGTTGCTGTTCTTCTTCTCTTTGATCTCCCGTTGGATTTGTAGGTGTTTGCAATCTTTAGATAAGCTATTTAGCTGATCTCCCGCTACCCAAAGTAGTCTCAGCCTGCTACTTCTCCACCATCTTGACTCCTCCCTGGTGGATAATCTTTTTAATGTGTTGTTGGATCCTGTTTGCTAGTATCTTGTTGAGAATCTTAGCATCCGTATTCATCAGTGATATTAGTCTGAAATTCTCCTTTTTGGTAGAGTCTTTGCCTGGTTTGGGGATCAGGGCAATGCTGGCTTCATAGAAAGAGTCTGGAAGTTTTCCTTCTGCTTCAATTTTTTGAAACTGCGTCAGGAGAATAGGTGTTATTTCTTCTTTGAAAATTTGGTAGAATTCCCCAGGGAATCCATCAGGTCCTGGGCTCTTGTTTTTTGGGAGGTTTTTGATCACTGCTTCAATCTCATTACTAGATATCGGTCTATTCAGGTTGTCAATTTCTTCCTGGTTCAATTTTGGGAGTTTATAGTTTTCCAGGAATGCATCCATTTCATCTAGGTTGCTTAGCTTATTGGCATGTAACTGTTGATAATAACTTCTGATGATTGTTTCTACTTCCTTGGTGTTTGTTGTGATCTCTCCCTTTTCATTCATAATTTTATTAATTTGGGCTTTCTTTCTTTTCTTTTGGATTAGTGTGGCCAATGGTTTATTGATCTTATTGATTCTTTCAAAAAACCAACTTCTAGTTTCATTGATATGTTCTACTGTATCTCTGGTTTCTACCTCATTGATTTCTGCTCTAGTCTTATTTCCGTTCTATGCCCCCAATATGGGAGCAGCCAATTTCAGAAGGAAACTGTTAATCAAGATAAAGAGTCATATTGATATGAATACATTAATAGTAGGAGATCTTAACACGCCTCTCTCAGAAATAGACAGTAGGAGATCTTAACATGCCTCTCTCAGAAATAGACAGATGATCGAAGCAGAAAATCAATAATGAAACAAGAGCAAGAACAATCAATAAGGAAACAAGACACATTGGACCTCATAGATATATGATGGATGGACCTCATAGATATATACAGAACATTCCACCCTAAAACAATAGAATACTCATTTTTCTGAAGTGCACATGGAACCTTCTCAAGAATAGACCACATACTGGGTCACAAATCAGGACTCAACCAATACCAAAAGACCGAGATTATTCCCTGCATATTCTCAGATCACAATGCTTTGAAACTGGAGCTCAATCACAAGGAAAAGTTCGGAAGGAACTCAAACACCTGGAAGCTAAAGACCACCTTGCTTAAGAATGCTTGGATCAACCAGGAGATCAAAGAAGAACTGAAACAATTCATGGAAACCAATGAGATTAAAGACACTTTGGTCCAAAACCTATGGGATACAGCAAATGCAGTCCTAAGGGGGAAATACATAGCCATCCAAGCCTCCCTCAAAAAAATTGAAAAATCCAGAATACACCAGCTGTCTCTACACCTTAAAGAACTGGAAAATCAACAACAAATCAAACCAACTCCACACATAAGAAGGTAGAGAACTTTAAAACCATGTAATCTTTTCCTCTGACAGTGAAGGCCAGTTCTTTAATGCTGTCTTTGGTATTTTGTACCAACCTTTGAAAATATGAAACACATTCCACTGGCATGTAGAGTAATTCTCAAGACGAATTATTTTCTCAACCCACAGACTTCCTAATCAAACAAATTGCTGCTAATAGCTTAGGTTTCTTAATTCTACCCATTACTGTTTGACCATTTTGCTAGGTTATCACCTTCCATTCTTACTTTTGGATATTTGAAGTCAAATATATCTTTCATCAGTCTTGTTATTTGCTTTACCAAGACCTCATTCTTAAGTGACATTTCTCAATATCAATTTATTACTCTTTACTTAGCCTTGATAGCTTTAAAAATTATAATATCTGGCTACATTTTGCATTTTATAAATATCTTTCTAAAAGTATGCTTTGTATTTCTAATCCCTGATGATCAATGTTGCTCTTGTAATTGCCTTTGTAGAGAAAGTATTAGAAATTTAGTTTAGATACACTTTTATAGCAAACAATAATTATGGAAACAGTAACAGCTTAGCAAATTATCTATGTACATATATACTCTCTGAGGAGCATATAAGCTACAATAGTTTAATGGATATTAAAAGACTAAAGTAGAAGATTTATTACTGGTCATTTGAAGATGATTTATCTTTCTCTTACATACTGATTTTTCGACTTGCAAATCACTTGTATATATAATCTCATTTTGCCCTGACCACAACCCCAGAAAGGAGGCAGGGAAGAAACCATTTGTAGATTAAGACAAGAGCTCAAAGCACAAGAGTACAACTGGTTCTTAATTCTTTCAACATTTAGTCTCTGTTCACCCCTTGATGCTCCCTGAAATTTTTGCAAGCATTTCTTCACTTCATTTTTATTTAGTTTTACAAAAGCTGTAGTTCTTCTTTGCTTTCATTTGAATGATCCTTTATTTAGAAAAAAGACAGCTTCTTCAATAAATGGTGCTGGGAAAACTGGACAGCCACATGCAGAGGAATAAAACTGGACCATTCTCTTATACCATACACAAAGAAGAAAAACTCTAAATGGATGAAAGACCTAAATGTGAGACAGGAACCCATCAAAATCCTAGAGGAGAACACAGGCAGTAACCTCTTCAACATCAGCCATAGCAACTTCTTTTAAGACATGCTTCTAAAGGCAAGGGAAACAAAAGCAAAAATAAACTTTTGGGTCTTCATCAAGATAAAAAGCTTTTGCACAGCAAAGGAAACAGTCAACAAAACTAAGAGGCAACCCACAGAATGGGAGAAGATATGATTCTCTAGGTTCAAACAGACTGAAAAAGTCTGAGAAACAGTATTCAGACCAAATTGAGATGATCTCCTCTTTGGGGTAAAAAAAAACTCTCCTTTAGGGTAAACCAACCTAATTCCCACTGATATTCTGACCAAGAAATTTTATTTGTCTTCTAATTGAATGCCATTTCTTTCTTTCTTTTTTTTTTAAAGATTTATTTATTTATTTATTTATTTATTTGACAGAGAGAGAGAGATCACAAGTAGGCAGAGAGGCAGGCAGAGAGAAGGGGGGGAAGCAGGCTCCCTGCTAAGCAGAGAGTCCAATGAGGGGCTTGATTCCAGGACCCTGAGATCTTGACATGAGCCAAAGGCAAAGGCTTAACCCACTAAGCCACCCAGGTGCCCCATTTTATTTCTTATATCTACTAAAAGTTATATGTAAAAAAGTTTTTAAAATCCCATTTTTGTTCATTAGCCTACAGCAAGTTTATAACTTTAAGAAGAAATAAGGCAGGGAGGCATATTAAAGACAGCACTAACCTGACTAGGAGGAGACCAATGTTCTAGTCCTATACTATCACTGATTCCTTATGCCCATCTGAGCCTTAACTTATTAATCTGTAATAGGAGATAGTTGGATTATCTGTTCTCTGCTGTTCCCCTGCTAACTCTAATATTTCAAGGTCCTGAACTTAAAATTTTTGATTTTTGATGCCAGATCTCCCAGGCTATCTTCTAGGATCATGAAATCTATATTCTAATTATGTGATGGGAACAGTATTAAAGTTGTCTGAGTCAGGGACTGCTATGTTTGTGCCAAAACTCATCTCCTCTAGCTTTTGGTATGGAGTAAATGACTGAGTTCTGACATCTGTAATGTGGGTAGATTGTGGACACTTTCATGTCTAATTGCAAAGCATTCCAGCACAACCATCTCTCTGTTCCTCATCTCTGGCCAGAAGCGTGGGATTTTCTGGTTACAGGTGATAGGGGAGATAAAAGATAGAAGGAATCTGAGTCCTCAAATCTCTACATGGAAGGTTGCCTGTTCAACATATGATTGTACTACATGTGAAAGAAATAAACTTCTGTGAGTCAACTGAGACTATCTTTCACTGCAGCTAATACTAAGTAGGATGCTGATTAATGCAAAAAATTAAAATGTGCATCATTGGTTTAAGGGTTAGGTGGTGGAAGGCAAAGAAGAGTTAAAGTTACCTGGAAGACTGAAGAGCTCTGTTGTACCATGACAAAATGTTTGGTAAAAACATCACCTGTGATGACTTGGAAGACCTATATTTGCCTAGGACCCTGTATGGCTCTATCACAAAAGGGGGGGTCTGTGATTATATTGGCTATTGTTGACTGTTTTGAAAAAACACTATAATAGGAAATAGAGCAAGTTTTGGCTAGTTCTCAAGCAGAGAATCAAGGGAATGGAGAAATTCTACATATTAGGGCTTTACAGGTTGGAAACACCAACTATTTCTCATAAGATTTAAGATTAAAAAGGCTTTAATGAAAAAGACCTGTAAGACTTCTCAGTTAAAAACAATAACTTATTTAGGGGTGTTACCAAACTCTATTTTTTTTCAGATAGTCTCAATGTAATCATCTTAAATTGTGTGTGTGTGTGTGTGTGTGTGTGTGTGTGTGTGTGTGTGTGTATCTGAGAGAGAGAGAGAGAGGGAGAGAAAGAAAGAAGACAGAGAGGGGGAGGACAGAGAGAGAGAGAGAAAGGCATGGGGTAAAGAAGGTGAGAAATAAGACAAATTAGAGAATCATGTATGAGAAAGAATTTTGGATGTGATTATTTGGCATTTAAAACTGACTGGAAATGGCTTTTATCCTACAAGATTTTTTTGAGTGAATCTACTGCCAAAGAAAGTATGAACCTATGTAAGTTTGAGACTGGTTAGAGACTTTAAAACAACTTTGGGTAGGAAGTGGGCTGCAAAAGATACACAGTCTACAGATATCCATTTCAGTCATGGCCTGAGAGATGAATGGACGAAGAGAATTTCCCAAGTAGTGTCTGTAGCCATGGAAACTAATGAACAAAGAAGTGCCTTCTAGAGAGCAGAATCAATCTGTAAGTAAGGAACTTCCCCAAATCCCGGGGTTGAAGGCCTTTACTATGGCTGCCCAGCAGGACTTTTTTTTTTTTCCCCATTCATCAGGACCTGCTATGTGCCTTACATTGTTATTTTGAATATGGGATTTTTATTATAATTATCATGGCCCTACTTCACCATTGTATATTGAATGTTCATATAAGAGTGGACAGACAACTTGATATTTAGTTCTTAAGTCTCTATTTTTTTAATGTTCTAGCTGGAAGCCCACAAGGAGCCACCTGAGAAAGCTGACAGAAAGACTACTTCAAAGGGAGAGCCTACCTTTTGAACTGGTTGCAGTGACGGCATGTGGCTTTGGAGATACTTTTGCCAGGGTTGTGGGGGATAGGGAGAGATTGGGAGTCTGGTAAATGTGTTCTATAGATAGGGAGAACTGTAAGGTTGGTATTCAGCAATAAGAACACCATGGCAGAATTGCTGTGTGTTAACAATGTTGTTTCTTCTATCTCTTGGCAAACAGTGAGACTACTTTTCTCAGTCTTGGTTTGTGCGGTCCTATGATTGAGATTTGGTTGATGTAGTGGGAACTGAGATTATGTCTGGCTCTTTCAGGCCTGGTCCACCAAAACCTCTAGCACAGTCTTCTATGCTCTCTTTCCTTGTCAGTTGGCTAAACACAAAACACCAAAGTCCTAGGACAGAGGTTGGCAAACTATAGCCTGAGGGTCAAATCCAATCCACCATCTATTTTTGTGAATCAGGTTTTACTGGAACACTGTCATGCTCGTTTGTTTTGTTATTGTCTATGGCTGTTTTTACACTACACCAGCAGACTTGGAGTGATTGCAATAATGTCTGTTTAGGCCCAGCTAAAGTATTTACTAGCTCTTCTTTACAGAAAGAGTTTGCTGACTCTTATCTTAGGGAATGGTGTTGAGAAGTTTCTGGGTTGCTGTATTACTTAATGGGAGATCACTCACTGCATACCCTATTAGACTTTACTAGAATGATTTCTTTTGTGCTAGGAATTGAGATTTTTGGGATCACCCATGCAGCATCTAGAACTACATTAGCCAGTATGTTGTGACTGAGATTTAAGTGTGGAAGGACCTGTTCTGCCTTAAGACTAAGGTCTCAGTATGAGATTTATGTTTATAAACAGTAAAAATGGACCAAACTTTTCAAAAGCATGCTTTGAAAGGAAGTTCGGTTCTAATGAGGAAGAGAGATTAGTACATTCTTCTAATAAAATTCTGCTTACACCTGTATTTTTAAGGATGAACTTTTTAAGGGTACAGAATAGCTTACATTAAGTTCATTTGTTGTCACAAGAAGTTAATGCATAAAAGACATACTACTATTGTGTTTTAAATGTTTGTTCTTACAGAGTGCTTAGTTCCAGACTCTCAGGGTGAGGATGTTTTGACGTTAAATGGCCTCATCAGAGCATCTGTGTATCTGATAGCTTTTAACTGAGCTACTCTTGCTTTCTTCTGAGAGTAGACATTTACAGAAAATGTTAAAAAAATGTAGCCATGGGGCACCTGGGTGGCTCTGTTGATTGAGTGTCAGACTCTTGGTTTCAGCTCAGGTAGTTGGTTGAGTGTCTGACTCTTGGTTTCAGCTCAGGTCAGGATCTTAGTATTGTGAGATCGAATCCTGCATCAGGCTCTGGGCTCAGTATGGAGTCTCCTTGAGATCCTTTCTCCCTCTGCTCCTACCCCGGCTCATACACATGCTCTCTCTCTCTCTCTTTCTTTATCTTTAAATAGATAAATCTTAAAAAAATATATAACTGTGACCCATAACAAATCAACTTTACATTAATTGTTAGCTTTGAAAAAAATACAAATAAAGTCAATACCTAAAGCATATCTTTAAAAAGTTTTTTTTTCATAAGGCCCCCCACTCATCATGGCACTTGCTGGCTCCAGTGGCCCCAAGGTTCCAATCAGACTTTGCAAACCTAAGCTCCAGGCAGGCACTCATGAACCCATGTTCCAGGATGCAAAAATTCTCAACAAAATATTAGCAAACCAAATTCAACAACACATCAAAAGAACCATAAACTGTGATCAAGTGGGTTTCATCCCTAGTATGCATGGATGCTCCAACATAGACAAATCAATAAATGTGATATACCACATTAATAGAATAAAAGATAAAGATCATATAGTCATCTATATGCAGAAAAAGGATTTGACAAAATTCAACATCCTTTCATAATTAAAACAAAATTCAACATTCTTTTATAATTAAAATTCTTAACAAGTTAGTTATAGAAGGAATGTACCTTAACAAAAAGACCATATATGATAAAGCCACAGTTAACATCATCCTCAATGATGAAACATTGAAAAGTTTTCCACTAAGATCAGCATTAAGGCAGGTCCTTACTTTTACTACTCCTATTCAACATAGTATTAGACGTCCTAGCCAGGACAGGCAATAAAAAACCCCAAAAGTTATCTGGATCAGAAAGAAAGAAGTAAAATTGTCTTTGTTTGAGGACGATATGATCTTACATATAAAAATTCTACCAAAAAACTGTTAGAACTAATAAATGAATTCAGCAAATTTGTAGGATACAATGAAATCAATATACAAAAATCAATTATACTATATCAATCGATTATACTAACCACGAACTATCTGAAAAAGAAATAAAGAAAACACCAATTCGCATTAGAATCAAAAGTAATAAAATACAAATAAATTTAACCAAAGAGCTGAACAACATGTACACTGAAAATGACAAGACATTGATGAAAAGTCTTAATGAGGAAACAAATAAATGGCATGATATCTTGCATTCATCAATTGGAAGAATTAATATTGTTAAGATGTTTATATTACCCAAAGTGATTGGTAGACACAACACAATCCCTATCAAAATTCCAATGGCATTTTTCACAGAGATTAAAAAAAAATCTTAAAATTTGTATGGCACCACAAAAGACCCTGAATAGTCAAAGCAATCCTGAGAAAGAAGAATAAAGCTGGAAGCAACACACCACCTCATTTCAAACTTAATTACAAAACCATAGTAGTCAAAACATTATGGTACTGACATAAAAACAGACATAGACCGATGGAACAGAGTATAGAACCCATAAATAAATCCACACATGGTCAACTAATATTTGACAAGGGAGCCAAGAACACTCAATGAAAAGGATAGTCTCTTTAAAAAAATGGTGTTGGGAAAAGTAGATATTCACATGTAAAAGAATTAAATTAAACCCTTATCATACACTACTCATAAAAATTAACTTGAAATGGATCGAAGATTTAAATGTAAGAACTGTGAATGTACTTTACTAGAAGAAAACATTAGGAACAAAGCTTTCTGATATTGGTCAAGGCAATGGTTTTTTGATACAACACCAAAAACAAAAGCAACAAAAGCAAAAATAAACAAATGGGACTAAATCAGATTAAAGAGCTTCAGGACAGCAAAAGAAACAATCAGAAAAGTGAAGAAGAAACCTACAGAATGGGAGTAAAATTTTTTAAATCTTATATCTGATAAGGGGGCAATATCTAAAATATATAAGGATCTTCTACAATGCAATAGCAAAAGAATATTGATTAAAAAATAGGCAGGGGCACCTGGGTGGCTCAGTCGGTTAAGCCTCTGCCTTCGGCTCAGGTCGTGATCTCAGGGTTCTGGGATCAAGCCCCACGTCGGGCTCTCTGCTCAGCAGTGAGCTTTTTTCTCCCCTCTCTGCCTGCTTGTGATCTCTCGCTCTGTCAAATAAATAAATAAAAATTAAAAAAAAAATGGGCAGAGTCAGGTGCCTGGGTAGCTTAGTCAGTTAAGGGTCCAACTCTTGATTTCAGCTCAGGTCATGACCTCAGGGTTGTGAGATGGATCCTCGTGTTGGGCTCTGTGCTGGGTATGAAGCCTGTTTAAGATTCTCTTTCTCTGTCTTCCTCTGTCCCTTCCCCCACTCTGAAAAATGGGCAGATGACTGGAATAGACATTTTTACAAATGATACCTACAAATGACCAATGGGTACATGAAAATGTACTTAACCTTGCTAATCATCTGGGAAATGTGAAGTAAAACCAAGTGAAATATTACCTCAAACCTGTTAGAATGACTATTATAAAAAACAAAACAAAACAAGAGACAAGTGTTGCTGAGGCTGTGAAGAAAAGGGAACAATTGTGCACTGTTGGTGGATGTAAGTTGGTGCAGCCACCATGGAAAACAGTATGGAAATTCCTCAAGAAATGAAAAATAGAGTTACCATATGATTTGCCAATCCCACTTCTGGGGATATATCTGAAGGAAATGAAAACACTATCTCAAAGAAATATCTGCACCCCAATGTTCATTGCAACATTATTTAAAATAGCCAAAATATAAGAAGAACCTAAGTGTTCTTTGACAGATGTATAGATAAAGAATATCTTGTGTGTACAGACACCCCCCCCCCACACACACACAGAGGAATATTACTTAACTGTGTGAAAGAAGGAAATCCTGCCATTTGTAACAACATGGATAGAACTTGAAGGCATTATACTAAGTGAACTAAGTTAGACAAAGTCAAATACTGTATGTTCTCACTTATATCTGGAATTTAAAAAAGGCAAACTCAGAAATAGAGAGTAGAAAGTGGTGATTTCCAGGGGCTGAAGGGTAGGGAAAATGGGGAGATGTTGATCAAAGCATAGAAACTTCTAATTATAAGATGAATAAGTTCAGGGATCAAATATACAGCATGGTGACTATAATTAGTAATACTGTATTTTATACTTGAAAGTTTTTGAGAGAGTAGATCTTAAATACTATCCTCCCACACACACAAAAATGTATTTATGTGAGGGGACTTATGTAAGGTTTAATCTGACTGTGGTAATCATTTTGCAATATACATGTGTATTGAATCATTATATCCTACACCTTAACTTAGATATATTGCATGTCAATAGTGTCTCCTGGTTGAAAGAGAAAGGGCTACAACTTTAAAAAAAAAAAAAAAAAGGAAATGTATGCACTCTAACTCCTCTTAAAAAACGCTGAGATTATTAGATTATATAACCAATGGAGCTTTGCTAGGGTTTTTGAAGCCCAGGGCTGGAAGTCAAGGAGTGAACTTTCAGGCAATCCCTAATTAGCAACCTGAACTTCAAAAGCCATGAACTTTTCTGAGCCCAGTTTGCTCATTGATATGTAGACTCCAAGGTTCCTCTTAGCTCTGTATTGAATAGAATCACTTGGACCTAGTGTCTTTGTGTCTTAGTGTTCCCAGCCCAAATCAACAATAAAATTCCGTAAGAACATTGATAAAACTATACTTTTTCAGTTGTTCCTTTAAACATGCTGTTTCTACCATCCTTGGAGATGAAAGCCAGCTGACTTCTACCTGTTTTCTCACGTCCCTCAAACAGCTAAATAGAAACTCGAGAATGTAGTCAGTTTTATTTGCCTTTTCTTCACCCTGTTTTCTAAGCCAATTAGGAAAGTTTTTAGAACTCTTTCCTTTCTGGCTGACACACTCTATTTCTTAAGTCATGCTTGAGCTTATTAGAATTACTATATGCCAGGCATCCCTGGGTGGCTCAGTTGGTTAAGCAGCTGCCTCCAGCTCAGGTCATGATCTCATGGGTACTGAGATCAAGCCTGTGTCAGGTTCCCTACTCAGTGGGGAATTTGCTTTTTCCCTCTCTCTCCCCTCCCCCACGATGTGAGGTACACGTCCTCTCTTTCTCTCTCTCTCTCTCTCAAATAAATGAATAATTTTTTTTTAAAAGAACTACTACCTGTCAGTTACTGTTTTTGCCCACCCATTCTTGAAAACAATAGGTTGGTGTTATGTAAATGACTCAAAGCCTCTGGTGTTATGTAAATGACTCAAAGCCTCTGGGTACATCCCCTCTGCAGGCTGAGACACATTAGCTCAAAATCCTCCTAGCGCCAAACCCAAATTTTACACTTCCCAATTACTTTAAAAACAGGTCAGAGAAACACATTTTTGGCTATGTAGAGACTGGTTGCTTTGCATATGCTGTGAAACCTTGCTCCACAGCTGTTATCTATTTATAAAGGCGAGTCCTTGCAGTTACCAGGCCCCATGCTGCTATGGCCCTTTGGAGCTGTCCGACCCTGCCATGCTGAGTAACATCACCCAGACACTAAACCCTCCCCTCTTCCGACTAGTGTTTTCTCTGCCTGAACCATAACCTCTGTACAGTTTCTTGCTGTGAGGGACAAACCCTGTCCTGCAACCCTGTCTAAACACTGCTCAGTAAAGCTTGTTATGTTTACTGTCTCTTGCAATCATATCGTTTTCCTTGCTCAGTTCCCAATACCCTGGCAATTGGGTTTATCAATTATTGCTCTGCTGGGAAATGGCAGCCCTATGGATTGACTGATACTCCCTAGACTTTTATGCTCCTAAATCCATCTCAGCTTCCCCTAACAAACTTATTTAAAGATAATACTGCAAAGCTGCTTGGGTGGCTCAATTGATTAGGTGTGGGACTCGGATTTTGGTTGAGATCATGATCTTGGGTTGTGAGATCGAGCCCTGTGTCGAGCTCCACATGGGCATGGAGCCTGCTTAGGATCTCTCTCTCCCTCTCCTTTTGCTCTCCAATCCCCCTCCTCTCAATGCTTGTGCTCTCTCCTTCTCTCTTAAAAAAGAAAAATAAATAAGAAAATTAAAGATAACACTGCAGTTGCTCTTTCCATAATCATTCTAGGTTTTTTCCCCTTGGAGTTATTAATCATAATTATAAATTTGTGAATTGTCTCTCTGCCCCATTAGAATGTCAGCTCTGTGAAGAGGGGCATTTAACTGTTTTATCTCTCCAGTGCCTAGCACAGCTTTGATGTAGAATGTATCAGTTAAATATTTGTTGAATGAATGAATGTATAAGTGACTACCTCTATTAAAACTTGTATGGGTTTTTTCCTCCCATATTTCAGGGTAGGCGCTTAGGTTCAGCTAACTTTTATGGGTGTCAATTTATAATCCAGAATTTACAACTCAAACCAATAAATGATTACCTCAGAAAACTTGTTAACCATGATTTATTAATTGTTCCTTTTTGGGAAGTCTGAATTAGATTTTAAAAATACATCCATATAAATAAAGAGAAGCATATCGTTAGTAATATGCTCTTAGCTACACCTAATGGAGTACCTTGCTAAAAGTGCCTTAGACCATTGAATTTGTTTTTCTCCCATAACAAGGAGCTAAGAGGTAACCCATTCTAGGGCTATATCAGTGCTCAATAAAGTTAGAGTATTTGGATGAATTTTTGCCTTATGGTCACAATATTATGGCAGCATCAAACCTTGTGTCCTAAAATGGCATCCTCCTAAGCAGGAAGGAAGTGAGAGAGCAGAGAACTTTCTAGATTTCCTTAAGAGAGGGCAGTCCTTTCCAGAAGCCCCCAGACAACTTGACCTCAGATCCTGTTGGCCAGCATGGGGACTCATGCCTTTCCCTAGAACATTCACTGACAAAGGGGGATGAGGTTTCTGTGTCTGGCGTAATATGGTTTATCCTCTGCAGTGAGACAGAAGAGCAAAGGATCTATATCAAATCCTGAATTAATTTGGGATTTTTCAAGTAAGAAGAAAGGAGGATGCATTTGTGTGGGCAATTGGTAATATTTGGTGTACGTAATGCATTGTTGCCAGTCTCCCCATTTTCATTTTTTCTCATTTTTTGTTTACTTTTCTTTGTTACTTAAAACTTTTGGGGGATCTAATTTTAAAAAATCTTAAATTGTAAAAGTATCTGGATATCTGTTATTCAATTAATCAATTTTCAAGTACTTACTGAGCACTTAAAATGGGCTCTGGATTTCCTTAAGTGCTGTTTCCTAGTCTGCTGAAGGAAATGGTATTAAAAACACAAAATGAGGAATAAAGAATGCAATTACAAAGATTCTATCCCTTTTTCTCAGTTGAGAATTGCTTTCTCTTTTTTTCCTGAGACTGTGATTACTCCTTACTTAATTGCTCAAATAATGATTAACTTGTGTGCAAGGTGTCTCTGCCACCAAACTACACTTGGCAGGGGATTGTTTCCATTTTGCCATGTTTATGATTTGGGATTTATAAAAGGAAAGGAGAGATCCAGATGTGACAGAAAGCTTGTTTTTTGTGGCTTTTCCAGAATAGTTGTGTGTTCATTTAGAGGAGAAACAAACATGGAGCTGGGATAAATCATGTGTTTGTAACCTAAAGCGATGACAGGTCTTTATTGCCTTATGAACAAGCATAAAATCCTGTGACATGAGTTCTTTGGTGCATGTTTACTCAATGGCCTGTTTTAGTTTTCATTTTGTTGACATACAGGCCATCAGTGACTCTATTTTGCCCTACTCACTGCTTACATGAATCACTGCCCAGTGATCCCTGACTGCCTGTTTGGTTTTTTCTGTTTTCAGAAGCTAGTACTCCGCTTATGTACCTTTTGAGATGCTGTATATTTAAGGAATTTGAAATAAACTCTATTCTCCCTAGTTAGCCAGTTAAAAAAATTGCCTTTCTCCTTGAAGTGTCATCCATTGACCAGCAACATTGGCATCATTTGGGAACTTGCTAGAAATGCAAAACTTCAGGCCCCATCCCATACCCACTGGATCCCTAATTAATTCTTATGCACACTCACATTTGGGAAGCACTGGCCTAGCAGACTTTGCCCATGGTTATTATTATACTAGTCATCATGGTTGACATAATCACCATCATCATCTTTATCATCATCATCATCATCATGATCAAATATGTAGGGTGACCAGCCACAGGGAGTGTGGTTAGCTAAAAACAGAAAGCAGGCCACAACTCATACACAAACTCCTTTTGGTTATCTCACATCTTTCCCAGGTGGCCCCATGTGAGAGAATTCTGCTGAGAACTTGAAGGAAAGTCCCTTTAATAGAAGGTCAGTATTAAAAGGGCCCTCAAAGATTCTGAACATGATGGCATCAGACGGAAGTGCCTGGGAGCTTTGTCCTACAGCACACAGACTTATGTGCCCCAACCTATATCTCCCATATCAGCATCTCCTCTGTGGGGCTTTGGGATCTGAACTTCTCAGTAATTTCAGAAATTCTTGTACAGCCATTCTGGCACCAGTTAACATAACAGCATTAGGAATAGCAGTTCTGGCCCCCTTCTTCCATTTGATGCTGGAATTTTCACTTCCATACTTATGACTCATTGTTGACCTCAGATCAAACAATTCTACTATGAGAAAAAATTTTTAAATATAAATATAAATATAAATATAATTTGGATGCTCATGTGACCCACAGAAGAACCCTTAAGTCCTGGCCAAGCCTAACATTCTTCTCTTTCCCTTTTCGGATCCTGTGTGGACTGGTGGGAACAAACCCAGATAAGGTTCTACTTCCAACTGTACCATTGTTGGAATTCATTTGGGGCCAGAAGTATTATTTCATAGATAAGATCTAAGGACAAAAAAGGTGCTGATGATGGTAGGTAAGCTGCTACACCTTTCTGGTTTCCTCCACTGTAGAATAACATTGCTGAACTTCAGTTCCATTTCCTAAAATCCATTGTGAGTTTCTAGGAAGACACAGGTCCATTTTCATGGGAAAGATGGCTTTCAACGTTTTAATTGACCTCTAAGTCCAGCCCTGACATTGCTGATATATGAGTAACCACATCAGCAAGCTGAAACAGACCTTTAGTGCCTATGCAGAGACTCATGTACATTAATATTTACTTGGTAAGGATGACATTTAGAATGCATCTTGATTAATGTTCCTGAAAATAAACAGATTCCTCATACCAGCTGGACTCTTGGAGCCTGCATTTGTTTGGAGATGTAGGAAGGTGAGACATAAAATTATTCAGTCTTGTTACTGAGATATAGTTTTCTTTCCAGGGTTTTCAGAATCTCTATTCATTTAGAAATTTCTTTTTTTTTTTTTCCTTTCCCAATCCCCAACCCCTGAAAAGTTATCCTCTGTTCTTATTTAGAAATTTCAATGAATTCCTTTAACATTTAGGACACATCACCAATCATCATATAGGGCATATCTTAGGAACTGAAATGGTATTAATTTACCTGGACATATTTTTAAGACTGAGAGACCCTGTGAGATGAGAACCTATTTTTTTTTAAAGATTTTATTTATTTGACACACACACACACAGAGAGATCACAAGTAGGCAGAGAGACAGGCAGAGAGAGAGAAGGGGAAGCAAGCTCCCTGCTGAGCAGAGAGCCCAATGTGGGGCTCGATTCCAAGGACCCTGAGACCATGACCTGAGCTGAAGGCAGAGGCTTAACCCACTGAGCCACCCAGGCACCCCAAGAACCTATTTTTTTCAAGGAGGAACTTAAATCACCAAGAAAGTTCAAAGTCCGAGTCCTATGGCCTCCACAGCTTGAACAGAAATGCCAAGGGGGAGCCTGGCTGGCTTACTCAGTTGCAGTCATGCAACTATTGATCTCAGGGTTATGAGTTTGAGCTCCATACTGGGTGCAGAGATTACTTAAAAATAAAATATTTTAAAAAGAGAGAAAGAGGGGCGCCTGAGTGGCTCAGTGGGTTAGAGCCTCTGCCTTCGGCTCAGGTCATGATCCCAGGGTCCTGGGATCGAGCCCTGCATTGGGCTCTCCATTGGGCTCTCTGCTTAGCAGGGAACCTGCTTCCTCCTCTTTCTCCTGCCTGCCTCTCTGACTACTTGTGATCTCTGTCTATCAAATTTAAAAAAAAAAAAAAAAGAGAAAGAGAGAGAAATGCCAAAGGCAACTTGGAAGAGAGTATTTGAGTAATATCAGGTCTAAACTATAAACTAAACGGGAAGCCACAACAGTGAGGAGGGCCAGGTACTGTCAGTTGCTAATGTGTCTCAACGAAAGGAGACTAGTGTGGGAAAACTTCCAAGGAATACCCATCTCCACATATGGCGGTCTTATTTTGCATGGTGTTTTTCTTTCCTGTTCTTTGAATCTCACACTGCTCTCTGGTTGGACCTGGAAGTTTTATCATTTCCCAGATAAGATCTGAAGAACGCAAAAAGTGCTAGCACCCCACTTTGAGGTCAGGACATAGGTACACATATGCCTAACTCTCACAAGAGAGTATTCACAAAGCAAATGTTGATGGTTTATCACGGTGCTATATTTAAAGGACGAATTTTTAAAAGATGAATTTTCCAATACTATGTTTTTCAGATCTTTTTAAAAAAATCAAAATATTTTTTATGTTTTTCTAGTAGAAGTTTATTTATTTATTTATTTTACAGAGAGAGAGAGAGGGAATAGGAGAACACAAGCAGGGGAGTGGCAGAAGGAGAGGGAGAACTGAGCAGGCTCCCCACTGAGCAGGAGCCTGATGTGAGGCTAGATCCCAGGACCCTGGGATCATGACCTGAGCTGAAGGCAGTTGCTTAAACAACTGAGCCACCCAGGCATCCTAGTAGAATTTTTTTGGTTTCATTTTGTTTTTTATTATTTAATGGTGGAACCCCAACACATATACCTGAGCTACTCTGGGTGAATTAGGAAGGTTCTTTACCTTTTTGGTCATCTCTTTACTTCCTCCTCAAATCCTTATCAATGCATGCAGTTCCAGTGACACAAATGCAGCTTATAAACCCCTGCTTTATTATATTATTTTTGGAAATTTTTTTTTCTTATTTGAAGTCTGAACTCTCACCAGTATCATTCAGCAGTCTTAGAAATTTTTTAATTATCTTTTTAAATTTTATATCATCCTGGTGAAAGCATATTACTGTTTTCTTTTTAAGATATTTATTTATTTATTTATTTATTTATTTATTTATTTAGAAAGAGAACAAGTGAGTGAGCACAAGCAGGGCATAGGGGCAGAAGGAGAGGGAGAAGTAGACTGCTTATGGTGTTGGGTCCATGGTCAAAGGAACGAGACTGATACAAAGCAAATATCAAGCAAAGCTCTATTTCGCACCAAGCATCCTGAGAATCAAATTGACCGGCCAGGGCTATCTCTTGCAAAGAGGCGACATCCCTGCCTTACAGACTAGCTTTTAAGGGCAAAGGCTATGTGGTTGGGCCTGGCCAACACAGGTGCCCAATGGGATTGTAACAGACAGAGAAAGCTGCACAGTCATGCTAGGTCACACAAAAGTGACCAATTGAATTACAGTTTACTCTAGTAGATATTTGAACTAGCCTATCACCTTGGTCAGAATTGACACCCAAAAGGCACCCAAAGGGCAGGGCCCATACTCCTTGGTAGGGAGACAGTATGTGCCCCCACTGATTGGATACCTCCACCTGGCCTGACCCACCCTTGTATTTGGGCTTTGTTACCTGGGACTTGTTTTTAAGTAAGTCCCCTGGGGGGAAGGGGGTGCAGGGACAGTTTAAGTTTTACTGAATAAACAACAAAATCACTGTTTAACCGGATGGAATGGCTCTGGCTAAATAGGCCCTTTCAATGGAGCAGGGAGCCCAACATGGGGCTCCACCCCAGGACACTGGGATCATGACCTGTGCTGAAGGTATACACCCAAGTGAATGAGACACTCAGGTGCACCAATCCCGTTTTTCAAAATTCAGTTCATAATTCTTTTCTTGGGGGCATACTTTGCTGGTTCTAGAAGACTGGTCTAAATGCTCTGTCCTCCAGTAGTGCTTTATGGGAGCCTGCCTGTATCCCCATGTAGCTGCCCTGATATGTGGAAATGTATGGTTAGTTTTTCAGTCCCAAGTTCTTGTTTCCAGGGAGATGGTTAAGGCTGTGCAATGAGAGTTTGTTTTTGGATCAGATTCTGGGCAGAAGGTGCCCTTGCCCAACTGAAAAGAGGTTTATACACTTCATGTCATTTTCATAAGAGAATAAAGCCTATTTTGGCACAGACTCCCCAGCTGCTAAATGGGAAGTCATGCTGAAAAGGCAGAGAGCTACAGTGTCATACAAGCCAGTCTTGGATTGCCAAGGCAAGAAAGTAGCTATGGGGAAAGAGAACTGAAATTTTCCAAAGAAGTCATTGGATAATAATTTAGTATTTAAAGGTTATACTTTGTGAAAATTGATTAGCAAAGACAGAGACTTGTGGCTTTTTTCCCCACAATAATGAAAGGAGGTTCTATTCTTAGACAAGCCCTCCTAAACTGATCTAACTTGTAAATGTACCTGAATCATTGTACTAGCAACATTATTTTCTGCCTCCTCTTCTTCTGCCTCCTCATTGTCTTTTAGTGAATGGTCAGATTTAAACCTATTGGCTTAGGGCACCTTTCTCATTTCTAGGTCTCTGGGGTGGCCATTTTCTGCCTTCAATGTAGAACAGGTAAAGAAGACATTTATGTGGAGAGTACTAATGAAAATCATTTATTATTGACCATGTCAGGCAGTCCACAAGGAAGGTATTAGAGGACTTATTCTGAAGATGAGGAAATGGAAAATTTAAGTCAGCCAGATTCACATATTCAGTAAGAGGCTGAGCTGAAATTTGAACTGTGTTTTGAACAATACAAACCTTCTGACTTTCTGCTCTGCCCAATGGAATGATAATAATTTTTCAGGACCTTCAACTGGTCCCAGAAATGCCACATCAAAGATTTCATTAAGTGCTCAAAAAACACTTTTGATGACCCATGGGTTGCATGAGGAAGGGCAGCTGGAGAATGTTTTGTACCCATTGAATGGCTAGGTCAATAGAATCGCTCTGACTCATCTCAGAGCTGTGGCTCCCTGCTCATGAAAGACAATTTGCTGGAGAGTATCTCTGAGCATCATAACTACTGCTATGATGTCTCTCCTGTACTAAGAGAAGGAATGTCTTGTCATGGGTTTGCCTCTGATGTAACTACAAAATCTTTATTACTCATGTCTGCAATAATCTGAAATACATACACGATGTGAGGTGAGCACCTTCTTTTGGGCCCAGGCATCTCTGCCATGATGGATACAAGCTTGTGTTTGTGTTTGCTTTTAAATAGACTTCCTCATTAAATAAGGTTGCACCTTGTAAACCATGAATCCACAAGTTAGGCCACATACTGCAGTGGTTATAGAAATTTTGAGGTTATTAACCTTTTGAAAGTCTAATTAGCCTCATACATTTTTCCCAAGGAAATCTGTACATGTAAACATACCAAATCTTCCTATATCAAGAAAGTGTCCCTTGACCCCAGTCAAGAACCTTGCTTTAAGAGGAACAAGGGCTGGGGTACCTGGGTGGCTCAGTGGGTTAAAGCCTCTGCCTTCAGCTCAGGTCATGATCTCAGGGTCCTGGGATCGAGCCCCACATCGGGCTCTCTGCTCAGCAGGGAGCCTGCTTCCCTCTCTCTCTCTCTCTCTCTCTCTCTGCCTGCCTCTCTGCCTACTTGTGATCTCTCTCTCTCTGTCAAATAAATAAAATCTTTAAAAAAAAAAAAGAGGAACAAGGGCTAGGGTAGTTGAAATTGAAAGAAATATTTCATTTTCTCTTCTTTCACTATCCCACCTCCATTCCAAAATATCCCACAAGAAAAGTGTTTTATGAAAGATAGAGTGGCAGAAAGAAAAAAAAAAAAAGAAAGGATGGCAGGATTTTTTTGTTAATTCTTGCTCACAATCTTTATTGCTCAATTTAATGTTAATGATTTTGAGTATTTTCTAGAGAAGTTAAAAAAGCTATTGGTGGGGTGCCTGGGTGGCTCAGTCGTTAAGCGTCCATCTTCTGTTCAGGTCATGATCCCAGGGTCCTGCGATCAAGCCCCACATTGGGCTCCCTGCTTGGCCGGAAGCCCGCTTCTCCCTCTCCCTCTCCCCTTGCTTGTGTTCCCTCTCTTGATGTGTCTTTCTGTCAAATAAATAAAATCTTAAAAAAAAAAAGCCATTTGTATTCGCAAATGCCATCATCCAGCTGAGTGCTGCATCATTCCAATGGTCATCTACCACATGTAGGTGACACCGTGCAGTCCATCCTGGTGCTCTAGAGGTTCCCATTGATGCCATGTCCAACTGATCCAGAGAGGCTGGCTTCATGCCTCAAGGCAGTGTGTTTCCTTCTTGAAAATTCTATCATATGTATGACACAAGGTGAATTAAACTTCCATAGTGTCAGATTTTTAAAAGGCAAGTCTCAGTCTTTCTGGACTTGTGAAAGTTTCACGTGATTGCCAGCGTTTCCTTAAAATTCCAGAAAGTGTGTTTTTATCTTTACAAAATAAACTCATTTAAAATTAATTTTGTTTTGAAAATTTGTGAGATTTTTAAAAACATCTGTTTTGGTAATTAGAGAAAACTGAGATATAATAAAATATGTTTCTGGCTTTCAGGGTCAGTAAGAGTTCTGTTCTATGTGGGAACACACTGAGGCACCACTATGCAGAACCCTAATGAGTTATTACATCTGTCCCATCAGGCAAATATTTCAGTGAATTAGATATTAACATTAAGTTTGTAAACAGAGCTTTTGGTGCACCAGGGGCCATTAGAAACTACTGATTGTTTTACACTGTAATTAAATAGATTGTTGATTTCTCTTTTGTGAAATAGTGTCAAGGTCATCTACTAATTCACCTAGAATGTGATTTTTTAAAAAAATAATTTTCTTTAGTCATGGTCTGAAATATTCTTCCTGGGGTTTTGGACAGCATGATTGATATTCTGCTAAATTTATTCTAGCTTGTGTGTTGAGTCTGAAATTAAAATTTTGGAAAGCATTATTGCTTCAAGTGTTCTGCCTTCTGTTTTTTCCCAGTGTGTTCATCAAAGTCTTGATCTACCCAGCCTGGATAGCTACTTATCAAATCTTTCTGGATCAATTCTTTAGCATTTTGAAAACAATAGAAAAGATTTGTGAAGGATGACCATATCTTCAACAAAGACCAACATTTTTATAGTATGACAAATTTGACACATTATGTTTTATAAATTGAGATTGCAGTATATTACTTTGATACAAAATGATTGCCATTGAAACAATATCTGTCACATTATATCTTTATAATACCATATCATTGTCTATGTTCATTATACTGTTCATGAAATCTCTATGGCTTATTTACTACTTTGTACAAGTTTGTACCCTTAAACACCATCAACGTTATCTCCATTGCCTAGTAACCACCATTTTACTGCTTTTTTTTTCTTTTATAGGTTTGATTTTTTAGATTCTACATATAAATGATATCATATAGTACTTGTCTTTCTTTCTCTGACTTATCTTGCTTAGCATAATGTGCTCAAGTTCTCTCCATGTTGTTGCAAATAGCAGGATATCTTGCTTTCTTATGGCTGAATATATTCCACTGTGTATATATACCACATAATTTTTATCTATTCATCCATCTATGGGTATTTGGTTTGTTTCTAAATCTTCTCTATTGTGAGTAATGCTGTGACAAGCAAGGGTATGCATATATCTTGTCAAAATCCTGTTTTTATTTCCTTGGGTATATACCCAGAAGTGAAATTGCTGGATAGTATGGTAGGTCTATTTTCAATTTTTTTCAGGAAATTTCATAACGTTTTCCATAGTGGTTAGACTAATTTACTTTTTCACCAAAAGTGTATAAGGATTCCCTTTTCACTACATCCTTCACAGCATCTGTTGTCTCTTCTCTTCTTGATGATAGCCATTTTAATAGTTAGGAGGTGATCTCTCCTTGTGGTTTCTGTTTGCATCTCCTTGAAATTAATGATGTTGAGTATCTTTTCATGTGCCTAGTAGCCATTGTGATGTCCTCTTGGGAAAAATGTCTACTTAGTTCTTCTGGCCATTTTTAAAAAAAGATTTTATTTGTTTATTTGATAGACAGAGATCACAAGTAGACAGAGAGTCAGGCAGAGAGAGAGAGAGGAAAGCAGGCTCCCTGCTGAACAGAGAGCCCAATGCCGGGCTCAACCCCAGGACCCTGAGATCATGACCTGAGTGGAAGGCAGAGGCCTAACCCACTGAATTTTTTTTGTTGCTATTAAGTTGTGCTAGTTCTTTATATATTTTGGATATTGATCCCTTATTTGATAAATGGTCTGCAAAAAGTTTCTCCCATTCTATAGGCTGAAGTTTCATTTTGTTAATTATTTCTTTTGCTGTGCAGAATCTGTTGAGTTTTATATAATCTTGTTTATTGATTTTTGCTTTTGTTGTTTGTACTTTAGACATCATGTCTAAAAACTTATAGCCAAGACCGGTATCAATGAGTTTCTTTTCCTTATATTTTCTTCTAAGAGTTTTATAGTATTGGGTCTTATGTTTAAGTCTTTAATTAATTTTGAGTTAATTTTTGTGAGTGGTGTGAGGTAGGGTTCCAATTTCATTGTTTTGCATGTGTTTCTCCAGTTTTCCCAGCACCATTTGTTGAAAAGACTAACTTTCCCCACTGGATGGTCAAATATTAGTTGACCATAAGTACTGGGATTTAATTCTGGGTTATTTACTCCGTTCTGTGTCTATTTTTATTCCAATACTATACTGTTTTTATTTCTATGGCTTTATTGTATAGTTTGAAATCAGGAAGTATGCTATATTTGGCTTTGTTCTTCTTCTTTTGTTTTTTTCCCTCTGGATTGCTTTGGCTATTTGGGTTCTTTTGTGGTTCTTCTTTTTTGGTGAAGAATGGCTTTGACATTTTGATAGGGATTGTATTGGATGTGTAGATGGCTGTGGATAGTATTGACATTTTAACAATATTTATTTTTCTGATTCATGAACATGACATATCTTTCCATTTGTTTGAAGGACCAAAAGTTTTATGTTTTAATAAAGCATTTGCTTCAGTAGACTTTAAATTAATCAGCCATCTTTAGGTTCAGATATTAATTTTCAGGTTATCTCCACTGAAAAATTCATGGAAATACTCAGCTAGGTTACCTGTGCATAACCCAGGATGGATGTCTCTTGCTTTATAGTCCAGACAGTTGATTTTCTTCTTTAACTCCCTATCATTCTTGTCACAGGCATTTGAGTGGGAATATTATTTTTATGTTTCATGTTCTCCCTAGTTTTGACCAAAAATTTTGTCTCTAATCTGCAAATGTTTAAAGTTCATGTAATGAATATTTGACATTGAAAATTTTCTGCCATATTCTGTGTAAAATTTCTGTCACTAATTTTTTATTAGTGTGGGAATGACATCTCTCTCTGGCTGTAAGGTGCTCTAGAGTGGCCCTCTATCTAGTACTGCCTTCTCAGTACAGCCTCTCCCTCTCTGTCTGTCTGTGCACAGGACAGGGAACAGTGAGAAAAGGTACTATTAGCCCCAGGATAAATCTTGCTGTTAATGAAAAGTTATATTTATTAGAAACTTTAGCCTTAAACTGATCCCAGATTGTCTTCTGGAACTTTGACTAGTCCCTGTTCTTTAAAAAAAAAAAAAAAAGATTGATTGATTGATTGATTGATTGATTTGAGAGCACAAGGGAGGAAGGGGCAGAGGGAAAGAATCTCAAACAGACTCCCCACTGAGCCTGGAGTCTGATGCAGGGCTCAGGCTCATGACCAATAAGATTATGATCTGGGTCAAAACAAAGTGTTGGATACTTAACCAGCTGAGCCATCCAGAGGCCCCTCACTAGTCTCTGTTCTAACCTTTGAATCACACACATTATTGGACTGCCACCTATGTGCAGCTATGCCCTATAGCTTATTGATGCAAATAATGACCGTGAAACATGAAAGTGAATGCCATGAAACATGAAACAATAATGACTGTGAAAAATTTCCTTTGCAATTATTGTAGAATAAGTGTGCTTATTGTTTAACATGTGGAAAATATAGACATATAAATAAGAAACTAAAATAAATCTATTATTTTACCACCAAAAGATATTCATTTTGTGTGGTAGATTTTCACTTCTGCTTCTATTTTCCAATAGTTTGATTATATTATATATACAGTTAAAAATCATGTTTTCTAAAGAGTTTACAAATTCAGTTTCTTCTTTGAAAAAAAAATCAGATGACACACCTATTCCACACCTTACTGACTAGTAAGTGATTACTACCCACATTGGGATGTTAGAATTTTGTGACCATGCCTCCCTATCACATTTTTCCCATAAAGTACATAGTGGGGAATTTGAAGAATGATTTTTTTTATAGAGCTCAGCTGAATGTTAGTCTGTCTTAGAGTAAAGCCCTGTGCTCTGCTCCTCCTGAGACAGGCATGGGATTCTTGACTTTCATTCTTCCTGCTTGTATGGAGAGGCAAACAGTGAGGAATGATTATCCTTAAGCACAGCAAAGAAAATTTCCATTTATTTATTTTTCTCTCTTATAATAACATATCTCTGAAAAATCCCAAGACCCCTCTCTCTGGCCATTGCATGACCAGGCAGGCAGGTTCTGGATTAATTATAGTTAGGGTTGTTTTCAGGTAGACACAGCCACGGCTTTAAGTGGCTATTGTACCTTGACCAGCATTTTCTTTGGCAGCATTGGTGAGGTCAGGGGTCATTCTCTCCTCTCTATATTCATTTACAAAGGTTTTCATCAACACAACTTCAGACATTAGGCTCTACCCCAAATGAAGTTTTCTGGGATTCTATGCAAGCTTTAGGTCTTTCCTAGTTGTGTATAGCCATTGGAAAGATACAAAGATTTGAAAGTAAGACTTATCAGGGAATGAAGTTAGTTGAATTTCAGATCAGCTTTCAGTGCAACTGAAGGCTCCTTGAACATTAAGGGGTTGGCTAACTTTAGTTCCCTAAAAGATTCTAGGAGAAAATATAGTAGATTTGCAATTACTTGGAGCAACTGTAATTGGCATTGCTCAGATTATGCTTAGAAAACAGTGTTCAGTTTGATTTCAACACTTAAAAATGATGTGAAATAGGTGCAGAGAAGAAAAACCTGACATTTTCTGGCACTTTAAATTGTTACTTGTACTATTTCAGTTTTTTTTTTTAATTCCCCTAAAGCAACTAACCAACAAATAATGTGAATTTTTGCTCTGACAGACTAGAGTTTGAATATGGGTAATATCTCCTTTAGCTATTAGGTCTTGGGAATTAAATGATACCAAATATATTAAAATATTTATAGTTAACATATACAGTGGCATATATAATAATAAAATAAAATTTTTAGTATTTAGAACATTTTTATTTTGCCATAGGAGGGTTGGGCTTTAGATTATCTATGTGTTAGTTGGCTTATAAAAATAATTATCTGAGTTTCTGATTTCTTATCTATAAAATAGGGATAATGATCCCTGATTCACAGGAATGTTGTGAGGGTTAGATGAGATAGACCATGTGAAAACAGCAAGCAGAGCACCTGCTTAGGAGTGGTCCTACCCACTGCCAGAATTCTCACAGCCTATTCACTCCTCAAACTATCACACCCTGGCCTCTGCCCAACCAACTCTGGAACCAAAGCTCATCAAGAGCAGTGATAGAGCCTCATGGTTACCAAAATTGATTTCAGGGCAGTCTTTGTCTTTTTTCTCTACTCCCATCTTGTTGAAGATGCATCCTCTATTGTTTGCACAAAGCTACTTGCTCTTAGTTTTCCTCCTGTTCCGACCTGTCCTGCTCATTCTTCTTCTCAAGCTCTTCTTTGTTTGATCATCCCTTAAATGTCAGTGTCTTCCCAGGCATCAGTTCTTTTCCAATTTTTTCTTTTCTCTGCAGTCTTTCTGGATGATGTATTTACTCAATGTTTAAACTACTACTTCAGGGGCGCCTGGGTGGCTCAGTCACTAAGTGCCTGCCTTCAACTCAGGTCATGGTCCTCCGATCCTGGGATTGAACCCTGCATTGGGCTCCCTGCTTGGTGGGAAGCCTGCTTCTCCTGCTCCCATGCCTGCTGCTTGCGTTTCCTTTCTTGCTGTCTCGCTCTCTTTGTCAAACAAACAAACAAATAAAATAAAATCTTAAAAAAAAATAAAGTAAACTACTACTTCAGGCTGGTAATTAAAATCTGTTGCCAGCCAGATATTTCTTCCAAGCTCCAAATTCATCAATTTCTTATTGGTCTTTTCCGCTTAATCTACAACGTCTCTAAAATAAAACTCATCATCATGCATTCATTCCATATATGTTGATTAGGCTTCTGCTGTGTGCCAAGTCTTGCCTATTTCTCCAACCCCATGTCCAGTCTACTCCTCAGCTGGCATCCTGCCTCACAGTGTATGGTAACATGGGGTTCCTCAAATCTGTCATGCTGCCTTATGTCTCCATGTACAGGAAGGAGAGACAAGAGACCAAATAGTCTTGGAAAATAGAGAAAATTACCTATGGTCCTGATTTTCCGGATTCTGATTCTGGCCCTTCTGGGACCCTGCTGTTCTGCCTACTCTTGAGTTCTATGAAATAAATACCTCTGTTATTCCCCAATAAATTTCCTTGTAAGATTGGACTAGTTTGGATAGATTTATTCTTTAAAATCAAGGAGATCTAAACAAAATAGGCCCTTCTATGGAAGGAGCCATTGGAAATGTGGTTCCAATGAGCCAGTCTTCTTTAGTAAATAAAACCAGTGGCCTCTGTGGACTGGTATGGCTGCAGACTGTTTTCCTTTAGGTTAGCTTATTTTCTAAGTATGATTTAATTCTATTTCATTTTCCTAACACCAACTAACACAAAGCACAATATTTTCATTCATTATAAAGAATCTAATAATGAAGATAAATAGGGGAATAAAAGGCGGGGGGACACACTAAATTTCACTTGAACATCCCTGTGAAACAGTCTCTTCTCCTTCCAAGTTTCTCTTTTCAGAGGCCAGCTACCAAGGCTCACCTCTCCAAATATTTCCTGTATCCTTCACATTCTCCATGCCCTCTCCTATCTTTCTGGTCTCTTAGCCACCTGCCCTTTTCTTAGACTGGGTACCTGTACTCTTTCCAATGTGTGGAAAGACATTTTGATATAACCAATGAGAATTTTCATGATTTCCCTTCCCTTCCCCCACCATTTGTATGTGTGAGGGATAGGCTTGGGCTTTGTACACTTCCCTCAGGGTAGAGATGGCAGAGCAGGCATACAAGAGGAAAAGGAAGACAGCTTTTTGAGTTTCTACGTATACTTTCAAACAATCTATCCCATAAGTGAAAATGTTTTGAAGCTGCAAAAGTCAAAGTTTATGTTATAAACAATATATTTGAGAAGAATGTATGATGATTCAGAGTCAGTATTTTCTGTAAATTTATTCAAGACTTAGAAGCTGATGGAAAGGGAGGGACGAAGAAGAGATTAAGAAGGATGAACCGCTGATGAGCAATCTGTGCCTTCCTTCTCCCCATTCAGCCCTTAGTCCACCTCATGTAAGTTTGGTGATCTGTGGTCAGAGGGGACCAGTGTTTAAGTTCTGGATGTGGTCCTGAAAAGCAAATGAGACCTTAGAAATATCTGCATGGCATCAGCAGAATGATGCGCTGCCTGAAGTGTCTAGACACAGAGGGTCTGAGACAGCCCCACTCTGCCACAGCTTCCAAGTGGCTGGAAATAAGCTAAAGGGACACAGATGTGTACAAGCAAGTTCTGGCAGAACTAAGGAGACTTTGCAGTCCAGGTGAAAGGACATGGATGGTGAGGAATAAAGACCTAAACTGTGATTATCAGCCAGCGTGGAGGGGTAAGATGGCTGAGAACCAAGTGCTTCTCCTGTGGCATGACACTGGAGGAGAAGGAGGGGAGAGAATGAAAGAACTGAGTGGAGGAATGCTGGACTCCTTAGGGTGATCTTTTCAAGTAGTAGTTATAGGATGTTTTGTTGTTATTCTCCTGTAAGCCTAAATCATCACGAACATTGTGCTGAAAATTTTGGGCGGAAACACATGAGAAAAAATGCTTAACATCACTCAGCATCAGGGAAATACAAATCAAAACCACAGTGAGATACCACCTCACATCAGTCAGAATGGCTAAAATTAACAAGTCAGGAAATGCCAGATGTTGGCGAGGATGCGGAGAAAGGGGAGCCCACTTACACTGTTAGTGGGAATGCAAGCTGGTGCGGCCACTCTGGAAAACAGCATGGACATTGGACATTCCTCAAAAAGTTAAAAATAGAACTACCCTATGACCCAGCAATTGCACTACTGGGTATTTACCCAAAGGATACAAATGTGATCCGAAGGGGGACCTGCACACCAAATGTTTATGGCAGCAATGTCCGCAATAGCCAAACTATGGAAAGAGACCAGATGTCCATTGACAAATGAGTGGATCAAGAAGATGTGATATATATACACAATGGAATATTAGTCATTGAAAAGGATGAAATCTTACCATTTCCAACAACGTGGATAGAACTGAAGGGTATTATGCTAAGCAAAGTAAGTAAATCAGAGAAAGACAATTATCATATAGTTTTACTTGTGAAATTTAAACAAAACAGAGGATCATAGGGGAAGGGAGGGAAAAATAAAATAAGATGAAATCAGAGAGGGAGATAAACCATAAAAGACTCTTAACTATAGGAAATAAACTGAGGATTGCTGGAGGGGTGGTGGTGGGAGGATGGGGTAACTGGGTGATGGACATTAAGGAGGACATGTGATGTAATGAGCACTGGGTGTTATATGCAATTGATGAATAACTGAACTCTGCATCTGAAACTAATGATATACAATATGTTAATTAAATTTAAATAAAATAAGATTTAAAAAGAAAGATGGTTTCTAAAAGAAAAGAAGAAAATTTTGGGTGGAGAAAATAAAAACTGGGGTTGTCTTGGGGAGGGGAGATCTTTTGAAAACAATAGGAGTTATTTAGAGGGGACCAAGCGTGAGTGACCTGTAGGAGAAGCAGAAAAAGAAGCCTAGAACCAAATGCCTGGCTGAGGTGAGGGACCTGGGGAATGTATGAATGGGAGACTCGGGGAAGGTGTGCACATTATCTGAAGATCCCCAGAAACATCAGGTTTGGTAAATTAAACTTCAAACTGCATAGGTGGTCCAAAGTTACTAGAATTTGCATATTAAAGGAAAGGTGACCTCCTGCTAACATTTAAAATGAGAGAATAAAGTTAGGTTTTCTCTAAATCCCCTCTCTTTTTTCTTAAAGATTTTATTTATTTATTTTAGAGATAGAGGAAGAGAGAGTATGAGCAGGAGGTGGAGCAGAGGGAGAGAGAGAGAGAGAGTCTTAAGCGACTTTGCTCTGAGTGTGAGCTCAACTTGAGGCTTGATTTTAGGACCCTGAGATCATGACCCGAGTGGAAATTGAGAGTTGTATGCTTAACTGACTGAGCCACCCAGGTGTCCCTCCATATCCCCTTTCTATTATAAAACTTTGTAGTTTTACAATTACAATTTTTAGCCCCTCCCTATCACTTATTTTTTAAATTTGGGTATAAACAACTAGGACTAATCAAGGTCTTTTGAGTTTGTTATTTTATTTATGCCACAAGAATGCAGTGGTTCCAAATCTAGCTATACAGGCTAATGCTGAGGGAGCTTAAAAAAATTCTAATGCCTTGGCCCCACTCCCAGAGATTTTGATTTGGTTGGCTTGGGACATTGTTTTCAAAAGCTCCCCAGGCGATTCCAATGCATGACCAAGACACTGAATTTCTGAAGTGATGACTTTAGGTCATTATACTTGAAGTTTTCAGGAGACTATCTTTTATGGTATATGTCTCTTTAAATGGGGCAAAGTCTATTGAACAAGATTCCAAAATCATCAATAATCAAAGGAAGAAAAAAGAAGATATAAGAGAATGCTAAGTGTGGTTTTACCTCTTCGTGTTTCTAAGTTTGATCATTCAGCTTGTGAATGACCCAAACTCACTCTTGTTTCTTTCCTTTTGGTGATCTGCCTTCACTTTCTTCAGCTCCTTTAAGAGAAGGTGAATGAAGAGTGTCTTTTGCTGCTTGCTTGGTTAAAAAATTTGGGTGGTCAAAATTGAAAACTATTAACTTGCTTGAGATTGAGGAAAGGGTATGAATTGTATTAATCTATACTATGAACAGATATGGAGAATAAGAAAACTTGGTTATGCTTTCTTATCTTGCATATTTCCCAACATAATTCAGAAATGGAGACATAATAGGTCAATTCTTCACCTTTTTAGAGTTAAAAATGTCCAATAAATGTTTGTGTAAAATCATCACCAGTATAGTCCTGGCAGAGTTGCTGTAAGGGGCGCCTGGATGGCCCACTTGGTTAAGCATCTGCCTTTCATCTCAGGTCGTTGTGATTCCAAGGTCCTGAGATGGAGCACCACATTGTGTGTGTGTGTGTGTGGGGGGTCCCTGCTCAGCAGGGAGTTTGCTTCTCTCTCTCCCTCTACCCCCCTCCCTCCCACCAGCTTGTGTTCTCTCTCAAATAAATAATTTTTTTTTTTAAAGTTCATTACTGGTACCACCAACCCTAGCCTCAAAGATGCTGTATGGCATTCATTTGATTCAAGTTACATGATTTAAGAGAAACTCTCCTTGAGAGGTCACTGAAAATTGTTGACACCAGTGACTGAAATTTTCGGGGGGTCTTCATGTCTGGTGCCATCTTCTTCATTATTTGGGTAGGAAACTTGTACCTACTCTTTTATGTTTTTCCTTTAATATCCACCTCTTTTCTATCTGACTATTTTGGGTAGAAAAAGTTCTGATGTTGCTCAAGAATTCTCATTGTTGGGGGTAAGATTTAGCAATTAGAAATACTCTGAAATGAAAGGCACTTTTAGTCTTTGCTATAGAAAATTTAGAAATTATCTATATTTCATAAGAAATAAAGAATAATGTAGCATTGTTTCTTAACACTTTGCAGTTACTATAGCTTCTTCATATGTTACTATGCAAACCAACAGAACTTTTCTTAATAGCTTTATAGATGTAACCTTGAAAGCATTAGCTTTGGGTCAAAGTAAATGTTATTGCACATAATCTTATGAGTATCCAATTGTATAAATGAATTTTTCATCAGGCACCAATGCAGAAAAAATGTCAAGAGATTCTAAAGCATTGGTTTGCCATGAGGGCAATATGATCATTTTTCTTGAACCACTTATTTTTTTCTTAAAGGTTTTATTTATTTATTTATTTGACAGACAGTGAGAGAGAGAGAGAGAGAGAGCAAGAGAGGGAATACAAGGAGAGGGAGTAGGAGAGGGAGAAGTAGGCCTTCTACTGAGCAGGGAGCCCGATGTAGGGTTTGATCCCAGGACCCTGGGATCATGACCTGAGTGGAAGGCAGACACTTAATGACTGAGACACCCAGGCACCCCAGAACCACTTATGTTACTTTAAATCATAGATATATCTTAAATATCTTTCCACCTGGAGATGTTAGAATTATATTCTCATCAATGTAATCATAGTCAGATTCATTTTCATTCATATAATCTGATTTCAGCTTACAGAGGTTGGTAATATTGCAAATGAAAACAAAATCTGAAGTTTGTGCTTTTTATATTCTTTGGGTTTTCTGTTCTACTTACAGGAAAATATAATATTATGGACTACTAAAGCTGGTGAGGACAAGAAGCAGGTACAGACATGCTGTAAGGGTAATAGAATAACTTTATAGAAGTCTTTTAGAAAGCAATATATATCCATATCCTTAAATTATTCATACTATTTAATGCAGAGATTCTATGTGAGTTTATATAAAAGTAATAATTTTTTAAATGCTTCGGTGCAATTATATACATCAAAATGCTATTTACCACATAGGAAAGTTAAAAGCAAACTTAATAACCAGTTAAAAAAACAAAACTGAAATCTATGCATAAATCCCTGTAAAAACACATTACATTGGTAATGCTTGGATGGTGAGATCAGGAATGATCTTCAAATAGTTTTCTATTTTTATATATTTTCAAATATTCCAAGAAAAATGTAAATTTAAAATAGTAAATATAAATTAGTAAAGTGATGGAGTGAAAGTTTTATGGGCAATGGGCTTAACAAGTACATAGGAACTAAGGAAGAAGGAAGTCATTCTTTCCTTAGTGGGGTAAAAAGATGTCAGAAGACATCACCAGGATGAATAAATAGGCTATTTCACAAACAATAAAGCCCTTAGACATTTCTTGGTTTCTCAGTCTTTGAAGGTCATTTGGTTGTTCAATTGTGATTTTCAAATTTGCTTACCCAAAGAAACTTCGTCATGTAAAAGCAGAACAGAAGGAAGCAGAGCTGCTTTGATTAAGTGGGAGCAGGAGGACTAGGTTACACATCTAGACCCTCTTCTGATCTCTTGGTGACTGGAGAGAGGGTACTAGAGAACTCTTAAAAGTACTCAGCAATTTGAAGGAACCACAATAAATATTTTTGAGTGACTTTTAAGTATAAACCTCTTATTTATGTTCTATTTCTTACAAAAATGCTGTAAGTTAGGGATTATTAGGTCCATTACACAGATGGGAGAACTGAGGCTTATGGATGTCATGTGAGTTGCTGGAAGTCATGTACCTCAATACCTAAAATTTGAGCCAGTTTCTATCTGACTCCAAAACTTATGCTTTTTACCACTAAGTCACCTTGACCCTCCTGGCTTATAAGACAACAGAAACAGAGCAGTGTTTTCACAATATAACCATCCTCAGAAATAGCAGAAAGCAGAAAGGAATTTGACAAAAGAGTAGCTGTGCCTGATTATCTTCCCTCCTTGTCTTCCTATTGCAATACTCATGAAATGGGTAAAGAGATGCAAAAATCTAGCTGTGTTGGAGACCAGGTACGTGATTGATAATCTGTCAGATCTTTAGAAGCTCTTGAAACAGATATAGGGTGCAGTGGTAGAAGTCAGCAAGACGGCAGGGTGTTTTTAATATCCATGCCTCAAAGAACGTAGGCTACCAGAAGGAAGTTACCCTTCCTACAGATTTTGTTGCTTTTTTTTTTTTTTAAAGATTTTATTTATTTATTTGACAGAGATCACAAGTAGGCAGAGAGGCAGGCAGAGAGAGAGGAGGAAGTAGGCTCCCCGCTGAGCAGAGAGCCCGATGCGGGGCTCGATCCCAAGACCCCTAGATCATGACCTGAGCTGAAAGCAAAGGCTTTAACCCACTGAGCCACCCAGGTGCCCAGATTTTGTTGCTTTTTAAGGCGGCCGGGCAAACCACCTTTTTTTTCTTCCTTACTTCCTTGGCTCTTTCTGTATTTCTTTGGAAGATCTTAGTCAGTGCAATATAGTTAATGGGGAAGCAGGAAATGTTGCAGTTGGGTTGAAAGGCCAACACCAGGTGAAAACGAGAGGGGTTTACCCTGCACTATTTGTGCGAGAGGAAAATGAAAGGCTCTTCTGGGATTCTACCAACAAGCAGAGGACAATGGGGACTAAGGAGGAGCTTCCCGCCTACTTGCTGGCATCAAGCCTTGGTAGTCCTCTCCTGGTTTAAGGGTGAAAAAAAATGATTTCTCCTCTTCACCTCACATCCCCTTCCCAGAAAAACCTCATAGAAGTTAAAGCAATATCATCTATATATGTTAAATCGCTTGAAAACAAACAAACAAAAAACGAACATAGAAATCATGGTTCATATGCCAAAAGACAATAAAAACAAGATCAGGAAACTAAAAGTCAGAAGACATGAAATAAGCCCATATAATTCATATCAAATTATTAAAATGATATGAATGAGTGAAAACCCCTATCAATAATATAAATATTTTCAAATTGGGTAAAAATGCAAAATTAGATTACACTCTGGAAATTTGAAAAGAAAGTAAAGGTAGAGGTTGCCAAGAGGACCCTATTCACCCTATACAACTGACAAGTGCAGGTTGAGAAACTCCTTAATGTGAAAGTAGGGGGAATTCAGTAGTAAACCAGGTGGACAAGGACCCTGACTTTATAGAGGCATGGTATTACAGAAAAGATAAAATTTAATAAGTAAATGCAGAGGCTTTTGCTTAGGTTTAAGAAAAAACAAAGCGAACAAAACCCATGCCTCACCTGCCTCTAGTAGCAGCACAAAATTATAAAGGCAGAGCCGTGACTTAAAAGCAGTGCCTAGAAAAAGATGTTTAGTTGACTTTCAGTTCAAGCTTTATATAAGTCAATAGGAGGAGATGGTATAAAAAAGCTGACATACTCTAGTTACATTAATAGAAATATGACGTTTCAAACAAAGGAGGTTTTATTGTCATCGTAGGGCGTGATGACCAGAGCATGCCTGAGGCACTAGCTAACTTTCCTTTGTAAAACCCTTTGACATGGACTAATTTAATGAGGTCTGGAAGTCAGCTATAAAGATGGCGAAGGAAGCTTTAGAGCAGACGAAAAGAGAAAAGGTGAAAAGAAACTGGGATGCTTCTCCAGAAGAGAAATTTACATGATAGTGACTTTCATACACTAAATGATAGTGACTTTCAAATATGTAAAAGCCTGTAAAGAGAAAGTAGATTTCTCTGAGTGACTGGTTCTCTGTGGAGAAGGCTTAGCTTCCTGAGCAGCCAAGGACTAAGAGCTGCACCACTGAATCCCTTCTCTTTTCATACTTATATGGGGAAAAGAAATACATCCCTCAAGAAACCATGCTTTACTAGCATTTTTTGGAGGAATCTATCCAAGAGAATAGATTGAATATTCTATTATTATTTCTATACTGACGAATCACAAACCACAGAGTCTGGATTTACTGTGGAGCATCTGGGTTCTTGCATGATTAACCACTATTTGATATACAGATTTTCCTTTTGGTTGGCTCACTTGAACAACTTTTATTTCCTTCTGGTGTAATGACAAGTCAGGTTTCTTAACAATTCTCTTCACTCAGTATGGCATAAAAATTGGGCATTAGGTTCTTTAATTTTGGCTTTCATAAATAAGATTCACATTGTGGAAAAATGGCTTGAGAGAACATTCTGTGCTTTCAACTTAGAATTAAATGCCAATTAGGTTGATCTCAGAAGAGCTGCAGTACTAACTGTGGAAGTAAAATGATCCTAAAGGAATAGAGTAATTAATTGTTCAACATTTGGCTCTATATGCTCAGCATTCTCTACCAAATCAGACTCTAATCTGGTAAAAATAAGTATGAGTGACAGCTGAAAACGCTCTCCCCTTTTATCTTTCCTGTAGAATATTCTTTTAAGGCCAGGATGTAGCTAGGAGATAAATAAATAAAATAACTTGAATATATAAAAAAATAAATTATGCCATGCCCATCTTCTATGTAGAAAGCTACTTGCACAAAGCCTTAGATATGTTGGACTTTACAAAAACAATTTCTTTAAATGTCACACAGTTCTCCAATTGGGTAAGGTTTAAGAACTAAGAATTTAAATTAGTTTAGTGTGTGTTGGCCAACGTACAACTTATAAAGGCTTACTGTTATTTTCAATTCTAATAATAAATAGTATGTCTGATGCAGAAATTACATTTCAGAAATGTGATCTGGCCAGGAATATTCTTAAATCTGGCAATACTGAATACTTTTATTAAAAATTCAATTGCAATAATAGCAATAACAAGTATTAAAGCTATTTGGGGCTAGATAATGATGACTTATATTTATATGATGCTTTTCACTTTCCAAAATTTATGCTCTCATCTGATCCTATAAGGATTGCCCCTTGAGATTAATTTTTTATTATCATTATCTGCACTTTATTCATGAGGATACTAAGATTCAGCAAGGTTATACACTATGTTCGAGGGACATTTAGAAACCTGCACAGGTGGAATTTAATTCAGAACTCCACAAATTCCAAATTCTATGTTTATTCTATCTTGTCAAGCCACAAGAGAACACATCTTGAAGGAAGAGTTCAGACTACTGAGGCACCTGAGAGGAATGTTACCACATTAGCTCTCCCTGGGACACATTCCACTTAAAGGAAACAGGTTCTATCCCCTGGAGCATAGAACCTGCTAACAATGGTGGTGTTTGTAAGAACTGGAAGAATCTGTTTTCATCACTAATGACAGGAAGGAAGGTTGCATTCTATTCTGAGACTATCATAAACTGTACTTTTAGGGAGGGTCTGAGATTATAGATCTTGAAACTGAAAAAGATTGGGATAGGAGCTCAGTTATATTGTTAAATTCATCATGACTGGCACAAACAATATAGGAGGGGGTGTGTCTTTGTTGATTTTGGAAGGAAAAATTGATGAGTGTAATTCAGACGCTTCCTCTCTTTTCTTCATCTTGGGATCTGGCCTCTCTGCAAAGCCCATGTCTTGATTTGCTCCTCCAGATTGCAACTTTTTATAGATGTGGACACCATGTGTGGGGATTTACAGATGCCTGCATCATACATAGGTTTTTCAGATGCAGGCCCCACACATGGAGACTCCTGGAAACAGGTATTAATCCTGTCTAATGCTGAGACTTGCCCTGTGGATGGAAGCCACATTTTTCAATATCACCTATACCAGTAATAAGAGTAATATCTTACCCCTTCTTTCATCTGCCTTACAATTTCATTTTATATCTCAACTGGTGATAGGGAATGGAGGTGGTATTTATTGGGCTCCTTCAAATTCTAACACTTTGGTTAAATATTTGTGGGAGGGCTCACTCAGCTTTGCTCTCTTCTGTGATTCTAGATATTCTCAAACATAGTTAGAAATTATTTCATGAAGTGCTACGGTTTAGTATTTAAAGCATGGACTCTTGAGCCAGTGCGTATTTCTAATTATCTATAAAATGGAAGTAATAAGAATGCCTGTTTCCTGATGTTGGAATGTATAACAGTATATGTAAAGCCCTTAGAACAATAGCTAGAACATAGTAAGAACCCAACAAAAGTTAACAGTCATTTGATAAATCCACACTAGTGCCAAGCAAAGGACTAGGTGGAAGTAATGGGACCAGATTTTTCATTATTGAAGAAACATCTCAAATGATAGAACAATGCTAGCATTTTTGGATCCAATAGGCAGTTATTATTTAATGTTGTGGTTAAGGGAAATCATGTTTCAAATCAATCTTTGTTAATCACATGTTTCATGTTATCTTCAAATTTTTTCTTTGCTTCTAAACCAAGTATTTCTTATTTTCGGATACTAACTTTATACATGCACAAAAGTTTGTGGCCTACTTCTCCAAAACACTTCTAATCAAATATCACATGTTCTAGAATGAAAATCTACATTCATCTGCAGATAAAGACTTTTGTGGAATTATAAGAGTAAAATGACAAATTAAAGAGCTGTTCAGGGTGCCTGGGTGGTTCAGTCGTTAAGCGGCTGCCTTTGGCTCAGGTCATGATCCCAGGGTCCTGGGATCAAGTCCTGCATCAGGTTCCTCGCTCAGCGGAGAGCCTACTTCCTCTCCCACTCCCCTTGCTTGGGTTCCCTCTCTCACTATGTCTCTCTCTATCAAATAAATAAATAAATAAATAAGTAAAATAATTTTTAAAAAGTTGTTCATGTGTTGTCCAAGGGGATTTAGGAAACTTAATTTACAAAAATTCAAGATTTTTTAGGATAAATCTGTTCATTATTATTATCCAGTTATGAAAGAATAATGCAATAAAATTTGCTTAACTTAACACAATTTAGGAGGAGGGTTTTGTTGTTGTTTTTTGTTTTTTTGCTTTAAAATATATGATGGCTGACAGAAAGGATACAGATCCCTTCTAAATTATCTAAAACAGGAGAAATTATCTAAAACGAGAGAAACTAAGCAGTTAAATATGCTTCTTAAGGGTACACAAGATCTCAGTGGTGGAATATGTGATGAGAAGTTTTAGTGGTAGCCTACACCAGGTGCTGTGATCCCCGAGAGAGGAAGAAGCTGTGTTGTTTAGGAAGCAGACCTCAGGTCATTCTCCAGAGAGGTTAATGAGTATAGCTGATATAGAAACTAAAAAGTTGCTATAGGAACCTTGAATCCTTCTTCAGTGTTTCCTGGCTCACAAAAATAAATCGAAGGATGGGCAAACATTTTAATGATCCAAACAGTGAAACCAATTTTTTGGCCTTACCTTTGACCTCCCCTGTTTGAAATTTTTCCCATAAAGTAGAAACCATCATATGGTCTAGAAAAACCTACAGCAGCTCAAGTTAACTAACTTACCCCTCACTCATTCTTAATCTTGAAGTTGAACAGTGGCAGGAAGATTCTACCTAGAAATTTATGCCTGTTTCTTTTACCTGCCTCTCTCTTTTTTTTTTTTAAAGACTTTATTTATTTATTTGACAGAGATCACAAGTAGGCAGAGAAGCAGGCAGAGAGAGAGGAAGGGAAGCAGGCTCCCCGCTGAGCAGAAAGCCCAACTTGGGGCTCGATCCCAGGACCCTGAGACCATGACCTGAGCCGAAGGCAGAGGCTTTAACCCACTGAGCCACCCAGGCGCCCCTTTACCTGCCTCTCTTGATCCATTCATAATAGTCCATTCGTAATAGAATCTGTGTGACTAGAATAAATTAAGATTATTGAAAACTCACAAAATAATTCAGCATAATGAAGAATTAAGAAGTCTAAATAGTTAGGCATAACGTATGAGGAGCTCCACAGATCTGCTCTTCAGTGAAAACTGCAAAAATTATTTTTTAAACCTAGCCATCTAAAGTCCCTACAAATGTCCTTAAGGGCATACAACAAATATTTATTCAAGAAAATACAATAAAACTTGGTAAGAATAGTGAGGGTCTATGGTATTTAAAGGAAGACCTACACCCATATCCCCCTTCCTCCTCAGCAAGACAGAAACTCCTCCTCAGACTGGTGGAGCCCAGAATTAAGGACTCCATCCCCTTAACTCCAGGTCACAGGGCTATCTTTAGGGGAAGGACTTCAGCATTTCTCATCCTGCCCAGCTAACTATTGCTGAGGCTAAGTTCTGGGTGAATACTGTCAATATTGTTTACTCCTTTCTTCTTCCTATCCCACTCATCAAATGGAAGCTCTCTCTTGAGCGAGACAGTATAAAGAACAGTGGGGCTCTGATAGCCATTGCCTGAGTTTGATTGGACAGTTGTGGGACAATTTGTGCCCCAGGGCATTATATCTATGTATCTATATCTATACTTATGTGTCTGGTAAGTTAATATATATAAGCTCTAGAGCAGCCACTAGGTATGAATAAAAAAATAAAAAAGTCATTACAGTTTTAAAATGCTATATCAGAGGATATTTACTATGACAAAAACAAGCATTAAAGAAGAATGGACAATAAAATGGACTAGGAAATGTAACCAAGGAGGCATAAAACTTATACATTGCTGTTGATAGAAGTGAAAGAAAACTTGAATAACTGAAAAGCCATATACATCCTATGTTCATGGATTGGAAAACGTAATATTGTTAAGATGTCAATACTACCCAAATTAATCTAGAGATTCAGTGCAATCTTTTTTATTTGTTTGAAGTTTTTATTTAAATTCCAGTTAGTTAACATGTAGTGTAATATTAGTTTTGGGAGTCAAATTTAGTGATTTGTCACTTACATATAACACCCAGGGCCTGTCACAACAAGTGCCCTCGTTAATACCCATCACCAATTTAGCCCATTCCCCCACCCATTTCCCTTCCAGCAAGCCTGAGTTTGTTGTCTAGAGTTAAGAATCTGTTTCTTGGTTTGCCTCCTCTCTTTTCTTTCCCCTTGCTCATCTGTTTTGTTAAAGTCCTCATATTAGTGAAATCCTGTGGTATTTGTCTTTCTCTAACTGACTTATTTCACTTAGTATAACACACAATAGCTCTTCCCACATTGCTGCAAAAGGCAAGATATCATACTTTTTTATGGCCAAGTAATATTCCATTATATATATTCAGCACATTGTGTATACACACACACACACACACACACACACACACACACACACACACATACCATATCTTCTTTCGCCATTCATCAGTTGATGGACTTCTGAGCTCTTTCCATAATTTGGCTATTGTTGATAATACTGCTATAACACAAGCATGTATGTGCCCCTTCAAATCAGTATTTTTGTATTCTTTGGGTAAATACCTAGTACTACCATTGCTGGATCATGGGGTAGTTCTATTTTTAACGTTTTGAGGAACCTCAATACTATTCCCAGAGTGGCTGTACCAGTTGGCATTTCCACCAACAGTGTAAGAGGTTTCTCCTTTCTCCACATCCTCGCCAACAGCCGTTGTTTCCTGTGTTACCAGTTTTAGCCATTTTTTTTTAAGATTTTATTTATCTATTCAACAGACAGAGATCACAAGTAGGCAGAGAGGCAGGCAGAGAGAGAGGGGGAAGCAGGCTCCCCGCTGAGCAGAGAGCCCGATGTGGGACTCGATCCCAGGACCCTAGGATCATGACCCGAGCCAAAGGCAGAGGCTTTAACCCACTGAGCCACCCAGGTGCCCCCAGTTTTAGCCATTTGACAGGTGTGAGGTGATCTTTCATTATAGTTTTGTTTTGTATTTCCCTGATGATGAGTGTTGTTGAACATCTTTATCTGTGTCAGTTAGCCATCTGTATGTCTTCTTTGGAAAAATGTCTATTCATGCCTTTGGCCCATTTCTTAACTGGGTTATTTGTTTTTAGGGTGTTGACTTCAATAATTTCTTTATAGATTTTGGATACTAACCCTTTATCAGATATGTCATTTGCAAATATCTTTTCCCATTCCAAATGTTACCTTTTAGTTTTGTTGATTGTTTCCTTCACTGTGAAGAAGCATTTTACCTTTAAGAAGTCCCAATAGTTCATTTTTGCTTTTGTTTCCCTTGCTTCTGGCAATGTGTCTAGTAAGAAGTTGCTCCAGCTGAGGTCAGAGAGGTTGCTGCCTGTGTTCTCTAGGATTTTGAAGGGTTTTGCCTCATATTTAGGTCTATCATTCATTTTGAACTGATTTTTGTGTATGGTGTAAGAAAGGGGTCCAGTTTCATTCGGCAGCGTATTGGTATCTAGTTTTCCCAACTCCTTTTGTTGAAGAGACTGTCTTTTCTCCACTGAAAATTCTTTCCTGCTTTCTTGAAATTTAGTTGCCCATATAGTTATGAGTCCCTTTCTGGGTATTCTATTTTGTTCTATTGATTTATTTATCTGTTTTTGTGCCAGTATTATGTCTTGATGGCTATAACTTTGTAATATAGTTTGAAGACTGGAATTGTGATGCTTCCAGCTTTGCTTTTCTTTTTCAAGGTTATTTTGGCTATTCAGGGTCTTGTAGTTCTATACAAATTTTCTGATTGTCCTAGATATTGAAAAAACTGTTGGTATTTTGATAGGGATTGCATTAAATGTGTAGATTGTTTTGGGTAGTAGAGACTTTTTAGCAATATTTGTTCATCCAATCCATGAGCATGGAATGTTTTTACATTTATTTGTGTCATTTTTAAATTCTTTCATCAGTGTTTTGTGGTTTTCAGAGTACAGATCTTTCACCTCTTTGGTTAGGTTTATTCCTAAGTATCTTCTGGTTTTTGGTGCAGTTGCAAATGGGATCAATTCCTTGATTTCTTTTTCTGCTGCTTCATTATTGATGTATAGAAATGCAACAGATTTCTGTATGTCAATTTTGTATGCTCTGACTTTATTGAATTCCTGTATCAGTTCTCGGAATCTTTCAGGTTTTCTACATAATGTATAATGTGATCTATGATTAGTGAAAGTTTGACATCCTCCTTGTCTATTTGGATGCTTTTTATTTCTTTATATTGTCTGATTGTTGAGGCTAGGACTTCCAGTACTATGTTAAATAACAACGGTGAGAGTGGGCATTCCTGTTTGTTCCTGGCCAGAGAGGAAAAGCTCCCAGTTTTTCCCCCATTGAGAGTGATGTTAGCTGTGGCTCATTCATATATGGCCTTTATGATGTTGAGGTATGTTCCTCATCCTTACTTTGTTGAGGGTTTTTATCAAAAATAGATGCTTTTTATGTATCGATTGAGAAGAGTATGTGGTTCTTATTCTTTCTTTTATTAATGTAGTGTGTCACACTGATTGATTTGTGAATATTGAACCACCCTTGCATCCCAAGAATAAATCCCACTTGATCGCAGTGAATGGTACTTTTGACTGTTGGAGTTAATATGCTAGTACTTTGTTGACAATTTTTGCATCTGTGTTCATCAGGGGTATTGGCCTATAATTCTTTTTTAGTGGGGTCTTTGTCTGATTTAATTAGGGTAATGTTGGCCTTCTAGAATGAGTTTAGAAGTTTTTCTTCCATTTCTATCTTTTGGAACAATTTGAGAAGAATAGGTATTAACACTTCTTTAAATATTTGGTAGAATTCCCTTGGGAAGTCATCTGGCCCTGGAGTTTGTTTGTTGGAAGTTTTTTGATTGCTAATTCAATTTCTTTGCTGGTTATGGGTCTGTTCAAGTGTTACATTTCTTCCTTTTTCAGTTTTGGTAGTTTATATGTTTCTAGGGATTTATCCATTTCTTCTAGATTGGCCAATTTATTGGCATATTGTTTTTTATAATATTCTTTTATAACTTTGTATTTCTGTGGTATAGGTTCTGATCTTTCCCCTTTTTCTCTTTAATTTTTTTATTTCTTAATAACATATAATGTATTATTTGTTTTAGGGGTACAGGTCTGTGATCCAGCGCTCATAATAGCACATATCCTCCCCAATGTCCATCACCAAGCCACCCCATCCCACCCACCCACCCTTCACTCCAAAACCCCTCACTTTAAGAGTCTCTTATGGTTTGTCTCCCTCTCTGATTTTGTCTTATTTCATTTTTCTCTCCCTTCCCCTATGATCCTCTGTCTTATTTCTCAAATGCCTCATATCAGTGAGATCATATGATAATTGTTTTTCTCTGACTGACTTATTTCATTTAGCATAATGCCCTCTAGCTCCATCCATGTTGTTGCAAATGGCAAGAATGAATATATATATATATATATATATATATATATATATGCATGCCACATCTTTATCTCTTTATCCATTCATCTGTTGATGGACATCTGGACATCTAGGCTCTTTTCATAGTTCAGCTATTATTAACATTGCTGCTGTAAACATTGGGGTGCACATACCCCTTTAGTGATCTTTCCTCTTTCATTAGTGATTTTATTTATTTGGGTCCCTTCTATTTTCTTTTTGATAAAACTGGCTAGAGATTTATCAATCTTACAAATTTTTTCAAAGAACCAGCTCTTAGTTTTGTTGACCTGTTCTGGGGTGTTTTTGTTTCTTTCTATATCATTTATTTCTGTTCTAATCTTTATTATTTCCCTCTTCTGCTGCCTTTAGGCTTTATTTGTTCTTTTTCTAGCTCCTTTAGGTGTAAGGTTAGGCTGTGTACTTGAGATTATTCTTCCTTCTTGGGGTAGGCCTATATTGTTATATACATCCCTTAGGATGTATAAACGTTATATACGTCACTTTTGCTGCATCCCTAAAGTTTTTGAACCATCATATTTTCATTTTCATTTGTTTCCATGTATTTTTTTATTTCTTCAATTTTCTGGTTAACTCATTCAGTCTTTAGTGGTTCTTTAACCACTATGTATTTGTGGTCTGTTCAATTTTTTTCTTGTGGCTGACTTCAAGTTTCATAGTGTTGTTGTCGAAATATATACATGGTATGATCTCAATCTTTTTGTAATTATTAAGGCCTGGTTTGTGACCCAGTATGTGATCTATTCTGGAGAATGTCCCATGTGCACTTGAAGAGAATGTGCATTCTGCTGCTTTAGGATGAAATATTCTGAATATTATCTGTTAAGTCCATTTGGTCCAGCATGTCATTCAAAGCCATTGTTTCTTTGTTGATTTTCCTGGTTAGATGATCTTTCCATTGAAGTAAGTGGAGTGGCAAAGTTCCCTACTATTATTGTATTTTTATGAGTGAGTTTATGTTTGTTATTGTTTTATATATTTGGATGTTCCCAAGTTGGGGGTATAATTATTTACAAATATTAGACCTTCTTGTTGGACAGACCCTTTTATTATATTATAGTGCCCTTCTTCATCTCTTGTTGAAGTCTTTAGTTTAAATTTTACTTTGTCTGATATAAGTATCCTACTCTGGTTTTCTTTTGATGTCTATTAGCATGATAAATTATTCTCCAACCCCTCACTTCAATCTGTAGTTATCTTTAGGTCTAAAATTAGTCTCTTGTAGGCAGCATATAAATGGGTCTTTTATTTTTTTTTTAACCCATTCTGATACCCTATGTCTTTTGATTGGAGCATTTCACCATTTACGTTCAGAGTAATTATTGATAGATATGAATTTAGTGCCATTGTACTACTTGTGAAGTAACCATTTCTGGAGATTTTCTCTCTTCTTTTTTATTCTTTGTCACTTTTGATCTTTCCCACTCAAAGATTCACCTTAAATATTTCTTGCAGGGCTGGTTTAGTGGTCACAAACTCTTTCAGTTTTTGTTTGTCTTGGAAACTCTTTATATATCCTTCTATTCTGCATGACAGCCTTGATAGATATAATATTCTTGGCTGCATATTTTTCTCATTCAGCATGCTGAATATATTATGCCACTTATCTCTGGCCTGTTAAGTTTCTGTGGACAGATCTGCTATTAAACTTTTGGTCTTCCCTTGAAAGTTTGTGGCAACACTGCATTAAATCTATTGGTGCCATTTTTTTTTTTAAAGCAGGATTTGCACACTTTGCTCTCTGTGCCATGTTTTGGTAATCTCACAGTATTTCAGACTTTTTCATTATTATTGTATTTGTTATGGTGATCTGTGATCAGGGATTATGACTTGCTGAAAACTCAAATGATAGCATTTTTTGGTGATAAAATATTTTAAAATTAAGGTATGTATGTTTTTTAAAAAGATTTTATTTATTTACTTTGTGGGGCACACATGCAGGAAAGGGAGAAGCAGACTCCCTGCTGAGCAAGGAGCCTGAATTGAGTGATCCCAGGACCTGAGATCATGATCTGAGCCGAAGCCAGACACTCAACTGCCTAGGCCACACAGGCACCCCAAGGTATCAAGTTTTTTTTAAAGGAAATAATGCTATTGCACACATGAAAGACTATAATGTAGTGTAAACATAACTTTTACATGCAATGGGAAACAAAAAAAATAATTTGACTCATTTTATTGCAATATTTGCTTTATTGGTCTGGAACCAAACCCATATCTTCAAGGTCTGGCTTTAGATCAGTGGAACATAATTGAGAGCCCAGAAATAAATCCACAAGTCTATGGTCCAATGATTTTCAACAAAATCATTCAAAGGAGGAAAGAATAATATTTCGAATAAATGGTACTGGATAGTTATATGAAAAAAATAAAGTTGGATTATCTCACATCATAAAGGAAAGTTAACTTTAAATGTATTAAGATGTAAATGTAGGAGCCAAACTATAAAATTCATAGAAGAAAACATAGGGGTAAATTTTCATGACTTCAGATTTGACAATTGAAAGGACAAGCAACAAAAGAAAGAATGGGTAAACTAGACTTTCACACAATTTTGCTTCAATGGACATTATCAAGAAAATGAAAAAATAACCCACAAAAATGGGGGAAATATTTGTAAATCATATATCTGGTAATGGACTTATATCTAAAATATAAAAAAAACCTCTTACAACTGAGTAATAGACAGAATAACCCAGTAAGAAAATGGACAGAGGATCTGAATAGGCATTTCTCCAGAGAAAATATACAAATGGGCAATAAGCGTATGAAAACATGGCAGACATTATTAATCACCAAGGAAACACAAATCAAAGTCACAATGAGACACTGCTGTTTGTCCACTAAAATAGAGTCAAAAAGTAAGATAACTGGTTTTGAAAAGGATGTAGAGAAATCAGATATTATGTGTCTCCTGATAAATAAACTAGTAACCCAGAAGGTCAACTTGGAATTCATTCTAAGAAAGAAAAAAAAAATGGTAAATATTAATAACAAAAGATATGTAGGAAAGCAATAGAAATGACAACTGCTGGAAAAATGGGAGTGACAGAAGAAAAAAAATTGGAAGAGGAGAAATATTTGAGGAAATAATGGCACTGAGCTTCCCTAAATGAAAGAAAAATAATTTAGATTGTAAGTGCCTAAAGAATGAGCAACAGGATAGGAAAGGGAAAACCCATACCTAGATACATTAATGTGAAGCCTAATAAACCACAGATTAAAGGAGAATTCTAAATGTTTCCAGATAGAAAAAGCAGAGTAGCTATTCAGAAACAGATAATAACTGACCTGACAGAGAGAGAGGGAAAAAAGCAGTAATTGGTAGAGATAAAAAGGAATATAATCCAGGCTCCATGCTGTGTGAGGCTGGAGGCCCTAGACTCCTGGGAATATTCTCAGGAATATCACAACAATTTATATTTGAGGGAAATTTTATGTTTTATTAGGCTTGGAATAGCATCTACCACTTACATAGCCCTTTAGAGTTTACTACATACTTCCACATCCTTAGTTACATGACAAAACTGATCTGCTTAAGTACAACAAGGCATGTTGTAAAAAATACCACACTCTTGCTCAGGTATTATTCTTAATTTGTTTTGGGTTTCAATTGCTTTTCTATTAAAAGAAGTATGATGCTCTCCTTAATAATTTCATAGTTTATTTTTATAGTTAGCAAGTAGGTCATAGCAGATTATTGAAACACACAGAACAATATTACTTCTAAAGATGAATATTGAAAATATATTACCTGCTGTTATGGGCTGGCTTTCAGCATTTTACAGGCATTTCATTAATCCCTTCTTCCTGGTTGTGAAAGACTAGACTATAGCCAAGGTTTCTCCTCCTCCTCCCCCTCCCCCTTCCTTCTCCTCCTTTTTTTTTTTTTTTTAAGATTTTATTTATTTATTTGAAAGAGAGAGAGCACGAGTTGAGGGAGAGGCAGAGGGAGAGGGAGAGGGAGAAGCAGGCTCCCACCTGAAGGGAGCCCAATGTGGCTTTGATCCCAGGATCCTGAGATCATGACCTGAGCCAAAGTCATATGTTTAACTGACTGAACCACCCAGGCATCCTGACAAGTTTTCTTCCAATAAAAAAAAAAGTCCCCAAATGTAAACTTTTCTCAAACTGCTATACTGTTTTCTAAAATGATTGTACCATTTAACATTTTACATAGTATATTAGTCTGGGTTCTCTAGAGAAACAGAACAATATTATATACATGTAGAAAGAGACTTATTATAGGTGATTAGCTCATGATTATGGAGACCGAGAAGTCCCAAGATCTGCAGTTGGCAATTTGGAGACCCAGAAGTTTAGGTATAACTCCAGTCTGAGAGCTGATGTTCCCTAAAGGCAGGAAGACTTAATTCCCTGATCAAAGGAGTCAGACGGGAGTTCCTTCTTGTTGTCAGGAAAGATCTGCTTTTTTGTTCTACTTAGTTCTTCAACCGATTGGACGAGACCCATTCACATAGGGAGGGCAATTTGCTTTACTCAGTCTACCTGTTTACATGGTAATCTCACCTAAAATTTCCCAAGGGACACATTCAGAATAATGTCTGACATTTTCAATAACAGAAGTCTAACATAGAAAATAAAGACATTATCATGTAATTTCAGAATACCAAGGATAAAGAAAAGATCCTTAGGTTTTCAAAAACAGAAGCTAGGTCACCGTTAGGTCAAAAAGAGAAATTAGGTTACTGAAGTGTTGGGGAATCAGTATGGTACTGAATTTTGAAACAGCAACTGATGGCTAAAAGACAATGGAGCAATGCTCTATCAAGGCATCATGCCAAAATAATCTTTCTAATACTTAAAATTAGTCATGACACCCTTGTTTAAAGTTTTTCAGTCATTTCCCATTATGTGGGGTTAGGGTCTATGATCCTTGGAATAATGTATCAGATTATTGACAGTCTGAATCAGGAATTTTCCCCGTTTTTCTTCACTTGTTGAACACATAAAAAACTGAAGTTATTGTAGTAGGCAAGTTATGTGTCCAATGTTTCCCTGAATATCTTGTACAGGTCCATATCTTCAGCCTTAATTTAAGCCCGAGAGATAGTCACATGGCATTAAAGACCTCTTCTCACTTTTCAGTGACACTTCAAATGTCACCTCTTCCTTGGAGTTTTCAAGTTTAGTAATGTCCCTTGTTTAGTAAGAGAACAAGGATATCAGGAAGAGACTTGTTAAATTGAATATAAGGTCATCTTGTGGAATTTGTGCCCCTCTTCCTATCCAAATCAAGTGCATTACTCACTCTGCAATGTTCGTATACTATTAAAATAAGACAATCTCTCCTATCTAATATCATCACATTATAATACAGTAATTTGAACATGATTCTTATCCCCCAGCCCTCACAATTTTGAGCTCCTTGAAAACATGGTATGTGTTTAGTCTTTGTATCCCAGTACCTAGATTTGTGTCTATGTAATTGGTACTAAGTATCCCTTAAATTGAAAGGAATTAGTAAACATTCTAAAGTAAAAAAGCAAAACAAAATAGCCCCAGTAGGGTTTATAGTGAGTGCCTGATATCTTTCCCAGCATGATTACTAGTGGTTGCTTGATAGTTTGATATGAAAATTCAGTTGTTCTCTGGTCTGTGAACCCTACTATATTTCCCTTATCCATTAGCCAGATGTGCTACATCAACTAACTGGGATGAAGTGAAGGGTTGTATACCCTTCTGATAGATGAACACACATTCCCTTCAATATAGGGTAGCTAGAGACAAGATCATTTTCTCCCCTTGTGTTTCTTATTTTTCTGCTATAAGAAGGAAAATAACAAGGATAATAAGGATGAAGTCAATTAAATGAAAATAGTGTCACTTTTGGAATTTTATAAAGATGATGTATCTTTATAAAAACAATGTAATTTTCTTCTGCTTGGTATAGTTATAATTCTAATATTACAGGCATCATACAATTTATGAAAGGACAAGTGCATTTATTTTAGGGCAGTGCTCTGACATTTCAAATGGTAGGAAACATTCCAATTTCTAAAATGAAAAAAACTTTTATAAAAATGCAAATGAAAAATGATTTCAGCTTCCTAAATCCAAAATTTAAAACAAAACAAAACAAGGGCTGTTTTCTTCAAATGTTGAACAGCATCATGTTTGAGAGAAGATAGTTAATTTAAAATATTAAGGAAAAATTGATGGGGTTGTTAATGGAAAATGGAAGATTATAGCTTTTAGCGACATGTTAGACAAGCACATTTAAACAATTTAAAAGTTCTTTCCCCCTACAAGATCACTTATATCTCATTTCTCAGTTGTCAGTGTCTAATTCATTCCAGTTGCTTCTGATTAGTTCATCCTTTTGAAGCAATGTAGTTTTATTGTGATGAGTGAAATGTATCTTTTCTAATGCATATGAAAAACAGCCTTCAGCAGCACCCATAAAGAATCCTTATGATGATATCTACCCCATTTTATCAATCTAAGTTACATTTCAGATGATGAGAGTCTGACCAAGTAGCGAGGACAAGAAGGGTGAGATTTTTCTCACAAAACAAAATGAGGGTTGCTGGGGGGAGGGGGGTTAGGAGAAGGGGGGTGGGGTTATGGACATTGGGGAGGGTATGTGCTATGGTGAGTGCTGTGAAGTGTGTAAACCTGGTGATTCACAGACCTGTACCCCTGGGGATAAAAACATATTATATGTTTATAAAAAAAAAATAAGAAAAAAAAATAAAATAAGAAAAAAAAAAGGATGAGATTTTCAAATGACCAAGCATGTGTGTGCGTGTGTGTGTGTGTGTGTCTGTTTGTCTGTGTGTTAAAGCAAGCAATATGTGTGTCATATCTGCTTTATACTAGTACCACATCACCCCAACCAGTGGAAGAATGGTGCCAAGCTGCTGGAGTAGACCCAGAGAAGGAGTGATGATGGCAGCAATGTTTTCTCAGACGCAGAACATGTTGGAGGCAGTGAGAATTTCAGCCTCAAGTGCCCAAGGGTTGTCATATGTGAGCTCTAGGACTAAGCGTTACTGGTTGTTTATCAATATTGTCCTTACAGGACCTTTCCTGAAGGAAATATCAGGTGGCTTATGGTTGTATTCCTGCACAATCTGATGTGGAGTTTTGGACAAAATCTGGATTACCTTTGGAGAAGAAAGGTGACTTGAGTGATTCCCAGAGCTAGTAGAAGTATCAAAAGCAACATCAGATCTTCCAAAATATATCCAAATCATTGTCCTGTTGTGTCAATCTTTAGCGCTTCTACCCTACCTGAATGCTGTCATTGCACACTTGAGTAATTGCTTATAGCCTCGCAACTGTGTTTCCACCTTCCTTTCTTGCTTCCTTACAATCTACTCTCTCCATAGCAACCTGAAGGATATTCTTAAAAACAAAATTACATTACATTCTTGCTTAAAATCCTCCAGTGCCTTCCCATTTCACTTAGAATAAAATCCCAATTCCTTGTGACGGTCTTTAAGGCCCCATGTGCCCAGATACATACCTCTCCAGTAACATCTTCTGCCACAGTCTCCTTTCTGCCACAGTCTCCTGGCCACAGTGACTTGCTTGTGGTTCCTGCCTAGGGCTTTAGAATATGCCATTTTTCCTCTGCCTGGAACATTCTTCTTGCAATCTTTCCTATATTTGAGTCCTTCCATCCTGTCATTTAGGTCTTAGCTCAAATATCTTAAACCAATCTAAACTGCACACCTCTACCTCCTTCATCACATTATCCTCTTAATTTTTTAATAACATATATCATGTTTGCTGTTACAGTATCTATCTGCAATTTTAGCATCTCCCTAACCCACTAGAATGTAAGCTTTTTGGGGGTTCTGTAATTATCTGTAAAACTGTCCTCGGCTCCCAAACATTGCCAACTTCATTAGAAGTCATTAAATTGATTGTATGAGACATTTCACAGGATAATATACGTATCCTGTGGAGGTGTGTCCACTCCCAAGGTGATTAACAGAAAACAAAACAAAATAAAACAAAACAAAACAAAAAAAACAAACAAAAAAGTACTTAACAGCACGGTCTCTGTCTCTGTTTCTGTCTCAGTCTCTGTTTCTGTCTCTACCGATCTCTCTTATCTAAACCACAGCTATCATACCACCTATACTCTGTGGATGGAAATCCTGCTCTTTCCTTGATCAGATGATGCTGACACAATGCTTTTGGTGACTACAAGCTGCTAGACTGAGTCCACTTGCCCATCCCCCATCAGAGTAATGAATGATCTCTGCCCTCAAAGAACTTGCAGTCTAAAGTAAAAGGTGGACAAATGCATAGATGGTTCAGGGAGAGGCAATTATAACAGGAGACATGGGTGACTAAGGTGGGCACCTCCTTGGGCTCCCTGAAGCCTCAGCGGCCTCCTGAAGATGAGCAGAGATTCTGGGTAAAGGAGGTAGAGAGGGATAATTTAGGCGGAGGAAGATTTAGGTGGCTTACATTATTTTTACAGGGAACATAACTCATCCTAAATGTGGAACTTCCTCTTTGAAAATATTATTTTAACCAAAATCAGTCAAACAACAGTCTAGCTATGCCATGTCCTGAGAATGTAATTTAGTGAGAAAAGACTAGGGACTGGTTCATCTGTTTACACTCAGCATCCTTCCCTCTTTGGAACGTGACATGATCTTTATAGCACCATGTCTTTTCCTTCCTCAATCTTCTGCCCATCTGTGGATGTTCCATCTTTCCTGTCTCACCCCCACTTTTTCCTCTGGTATAATCCTAAATCCTTCAGCATTATTACCAACTCAACTCCAGTGACTTTAATCTTGCTTCTCAGCCAGTTGTCAGCATCTCCTTCAAGTTGTGATTTGTGATGAGTCTATCTCCAAAGGCTTATTTTTCCAGAAGGAAACTCTGAGAAGAATCTAGTTATCTAAGAAGTTTAGGAGATGATCCCAGGAAGCTCTGAGTGGAGTGAGTAAATGCTTTGGAAGGAAAGGAAGCCAATGAAAAAAAGCTATCGCTGTGGGCAACTGAGGCTTAAGCCCACTGGAACTCTGGGAGACAGTGTAGAAAAGGTCTCAGAGTTGTCTCCTGAGGGGTGAGGAAATAGGTATTTCTATACAACTCCTGCCTCATTACTGGGGGGGAGGCACCCACAGGGTCTTAACTCCTTGGTACCTGTGGCCACCAGAAGCCCTCATGCAGCAGGGGGCAGGTGCCAGCAGAAAGAAGCTCTCATACTAGGTTGGCAGAGAGATGAGCCCCAAGGGCATCATCAACAGCATCTGAGACACTAAACTTCTGTTGCCTCGACTTTTTTCTGGCTTCCATTCTTCTCTCTCTCTCTCACACTCAAACTATATTTGTTGCAACTGCTACAATAATCCATTTAACCACAAATATCAGTGCAACTTAAGAGCTGAAGACTTACTACCAAGATGCTACCCATGCAATGTCTTATGCATCCATCCCTTTGCCCTTTCCCTTCTCAATTCAAACCTCATTATGCCAAGTGAAATAAGTCACTTGTTATGATGAGCACTGGCTGTTGTATGTAAGTGAAGAATCATTAAATTCTACTCCTGAAGCCAATATTACACTATGTGTTAACTAACAAGAATTTAAATAAAAATTGAAATAAACACAGATAGAAAAAAAAAGAAAGAAGTCAGTAAGAGAAAGACAAATACCATATGATCATATGTGGAATTTAAGAAAGAAAACAGTTGAACATATGGGAAGGGGGAAAAGAAACAAAGGAGAGAGGGGAACAAGCCATAAAAGACTCTTAATGATAGAAAACAAACGGGGTTGATAGGGGAAGTGGGTGGGGGATGGGCTAGATGTTAAAGGGGGTGCTTGTAATGAGCAATGGGTGTTGTATGTAAGTGATGAATCACTAAATTCTACTCCAGAAACCAATATTACATTGTATGTTAAACTAAAATTTAAATTAAAAAAAGAGAAAATGGTAGAAAGAAATAAAAAAAATGAAATTTCAAATTGCTACATTCAGAAATGCAGTTATAGAAAAAAACCCAAACCAAACCAAACCCTTATAGCCTCTCCCAGGACTATGGCAGCAGCCTCCTAATTAGTCCCCTGCTTCCAGTCTCTCCATGTACCACTTCTCCTTACTTACTGTTGCCAGAGTAATGTAAGAGTAAGATCTCACACTTGCATTCACTCTGCCCTCATTCACAAAACCTTTTGGAAGTATGGAATTGCTGCTCAGTTTAGCATTTCAGATTCTTTAAAATATGGGCCATATCTATATTTGCAACTTTCTAGTATCTCCTTAGGGGTTATACACTTTCCCTACCACTCTTATTCCCCAAGCTTGCCATGTATTTCCTCATCTGCTAGTCTTTGTACCATCTGAAATGCCAGTCCCACCTTACCCCTCATACCATCTGTTTGCTGAAATTGTAATTATTTCACAATTTCCCTCAAGTGGGAACTCCTCCATGAAGCTCTCTCATCTTTGCCTCTTGTGGTATTTTGTCTTTCTCCCCACAGACCTTGTCAAATTTTACCTTATATTATTGTCATTCCCTTGCTATGTTATAAGGTCCTAGTGGAAGAAAGGAACTAACACACAGTGCTTTGCACATAGAAAACAGTTCTTGAATTGAATTATATACATAATATAAATTATTGCTAGAAGTGTATTTTCAAGTATACATTCAGCTTATCAATAGATTTTAAATACATACAAAGGAAATATATTTTGCTCAGATGTAAATGGGATTGTCTAACTTGTCTCACTCAGGTGACAGACATTTACACAATGGGTATTATTGTAAAGCACTAAACAAGTCATAACATCATTAAAGATGCTACGAATTCCAGGTGTTTTATCAAATGTCATAGAAATGATTAGCTCACAGATAGGTAAAGGCTAATTGGCTTCTTCTGAATTTAATAGCAGGAATTAAAATACAGAATATGTTGTACACACAAACCCTTCTCCCCTAATCACAGTGACCACAACCTTAGCTACCTACTGTAATCATATCCCTAAGAAAGAGCAATCTCTACCTCAAAGGTCAGGTCAAGAACAACTCTGAGTATGGGTAAGATTTGCCTTGGGTAACCCACATCCTCTAAGACCACTCTTTGGTTATACTCCTTTGGAGTCACCCTCTTCCTCTGTGCCTGTTTTCTAGTGTCCCATCACACATGACTGGTCCTCATTGATTAGTGCTCTATATCCCAGCAACAGTTAAACCACCCACGTACTCATCACTGGCAAGCTTTCCTATTCCTACAAGAATATTAAATCAAGAAGGTTTGTTGTTGCCACTTGGGAAAAAAGAGGTACCTTCTTTCTTAACATTCTTTGGTTGGGAGTTTCTGAAAATGTAGCGTGGTACTATTTGCACCAGAATAATCCTTTTTTTAAAGAATACTCACTAACCCTGCTGTCTTGATGATGACAGCTTTGTAATAGAGCTTGAAGTCCAGAATTGTGATGCCACCAACTTTGGCTTTCTTTTTCAATATTTCTTTGGCTATTCGAGGTCTTTTCTGGTTCCATATAAATTTTAGGATTATTTGTTCCATTTCTTTGAAAAAAATGGATGGTACTTTGATAGGAATTGCATTAAATGTGTAGATTGCTTTAGGTAGCATAGACATTTTCACAATATTTATTCTTCCAATCCAGGAGCATGGAACATTTTTAATTTCTTTGTGTCTTCCTCAATTTCTTTCATGAGTACTTTATAGTTTTCTGAGTATAGATTCTTAGTCTCTTTGGTTAGGTTTATTCCTAGTTATCTTATAGTTTTGGGTGCAATTGTAAATGGGATGGACTCCTTAATTTCTCTTTCTTCTGTCTTGTTGTTGGTGTAGAGAAATGCAACTGATTTTTGTGCATTGATTTTATATCCTGACACTTTACTGAATTCCTGTACAAGCTCTAGCAGTTTTGGAGTGGAGTCTTTTGGGTTTTCCACATATAGTATCATATCATCTGCGAAGAGTGATAGTTTGACTTCTTCTTTGCCGATTTGGATGCCTTTAATTTCCTTTTGTTGTCTGATTGCTGAGGCTAGGACTTCTAGTACTATGTTGAATAGCAGTGGTGATAACGGACATCCCTGCTGTGTTCCTGACCTTAGCGGAAAAGCTTTCAGTTTTTCTCCATTGCTGGCACAAAAACAGACACATAGATCAATGGAACAGAATAGAGAGCCCAGAAATAGACCCTCAACTCTATGGTCAACTCATCTTCGACAAAGCAGGAAAGAATGTCCAATGGAAAAAATACAGCCTCTTCAATAAATGGTGTTGGGAAAATTGGACAGCCACATGCAGAAAAATGAAATTGGATCATTTCCTTACACCACACACGAAAATAGACTCAAAATGGATGAAGGATCTCAATGTGAGAAAGGAATCCATCAAAATCCTTGAGGAGAACACAGGCAGCAACCTCTTGGACCTCAGCCGCAGCAACATCTTCCTGGGAACATCACCAAAGGCAAGGGAAGCAAGGGCAAAAATGAACTATTGGGATTTTATCAAGATCAAAAGCTTTTGCACAGCAAAGGAAACAGTGAACAAAACCAAAAGACAACTGACAGAATGGGAGAAGATATTTGCAAATGACATATCAGATAAAGGGCTAGTGTCCAAAATCTATAAAGAACTTAGCAAACTCAACACCCAAAGAACAAATAATCCAATCAAGAAATGGGCAGAGGACATGAACAGACATTTCTGCAAAGAAGACATCCAGATGGCCAACAGACACATGAAAAAGTGCTCCATATCACTTAGCATCAGGGAAATACAAATCAAAACCACCATGAGATATCACCTCACACCAGTCCGAATGGCTAAAATTAACAAGTCAGGAAATGACAGATGCTGGCGAGGATGAGGAGAAAGGGGAACCCTCCTCCACTGTTGGTGGGAATGCAAGCTGGTGCAACCACTCTGGAAAACAGCATGGAGGTTCCTCAAAATGTTGAAAATAGAACTACCCTATGACCCTGCAATTGCCCTGCTGGGTATTTACCGTAAAGATACAAACGTAGTGATCCGAAGGGGCACGTGCACCCGAATGTTTATAGCAGCAATGTCTACAATAGCCAAACTATGGAAAGAACCTAGATGTCCATCAACAGACGAATGGATAAAGAAGATGTGGTATATATACACAATGGAATACTATGCAGCCATCCAAAGAAATGAAATCTTGCCATTTGCGACGACGTGGATGGAACTAGAGGGTATCATGCTTAGCGAAATAAGTCAATCGGAGAAAGACAACTATCATATGATCTCCCTGATATGAGGGAGAGGAGATGCAACATGGGGGGTTGAGGGGGTAGGAGAAGAGTAAATGAAACAAGATGGGATTGGGAGGGAGACAAACCATAAGTGACTCTTAATCTCACAAAACAAACTGAGGGTTGATGGGGGGAGGGGGTTGGGAGAGGGGGGGTGGCGTTATGGATATTGGGGAGGGTATGTGCTATGGTGAGTGCTGTGAAGTGTGTAAACCTGGCGATTCACAGACCTGTACCCCTGGGGATAAAAATATATGTTTATAGATTAAAAAAAAATTAAAAAATTAAAAAAAAAGAATACTCACTAAAAATTCAGATTCCCAACCTCTATTAACATGACTACAAAAATCAAAGTCTTTGATGGTTCAACCCAGGGAATCTTTATTTGCATAATATCCCCAGTGAAGTTTTGCACACTACAGCTAGAAAACCACTGCTTTAAAGGTGTCTGACTTTGGGAATGGGACCACTGTATACACCATATATACATATATACTATATTACCTGACTGGTTGAGCTCCTACATGTGACTATGAGCAATGTATGTGATAAGGATATTGTCATTTTAAGAAAAGATTCTTTTTCTCAGAACCTTTTCTTTTAAAGACTTTCCTGCCCAAAACAACTCTGATCTCTGTCTCTTACCAGAGATACCTTGGAAATAAAGTTGTTGTGAGATCAGGAAGATGGAGTGGGAGAAGTGATTTTGATCTAAGAACTCAGCTGGGGATATGTATCATTTACATCCCCGATTAATATTTAGAATGTATAATTCTAGGAAAGCAATAGATTTTAAACTGCATTGTCAACTCATCTTTGAAGATAGGTCATTATTTCTATGGAAAAATGCAATCTGAATTCTAGAGCAATGCTTCTCAAAATTTCACGTCTGTGTGAATGACGAGGGGATCCTTTTTCTTTTTTTTTTCTTTCTTTTTTTTTAAATTTTTAATTTTTTCAGAGTAACAGTATTCCTTATTTTTGGACCACAACCAGTGCTCCATGCAATCCGTGCCCTCTACAATACCCACCACCTGGATCCCCCAACCTCCCACCCCCCGCCCCTTCAAAACCCTCAGATTGTTTTTCAGAGTCCATAGTCTCTCATGGTTCACCTCCCCTTTCAAATCCCTCAACTCCCTTCTAATCTCCATCTCCCCTTGTCCTCCATGCTATTTGTTATGCTCCACAAATAAGTGAAACCATATGATAATTGATTCTCTCTGCTTGACTTATTTCACTCAGCATAATCTCTTCCAGTCCCATCCATGTTGCTACAAAAGTTGGGTATTCATCCTTTCTGATGGAGGCATAATACTCCATAGTGTATATGGACCACATCTTCCGTGTCCATTTGTCCATTGAAGGGCATCTTGGTTCTTTCCACAGTTTGGCGACTGTGACCATTGCTGCTATAAACATTGGGGTACAGATGGCCCTTCTTTTCACTACATCTATATCTTTGGGGTAAATACCCAGTAGTACAATGACAGGATCATAGGGAAGCTCTATTTTTAATTTCTTGAGGAATCTCCACACTGTTCTCCAAAGTGGCTGCACCAAGTTGCATTCCCACCAGCAGTGGAAGAGGGTTCCCCTTTCTCCACATCCTCTCCAACGCATGTTGTTTCCTGTCTTGCTAATTTTGGCCATTCTAACTGGTGTAAGGTGGTATCTCAATGTGGTTTTAATTTGAATCTCCCTGATGGCTAGTGATGATGAACATTTTTTCATGTGTCTGATAGCCATTTGTATGTTTTCATTGGAGAAGTGTCTGTTCATATCTTCTGCCCATTTTTTGATATGATTGTCTGTTTTGTGTGTGTTGAGTTTCAGGAGCCGTGATCACCAAGACAGCATGGTACTGGCATAAAAACAGACACATAGACCAGTGGAACAGAGTAGAGAGCCCAGATATGGACCCTCAACTCTGTGGTCAATTAATCTTCAACAAACAGGAAAAAATATACATGGAAAAAAGACAGTCTCTTCAATAAATGGTGCTGGGAAAACTGGACAGCTATATGCAGAAGAATGAAACTCGACCATTCTCTTACACCATACACAAAGATAAACTCAAAATGGATAAAAGATCTCAACGTGAGACAGGAATCAATCAGAATCCTAGAGGAGAACATAGGCAGTAACCTCTTCGATATCAGCCACAGCAACTTCTTTCAAGATATGTCTTTAAAGGCAAAGGAAACAAAAGCGAAGATGAACTTTTGGGACTTCATCAACATCAAAAGCTTCTGCACAGCAAAGGAAATAGTCAAAAAATCAAAGAGGCAACCCACAGAATGGGAGATGATATTTACAAATGACAGTACAGACAAAAGGTTGATATCCAGGAGGGGATCCTTTTAAATGCAGATTTCGTCTGGTAGGTCTAGAGAGGAAACTGAGATTCTGCAACTTTAACAAGTTCTTGTGCTGCCAATCTACAGTCCATACTTAGAAAAGTAAAGTTCTTGGGCTGCCTCGGTGTCTCAGTCAGTTAATTGTGGACTCTTGATTTCAGTTCAGATCATGATCTCAGGGTCATGAGATCAAGCCCTGTGTCAGGCTCCATGCTTAGCTTGCTTAAGTTTGTCTCCCTCTCCCTCTGTACCTCCCTACTCATACACACTCACTCTCTCTTAAAAAAAAAAAAAAATTAAAGTTCTAGGTATAACATATAGATGAAGTTTTGGGTAAAATCCATTCTTTAGCTTATAGGATGGCAAATTAGAATGAACATTACACTCAGATTCAGAAAGGCTATCTTGGTGTTGTGGCTTGATGTGCTAACTTTGGTGGTTCACATTATCTTTGGACCTCATCTACACATTGAGGACATTGATCTGAAATAATCTTTTTTTTTAATTTTTAAAAAAATTTCATTTATTTATTTGACAGAGAGAGAGATAGAGAGAGGGAGATCACAAGTAGGTAGAGAGACAGGCAGAGAGAGAGGGGAAGCAGGCTCCCTGCCGAACAAAGAGCCTGATGCGGGGCTTGATCCCAGGACCCTGAGATCATGACCTGAGCCGAAGGCAGAGGCTTAACCTGCTGAGCCACCCAGGTTCCCCTGAAATAATCTTAATGGTCTCTTCTATCCTTATGACTCCTTATGACTCAATGGCATTTGTCTTGTCATTCATATTAACAGTGGCATCTATGGACAGAGACTTAACTACAGCCACTATGGATAATAAAATGATATGTTGTGGGCAAGTGTTTCTTGTTGATGATAATCAGCAATGCTAACAGCAAGCTAGTGAAAAACTTCTTTCTTAACATGTAAGCTAATCATGAGCATCTTTTGACAGGTCATATATTCTTTAGGAAGGAAGTGACAAGAAATAGATCATTTAAATTTAGGGTTAATGGCTCAGTTTTTTGATTGTCACTGAGTATTCCTGTGATGTTGTGTGCTTCCCAAAACTTTACAGTTACTTGATTATCAAGACATTTTAGCCAAAATATAGAAAGATCTCTGAAAGAAGATGTGGGGTGTGTGTGTGTGTGTGTGTGTGTGTGTGTGTGTGTGTGTGTGTATAATGGAATATTATGAAACCATCAAAAAAAAAGAAATCTTGCCATTTGCAATGATGTGAATGGAACTAGGAGGTGTTATGCTAAGTAAAATAGATCAGAGAAAGACAAATGTCACATGATTTCACTCATATATGGAATTTAAGAAACAAAACAGAGGAACATAGAGGAAGGGAGGGAAAAATAAAATAAGATGAAATCAGAGAGGGAGCAAAACCATAAGAGACCCTTAACTATAGGAAACAAACTGAGAGTTGCTGGAGGGGAGGTGGGAAGGGGGATGGGGTAACTGGGTGAGGGCTTTTAAGAAGGGCACTTGAAGTAATGAGCACTGGGTGTTACATGCAACTGATGAATCACTAAACTCTACCTCTGAAACTAATACAGTATATATTAATTAAATTGAATTTAAATTAAAAATTTTAGAAAAGACATTTTATAGTTAATAAGCTCTTCTTACCTCTCAGACCATGCATTTGAAATCTGCTCTTAACATTCTCTTCCTAGGGTCTACCCTTAAATATTGATCTTTCTTCAGGTTCTGGTTTCAGATCCTTTTTTTCAATCATCTACAACCTGACCATCCGAGCAGGGGCTGATTGGTTTCTCCTGCTTTCTCCCACTGACTTTCATAACTGTAACATCTTGCTCAAGCCTGATGTCCCACACAGGCTCTCGAAACCAAGGCATTCAGAGTTGAATTTATATTCCCTTCCCTCTATGCTAAAACATAAAAACACTTTTTAAAAAAGAACCTTTTTTTTTTATATTTCTCATCCTACTGAATCTCCTTTCCAGTCAGGCATCCAGGCTAGAAATGTGTGAGTCATTCTAGATGATTGTTGGAACCTCAGTTCCCATTTCTAGTGCATGGCCAAGGCTGGTTGATTCTACCTCCTAAGTTTCTCATAGGCACATCTCTTCCTTCCTCTTCATCCCCAGTGTCACTGTCTTGATTCAGACCCTCATTATTCATCACCAAGGCCATTGTTTTGGTAATAACCTGAGAATTGCTCTCTTTGAATTAAGTCAGGCCCCACCTCCTTATAATTTTCTGTCTGTGGTGTAATCTTTATTAAGACGAAATATGATTGTGCTCTACTGCTTGCTAAGATTCACTCAGAGCTTCCTTCATCACTTTTGTGATAGGAGCATCGGTGCTTTCGACCTGCTTTCTGACAGCTTCTGTAGCACCACTTTCCTGTGCTCTTCTTCAGGCATGGTGGGCTCTGGCCTCACTGAAACAGTTGACCTGTTGCTTGATAGAGAATCTCCAAACTTTTCCCCTTTTCCATACTTGGAGAACTCCAGTTCTTCCCTTGGGACCCAGTCTAAACCCAGTCTTACTGCCCTTGAGAAGCCTCTTCCACCTCTATACTCCACCACCTCATGTAATGACTTCACCTGTGTGTTGGATAAGCAACCAAACATCACACAACACACAGCACTGTAATGTGAACTGCTTATTGGCAGAGACACTATAAAACCTATCTCTATGTTTCAGTGACTAGGCCATCCTAGTTGATAATTCTGTTTGGTCAATGTCGATGGACAAACAGGAACACTTTCAGATCATACTAGGAAGGGCCATGCTAGTTCTTGGGCATCGCACAAGAACTCCTGGCTGAGAGGTTGGTGGTGGCTTGATGTGGGGCTTCCTCGGCATGCGTGTAGGAGAATGGAGTATTCCCATAAAGACATGGTATTAGAATAGCAATAGCCCCGAGCTTAGGAGAAGGGTAAACAAACTAAACTATTCAGCCCCAGGCTCAAAGCTTGGCCCATTTTAGAAATGGAATTACTGAGGAAGACAGGAAAAAAGGGACAATTCCTTAATCAGTGGCAGAATAAAAGTGAACCTTTTATTGGTAATCATGAAGATTGTGCTGAACCATGAAGGGAAAACATTGCTAAATAATATTGCATGCCTCTAATGGGTCACACAATGTGTTGAGGTATTTAATGTATCTTATTTCATTATTATAGTAATCTTGGGAAAAAAGGTAATAGTCCCACTTTACAAGTGACTTAACTTCCTCAAGATCAAATCATTAGTAAATGGCCATGCTGAGATTTGGGTCAGCTTTCTAATTTATAACGAGAGGTCTTTCTACCAGAGAAATGAAAGAAAACTGAGTGTTAAGTAGGACTCCTTTAACTAGTAGGACTCCTTTAACTAGGTGTATGAAGTGAACCTTTCTTTTCCTCAGTATTTCTTACCTGTGAGATTCTTGTTCCCAGTATTTCATGGTACAAAAGTAGTCATTATATCTGTTATTCAATCCACCCAGCATATTGTAGGGATTTAAATATTTGTCAAATACATGGAGGGAGGAAAGGAGGGAGGAAGGAAGGAAAGTTGTCAGTGACATAGAAGGCATTTTTCTTTTGAGTACATAATTTAATCAGGGGCAAATGGGGTATCTGAAGGGTGAAGTATAGTCATTAAATAATTGGGGTTATGCCCTCAGATCTTTAATATTGCTCACAGTTTCCTCCCTAGCAGGAAGGATGGAACTTGCTATGACAGAAAATGAAGTGCTTTAGGCTTTATTATTATTTTAAAAATTTCTCTTCAGTTTATATGTAGAAGTATTATACATAAATATTAGTAGAAATAGTATTTTTAAAAAGATTTTATTTATTTATTTGTCAGAGAGAGAAAGGGAGATAGAGCACACAAGGAGGAGTAAGAGGCAGAGGGAGAAGCCTCATGTGGGACTCGAGCCCAGGTCCCTGGGATCATGACCTGAGCCGAAGGCAGACACTTACTTGACCGAGCCACCCAGTGGCTTATAAAAATAGCATTTTTTATAAGGTAGGTTTAACGGTGATGAACTACCTCGGCTTTTCTTAACCTTGGTCTTTTGTCCAAAAACATGAAGAAATGGATGAGTGAATAAGCTATTCTAAGATCTGGGTTGCAGCCAGGAATATATGGTTTTTGTTGAGAAGCAAAACCCGTCACTGTTGCCTCCCATTTTGGAGCCTGCCATCTCTACCAGAGTGAAGCTGTTACAGCCCCAGCTGCTGTGGCTTCTGAATGCCAACTACTAGCAAAGCAAGTTTCTGTGGTCTTAATAGTCTCTGCATGTCTGTTTCTATTAACCCCTTCTTACCACTCCAGTAAATCTCCAGCAGGTCTCTCATTCGATCCTCGTAAGCCAGGAAGACCCAAGACTTTCTTTTCAGGAAGAACCAAGCCTAGGCTTTAACATTTTCTGAGCTGGGTTTAAACCAGGTTGGTAGACAAGTGATGCAAAAGACTTCTGAGAAGCTAAAGTTATTCTCTAGGAAAGTAACCCCTTCTCTAAAGTAATCACTTAAAAAAAAAAAAAGACAATTAGTTGGAGAGATTGACCATTTATTTTTCCCGTTTTTTGAGTGTTTTATGTTTTATGGGAGCAATGTCATTTGTAGGAATCATTTTGTTATCTCACATTATGTTCCACAGTAATTTATTTAGAAATGTTCTAGATAGAGGCTTTAGGACCGAAAGGAATCCTACAGCTCAATAGAACAGTTTGTTCTCATCAACATCTTCCATCCACTTAGTACAAATGGAGGAAAGAGACTATTCATTAGATTCTTACTCTATGGCTTCCATGTAGGATTCATAAAAGAGCTTGAATATTATCACAGTTTTCATAGTTCAGGGTTGTCCTTGAGGGATGCACAGGCTAAACAGTAAGCAGTTAGACTATATAATCTCCAAGAGCTTTCCAGCTTTGACCTTGAAAACTTCTTTGCTCTATGACAGCTTAAAATTGTTTGGGTGTCAAGGATAGAGGAGACCTTCCCATGCTCAGACACACTCATGCACAAATCCTTAGCACCAGCTTGTTCAGTCACTAAAACACTTCTGGTTAAGTAAGTAAAAAATGAAGAACATAAGATGCATAAGAGAATCTCAAAACACCAGCTCTGGAGTTTTTTCCTTTTTGCTGCTGCGGTAAGTCTTAGGAGCCTGATGGCACTGAGTCTCTGATGGGGGCTGGGGCAGGGGGAGCAAAGGGATGCCCCTGGAAAAGAGAAAAGGAAAGTGGAGACCACACAGTTCTGCCTCAAGCTGGCTTGAGTTCTGCTGGCTTCTCCTCCTTTGTGCCAAATGTGCTGTGTGGCTGGAGAGGGGATGGATTGTTTACATCACTTAGGACACCTAAGTCTGGGCCTAAGTTGGCCCTACTTTAAAACCCTTAAGGTCCAGTTTTGTAGCTCTGTCCTTCACTAAGTCTTGTTTCTGAGGTGGATTTGGAGCTTGAAGTTGCTACCAGTTAGGCAGACATCAAGCACTTATTCCTTTCCTAAAATATTATCACACAAACGTTCAAGCATATCAACATTGAAAGGACTTTCCAGTGAATATCATTATATCCATCTCCTGGATTTCACCAGGAACACTTTGTAACATCTCCTCATTCTAACCCAGGAGAGTTCTTCCTGGCTGCTGGAGCCTGGGACCCATCAGCCCACCAACCTATTCTCCTTTCCTTTCTGTGGAGGTTTCTCTTCTCACATAAGTGCCTGAGATTATACAGGACATGCAGGGAATTGGAACATAACCAGGATAAGAGGGAGGACAGCTCACCAAGTTCACACTAATACAGCCCAAAAAAGACTATGTAGAGATATTTTAATGCACAGAAAGGAACCAGTCTGACTTTTATGAAGGTGAGAGAGCTGTCCATCCTCAACAGGAGGAAAAAGAGGAGATGCAAAACAGTGAGGTCTTCCTGAGTTTGAAAACTCTCCTTTTTGTTTTTTGTAAAATGTGGGTGAGAAGGCATGCCTCAGAAGATTGTCTGAGGATTGTATGGGATGATGTGTGTGAGGCCTCGGACACAGCGCCCACACACAATGGACCCTTGGTCAGATGTGGCTGTTATTAGTTGAAGGGTGTAGACTGTGGTAGCTACAGATGCTGTTTAATTTGGTGACTATGTGCTGTCCCCAGGATTGAAGTGATTATGATTTTCCTTTATTTTCACTGTGACACAGAAATGATAATTCTGTGGATTTTAGAAAACAAAGTTACATGCCTCAATGAAAATTTATTTTTTCCTATCAGAGGAGAGAGAGATAACACCACCTTCTTCTTCTTCTTCTTCTTTTTTTTTTCCCTCCTTTGGCTATGCCATGTGCATTGATAACCCTGCACTGAAGCCGTGTACCATCACTCATCTGGGATGTAGTGGGAGCTAAGGATAGGGAAGCTAATGATGGCAAAGGGGAGCTGTCTTGTCTGTATGCAAAGCAGTGGGATGGAGGCTGCTTCCTCCCTGAGTTTTTTGCAAAACCATACCTCTGCCAGAAATTCACAAATACTGGGCACTGTTCACATTCTTAGCTGAACAGGTCACAGGAAAGCCATTTGAAAATGTGGTCAGAACTGGGACATTTTAGTCAACAGTAGGGTAGACACATATAATATTTCATATTATGCTGGGTGCTGGTTTTCCTTTTGACCTATATGTTCCTTCTGCTAGCATTCCTGAAACTTTGGTTAACTGATTATGCTTAATATAAATATGTACATTTATATTGTATATATATATATATGTGCATGTATACATATACAGTTATTCTGTGTTTATATATATATCAACACAATAATATATATACTATTAATTTCTGATTATACTTCATTTTGATAGGTACGATACTATTATAAAAATATTTCCCTTAGTTTTAATGATTCCATTCTCTCTTAATATTTAGGGATATATAGGCTTTTACACAGTTGCACTTAGAATGTTCATGAAGTTTTATGTTCTGTTTTGCCCACATAAATTTTTGCTATATTGTGTTTTTTTCATGACGGTGATTTTGAAAGAAGCATAATGATGCAACATCTTTTACTTAACAGTTTTCCCACTGACATCTATTTAAGTTATTTTTAATGCACTTCCTTTGTAAAAATTTGAAATTCACTAATTGGATATCTGTGAGTTTTGATCAACTGGAATTTTTCTTGAAATAGATTGACTTCATGAGTTGAATCCTGAGCGAATTCATGAAATTCAGAGAGATTTCAGTAACCAAGTCTTAAAAAAAAAAAAAGGGCAAAGATGAGGCTGAGTCTTAGAACCATTGTAGAAGTGTGAAGGTTTCTTTTCTTGTTTTCCCATGTGCTTTTTTTCCATGCATCTGTTTAATTTTCCTCTCCTGCTTCAACCAGATTTCCTGGTTGTTTTCAGCCCAAATCATAGAGAACATGGCTGCCTATGAATTCCAGAATTATATACACTGTAGTTTGAGCCACTGAGGAGAAACCACCACTTTCTAGTTTCCAATTGCAAACACCCAGCAGCAAAGGGTAAAGATGGCCATTGTGAAATCAAATGTTTGTCTCTGGACCAACCCATGTTACCAGGAGTTGGTGTCTGGGTCAGGGTCAGGTCCCCACTCTTGGCCATGTTGGGGGTAGAGGCAGATCCACATCTAAAAAAATATTGCTCCAATGGAAAGTTTCTAAATGTGAATGGCAGCTCCAGAAAACAGGGGTCCTGGAATAATAAACTTATATGCTTAATATGGCAACAAAAACCTTAGTATGTTTATTTTTTTATTCTTTTGATTAATTCATTTGGGAAAATAAGGAGGTAGAAATTAATGGACTGGCATGTCTGACCCAACTAATGATTCTTAAGATGATTTACCAATTTAGTTTCCCCAGACTCCTAATCAATCCAAACAACACTGAATTTCAAGACCACTTCTCCCCTGTCCTTTTTACTGACCCAGAACACGTGGGTGCAGCCAATGTTGTTGAGCTTAGGAAGAGCAATTAAGGACAGGGTTTGAGGTGCTCTGTCCATTCTTTGAGTCCAAATAGAGTTTACACATGGCTCTTTGGGAAATACACAAGGGCTGTTTCCTCATCCTCTACTCCCCCAGCTGCTGCCTGATCTGCCTGTCTTTTTTTCTGCTGCCATTACTTCATTTTACTTTCTGAACGTCCTTCTCTCTCCAGCCTTGATACAAAAGTGAACTCTTTTCACTTCTCCCTGCTGTTTCTGAAATAACCAAAGAAATCTCACTTTGGCGATAAGCGTTCTTACTGCTGGTCACATCAGGGAAGCCAGCAGGGTTGGCCAAAATGACAAACACTGGTGAGGGCTTAAAACAGTTGACAAATTCTTAGATTGTTTCAGGACTCCACTGAAATGTTAAAGAATCTTAAAAGGAATAGTTTTGTCTTCTTCCTTAGATCATCTGATTCCCTTTCTTAGATCACCTAACCATTTCTATGCTTTTAATTACATTTTAAAAGGGCTTTAAAATTATTCATGTATATGCTAATTGTAGAGAATTTAAGAAAATATAAAAAAGACTGTAAAAATATCACTGATAGGGGCGCCTGGGTGGGTCAGTGGGTTAAGCCTCTGCCTTTGGCTCAGGTCATGATCTCAGGGTCCTGCCATCAAGCCCTGCATCAGGCTCTCTGCTCAGCAGGAAGCCTGCTTCCTCCTCTCTCTCTGCCTGCCTCTCTGTCTACATGTGATCTCTCTCTGTTGAATAAATAAATAAAACCTTAAAAAAAAAAAAAGGAATTCTTTGGGGCATCTGGGTGGCTCAGTGAGTTAAAGCCTCTGCCTTCGGCTCAGGTCATGATCCCAGGGACCTGGGATCGAGACCCGAATCGGGCTCTCTGCTTAGCAGGGAGCCTGCTTCCTCCTCTCTCTGACTGCCTCTCTGCCTACTTGTAATCTCTGTCTGTCAAATAAATAAATAAAATCTTTAAAAAAATATATATCACTGATAACACCATTCAATGTCTTTGCTTGAAAATCAGCTTACTTGATTCTCTCTGGTTTATGTTGGCCTAAGGGACTCAGTCCTTAGACCAGGATGGATTTGGTGCTGTGAAGAAATCTTCCTTGTGCACGTGTGTACATGCATGGGCTGTGGATCCCTTTCAGAATATACTTCCCGATAGCCTTTAAAGGCACCATGGCTATGAGAAGTTCCTCATCTGTTGGGTCTTGGGGTCATAGTCTTCTGTCCCTCTTCCTCTGTCCTCCTCATGAAGGGGACAATACCCTTTGAGTTTCAAGCTGAATCTCACACAATCACCTGCTACCCACTGCCGAGGACCCGGCAGTGAACCCTGAGACCTATAAAGTCTCAAAGTGCCAGGAAAGAAGGAACCATAGGACTCTAAGTGCACAGAGTGAGCCTTGCTACCTTCAACCTACCACTCAGCCACAGTGGACTGTGACGTGAGAAATAAATATTTATTTTAGAAACTCGTGAGTTTTATTATTGTTCTTACTGTTTAAACAGTTAGGCTCTCTGCTAATACTGCCTCTAATAACTCCATCCAGCTTCCACTTTTTCTCTTACTTCACGATAAGTGCCCTTTGCTGGGTTCCCATTGAGTCTCTATTTCTGCTCAAGTGACTGCTTTAGCTCCCAGTTCTTTCTAGAGCCAAGGTAGTATCACACTGAGCTCTATGATGCCAGCATGTGCCAGCCCTGCTCATTTCCCCAGTTGTTTTCTCTGTTGACCATCCCAGGCTCTGCCTCCTACTTCCACCCTGCCCTTTCTCCATTCCATTGTAGCCATCCTTCACAAAGTCAAACTACTTTGACATCATAAGAAATACTAACACAACCATGAGAGACTATGGACTCTGAAAAACGATCTGAGAATTTTGAAGGGGTGGGGGGTGGGAGGTTGGGGGCACCAGGTGGTGGGTATTGTAGAGGGCACGGATTGCATGGAGCACTGGGTGTGGTGCAAAAATAATGAATACTGTTATGCTGAAAAAATAAAAAAATTAAAAAAAAAGGAAAAAAAATATTGTGGAAAATGCAAAAAAAAAAAAAGAAATACTAACACTACTACTTCTAAATAAAGATAACAGATGTTATTTCTTATTCCCTTCTCTACATTTAATAACATTTACCTCTTTCTGAGTCTTTTGCTGTAACTCCTTAAAAAAACCCTTTTTCTGTCCTCCTTTATGTCAGCTCATTAGGTAACTTTCATGTGACAGGTGCTGTTCTTGATATACGTTATCCCTGTTAGTTCTCTCAAACCTCCTGGTGTGCCAGTATCATTGTCCTCCTTTTACAGAGAGGCTAAATAGCTTGCCTAAAGTCATAAGCTTGCAAGAGAGGGAACCAAAATTATAATCTGGCTGGGTCCAGGTCTTTTACTCCACTGTTCAACACCGTATTGTTCATTTTACCACTTACTTCTGCAGACACTGGTTGCTTTTTATTTGTGTAGGCTACAACAATGGCTAGGGGGGAAAAAAAAGAAACCTAATAGAAATGTTTAAAAAAAAATTGCTAGCAGGAACTTTCTATATAATTGTTTTCAAGCTATTCAAAGAGGAAAAAAATATATTGTATATTTAGGCTAATCATTTCCAAGATAGAGAATAGCTTAGCCAATGAATATTTATATAACCTGCTACCATGTTCCTCTTCAATTCTTTTTCATAAAGGTAGTTGAGAAAGATTTATCTAAAATTTCATTTTTAAGAAAAATAATTCTAGAGTTATAAGTTTGGTGGAATTTCAGTAGAGCTGTTTGGTGGTCTCATGAATTGGAAAAGGGTACATCTTGTATAAATTTATTACTCAAAGTTTTTCAGAGTTGGGGAAGCAGCAGTGGGCAGAAGATGAGCACAGTTCAGACAGAAAACTTCATTACTTCTAAAAATAACTTGGGATCTATTTTCTGGTAGTTTATGGATGTCAATAACTCAAAGGGAGAAATACTAGTCGGAAACAGAGTCCCTAGTACAAATGCTAATTATTTTTTCTTAGCTAACATAATCTGTAGTCATCAGGAATTATATCTATATTCCCTTTCTTATTTATCACTTTATTAGGACTTTTAAGAATACATAGTTGAAAATTCACTTGTCTCTGGAACACAAATGATGTATTTATGGCACAAGTGGGGCCACTCACCACTCCAGAACCCTTGGCAGACATAAATAAAAGCTCATGTAACTCCTTCCTACTCACTACAGCTCTCTCCAGGCAGTCATCATAACCAATTAATTAGGACTCGTTCAGTAGTTCATTCATATGACAAATATTTATTAAGCATGCACTATGTGCCATGTAGTGCTCTATGAGAAGAAATCAATTTGTTCTTTTGGCCATTGTCCAAATTTATTTTGTGGTTGCCAGGCACCCTGATTCTCTTCTAGTTGATAAAGAAATCAATCAATCAATTCCATTTACAGCCTGGAGCTTAAACAATTTCAGGTTTCCATGACCTCTACTATAGTAGAAGAGCCCACCTTGTCCTGGGGCCAACAATATGAAGTAAAAGTCAAAAGAATAAAGAAGAGATAAATTGATAAACTTAGCAGCACCCAGCACACATTTTTTTCTTGACCTCTATTATTTGTATGCCTTCAGCTAAGTCTGTATGGGAATGGTTGACATGAATCAAAGGCATGAATTTCATAAGTAATTTAACAGTAATGACTCCTATTCTTAAAGATTGGGCGACATCTTTAATCATTAGAAACCTAATAACACGTTTGCCCACTATCTTCAATCTTCTCTTTAGGCATCCTTGGTTTTTAGCCTCATGTCACACTGGATATTGGCTTTAGACTTTCTACTGACAGCTCATGTCAAGGGTCAGTATATACATTTTTTTTTTTTTTAAATGCAGTTAAGGCAAAGACTGGCCTTTTGTCAGAGGGTGTCAGACAATCAATCCAAATGTTCCACATGATTGTGCAGGCTGTGATTGTGGTGCTAGATGTTTAATGTGTGGCTGAAACCTCTTCGAGGCATGTTGAGAAGAGTGCTGTAAAATTGTTATGGATCCCTGACTGAACTGTCCCCCATTCTGCCTCTAATGAAATGGAAAGTGCTGAGGAAAATTGCACAGAGCAATTAGACCATTAAGCACAACTTGAGGCTGGTACTTTTGGGGGGAAAATGTCCAGAGGCATCTGGTAATAAGATGGCAGCCCAGTCTCCACATTAAAGAGGAACTAAGTGAGTTTGATGCTTTATAAAAAGCTAGAATTCCTTGAGTAGTTTCTTTACTGTGTATCTTCTCAGAATCAAATGTAAGACATTAGCCAATCTTGATTTTTACTTATCTATTGTGCAATTTGATCAGCTAAAAAACACAACAGAGAAGTTTTTTAAAAAACTTCTTAGGGCGCCTGGGTGGCTCAGTGTGTTAAGCCTCTGCCTTTGACTCAGGTCATGATCTCAGGGTCCTGGGATTGAGCCCCTCTCAAGAGTTCTCAGCAGGGAGAGCCTGCTCAGTAGGGAGCCTGCTTCCCCCTCTCTGCCTGCCTCTCTGCCTACTTGTGATCTCTCTCTCTGTCAAATAAATAAATAAAATATTTTTTAAAAAACCAAAACTTTTTAAAGTGAGGCTGCCTGGGTGGTGCAGTCAGTTAAGCATCGGCTCTTGGTTTCCAGACTCTTGGTTTCAGCTCAGGTCATGATGTCAGGGTTGTGAGGTGGAGCCCTGCTCAGGCTCTTCACTCAGTGCAGAGTCTGCTCTCCCTTCCTCTCCCCTCTGCCCCTTGCACATTCTTTCTCTAGAATAAATATATAAATCTTAAAAAACAAACAAACAAACAAACAAACAAACAAAAGACCACCAAACTTTTAAAAGTGAGGCTTCCCAGCAGAGATAGTTCAAATAAATTTAGATTTCCACTAGGAAGCTCTTCAGGACATCAACTTTGATACTACACTTCAAGGTTTGAGGATGAACATTTAGGGATGGTAGATAGACAAGGATAACATTAATTATGATGTAAGTTTTCTTTATAAAATGGTTCTTACCTTATAAATAGCTTGAGTACTGTCTATTTGCCTGCAAGGGAGGGACCCAAAAGTATTATTAATTTTTCTGCCTTTTGCTATTCTATCAATGTATAAAATATTCATTTTCCATTAGAAAAACAAATACACACAGCTTTTCTTTACCTCCTCCCTGTCATTATTTCTCCTTTTCTCTGCTCCCTTTAACTGCTGAATTTCTCTAATGAATCAACTCTACTATCTCTACATCCTCACCTATCATTCATTTAAAAGGTTTAGAGATTTGAAAAAGATTAATTTGAAAAAGATTACTCATGTGCATAATTTTTTCAAAGACTTTATTTACTTATTTGAGAGAGGGAGAGCATAGTGGTAGAGTGAGAGGGAGAAGCAGACTCCCCGCTGAGCAGAGAGCCCAATGCAGGACTCCATCCCAGATCTCTGGGATCATGACCCGAGCTGATGGCAGACACTTAACTGACTGAGCCATCCAAGTGCCCCTCATGTGTATAATTTTACAGCAAGTTAGAATTGGACTAATACTAATGAAAATCATCTCTATTTTGTCGTTTCACACCTCCCTCACTCCACTCTTTTTAACTTTTCCTACTTTGAATCATTCTGATACTTATATCTTTAAATACTGACTTCCTGACTTCCATAATAGTTGATGATATAGATCATTTATATAATCACCTCCTTTTCTTCTTCCAATATAGTTGTTACTATTTTTCATTACGTTATTACTCCCTTTTGTAACTTTATATAATAAACATATATATTATTTCTTGTTCACTCAGTTTTAAATAATTATGTACTATGTCTTTTGACTTAACTTCCTAATAAGGGGTATGTGGTAGTTAACTTGCTGTATCTTTGCATGTCTGGATATATCATTATTCTGTCTTCATATTTGATTATACCTTTATTTTATCTCCACATTTGACTGATTTATAATTCTGCTGAAAATCAACTTTTGGGTTGCAAATCCTCTCTCTCAGACCTTTAAAGCTATTCATCAGTTGTGTTCTAACATTAAATGTTGTGGATGAGAAGATGTCATTTTCATTTCATTGTTTGCTTTCATTTATTTTGCTATCTGTATACAGAGATTGGGGCTTGTTAATTGATTTTCCTTGATGCTGGCCCCCATCATGTGGGATATTTGTCCGGTGGTGCTGACACACAGAAGCCGTCCTAATTTTCCTTTAAAACTGTGTTCAGTTTCTTTACAAATTATCCCCACTTTTTGTCCCCATGAGGTGTGTATACTTGCTTTTGGGCATTGTGTGTGATAGGTGGAGAACGATATTGGGTGGGCATTATATGTTAACTTCTCATTAGTTTGTTTTCAATCTATATCTCTTTCTCTCCATTGTATTTATTTGTCCAAGTTTGGTGTTTCCTTTCTTTGCTTTCCTTCTCCTCTTCCTCTTTCTTCTTTTTGCTTTAATAGCCACCACTTCTCCATGCTTTCATACAGAATTTTTTCTCTTTCTTTTTAATCTACTAAAAATTATTAAAATCTCTTGCTTTCCTGTTCTTTTCATTCCCCAAAATTAATATATTATGCTCTAGGAATTAACATGAAGACCCAAAGTCAGTTGCTGCCTGGAAGGGAAGATTAATCATTAGGACTTGGTGGAAATGAATAAACATTAATTGAATTCCATGGATTTTTCCCCTTCTAGGCCACACTGGTAATCAAAAAGGGAGCAAAAAATGAGTTTGAAGAAAAAAATATACTAAATTACTGCCAGCAATTTGTGTGTTCACAGATAACCTCACTTATTTTTCTGTTCATTTTCCAAAGATACATCAGGTTACTCAATTGCTTATTGAGCATCTAAAACAAAAACAAAACCCATTGGTTCAAACAATATATGGTCTTGTACAACATTTGGAAAATGCACAATACCAAGAAAATGGAAAAATTGAGCAGACATTACTCCTATTACCATTTTGGTAAATTTCCTTAAGTTTAAGTACATCCACATGCATTTTTCTTTTACAACTTTACCCTCTATTTAAAATTTTTTTTTTAATTTTCAATTTTTTAAAAATTTTATTTTATTTAAATTCAATTAATTAACATGTAGTCTATTATTAGTTTCAGAGGTAGAGTTCAGTGATTCATCAGCTGCATGTAACACCCACTGCTCATTACATTGAGTGCCCTCCTTCATGCTTATCACCCAGTTACCCCATCCCTCCACACACCTCCCCTCCAGTGACCTCAGTTTGTTTCCTATAGTTAAGAGTCTCTTATGGTTTGTTTCCCTCTCTGATTTCATCTTATTTTAATTTTTAATTTTAATTTTTAAAATTTATTATATAATAATTATAATTATTTTTATTTTTAGAGAGGGAAAGAGAGAGAGTGGAGTGAGGGGCAGAGGGAGAGGGAGAGAGAGAGTCTCAAGTAGGCTCCATGCCCAGTGTAAAGCCTCATATGGGGCTTGAACCCATGGTCCTGATATCATACCTGAACCAAAATTAGAAGTCAGATGCTTAACTGATACCCTCTATTTTAGAATTATATAGGATTAGAATTATATTTAATTAGAATTATATATTTAGAACTACATTATTAAATAATTTCATAAATTATAATTTTAACAGTTGTATAATATTCCATTATATGGATATATGATAATTCGACTCATTGCCTATTATGGAACTTTAGGAAAATCTAGGTTTTTACTATTAAAAGATACTGTTGCAACAAAATTAATTTTATATTGCTCTTTGTCTACATCCTCATTACATTTTTTAGGATAATTTTCAAGAACTTAATTTAGTTGACGACAGGTTATGAACCACATGAGGCCTCTAATGTGTACTAACAAGTTTTTCCAGAAACTTTTCACAAAATTATAAGAATTGCTGACTTACCACACTCTTTCCAACTCTAATATTAATTTTCAAAACAATAATCAGCTTTAAAACATTACCAGTTTTGCAAGTGCAAAGTAGAGTTCCACTTATAAATATCTTTTTTTTTTTTAAAGATTTTTTTTTTTTTTTTATTTGTCAGAGAGAGAGAGAGAGAGAGTGTGAGCACAGGCAGATAGAGTGGCAGGCAGAGGCAGAGGGAGAAGCAGGCTTTCTGCTGAGCAAGGAGCCCGATGTGGGACTTGATCCCAGGACTCTGGGATCATGACCTGAGCCGAAGGCAGCCGCTTAACCAACTGAGCCACCCAGGCGTCCCTAAATATCTTTGATATTATAAAGTCTCATAAGTAATTTGTAGTTGGGTTTTTAATTTTAATTTTTTTTTATTTTAATTTTTATTGAAAGAGCTAAATCTATTTTTAGAAATTGTAATACATTTAATATTTTCTCATTTTTTTATTCTCTGTGTTTTTTCTTTCTTTTTTTTTTTTCTTTAAAGATTTTATTTATTTATTTGACAGACAGAGATCACAAGTAGGCAGAGAGGCAGGCAGAGAGAGAGGAGGAAGCAGGCTCCCCGCTAAGCAGAGAGCCCAATGCGGGGCTCGATCCCAGGACCCTGAGATCATGACCTGAGCCGAAGGCAGAGGCTTTAACCCACTGAGCCACCCAGGTGCCCCTCTGTGTTTTTTTATTCTAACTTATGTTTTCTTTCTTGGAGATTTGAAAGGTATTTATCTACTTTTCATTCTATGACTGATTACCCTGAGTGTTTGAAAATATGTTTATCTATATCTTTAGTACTATAGAAATGAAAGATAAGTATTTGAACTCCTCTTTCTCAACATTAAAGGATGAGGAGATTAGTGTGTTTTTTCTTATTGCAGCTTTTCCTTATCCTCATCATTCCAGCTTCTGTTAACATCCTGGAGTTTTTTAATTTAAAATGACTTAAAAATTACTGTTTTTACTATACTTATCAGCTCTTTCAGGAATTATATTAAGATTTGAATTTAGTTTTTGTTACAACTAACAAAACTAGTTAGTTTTGTTACAATAACAAATGTTATAAAAAAAATATTACATCAGCCACTTAGATTTTAACTTTATGGTTTCAGGTTTCAGTGTCCATTTTTGAAGGCTTATTAAAAGTATAATTTCTGTACTGGATTTTTATTAAATTAACTGATATCAAATTACATTATATTGTAATTTCCATTCAAGTCTTAGTTAGCTAAAAAATAAGTTCAATTAAAAAAACCAAAAACCTGTGAATGGTTTATATTCTGTGACCATGCACATATAAGAATGACTTCTTGATTTTTTTTGTGCATATGAATAACAACTTTGGGTGCCAAATTCTTGAGTCAAAAACCTTTTTCTCCTAAAGCCTCTGTTGATATTGCTTCACAGTTTTCTGACACTTAGCAAAAAAGAAGACACCCTGCTGGTTTTTGTACATAATTTGTAGGATTTTTTTTCCTATGCCTTTTTAATTTAGCAATATTATGGAACATCTTGGTATGGGTGTTTTATCATTATTTTGCCTGATACACTATTTTTCTTTTTAAAGATATTCTTTATTTATTTGAGAGAGAGAGAGGAAGAGAGTGAGCGAGAGAGTACACAAGCAGGGGGAGCTGCAGAGAACTTCAGGCACTGAACAGACTTGAGCCACCCTGGTGCCCTGCCTGATACCTTAAATACAAATCTTTGCAATTTATTTTTTAATGATTTCTTCTTTAGGTATATTTATAATTCTCATGAGCAATTTATCTTCTCTTTTACTTCTTTATTCCCATTATTTGAATACCTTCATCCTTTTCCTCTACATTCTTGGAAAGCTTCTCAGGTTTGTCCTTTATAAGCAAAGATTGTGTTTTTAATCATAGTGCTAAATCTCTATTTTTACTTTCAATGAAAATGTTAATTTTCCTATTGTCATTTTGCTTCCTTGCAGTCTTTATCTCAACCCATTTTAATCTCATGACATTTTTTAATCTCATCATTTCAATTTTTTCTTTTCATAGAGACATGTCTGCTCTGTCATGGTTTCTGATCTGTGAAGGCTACGGAAGGAATTGGCCATGTAATTTCCAGGGACACCTTATTCTCAGGGGTTCAGGAGCAGCTTTTGCAGGTAAGTCTTGTTGCGTGTTTTAATACTGAAGGTTTGAATCTTTGATCACTTTGAACAGGTCTGTTAGCAGCTTTTGCAGGTAAGTCTTGTTGTGTGTTTTAATACTGAAGGTTTGAATCTTTGATCACTTTGAACAGGTCTGTTATCTCCCATGTTCTAAGACAGTTTCTCAACCTGGACACTTGACATTTGGCGCTGTCTTTGTTGTCAGGGGCTGTTGTGTACATTGCAGCATGTTTAGCACCCCTGGGCCCTTCCACTAGAAGCCAGTAGCAGGCATGCTACATGTCCCACCCTCTTAACCCCCTTGTCTCTAGACATTGCTGTATGTCCTCTGGGCATGAAACTGTACCTACTTGAAAACCACTGCTTTAAAGGAACTTTGCAAAGTTAAACTCAATAAAGAAAGGAAAAAGATTGCTAAGTAGGCTGGAGATAAAAATAAGTAGAGAAATCATGAAAAGACATACTTAAACAAATTTTAAAGCAGCACTTATGTTCACAGAAACAGTTTGGTGTTTCTAAGAATTGCAGTAGGCCATGAATGCTCAAAGGGGTGGATAATTCTGTGACTAATGCTATTAGTCAGATAATTATATGACAGCAAAGACAGCAAGAGCTGAGGAGTAATGGCCAGGCCAGTGTTGCCATCTTTGGTGTGGGACTGACATGGACCTAAAAAACCAAAAGGGCAGTCCCATAGATAAAACAATATTCTGTCCAAGGACATGAGTTCTAAGAGCAAGATAGTATAGTACATTTCAGTGTCTCCAGATACTCTGAAAATTAGGGACTAAAGGAAAGCGGTGGATGCATGTGACTTTTAATGAGCAATGCACATATCATGAGTCATTTATATCATTTGATACAAGTTAGTGTTTTTTCTAGGCAAACTCTTCGTGTTTTCATAGCAATGTAATCAGAGACTCACCCCATTTGAAATAGCTTTCACCGTCTAGAAAAGAGCTTATTGTTTAAATTCAACCAGACAAACAATATGATGCAACAAATATGATTGCATAATTTTTGGCAAGTATTTTGCATTTCGTCCTTTTAAGTTTAAAGGCAATAATTGGCACAGACTTAATTATACTGACATTTAAATGAATTTGTACCTATATTGGAAGGGGTTCAATATATCACCACCACAAAATGTGTTTTTGCCATTGTTTTCTTTACTGTCCTTGTTCAGAAAGAAAATGACTAATGTCTCTGGTAATAGCAATTGCAGGAAAGATGGTTGATGTAGCAACAGAATCCTTCATGAACAACATTCAACTTTTTCTGGCACAGCCTTTTTTTCCTTCCAAACTCTGTTTTGCTTGAATAGTTTAATTGTGTGTAAAACATTGTCCAAATTTTAGATTTTGGGCAAAATAATCAAAACAGTGCATAATGGTTGCTATTCCAATAATGAGCAAAATATGTCATCAGCCAAAATATGTCTGGGAATGCAAAGAAATTATGATTCTTAAAACACTAAAAGGGAGTTCAGACAACTTTTCTTTCCCATTTGAAACTATTTTGGGGGTGCCTGGGTCACTAAGTCGTTTAAGCATCTGACTCGATTTCAGCTCAGGTCATGGTCTCAGGGTTGTGAGACTGAGCCCCATGACGATCATGGAGCCTGCTTGAGATTCTCTCTCTCCCTCTCACTCTGCCCCTACTCCACTCCTCCCCCACTGACCCTTCCCCCCCCATTCATGCACATGGTCTCTCTCTTAAAAAAGAAAAGAAACCATATTTTGAATAATGTAGATTGTCAATATTCTTACCATGAACAAAAAACTCTTGCATTTTTGGCAGCCTGTAAGAGTCTAGGACAATGAACCTGAGGAAGAATTCTGTGGCTTTCTTCATTCTCCGCCCCCCCCCCCCCCCCATTAGGAAGCAAAGTCAGATTGTGTGGGAGTCTGAGGCATCAACTATGGGAGTCCTCCTGGCATTTGCTTGCCTGCAAAGTATTTTGGTCTTTACCAAAAGGTTCTTTAAATAGGCCTATTCCCCTCACCCCACCTCGTGTAGTATAGTTTTTTTTTATAGCGCCCTTTCCCTGTTCCTCTGGAGAGGAGTTGGCCAGGAAAAATTCACTCTCAGTTTTGGAGTCAGTTTCTAGCCAAATCCTCACCAAAGAGCCACACAGTCCTCTTGGTGCTTGGGGAGAGGTGGGGGCTTGAGACCTCTCTATTGAGAGCAAATACAGCCTGTGATGTGCCTTTGGCCTTTCAAAGGACCTGTAATGACTGGACACAGCCTGCATGATGGAAATGACATCTTTTTGTCTTAAAATTGAGAGCTATTTTTCTTAGAATTGCTAGATTCCCGTTGTAATGAAAGACTTCTATTTTGGTTTCGACAGTTGCCAAACATAAGAATTATTCATGAATGAAATACTGTAATTCATGAAACTTCAGAAGATTCGAGGAGAGAACAGAAAGTGACAGGGGAGGGGTGAACTTTCATTCTCCCTGAGAGATTCCTGCAGGCGGAAAGTAAATCCTGAGGCTGAAGGGTTTGGCAGAGTCATTATGTGCAAGGCTCTTCTGATACTACTACAACTATACTTAGGAGAACATTTTTTATGGGTTTTATAGTCTTCAATTTTTTTAAAAAAGATTTATTTGTATATGGAGAGGAGTAAGCAAGGAGAGGGGCAGATGGAGACAAGCAGACTCCCCACTGAGTGGGGAGCCCTCACAGGGTTCAATCCTAGGACCCTGAGATTATGACTTAAAACAAAATCAGGAGTCAGATGCTTACTGTACTGAGCCACCCAGGTGCCCCTAGTCTTTAAATATGTTAAATTAGAGTTATATATATACATAGTTTAAAGAGCCAATTAGTCCTATGAGGTTTCTAGTGAAAATCAGCCCCTTTTTCCCTTGCCTCTTCCCCACCTCTTCTCACTCCTGGCGCAGCACTTAGCCCTTCTTAGTTCCTTTAAATGCTCTTTCACTCTTTAGAGACTGCAGACTATACTAATTTTCTGATATTGCCAAAAATGGACCTAGTGGATTTTTTTCCCCTTTTGTTGAGCTTATTGATTTTATCTGATATCCAACAGAAAAAAAAATCATAAGGGAAGTTCATGACCTTTTTTTTTAAAAAATAGTTTTTATTTTGAAACCTACCACCTGGAGAAGTGCTACAACAAAAATGAGCAGATCAACACATTATCATAGAGTGACCACATAAGCAGCATGAAAAATAGAAAATTGTACCTCAGAAACTCCCTTTTGGGTCCCTCTAACTTGCTATCCCTCCCCATCCTCTATATTGGTAGGTGCAGCCAAGATTTCTATTTTTATTAATATCAATTAATAAGTAATGATCTTTATTAATAATTTTCTTGCTTTTAAAAAGATAGCTTTACTCTGATCAAGCATTCCCAAGTACTGCTTATTAGTTTTGCATGGTTTTAAACATATAAAATTTTACAGAATGTCCTTTTCTTTGACTGAATTATTTTTTTTTTTAAGATTTATTTATTTATTTGACAGAGAGAGATCACAAGCAGGCAGAGAGGCAGGCAGAGAGAGAGAGGGAAGCAGGCTCCCTGCTGAGCAGAGAGCCCGATGCGGGACTCGATCCCAGGACTCCGAGATCATGACCTGAGCCGAAGGCAGTGGCTTAACCCGCTGAGCCACCCAGGCGCCCCGACTGAATTATTTTATTTAATATTATGCTTATAAGAGTCATGCATGCATTTTTTTATAGCAGTCATTTTCATGACTATACTACAATTTCTATATCCAGTCTGTTGAAGGACACTTGAGTGGTTTGCAATTACATCAATAATAATGTTATATATATTTTCACACATTTCTTAGTGCACATATGCACGTATTCTTGTAGGTGATAGATTTATTGTATTCATGGCCCTGATTCTTTCCCCCTCCCCGTATCTATAGCCATCCCCATATAACTTTGTGTTGTCCTCTCATTCTGAAGCTGAATTCACTCATGAGACTTATTTTCACTACCGGGATTTTAGCAATAGTAGTATAACCAGGACTTAAAAAGCACCTGTGTTATTCAGCTTCCTTGCTCTTGCTTCTGTGCTATCATCATGAGAATACTGCAAATTTAGTTTAAAATAAGACGACTATGGTCTCATTGCCTAACAGAGAGATAGCCATTGTCAAGCTTATGGGTGAACACTGCTAAGACCTAAAGACGAGCCCAGTTGAACCCAGCTACATTCTTGCCTTGTAGACTTATAAGCTAAATCAATGTTTATTATATATCACTGAGGTTTTGTGGTGGTTAATAAACATCTTTTATGGCAACATATAATTAATTATAGTGGAATTGCCAAATTTGCTGTCCTATCAAAAATGTGAGAGAGCTCCAATTTCCTCATATCCTCATCAACATTTAATATTGTCAATAATTTTAATTTTAGCCATTCTGGTGGATAATGGATTAATTTTCATTTCCTTGATGACTAATGAGATTGAGCACCTTTCTGTGTCTGTAGGTCTTGTGGACATATACTTTTGTGAGGTGCCTGATCAATTTTTTTTTTATTGCATTATCTTTTTCTTATTTTTTCAGAATTTTTAAAATGTGTTCTATATATGGATATATTGCATAGATATAGAGAGTGGATATGTGTATTGCAAATCTTTTCTTCTAGTCATGGCTTGCATTTTAAAGATCTTAATTTTCTAATGCTCTTGTCAGGTTTTTTTTTTATTAATAATATAATCTGAAAAGAATTGGAATTTTTTTCAATTCTCTGCAAGAATACATTCAGATTGGTTTTATTTCTTATGTGTTTGTAGAATTTACTGGTAAAGATACCTATGCTTAGAATTTTTTGTAGAAAAAATCTGAATTTCAGACCCAATTTTTAAAAAAAAGTCTACTCAGATTTTCTATTTCTTCTTGTGTCAATTTTTGTCAGTTGTTTTTGTTACAGGAATTTTAAAATTTCTTCTAATTTTAAAAATTTGTTGGTATAGCTTGTTCACAATATCCTCCTATCATTTTATTACATGCAAGATCTGTAAGAGTGTCTCCTTTTTCTTTTCTGATGTTGTTTATGTGTGCCTTCTTTCTTTTTTCTTGATCAGATCTACTAGGAATGGAACAGTTTTACTGGAATAAGCTTTTTACTTTGTCAATCTTCTTAATATACATTTTCTTTTCCATTCAGTTCTACTTATCTTTATTAATTCTTTCTATCTTATTTAGGTTTAAATATCTTTTTATCATTATGAATAAGCTGAAGTTTAGGGGAGATTGAGGGAAAAGCTGTAAAGTATATGGATGTATAATGAAAGGGATTCTACTAAATAGAAATATTCCTGTTTTTGGTTCTCCTCCTATCCATTTGAGGCTCAACATAAAAAGGGATATTCCAAGAATTAATTAACCTATGAATTATTTACTTAATGAGAAAATTAGAAGTAAGGATTATTATTAAACTATTATACATTAGCATTTTCAGAAAGAAATACAATTAAATAAGAAGTATTGGAAACATTTTTTCCCCTAAAGAAGGAAAATATGACCTAATCTGTCAGAGGCTGAGAATTGGCTTAAGATGCCATCAGTTAAATACAATTTCATACACATGCACATACCTCTGACTCTTCCATCCCACTTTCTCAGTGTGTTAATTTCTCAAGGTGTTCAAAGAAATATGTCCAAATGGATACACATCTAAACATCTATCTATTATACTGGCTTGTTCTCTTTGGTTTATAACTCAATGTTAACCCAGTCTTTATCTTTCTGACTCTCCCTAGAGTTGTTCTTTGTGCCTTATTTTAAAAGCTTATTAGTAACTTATCCATCACCTTTCTGAAATGCCACCTTTTGGATTCTGAAGGTCATCAGTGATCTCTGGAAGTTTCGTTTTAATAAAGTGTCCAGAATCTACTCCCATTCTTTCCCTTGGTGGCCTCAACACAAAGGGATGGGGAGACCAGTACGAGCAGAATACTGCTGTCATCATTGTAATTCCCAGCCCTCTTTCACTGGCTACCAGGTGACTAAGCTTTTTGGCTTCTCAACCGAATACTCTTCCAGGAAAAAATGCCAATGTGTAGAAACAAGCAAACAAACAAAAAACATCAAACACTGTAGATCCACAAACATGAAGATATTTGCTCAGACTATTACCACAATAAATGGGGAAATAAATACAAGATAGTTGATATACAGGACAAATTTAACACCTTTAAGGACATAATACAAGTTCTTTAGCTTATTACTTCATCATTTATTGACAGTTGAAACTCTTCCCCATATGCTCTAAAGATCTCCTCTTAAGGGAGAGCCAGCCATTCTTTCTACTACTTTGTTCCTAACTTCTGTTTATTTGCATCGTGTTGTTCTCACTATTATGTTATTAACATTAAACTGGGGCCCATTTCTGAGGTAATCTAGAGTGTGAATGCTCAGTTTAGTCTCAGTTGTACCATCTTCATTTAGATGAATTCTAAATGTGTTTTATTTTTTATTTCACACCATTCTGTGATCACTAATAAGGATGTGTGTGTGTGTGTGTTTATTTGTTGAATTGTATGCCTTTCCCTAAAATTATTGTAAACTCATTTTATTTCTATTAGCTAGCCTTGATATATTTTCCCTTACAATAAATATAATACTATGCCATACCATACCATATCATACTATACCATATCATACCATACCATTCCAAATGTCTTTTAATCAATACTGTCCACTTAACAAATGGGTGAAGGTAAAGTTCTGGAAGAAGAAGGTTACAGAAGAATAGCAACAAGAGTATAGGGTTCCTTGAAAAGGAAGATACTTGTCTTTCTCTGAAACAGGAAGAAAGCTTCATTTGTTATTTTTGATGCTCTTATTTGAGAGTCTCATTAGATTAGAACTGAGTTGTGGCTTCAGGCTCCATTCATTTTAACTCCTACCCAAGATAGAGTGGAATCTGACCTTTTCAATTTTAGTAAAAACCTTTTCTGTTCATGTAGTATTTTACCCAGATAACCTCATGGAAGATCCTTTGGGGGTACGTTGTGACTGTTGTCATACTTTCAATAAAGAGTTACTATTTGAAAAATTTAGCAGCAACCCCTGACATCTTTGAAGACATCTAAACTTGTTACTATAAAAAGATCTGCACTTCAAGGCTCTTATGGAAGACTGCCCCATAAAACAAAGCACTCCACATGAATGTTTCATGACAATGGTAAAATAATGATGTTAAAAGCAATAGCTCATCAGGAAGATAATGAAATTCTGAAGTAAGTGAGAAACATTATTTTCAGTTAGAAGATGATTACTGAATCATTTTTAACCAGTAAAGAAGTTTGGGGGCACCTCCAGGAAAAGTCATTGATTTATTTCCTTGTGGAATTGTGTAAAGATTCTCTCCCTTTTCCAAACCAGGCTAACAGCTACCATTCTTTTAATACTCTCTTTCTTTTCTTTCCTGAAATCTGACACAATCAACTTTTCCAGATTCTTTACTGAAAGAGATTCCTTTTACTCAATTTGTCCAACATGAAATTGGAGTCAAAAGCTGTCTTAGCAACTACAAGGACATGATTTACTTACCAAAGTGTTTCTTCCACTTGGGTACCTTGAACCAGAAGAAAAGAGGACAAAACCTTTGCTAATTGGACTGAGATGCACTGACTTCTTCAGGTATCTGGCTGGATTCCTCAGGGGAAAGGCTGGGAGTTGCTAAACCAGAAAGGTTATAGTGGTGCTTGAAGGGAGCATAAAAGGCTATGACATGGCTGACATTCTCAACATTTTCAGCAACCGTTTCATGGCTGAAGACAAACTCCTATTCATTTTTTCAAGATCTGGTCATGTTTCCATGACCTCATTTCCTTGAATGACATCATTTTTTCCCCATCACTCAGGCACAAGGACTCTAATGATTACTAAGAGTTGTGGATTCTACCTCTCTAACTTCCATCACTTCACCTTTATTTCCATTAGGACTGCTCTAGAATTTGAAGGTTGCATAACCTCATCCCTGAACTGTACTTCTAACTCTGTGTCTGTCCATATTAATCACTCCCAGCTGGTGTGTCTTTGACCTCTCCTCATGCCAATACATCTAAAACACTGCCACTCTATAATTTTTCTTATTGTTTTTGTGCTCTGCTTAAAAAATTCCAGTGTCTCTCTATTGGTAACAGAATAAAGTAAAAACCCCTTCGCAAGTACTCAAAGCCCTTTGTAATCTGGCTTCATTTTAACAGAGTGCTCCTTTTTAATCTCCCAAATAAATAGTCCACTTTCCTGCACTAGACTATTGTCAATGCTTGAACGTTTTTTTTTTCTTCCACAAGGAAAAGTCTTATCTCTCTTTAAATTATACACATCTCAAGAGTTTCCACAAACGTCATCTTCTCTATATGAAACAGTCTTTAATTCTTCTGGTTGAATGTAGTCTCCCTCTCCATGTTTCTCTCAGAGTTCTTTGAAGTGCCATTACAGCAGTGCTTCTTGGACTTCACTGTGTATCAGATCTCCTGGGATCTTGTTAAAATGCAGATTCAGATTCAGTAATTCTGAAATGAATCTGAGATTCTGCATTTCTAATAAGCTCCCAGTGGATACCCTTGCTGCTGGACCTTGGACCTACTTTGAGGAACTCCAGTGTTTATAGAGGTGCAGCCCTGGTCACCATTTTGCCTGTACTGGAGTCTGCTGGAAGCACAGCTTCCTTCCCATAAGGACTCTCTCTTTCAAAGCCAGCTCTTGGTTATACCTATATCTCACACACTTCCTACTGTGTTGCCTTACTGGCAATTCTGGTGAAAGATTCAGCCAATGAAGCAATTGAAAAAAAATCCACATAAAAATCAAAAGTGTGGTTCATCTGAAAATGTATTTCCCATTATCTTCAATGGTAGAGGATTCTCTAATACTGCAGAGAGCTTATGACTTGCTGAGTTGGCACTTATTCATCATCTGATTTATTGCCCTATCATTCAAGAGACATGTAAAGGAGCTCCTTTGTCTTATAGTACCACTTTATGATCCCCTGAGGGATTTCATAGGCTAGCCTGATGCCCCCTTTACTGTTTCTGTTTGTCTCTACATTAAATGCCTCAGGTAGCATTGCAAATGGCAAGATTTTATTCTTTTTGATGGATGAGTCATATTCCATTGTATATATACCACATCTTTTTTATCTATTCATTTTTAATCCACTAAAAAAGTTCTTTGAAAATTATCTTTAAGTTTAAAAATGTAAATGACATAAATATTGGAAATTGATCACAAGAATGGCAATAATGGCATTGCAAATAACAAAATTTATAAGAAACTAAGTAAAATGGTGTAAAGATACTAAATTACACATGATGACTCTATAAATCATATGAAATTAAAATTTGGTATTGTAATAACTTGCATATTTTTAAACTTAGAAGATATTTTACATAATATATTGTTGGTAATATTAAAGTTGCATTAAAATTTTGCTGGCAATATGCACTTACAGAAATTTTAGTAATACTGTCAATCATCTTTATTTTGTTAAATTCAAGTAAATTTATATTTAATATGTTTTAATAAAAAGTAAGTATAATTTTGTATGTATATAAAAAAAGATTATATCCCAAATGGCTGAGTCTACTGGAATTTCAATGGCTGGATCTGTGAGTGTGGCAGGATGCTACTACAATGGTTCTCAATGATCCCCACCTCCTGGTTATTCATGTCCGTTTTGTAATCCTCTCCCTTTGGGTGTGCCTGGACCTAGTGACTTGCTCCTAATGAATAAATATGGCAAATGTGAATAGGTACCACTTCTGACATTAGGAAAAATATTGTCATTTCTATCTTGCTTGCAAACTTTCTCTCTTTCTTTGGCTTTCTTACTTGCACACTTTGATGAAGCAAATTGCTGTGTTGGGCAGGGCTCATGGCAAGGAATTGAGGGTAGTCTCTTACTGACAGCCAGTGAAACTGAAGCCTTCAGTCCAACAACCAGTAAGGTACTGAATCCTGCCAACACCCACAAGAGTGACTTTGGCAGTGGATCTTTACATAGCCAAGCTATAAGATGAAGGCAGCCCTGTTTCTCACCTTGGCTGCAGCCTTGTCAGACACCTGATCCAGAGAATTGAATTTTTGAACTACAGAAACTGTGAGATAATAAATATTTGTGGTTTTAAGCCACTAAGTTTTAAAGTGATTTGTTATGCAGCAATAACTAGTTAATATAGTGGGTCTCATTCCTTATGCATTTATAATTGATCTCTTTATCAATAATGTTCATTTGGCTTTTTTCATTGATATCCAAATTTTCACCTTGGAACTCCATAATAATAATAAAATACATTTAAAAGCTTGTTATGCTAAACACTGGCTGAAAGGTAAAAGTGACATATAGGCATACTTCAGAGGTATTGCAGTTTTGATTCCAGACTACTGCAATAAAGTGAATATCATAGGGAAAAAGTGAGTTAAATAAATTTTTTGGCTTCCCAGTGATTTAAATGTTAACACCATAGTGTAGTCTATTAAGCGTGGAATAGCATTATGCCTAAAAAATGTATATACCTTAATTAAAATTATTTTATAGCTAAAAATGCTATCGTTTGAACTTTTAACAAATTGTAATCTTTTTGCTGGTGGCTGGTCTTGCCTCTCAGTGTTGATGGCTGCTGACTGATCAGTTGCTGAAGGTGATTGCTGAATGGCTGTGGGAAATTCTTAAAATAAGACTGTAATAAAGTTTCCCACCTTAACTGACTCTTCTTTCCATGAACAATTTCTCTGTAACTTGCAATGCTGTTTGATAGCATTTTGCCCCCAGTAGAACTTCTTTCAAAATTGGGATCAGTTCTCTCAAACCCTGTCACTGCTTTATCAATTAGGTTTACGTGATATTCTAAATCTCTTGCTGTCATCTCAGCAATTTTTAACATCTTCCCTAGAAGTAGTTTCCTTTTCAAGAAACTACTTTCTTTGCTCATCCATAGGAAACAATTCATCTGTTAAAGTTTTATCATGTGATTGCAGTAATTCAGTCACATCTTCAAGCTCCAATTATAATTCTAGTTTTCTTGCTATTTCTACCACATCTGTGGTTCCTTCTTCCACTGAAGCCTTGGACCTCTCAGAGTTTTCCATGAGGGTTGTAATCAACCAAACTCTTATTAGTGTTGGTAGTTTTGACCTTTCCCCATGAATTGTGGATGTTCTTAATAGCATCTAGAATGGTAAATCCTTTCCTTAAAGGTTTTTAATTTACTTCGCCCAGACCCATCAGAGGAATCACTAACTAGGGCAGCTATAACCTTGTGAAATTTATTTCTTAAATAATAAATTTAAAAGTCAATATTGTTGTGTCTTAGGGAATAAGGAGGTCCAAAGAGAGGAAGAGAGATGGGGAAAAGCTGATTGGTGGAGCAGTCAGAACACATACCTTTAGTTACGTGTTCAACAGTAAAGTTTACTGTCTTATATGGGTATGGTTCATGGAACCCAAAATAATTACAATAGTAATGTCAAAGACAGTTGATCACAGATCACCATAACAAATATATGGGGCGCCTGGGTGGCTCAGTGGGTTAAGCCGCTGCCTTCGGCTCAGGTCATGATCTCAGGGTCCTGGGATCGAGCCCCGAGTCGGGCTCTCTGCTCAGCAGGGAGCCTGCTTCCTCCTCTCTCTCTGCCTGCCTCTCTGCCTACTTGTGATTTCTCTCTGTCAGATAAATAAATAAAATCTTAAAAAAAAACAAATATAATAATAATAATGAGAAAGTTCAAAATATTGTGAGAAATTACCAAAATGTGACCTTGAACATGATCCAAGCAAATGCTGTAAGAAAAATGTTCTGGTACATGTGCTTGATGCAGGGTTGCCAAAACCCTCCGATTTGTTAAAAAAAAAAAATTAAACAAAAAAGAAAGAAAAATAGAAAAGAAAAAAGAAAAAAAGAAAAGCACAATAAAATAAGTTATGCCTGCAAATGAATTAAATATCCAGAAAGATGCCACTTTCTAGTCTTTGTTAAATCTGAAGATACAGAAAAGAAAAATGGATGAATCTGTGAGATTTCTGAATGGATACTTGTACTGCACAAGTAGGCCCCTGGATATGAGAAGATGGCATAAAGAAGACTAAAGGCTGAGATAGAGGATACTTTTCATGAGACACATTCATAGCAAAACTGATATTCAAAATTGATATATGAACCACTGAGTCTTATTTCTGTACCCAGGGTTATATTTTTGTTAAACAAACTATTGCTTTTTGGAACACTATGATGCCTCTTCAATATAGCTGAGGCCAAATTTCCTTGAAATTTCTATTAAAATGCAAACTATTGCTAATATATCCAAGACTTCTCAACAATATTATTCAGATGAAGTCTTTTCATACTAGACTCCAATCCAGTCAGAATACATTTGACTACCTGTGTCCCAAGGAAATCTTATTCAAGTCAACATTAAATAAGAATAGAGGTTGCCTGGGTCGCTCAGTTGATTAAGTGTCTGCCTTCAGCAGAGGTCATGATCCCAGGGTCCCTGCTCAGTGAAGAGTTTGCTCTTCCCTCTTCCTTTGCCCCTCTCCCCTGTTTGTGCATGCACGGGTCCTCTCTCTCTCTCTTGCTCGCTCACAAATCAGTAAATAAAATCTTAAAAAAAAAAAAAGAGTAGAAGTCACTGCCAATTCTGACCTAAATATCCAGTGAATATCAGGAATGCTAATATACTGTCATTTTTTGGTATTCTAGGAAAATGTATAAAGGTGATGTGGTAGGATTTCACAAATAATCCTCTCTATGTTTCAGTCTATGCATCTTAAAACTGCTTAAATGGTGTTAAACTTCTCTTGGATATAGAGAAAAAGGCAATTAGAGGTATTCTTGAGGTCATTTAGGTCAGCTACAGAGCGATGCAGTTGTTGATAAAAAGTGAAAATCTGTGCTTATAGGACTGGTCTCTCAGGCCCTAGGAGGCCATCTTCTCAATTTGTTATAGTGGGTCACGTATAGGCCCTCCTTGTCTGCCTTTTTTACTTTTTTATTGACCATCCATGGGATTTGTTATTTGATTTAGACTTGCTTAGGATATTTCTTGTATGCCTTTATTTAAGGGTCTCAGTTCTCACAACTTAATGCAATTCATCCTTTGTCTCCCATTTTTATTTGGTTGGGAGAGACCATTATCAGATTCTTACCAATGTGGGTCATGCCCAGCACTGATGTATGCTTCTAATCATGGATTTTTTTTTTTTTTTTTTTACCTCTCTGGCAATAGGGACCAAGCCTTGGAGTGAATAAGGTGTGTGGAAAATAGTTACAAGGTATCTCATCAATCATGAGGCAGGGTCTAACTCTTGAAAGAAATGCAGACGCTATAATGAAATCAGGAGACGTAGCCCTCCTCTCTCGTCTTTACAAGCTTAGGGATTAACTAAGAACTCAGTGCTTGTGTAATGGTCTAAAAGTAGTACCAGTTTCACATTCTAATAAATCAATGTTGTGTGCCTTAAACATGGATGCTTTTTTTTTTTTTTTTTGGAAGTGTGGAAGTAGGAGTGCACCATAGTAATAGAAGGCTAAGTGTACCAGTCTTATCTTTGAAACCTATTTTCTCACCACAACCCTGAGATAACATACCGCACCAACTTAATCCTCAGTCTCATGAAGGACAAAACTAGTTGAAATCACATGAATGTAATGACAATCAGTCAAGACAAGCTGCTACTCAGGGCTTCTCACATTGTGCTCCAGGCACTTTCAATAGACTGTTCTCACCGTATCTGCTATCACTTTCTATGCATTAAAGCAGGAACTGAGAGATAAGATGCTCAACCCTGTAAGGATTGCTTCTTGCAGGATAGGACAAAATCCAAATATACTTAAAGGGTATTGGACTGGATATCAGGAGCCCTGAATTTGTCTTGGCTTTATTGCCAGTCACCTGGATGATTTTTGAGGGGTCATTCAAATTCACTGGGTCTGTAAAATAATTTGGATGACCTTAAAGGTTTTTCTCAGTTCTAAGGGTCCTTAAAACTCTGAAGAGGTTTCAAATAGCTTGTCTGCATCTTAAACAACATTAGCATTCTGGTAAGTGTTCTGGGCAAAGAATTGATGGATTTTACATTTTGAGATCACAGGTCCTGGAGGAGACAGCACACATTCAAACTGTCAGCAGCTACCTGATTACAAACCCACTAACAGCTGTGGCATTCTTGCTGCCCGCTGGCATTGCAGCCTGCAGGAAGGCTTCTTTGCCCCGGAGAGAAATGGCCACGAGAGTCACAAAGGATGCTCCGTGTCGATGGTTCTGTCCAAGAAACAGAATTCAGTGAACTCTTACTGAAACCAGATTAGCTTCTGGAGTTAATTGCAAAATGGAAATGGTACCAGCTCTTTTTTGGTCACATATGTACAACCGAGTGAGATAAAAAACACTAGGCATGTGTAATATCCTATTCACTGATACCTTTTCAGGCTCTCCTTGGCTACAGAAAGTTGCAGGGAAGAACAAGTTAGTAACTTTTGTTTTTCAAGTTTGAGCACACGCAGTGTGATAGAAAATTGCTTCATAGCTCTTCATAATGAAATGTGATTTATAAGTTGCCCATCAGATTCCTCTCTGACTCTCAGGGTGGGTGTTATTCTTACTTGTTCTAGACTTCTCTCCGTAATTTAGTGAGCTTGGGCCAGTGGGGCTCAGTCAGGAGGGGGGAGGTTGGGGGAGACATGAGGATTAAGTACTAAACAATTAAAGTGAACCAGGTGGTGGGTATTAGAGAGGGCACGGATTGCATGGAGCACTGGGTGTGGTGCAAAAAACAAGGAATACTGTTATGCTGAAAAAAAAATCAAAAAAAGAAAAAAAAAAGTGAAAAGGTGACCATTTTCATGAGATAATACAAAAAGGCCATGGTAAGGTGCTGAGGTAATATATTTTATGAAACAAGGTACACATATTTTATGAAACAAGGACCAGTTTTGTTCTCTTTTAAAATTTGGTACTCTGGGAAAGAATGTTGAAATAAGTAGTCAAATAGCCAAAGCAAAGTTCCTTCACAGTCTCTACAAGAATTGTGTCCCAATGGTAGGTAAGGACATGACAGCTTCCCTTTGCTTTGGTGAGACTGAGCACGTGTCTATGAATCACATGGGCATGGAGGCTGTTAGGGCTGTTGTTTTGACCTGTCTGTACAAGGACTGGTTCACTTGGATCTTATTTGTATAGGTGGCCCAGGAATATCCTATGAAGAATCCACACTAAGGAAAGAAAAGTTGATACACAAAAATTTGGTTCAAGAGCAGTGGACCAGGACAGAGGAGAAGGTGGTTTTATGGACTGTGGTCAGCTTGAGTCCTTGGAAGAGAAGGTTTTATAAAAGCAACAGTAAAAAAAAACTAGTTAATACTAAAAAAAAAAAACCCACAACTGTTTCATTAAATTCTCTAGATTTTAAAAATTAAGATTATTTTTAAGATTTATTATTATTTTTAAGATAAGATTTAAGATTTATTTTAATATCAGTTTGAGGTTTACAGAAAAATTGAGCAGAACATACAAAGATTTCCTATGTACTCTCTACCCCCTCAAATGCATAACCTCCACATTATCAATATCCCCCACCAAAGTGGCACATTTGTTACAATCGATGAATCTATGTCGATACATCATATTAACCCAAAGTCCATAATTCACATTAAGATTCATTTTTAGTGTTGTATGTTCTATGGATTTGGACAAATGTATGATGAAATATATCCATTATTATAGTATTATAGAGAGTATTTCCATTGCCCTAAAATGCTGATATATATAACATATTTAATTTTTTTACTGAATTTAGTTGACACACAATCTTACATTAATTTCAGGTGTACATTGTAGTGATTGGACAATTTTATACATTATGCTATGCTCACTACAAGTGTAGTTACTATCTGTCATCATACAACACTGTTACAAAATCATTGACTACATTCCTTATGCTATGTCTTTTATTCCCATGCATATTCATTCCACAACTGGAAGACCGTATCTCCCATTCCCCTCCAACCATTTTGTCCAGATCTCCACCTCCTCCCCTCTGCCAACCATCAGTTTGTTCTCTGTATGTACTGGTCTGTTTTGCTTAAAGTTGCTGATATTTTAAAGGTACTTGGTCTCATTGTTTCAGATCCCATGGAAGATGGCACAAATATCAAAAGGTATAATTGAACCATGGTGAAGCACACCCCGTAACACAGTCAGGCTGATACACAATTGGAATAGCAAAGAAATAATGTAGGACGTATACTTGTTGCAACCGTACCGGCCATGTCAGCCACTGGCTTCAGCAAGGGGCCTGCAGGAATGCAGACTGGAAAGCAGTTAAATGGTGTCCCTGACATGTAGGCCCAAGAAACTGCTTCATGTACCACAGGGAAGACACCCTCTAGGGACTCCCAGAGCAATCTGAGAGGGCTAGTCACAGAAATGCTCTTTGGGTTACACAAAACTCTTTGGGTTACCCTAACTGCTCTGGTTACATAAGCAAAGAACAGATAGCCTTTATGCAAGTTTATGAAATATTTCCTCCCTGCTGCCATAATCCTGTTGCTTTTTTCAGCAACATAATAAAATGGTTTTAATGAAACCAATAAAAATGATTCCCCCTGCAAAGGCTGGTGATTCTCAGCTTGCAACATAAGGCCTGGCAGTTTTGGGTTACTGAGTAAGGGAATTAATCGGTGTTATGTTAGATGCAAGGAGATTCCCCAGTGTTCTGTGATAGAAGCATATTAAGAACCACAAATAAAAATAGCAGCATAATTAAAATATAATGTGAACTCTAAAAAGGTCAAACCTCAGCCTATTCCATCATCTGGCCTGAGGCCTCTGGACAAGAGGAGTGTCAAAATTTTGTTTCTTGAAAAAAATCTTATTTTGACATTTTAAATTAAATGCAGGTAATGTTTGTGGAATTAGCACCACTTTGAAATAATAAGAACGTGATTTTTGTGGAATGATCACCACTTTGAATTAATAAGAACTATGCTACTTTGATTTGCTTCTTCCCTGAATATTTTATTTTTTTCACCTGGCAGATCCACATTATGTTCCTGGCACCTGGGCATTCACCTAGTGCCAGTGGCTTGTGGGGGTTCTGGGGCCATTCAAAGGGAATGTATTAGGTGTTTTCGTGAATGACATGACATAGTGTCACTACTTTATGGAATGTAGTCTGGATTCTGTTAAAACTTGGCTTGCAAATTTCATAGGATTTATTGGTCCCAATATTAGAATATCTTCTTTTATCTCTTCTCAGTTTGACCTGCTTCTTCTTATCAGTGCTGCACATAGTGGGCAAGAGGAAGAGCCCCTGATGCTTGCCTGGGTTAGGCATCTTGTCTTGTTGGATGTATCATGATTGACATTGCCAGTGAGTTCAGCATTCTGCATTTCTCCCTATTTTTTTAACTGAGGCATGAACTACATAAATGGAAGTATACAGCTGACTGAATTTTTATGTTTTTATGCACGCACCATGTAACTACTACCCAGATTAAGATAAAGAACATTTCCAGGAAGTTTCCTCATGCTACTTGCTGGTTAATACCATGGTCCCAGAGGTAATCATTATTTGGACTTCTCCGCATACAGAATGTATTCCTTTGTATCTGACTTCTTTTAGAGTCATGTCTGTAAGATTTATCCAAGTTGGTGTATATATTAGTCATTTGATTTTTTTTATTACTGTACCATATTTCACTGTACAAATCCACTATCTTTTACTTATTTATTCTCCCATTCATGGATTGTCTCAGTTTATGACTTTTATGATAAACCTACTCTGAACATCTGTCTTTTTGGTGGACATAAGCACACACTTGTCTTTGGTACATAGCTAACACAAGGACTGCTAGATTATAGGACAGGATAGGTTTAGTTTACTAGTTACTGAGTTTCCAAAGTGTTTGAAACTTTTAACTGATTCCTATTATCAGCAACATTTAGTATTTTTCTTTAATTTTTTAAAAAATGATTTTTTTAATTTATTTGACACAGAGAGAGTACAAGTAGGCAGAGCGGCAGGCAGAAAAGAGAGGGAGAAGCAGGCTCCCTGGCAAGCAGGGAGCCTGAAGCAGGGCTCAATCCCAGGACCCTGGGATCATGACCTGAACTGCTCAACTGGTTGAGCCACCCAGGCACCCCTTTCTTTAATTTTTAATTTTAGAGAAATTATAGGTTCCCAGGAAGTTGCAAAATTGTGCGGAGGAAGAGCTTTAACTAGATTCCCTCAGCATTTACATCTTATCTGACCATATTACAATATTGTAAGCAGGAGACTGACATTGATGCAGTGTGTGGTATAGTTTCATATCATCTTATCACATAGGTTTGTTTGTATAACCAACATCCCAGTTAAGATACGAAACAATTCCATCACCATAAAGTTCTCCCTTGTGCTGTCTTTTTTTTTTTTAAAGATTTTATTTATTTATTTGACAGAGAGATCACAAGTAGAGAGGTAGGCAGAGAGAGAGAGGAGGAAGCAGGCTCTTTGCAGAGCAGAGCCCGATGTGGGACTCGATCCCAGGACTCTGAGATCATGAGCTGAGTCAAAGGCAGAGGCTTAACCCACTGAGCCACCCAGGTGCCCCTGTGCTGTCTTTTTATAGTCACACCCAACCAACATTTTTTTCCTCCAGCATTCCTAATTCTTGGTACCCTCTTACCTGTTCTCCTACTCTACAGTGACAAATCACTGTAAGAATGGGATATAAATGGAATCACACTGTAGCGACTTTTTGAGATTAGCTTTTTTCACTCAGGATAATGCCCTTGAGATGCACCCAATTTATTGCACATAACAACAGTGGTTCCTTTTTATTGTGGAATAGCATTCTGTGACATGAAATGACCTTAGGTTCTAGGGCATTTTTCCAGTGGAGGACAGAAGCTGTGGTTGCTCATGATTAATGTAGTCTGACTGGGCAATTTTCATCAGAAGCATATAAAAGTAATGATAAATGAGCAAAAGATAATGATGGCAACCAGAATATACTCACGTGAAGGAAGGTGTCTAGCAATCTTTCATTGAGTTGTGTACAGTGTTTTCATCAAGAAATAGGTCTGGGTCTACTTGCTATTTGAGTCCCTTTAATCAAATGTTTTTGACATTTTCTAGAAATAAAGATAAAGAAAGAACAATGGAGACAGGTTCCCTTTACAGGAACTGGAGTCCCTGAGGGAACTTGAGATGTTTGAAGGAGAATTACTAAGAACCAGAACTGATTTTCGAAAACATAGTCAGAACTTAGTCATACAACTAATGCTGTTCCTCCCTAGATAATTATCTTGGAAACTATACAATTATTCCAATGATAATGCCTTATTTAAAAAGAATTTCTAGACCCATTATTTTAGAATTGTTTTTGGAGTCTGTAATGTTTACTTGAAAATCCTGGCCAGTTACCTTTTTTGAGTGTGACTAATATTTTCAGTGACACAAGCCAAATAGAACTAAGTCTGATGAACATGTTGTGGGTCAAACTAGGAATAGTGGTTTTGATGCTAAACAAGATTTAATAACAAACAAATTACATTGGATTTTCTTGTTGCTCATAAGTTGTTTTCTGATAGCAGATCCAAGAAAAAAATCCAAACCTGTTTTGAGCAGTAGCAGCACTTGAATAAGTGTCTCTCAAGGTGTCCACTGTGAAAAAGGCAGCACAGACTTGGATGAGTAAGTTCTGGTATATTCACCCCCAAAATCCAGATTTATTATTTTTCCTTAACATTATCACTTCTAGTCTAATTTTATGGTTTTCTCATGTTCTTCATTTCTATATAGGATATATATAAATTAATATTTTATACCTATGTTATATTTTTAACTTTTAAAAGTATTTAATTCTTACTAACTTCTAAATCTTCACAATAAGGTCACAAATATATTATTTCATAAACATTCAGTTTAGAAATGAAAAATTGAAATTACAGAGAATTTAAGGGACTTAAAAAAAAGGCATAGTAAGTGCTAAATGCAAGAACTGTCGTAAAAATTGGTGGGTTTTTGGTCACAGTGCAGAGATAGTCCTTTTCATGAGATGGTATCAGAAATAGTAGAAGGCAGCTATTTTTTTAAAAGATGTGTAGATCTATGCTGTCTTGGTGATCACAGCTTTGTAGTAAATCTTGGAATCAGGTAATGTGATGCCCCCGGCTTTGTTTTTCTTTTTCAGCATTTCCTTAGCAATTCAGGGTCTTCTCTGGTTCCATATAAATTTTAGGATTGTTTGTTCCAGCACTTTGAAAAATGCGGGTGGAATTTTGATCAGGATAGCATTGAAAGCATAGATTGCTCTGGGCAGTGTAGACATTTTCACAATGTTTATTCTTCCAATCCATGAGCGTAGAATGGTCTTCCATCTTTTTGTGTCTTCTTCAATTTCTTTCCTGAGTGTTCTCTAGTTCCTTGAGTATAGATCCTTTACATCTTTGGTTAGGTTTATTCCCAGGTATCTTATGGTTCTTGGTGCTCTAGTAAATGGAATTGATTCTCTAATTTCCTTTTCTGTATTTTCATTGTTCGTGTATAAGAAAGCAGCTGATTTCTGTGCATTGATTTTGTATCCTACCACATCATTGAATTGCTGTATGAGTTCTAGTAGTTTGAGGGTGGAGTCTTTTGGGTTTTCCATATAAAGTATCATGTCATCTGTGAAGAGAGAGAATTTGACTTCTCCTTTGCCAATTTGAATACGTTTTATTTCTTTTTGATGTTTGATTGCTATTGCTAGGACTTCTAGTACTATGTCGAACATGAGTGGTGAGAGTGGAGATCCTTGTTGTGTTCTTGATCTCAGTGGGAAGGCTGACAGTTTTTCCCCATTGAGAATAATATTTGCTGTGGGTTTTTCATAGATAGATTTTATGAAATTGAGGAATGTTCCCTCTATCCCTATACTTTGAAGAGTTTTTTTTTTTTTTTAAAGGTTTTTTTTATTTATTTATTTGACAGAGAGAGAGGGATCACAAGTAGGCAGAGAGGCAGGCATAGAGAGAAGGGGGGAAGCAGGCTCCCCGCTGAGCAGAGAGCCCGATGCGGGGCTCAATCCCAGGACCCTGGGATCATGACCTGAGCCGAAGGCAGAGGCTTAACCCACTGAGCCACCCAGGTGCCCCCTACTTTGAAGAGTTTTAATCAGGAAAGGATGGCACCAAAACAGACACATAGACCAATGGAACAGAGTTGAGAGTCTAGACATAGACCCTCAGCTCTATGGTCAACTAATCTTCAACAAAGCAGAAAAAAATATCTGGAAAACAGTCTCTTCAATAAATGGTGCTGGGAAAATTGGACGGCTATATATAGAAGAATGAAATTCGACCATTCTCTCACACCATACACAAAGATAAACTTGAAATGGATAAAAGACCTCAGTGAGAGGCAAGAATCTATCAAAATCCTAAAGGAGAACGTAGGCAGTAACCTCTTTGACACGGTCATAGCAACTTTTTTCAAGATATGTCTCCAAAGGCAAAGGAAACAAAAGTGAAAGTGAACTTTTGGTACTTCATCAAGATCAAAAGCTTCTGCACAGCAAAGGAAATAGTCAACAAAAACAAAGAGGCAACCCACGGAATGGGAGAAGATATTCGCAAATGACACTACAGACAAGGGGCTGATACCCAAGATCTATAAAGAACTCCTCAAACTCAACACCCAAAAAACAGATAATCACGTCAAAAAATAAGCAGAAGACATGAACAGACACTTCTCCAATGAAGACATACAAATGGCTAATAGACACATGAAAAAATATTCATCATCATTAGCCATCAGGGAGATTCAAATCAAAACCACTTTGAGATACCACCTTACACCAGTTAGAATGGCCAAAATTAACAGGACAGTTAACAACAAGTGTTGGAGAGGAGGTGGAGAAGGGGAACCCTCTTACACTGTTGGTGGGAATGCAAGTTGGTGCAGCCACTTTGGAAAACAGTGTGGAGATTCCTTAAGAAATTAAAAATAGAGCTGCCGTATGACCTGGCAATTGCACTACTAGGTATTTATCCCAAAGATACAGATATAGTGAAAAGAAGGGCCATCTGTACCCCAATGTTCATAGCAGCAATGGCCATAGTCGCTAAACTGTGGAAAGAGCCAAGATGCCCTTCAACAGATGAATGGATAAAGAAGATATGGTCCATATATACGATGGAATATTACACTACCATCAGAAAGGATGAATACCCAACTTTTGTATCAATAAGGACAGGACTGGAGGAGATTATGCTGAGGGAAATAAGTCAAGAAGAGAAAGTCAATTATCATTATAGTTTCACTTACTTGTGAAGCATAAGGAAAACATGGAGGACATTAGGAGAAGGAAGGAAAAGTGAATTGGGATAAATTGGAGGGGGAGAAGAAGCATGAGACTGTGGACTCTGAGAAACAAACTGTGGGTTTTGGAGTTGGGGGGGGAATGGGTGAACCTGGTGGTGGGTATTAAGGAGGGCATATATTGCATGGAGCACTGGGTGTGGTGAATAAACAATAAGCCTGGGAACACTGAAAAAATAAAATAAAATTAAGATGTTAAAAAAAAGAAAAAATAAAGATGTGTGTATCTAAAAAATTATTTAAAGTAAAATAATATTTTTTGTGGAGCAGCATTATTTAAAAAGTATTTGCAAGCTGATCTAAACCATCATTTAAAAAATAATAATCTCATTTGATTCCGTCAATAATTGTACTTTCATCACTCCGGGCTAAGTGGATTTTCCCCTTGTTTCTAACCATAGTACTTGAAGCAGGATGCTTTTGTGGCATTTTAAACCAGGGCATTTGATTTTTCTATGCACTGCTCAGAGGATCAATATAGTACCTGCATCCTGTGCCAGTCTGCAACACGCTATTGTTCAGTAAATGTCTATGGAAAAAGAGATCCACACCCTGGTACAACCTCTGGGGGCAATGCGTCCCTTCCTCCGGGGAGAAATGGCCTTTCACCCAGAATGGTCTGCTGCTGTGTCTCACAGTCACTATGCTTGTCCTAAGTACTTTAGTAACTTTCCGCTAACACTTCTCTGCATGTTCGCAGCACAGTGATGAATACAGTTCACCACGATAAGCCCTATTTCAGAAGCTGTCCCTTTCATCACTGGACTAGCTCCTCTCCTTGCACTATCTGCAGTTGCTTGCCTTGATTAAAGGATGGAAGTTTCCTAATAACATTAGCCTAGAAGAACTGCACTCAGAGAACTTTAAGTCTCTCTCTTTTTAACTCATGTTCAGCTATATATTGATCTTATAGGCAATCCAAGACTGATTTCTTAGAATTATGCAGGGCCTTGCTTTTCCTTTTGGCATGAATTACTTATTTCTATCTTCAGTCTTCACCAATATGTCTCTTTCTGTTCAGTCCAGCAAGGTTGAGGTTTTAAGTGCAGTAAAGTGGGGATCAGTGTAGGGGGCATTCTTTTCTTCCCCAATGAAAATTTTCCAAAGCTGGGAAACTTAACAGAATTACTGGTATTTCTTTTTATTTTTAAACAAAGAGAAAATTTCTTATATTATGATAAATTTTAATTTCCAGATTTTAAATAATAAGGGGAAATTTCTCAGGTTGTCTGACATCATGAACATACATGGACTTCTTTTGTATGAAGAAAAGAGTAGAAATGTTCCCAAAATGGGAAAAATACTTGTGCCAAACAGCATTCCAAAGTTGTCAGATTTCTTTTCTTAAGCCCCTTGAAAAGCCAATGCTCTGAAACTTTATTGAAACAAAACCTTAATCAGTTAAACCAAGACTTAGAGGAGCCAGGATTCCTAAAATAGAGTTTGTCACATTATTTTGTGTAGATCAGAGGGTATCTGCTCTCCAAATATGGGAACATGTATTTATGTTTATGTTCATCTGCTGTGCATACATCCTTAGAGGAAGATTATTAAAATACAGATTTCTTCTAAGGCTTTAGTTGATCCTGTAAAGATTTAGTATGTGACTTAAGATATTTTACAAAACAGTCACACAGAGTAAATCCTATAATCCTGGGATTTCAAGTGAATAAAGATGCTTCCCGTGTATCCAGGATCTTTATCAAAATGAAATGTTGTTTTTAAGGGCAATATTTTTGCTTTTGCAGAAGCATAATGAGAACAGTGTGGAAGAAATAAGAGCGGTGACCCAAGGTTCTGTAATTGTATTAACCTTATTTTTCAAATAAATTAAGAGAAAGCAAAAAAAAAAAAGATAAAATTAGTAGGGACTGGTGTATTTAAGTGTATTAAGTAGTAGGAAGAGAGAAGATGAGGAAGAGAGGAGGCAGTGCCTAGGAATAGGTCCTGTTCCTCTCATACATTCCGTAATGATTGGCCATAGCTCTGGACCAAGACAGCAGTCCTTCTCAAACGTGAAGCCGTTGACCTCACTCATTCACAGACTGCCTCTCACTGAAGCGGCTGATAAAAGTGTTTAGCATTCAGAGGTTGATAATGCCTTTTTTTTTTTTTTTTTTTTTGGAAAAACAGGTAACCAATTAGGTAGAGCTAATTTTTCTCATATGGTTCTGTTACATTATGTCTAAAGAGAGGTAGGTGGGACCATGATGTTGGTCCTTACAGGAGTTCCATGACACCACACTTTATTTCATTAAAAAAACAAAAACAAACAAACAAAAAAAACCTAGTTTTAGGGACACCTAAGTGGCTCAGTGGATTAAGCATCTGCCTTCAGCTCAGGTCATGATCCCAGGGTCTTGGGATCGAGTCCCACATCAGGCTCCTTGCTCAGTGGAGAGCCTGCTTCTCCCTCTTCCTCTCTCTCTGCCCACTGCTCCCTCTGCTTGTGTTCTTTCCCTGTCAAATAAATAAATAAAATCCTTGGGAAAAAAACTGGTTTTAATATTCAGGTGTATGTTGGTCAAAAACTACAGAGACTGATATAAGAAAATATACTCTCCACACAGTGTGGAATCTCTTCTTCTTCTCCTTTATTCTTCCCTATTTTCACCCTTATTGATGGAAGGAGATTCTTTTTTGCATAACACATTGCAGGATTTGCCTGGTAGCTCCTAAAATGACTGTGACCTTGGCATCTGTAGGCATTTGGGCAACAAATCTTTGTTCTAGGTCTGAAGGTCTAACTTCAGAGAAGTATGTGACTCAGGCTGTACAGGCCTGGAGAGGTTGGCAGAGGATCAGTGAGGAACATCTGTATGCCTGAAGCTTTGTGTTCATGAGGCTCATCATACAACCCCAAACTGAGACTGTGTACCTGGCTCAGGTGGGGTGGTCTTTTACACATTTCCAGATAGACTACGTATAGAACTGTTGCATGCTTATGTATTCATGTTTTGCTATATGTATTTTTGGCCTTGAAGGAAGGCAGTTGAGCTTCCACAAGGTCTGATGTGGCACTCCCTCCCTCAGATATTAGCTTCCAGAACTATGCACTGACTTCCTTCTTTTGTAAATGTGCTTTTGTTTGATCTACTCAAGGCTCTGTGTCTGCTCCTTCCATCAATCCAATCTTATTCCTGATAGTTGTCAGGTGATAGTTGTTCACACATCTGAATTTCTCTAAGAAAGGTAATAAACATTAGCCACAGAGAAGTTGGCTTGTCTTGTTACTCTGCTTTGAAGAATGGGAAGATCCACATTCTTTTCCAGGATAAAATCAGGAATATATCTCCCGAGGTAGGATCATACCAGGAAATAAGTCTCCTGGTCTATAAAAGTTAAGTACAATATGGAGTAGAAACTTTGAGTTATGAAAAAGAAAGTTTGAGTTATGAAAAAGCAGAGGGGAAGCAAGGTCAAAGGGGAGGAAATTCCAGGTGCCCATGAGGGTCTGATTCTGCGAATATATCCTGATAGAAATGGCAAGAGAATAGTTTGCATCATCCTGAAACCCCTGTATGTGTTCATGTTACACTATAGATTATCTTTCTTATAAGTCACTGAGACAGTATTTTTCTTCAAGACATTGGAGATAAAAAATTAAGTTAGAAAATAGTAATCAGGTCTGTGTACTTCACTAGGTTGCTTTTGTTGGGCCAAAATAACTCTTTCAAAGAGTGGAAATTTTCAAGGGCTTTGAAGGGCTATCCATATGCTTCAGAATTCAGATCATTATCCGAATATCAACCTTAGCTTTTACGTTATAAGTAAATGACACTTTTAAAACTGGCAATCTATATTTATTGTGACAGGCTTAGCCAGAATTTGGCTTCATTCTTTACATACATGCTCTCTGTTGGTTTTTTCCCTTTTCACATCATGACTTGTCCAGATATCTGGGACCCATCCAGTTTTTTGATGCAATGCAGTACCCAGGTCTAATTTATCACTTGCTTTTCAATATGTTAAATATCCAGCATTTTTGCAGAAACACATATTGCTACTATTGAGATTGTTCTCAATTAGTAGATTCCAGAAGACTAGGGTTGGGTTTTTGCTGAAAAATAGTATTGCTCAAAATACTTAACAGAGCCCAAAATGTGGAGCCCAAAGACTGTCCTCCTACAGTAACTTAGAATTATTGCTTTGCCAGAAGAAATATTTGGGTGGACTTTTAAAGTGTTGACCCTTCTCACAAGTCGAGATGATCCCAGAAGAGGTAGGGTATTGCTTTTCAGATTAGTCCTCGAGGTAATTCTCAGAGGTAGTCAAACTGCTGCTCCCTCTCAAATCTATATATAGGAATAGCCTCAATGAAGTGGTGAGCAAATTCTTGATTATTACCAATTTTCTTCTTTTTGTCCAAGGTAACTACTTTACATCATCTGGGTATAAAATTCTCTCTACACACTTTTGAGGGCATGGAAGATAAACTGTATTTGTAAATTGCCAGTTTTTCCAGAAATGGATACCAAAGTCAATTCATTTTTGGTTGTTATTGTGTTCAATGCACACCTGCAGTGGGGTGCAAAAGAATAAGTATATACTCTCCCTAAAAATTCATAGTGTGATGGGAAAGAGTTATGTAAATGAGTTTGGAGTGTCAAAGAAGATAAATTGCTGGAGGAAACTCCATGGATTTTGTGTGTGAATGTATGTGTGCACAGATGTACATACATATACTTTTGTGCTGGGGGTAGGGCTGTTGAAGATAATATGGAAGGGAAGGACTTGAGTTTTGAAGGATGGATGACATTTCACCAGATAAAGTTGAAGGAAAAGTGTTTTTCCAATGAAGAGAGCAGTGGAGCCAAAGCCAGAAAAGGGATAAGTATGGTTCTATTATATTTTATTTATCCTCATGACCTTGACAAAACTGCCTTATTATAAATTGCCACACAGAGATTAAATATCATCATCAAACACACATGAGAATGCTAATGAAATGGAAGTGGCATTAGTTCTTCTAATTTTTATGCTACCTTCAAATCAAATTTCCAAGGGAATTATATGTGAGCTGTCACAACACAAATTTGGAGGAGGTATTAGGACATATACTGTGCTCTCTTGGGCCAGCCCTGGTCCAATGGAGCAGGAAGGAGAGAAGTGAGGTAATATTTATGGAGTATCTTTCCATCAGGTGCTAACTGACAAACGTCCATTTCATGCTCGTAACAATTGATTTTATAGACTTCAGGGCTATGATCCAAAAGGTTAACTTTATTTTTATGTTGTTCCCTCCCACCACCAAAACCCACCAAATACTATCAAGTGGGATAAATTAACTTCATTTGTTCATTTGTTCAAGTGAAGGGTAAATAGAATTTCCCTGAGAAAAAGGACAGATGAGGAATGCTTTGGCCAAAAGAGCAATAAGTGGCCAAGGGATTGGAGAGATGTGATGAGGTCAGATATCTGGGAGCATTTCAGTGCATAACTGACATATTCATTCATTTATCAATTCAGTCATTGCACAAATATTTATTGAGCTCTAACAATGTATAAGACACAGTGCCCCATGGAATCAGGATATAGCAATGACAAAATAAACCAGATCCCTCTTCTCATGGAGCTTACATTCTTAAGGGTAGAGATGCACAAATAAAAACCAAATGAATAAAGAAAAGAAAATATCAGATGGTGGTGATAAATGCTACACAGAGAATTGTAAAAGATTAATCAGTGTATATGGTTGGCAACTTTATATTGAATTGGACGATTGGTTGGCCAAGGAAGGTAGTATTTAAGCTGAGATCCATCTGACAAAAAACAACCCCCCCCAACCCATATAGCTATGTCTAAGTCAAGATAAATAGAATTCTGGGTGCAATGTCTCTGAAGTAAGAATCAGATTGATGTGCTCAAGGAACATTGAGAGGGCCAGGGTAGTTGAAACATGGTGGAACATGGAGCTGATGCCAGATGAATAGGCAGGGGCAAGATCATTTATAGCTCTGAGAGAAGTTTGGATTTTATCTTGAGGATAATGGTAGCCACTGAAAAGTTTTAAATCAGAAATGATCTGATATAATGTATAACGAAAAATTTTAAAGACCTCTCTGCTGTGCTAAGAATGAGCCTAGAGGCTCAAGAATGGAATCAAGACCCCCTGGAGAACATTGTCGTATGAAAGAGTATTATCTTGGACCTACATGATTGCTTAGGAGGTTGTGAGAAGAGGATGGTTCAGAGTTGAATCATTTATGCAATAAAGACATAGGCAAAAACCTGCAAGACATGGTGATATAAAAAGTGACAAGTTGCCAAGCATTTGGAACACAAACATTTATGCAGTGAGATATTTCTTGTTTCCTAGCAAAGAGCTGCTTCTTTTTTTCTTTCTTTCTTTTTTACTTCTACCATTTCAAAGACATTGATAGTCTTTGAAGTTTTTAAAAGGGACTCATAAAATTGAAAGTTTTCTTTGATGGTAACAATGTGCAAATAATAACTGAAAACTGAGCTCACCTTCATAGATAGCAGAGTTTCATCTAGATCCATGCTAAAGGAAAATTGTGTAAGAGCCAATTTCTCCATGATATACCACAAAATATTAGAAGAAATGTAAGCAACTCTGAGTGTTTTATAGACTGTATAATGCCATTTGACAGAGATATAGCTTCAGTTTTCCTCTGATGCTATCCCAAAGCCACAGAGCATTCGGACAATTGCAAGACACATACAGCAATGGAAGTAAATCAACAGAAATCTAAACCTCATTGGATTTTCTTTGAAATCTTTCATTTTAAGCAAATGTAAGCTTCATATAAATCAAGACAGCTTTTATAACAATACATGCTTTCCTTTGTCACTATCAATTAAACATTTTTTTAGACTTTAAAACATGAAGATGATGGTGTCTGCTTTTTACCTATGTACAGTAGGATTTGATGTCATCTTATAAACTTTGTAGTGGAATAATACCTAATTCCGACTTTCACAATTTTTTTGTGAAGACACTTTTGATTTCCTGATTCATATTTGTTCCTCCTACTGGTTTGTTGTCAAAAATTTACACCCTTGGGTGAGTTGGTAAAAAGAATTTCCTCCATTACAATTAGCTGAAAGTCAGGGCACTCAGAAAATAGGAACTTAAAAATGAAGGAGGGAATAATTTGGAGGGTACTTTAAGGAAGAATCTCTGAAAGGATAAACATGGACAACAGGTAGTTACTGGGTACATGTTGGAGAAATCTCAGAGGGCAGGATCAAAAAGGAAGGGGATGGCATCACCTCCATAGTAAAAGGGCAACAAAACAGAGGCAGGAATTTGTAGTATAAATAATATGAGTGGTTGAGTCTTACCTATCTCAATTACTGATGGGAGGTTGGAGGGAGTGTTATATGCAAGAGAGTTTCTGGTAAAGAATTAATATGAGCATTAGGTTACTTTTATTTTTGAGAAGCTGCCAGGAAGAGAAGAGAATGTTTACATAGGTGCCTCACTAGAGTCTGAGGACTACTATTCTAGAGAAAGCATAAATACCATCACCCAGTTCAGTACAGAGTAGGAGAATCTCTGACATCAACATGGACTCAGGGACACAACTGGACCACAGTTTGCAAGGGATAAACATTTACCTCAATCTAGACTATTAGACATACCCTGTTTTAAAGTCACAAGATTATAAAATACATAAAGAGAGAGGGAGAGAGAAGAGCACTATAAAGAGATAAAAATGAGAAAATCTAGATTCAGAGATGACTCAGATATTGCAATTATCAGACATTTTAAAATAAGTATGATTAATATATTAAACACTCAAATATGAACAAGGCAGAAACATGCTATAGCAGATTGGGAATTTTAACAAAGAGGTGGAAAGTAGAAGAAAGAGTCAAATGGGAAGGCTAGAAATTTAAAAAAAAATATGATGAATAATGCCTTCAGCAAGTCTATTAGTAGCCTCATACAGCTGAGATGAGAATTAGCAAATTTAAAGAAATTACTAAACTGAAATTCAAAGAAAAAAGTGAAATAAGTAAAAACAGAGCATCTAAGAGTGTAGGGTAATATCAAACAATCTAACAGAGGTGTACTTGGACTCTCTAAAGAAGGAAAGAGAGAGAATGGCCATAATAATATACAAAGATATAATGGTTGATAACTTTCTAGAATAATAAAAGACATCAAATTCCAGATCCAAGAATATAAGAGAAACATACTCAGGCTGAATATGGAAAAGATTCACTTGGGAATATCTTCAAATATGGAACAACCAAAGATAAAGAGAACTCTTGAAAATAGCCAAAATTTTAAAAAAAATACATTATATAAGAGGAACAATAAAAACAATTACAGCAGACTTCCTTCAGAAACTCTGCAAGCCAGAAGACAATGAATTAACATCTTTAAAATACTGAACAAAAACAAAATAAAAACAAAATCCTGTAAACCCCAAATTATATACTCAGCAAAAATATCTTGTCTTTTTCATGATGTCACCACTCCTGCATGGACAGATTTTGAAAACTTTCCTGACTGTCCCAGTAAATTTTGACCACTGCCTTCTCTGGATATCTATAGCTCTGATCGTCAAATCCCATATTAGGTGTCTGATTCTTCCCTGTCATATCCGTTCTCTAGGAATCACATGTGTGCCCAGAAAGTTGACAGTTTTTAGGAGGAAAGAAAATTCTGTTGCACCATCCTCTCCCTAGCTCAGTGATGGATTTACGGTAGGAGAGTGATATGTTTAACTCAAGCTTCTTGGTTGGTTACTTTTGGTCAGGAGATGGTACACTTTTTCCTGTAATAATCCAAGGGGCAAGGCTCTATAGATAGGCAAAGTGGAAAAAGAAAGGCCAGGGAAGGCAGTTACCTTATTTCAATGGCAGGCATTGCTCTTCATTTTCTTACAAGCAGAATCTCTCCCTCCTTCCTACCCCACTTCTTTCCCTCTACCTCCAAAAGGTGTGCTTTTTTTCAGTGGCTTCTCTGATAAACTGTTTGGAGATAGAAGAGCAAGAAACTTCTCTTACTGCTTCCACCCCTCAACACTGATAATTCCAGAGCTGCCTTTCTTAGAGCAAGGGGATGAGGCCAGTCAGCCACAGGAAGTTTTGTTTTGTTGAATGGAGAAGCCAAGTAGAGGATTGCATATGAAAATAGGGGTGGACTCAAGGGGAGCTGCAGGGGAAGGCGGAGAGGAGACATGAGGGTTCTCACAGTGGGGGAAGAACTTTCTCAGAAATGAGATTAGAGATCTAAGGAGAATTTGAAAGTTTTACTGAGATGTGTTAAGTAACTCTGTATCCCCTGACATTGCTAACACTTTGGGAATTGGATTTATTAGGATGGGAGGGAAGAGGGTAATATTGCAAAATACTGACTCTGGCCTTAAAGAGGGTTTGGATAGAATGGGTGGCAACCAAAGGAAGCCTAGCCCTCACCGATTAATTAACATTGCCATAGTGAAAAAACATCTGCGATTCTGAGTTTTGCCAACACCTTCCTGGACATTGCAGAAAAACAGCACTTTAAAAAATCATTTAATTTTTTAAATGGGCAGGTGTAAACCTTGTTTTAGCAGTCCAGTAGGAATTACATTTTAAGCCTGGGAGCGGATATGCATGCTAAATTTTGCTTCTCAAAATAGAAAATATGAACAGACCTGAAATGATTACTTTAGTAGTCAAATTGCTGGGTATAATAAATCAAGAGGTCTCTGCAAATACAGATAGTCTCTAAATGCAATGTACTTTAAATATAGACAACAAATAACTTGACTGAGGGACCACAGCTGCATTTGAATATATGCTCAGAAGCCTGTGCTTTCTTTCCACCATCTTTCTTTAATAGTCACTTTCCTTCCACAAGAGGTAACCTGCTTGCGCACATTAGGGCTGCTTCTCTCCAGGCATGAGTCTTTTACTCCAGGCCAGCTAAGCTAGCCGGTAAGCAGTTCTTTACATTAGCTTTGGTTGCTACTAACTAAATAAGGCTGTACTTGGGCTCATTATGAGAAGATTCTAAGTTCACATCCAGAGATACTTCTGCCAAGATGCAGCCAGTCAGCCCACCTGGCAGGACTCTGCTCTGCTGTAGCAGAGAAGCCCTTACCCAGATACTGCTACATAATAACTGCTACCTAAATAACTGCTTGAGTCAATAGCTGATTTAGAAGGTATTTTCTAGACTTTCTTGTACAATGTTAAGATGGTTCTGTGCATAATTATCTGAGGCTATTTCCAAGTGAGTGGCTAGAAATTGTGGTTGAGTCTTTCCAAAGATGACCACATAATTCCTTTTGTCCTACATGCAATTTTATAGCGTGGCTTTGCTCTCTTCCATCAAGAGATGGAATTGATTTTCTTTCCCTTAAGTCTGCCTGGATTTAGTGACTCACTTTGAATAACAGAATGGGGCAGAAATGACATTCTGGGAATTCTAGACCTAGGCCTTGAGAGACTTTGCAGTTTTTTTTTTTTTTTAACCCTCTTGGAGCCCAGAGCAACCATTTAAAGAAGTCTGCTTGAAGAGGGAGGCCATGTCAAAACAATCCCTGGATGATATGAGATTATAAAGAGAAGTGGAGCCTTGCCCTGGCCATTGCAGCCACCCCAGCAAAGCGCCTACTAGGAGGCATTGCTATGAAGGCACGGTGGGCTCTCCTGCTCATCTGAGCTGCTCCAGACCTCTTGGGAAGCACAGCCGGTTCCCCATTGTAGAATCATGAGCATATAAATGCTTTCTGTTGTTGCCAGTCACACATTTTTGAAGTGGCTTCTTATATAACAGTAAAAAACCAATACTGAAGTAAACTAGCATTAATAATAACGCTAATGACAATGACGACAGTGATGATGATGGTGATGGTGGTAGTAGTTAACATTTATAGAGTACCTTATATTGTCACCAGCTAGACCCCAAAACCTGATCTTTATAGCCTACCTGCTTGTACTCACCCACCTTTGTCCCACATTTTTCCTTAAGCTCTTGTTTCCAGCTTATCTCTTAACTCAGGCAAATGGAAAACAAAGCCACCCATGAGCAATAGTGACTGCTCAGACAAGCCAGACCCATTTGAGCTAATCCCCTGACTCGTACCTGTGCAGATGGACCATGGAGGGACCTGTAGAATGGCCAATGATGACTTTTATCTCATTACAATACTAAAATCTCCACCCAAGGAGGAGCTGCAGCTTCAGATACATAACATACAATGTGCGCTAGACATATTTCCTTAAGACACATGCGCAACCTTATGCCCCCCTCTATGTACAATGGCAAAGCTTCCCTACCTAAATATTCATCCTAACCCTAAATAAAAGGGACCCATCCCCTCTTGCTCAAGGACTCACAGCTTTGGAAGCTATCTCATGTGATGTCATTATTTGTTGCTAACAAAGTTTTCTCTTTGCGACAACTTAACCTGGTGCTGATCCTGACTCACCAAGGAATGAATTCATGTTGGTTGGGTTACAATACATGCTACTGAAGAGGAAAATTACCCAGATCAGGCCCAGGGCAGGAGGCCCAGAAGATGGAAAATTATTAACAATAAGCTAGAGATAACCAGAGGCCCTATTGGGAGCCAGAGATAACCAGCCATTTCTGCTTCCATAAACAGGCTTCCCGCCACCACAGGCTCCCTGCACTTCTGTTCCCACCTAAAGCAGCCCCTGCTCCCCCAGTTTAAACCCATCTACCATCAGTCAGTATAGCCCTGGGAACCTGCCTGCCTGTAGTCCCCTCTAAAATCCCTATAACCCCATTGCCTGGGGCCCAGAACTTCGAGCACAAGCTCATCTGGGTTCGTTGGCATAAAATAAATCTGAGTTCTCCTACTTCTTCAAGCATCACTTGGTCTCTTGCTGGTCTGATTATTTTCCTGAACACTATCACTCTTCTAAATACTCTGCTTCAATTACTAATTTAATTTAATCAAACCCCAGACAACCCTGTGAACTGGGTAATATTGACTTATATGCATTGCACAAGATGAGAAACCCGATGCACAAATTGGTTACAAAGTAAGTAGTAGAAATGGGACTGACTCTGAACATATCTTAGGTGTTCTTAGGTGCTAGACACTGTCTCTGTTTCTGTTCAAACATTATCCCTTTTGAGTCTCATGACAACCTGATTTATGACATAGGTATTCCTCTATTTTACAGATGAGTGAACTAGGACTTGGAATCTGGTAATTGAGAGCACCAGCTTTTAAATCCAGTGTAACTGACTTTAAAGTCCAGTCTCTTTTTACTCTATAAGGTGGAGCCACTCCACAAACATTCATTTGGTTATTTAAAATCATGACCAGAATGTTTTTTTGAAAACCTTTATGAAAGTTAAATATGTAACAAGCCGAGGATGTCCACTCTCCCTACACCTGTGCAACATTGTCTTATAGGTCTTCGCATTGGGCAAGAAATAGAAGTAACACAGATTGCAAAGGAAGAAATAAAAACTTTCCTGATATGATTTCCTGTATAAAAAAATTCCCAAATAATCTGAAAAATAAGCCAATAGAATAAGTGAATTTAACAAGGGTACAGTATCATTATATAAAAATCAATCATATTGTCATACACTACCCATAAAAAATTAGAAATTAAAATTAAGAAGTATCAGTTACAATAGCACTAAAAAGATGACATATTTACGTATAAATCTAGCAAAATGTATGCTATAACTGTGTACAAAACTAAAAACACTGATGAAAAAAAATCAAAGACCTGAGAGATATATCATGTTCATGGATTGGAGACTCAATATCGTTAACATATCAATTCTCTTCAAATTGATGTATACATTACTTGCAATTCCAATCAAAACTTTAGAAGGATTAAAAAAATCTTTTATTGAGGTGAAATTCACATAACATAATTAACCATTTTAAAGTGAACAGTTCAATGAGATTTAGTATACTCACAGTTCTGTGCAACCATCACCTCTATCTAGTTACAAAACATTTTCATCATCCCCAAAGAAGACCTTTTATCTGTTAAGCAATCACTCCCTTTTCCCCCACCTTTTTCTCAGCCCCTGACAACCATCAATCTGCTTTCTGTCTCTGTGGACTTGCCTATTCTAGACATTTGTATAAGTGGAATCATATAATATATGGTCTTTTATATCTGCTTTTTTTCACTTAGCATGTTTTCAAGGTTTATCCACATTGTAGCATGTATCAGAACTTCATTTCTTTTATGGCTGAACAATATTCCATTGAATGGATAGGTCATATTTTGTTAATTCATTTGTCGATTGATAGGCATTTGGGCTGTTTCCACATCTTGGCCATTATGAAAAGTGCTGCACCATATGTGCATATGTGGACTTGAGTCCCTGTTTTCAGTCATTTTGGGTCAGATGGGTTTTTCAGGCTTTCAATGCACCTTCCACAGTTTTTCTGTTCCCTTCATGTTTTACTTCTCTTTGTCCTTCTGTTTAATAGACCTGGACCTAGGACCATGGGAAGTTGGTTCTGCTACAGAGTTCTCGTTACAAGTGCTATGGGGGATGATGTTTTCTTTATAAATATCTTGACCAATGAGGATTATTGACTACCAATACCAGCAACAGACTCTAGCTAATTTAAAGAGAAATAATTCAATGAGATAGTCTTGTACCTCACAGAATTCACAGGAATCTGGGCCATCAACCTTGAGAATGTGTGGGAACCGGGAAAGAGTGGGCATATAGGGACAACCCAGCACACCTTAGGAAGAGCTAGGTCAGTAGGCAGCCCTTAGCCTCCAGACTTTGGACAGTGGATACAGCTATCACTGAGGTGAAGCACACTGTTTAGCTCCCTGCAGACACACACAGACATATATAGAAAGACACACATGTGCACACATATACCCAGTACTCTCATGTGCAGAGGCAGAGCTCTCCAAGTCAGCCTGAGTTATAGCTATTTGGAAAGTCCAATAGAAGGCTTGAGAATAGCTCTATCCTCTGGTCCCATGTCGGTTGGAAAAGATCCCTTCTCATAGAATCATTTTTCTGTGATTTTTCTTAAAGACCAGTCCTGTCTCCTTGTTTGGTAGAACACAGGATGCCTTCTTGAATAAACTGAAGTAGTGCTGCTCAAACTATCAGTTTTAACAGATCAGTGTTGCTTTTTTTCTAATTTGTTTTTGGTTTCTTTCTGGAGGCTATAAGAAGAATCTTCCAGTTCATAAATTTTTTTTTGTTTTTTTTTTTTTTGTTTTTATTGATTGAAATATAACTGACATATAATGTATAAAATCAGGGTGTACAATTTAAGGTTTGATACATTTATATATTGCAATATTTTAAATTTAAATTCAATTAGGCAATATATAGTACATATTTGATTTTAGATGTAGTATTCAATAATTTATCAGTTGCATATAACATCCAGTGCTCATCACATCATGAGCTCTCTTTAATGCCTACTGTGGCTTTAGTTAGCACCTCTATCATGTCACATAATTATAACTTCTTTTTGTGATGAGAACAATTAAGATTGAGGGGTTTTTTTTTTAGCAAATTTGAAGTTTATAATATAGTATTGTTGCTTATAATCACTATGCATTAGATGTACAGAATTATTTATTTACCAGTTGTGAGTTTGTATCCTTAAACATCTCTCTGGTCTTCCCACCTCCAAGCCCTGGTAACCACCATTCTATTTTCTGTTTTTACAACTTGGGCTTTTTAGATTTTCATAGAAGTGATATCATACAGTATTTGTCATTGACTTACCTCACTTATCATATTGGCCTCAAGATCCACCCATGTTGTAGCAAATGGCAAGATTTCCTTCTTCTTCATGGATGAATAATATTCCATTGTGTGTATGCATGTGTGTGTGTGTGCATGCACATGTGTGTAAGTTTGTGTGTGTATGTTTATGTATATTACATCTTCTTTATCCATTCATACATTGTCAGATATTTAGGTTGTTTCCATTATCTTGGCTATTGTGAATAATACTGCAATGCCAGTAAGATTTTTTTTTTTTGTAGAAATCAACAAATTGATTCTAAAATTTGTATGAGAAGGAAAAGAAAGTACAATATTTAAAATGATTTTGAGAAAAGGACATAGAAACAGAAGACTCCCATTATCATATTTCAAGACTTACTGAAAAGCTACAGTAATCAAAATAGTGTGGGATGACTAAAATATGTGTGTATAAGTCAACCATATTTAATAGAGTCCAGAATATGACCTGTATATGGTTAACTGATTTTAAACAAGGCAATTTGAAGGAGATGGTTATATGACACTCCACAAAGAATATATCCAAACAGTTAGCAAACATATGTAAATGTGTTTGTTCATTTTCATTAATCATCTAGGAAATAGGATACCATTGTTCAACCTTCCAAAAGGCTAGAATTAGAGACTAAAAATTATAATTGTCAATGAAAATATCAAGCAACTGGAACTCTTATATACTCTTGCTGAGAGCATATACTCTTCAATACTCTTAATACTTAAATATACTTAATACTTAAATACTCTTAATACTTAAATATTCTTGCTAAGAGCATGAACTCTTAAATAGTCTTGCTGAGAGCATACAACTATTTTGGAGAGCTGTTTGTTTTGACTAAAACTAAACATTTGCATACACCATGACACATTCTACTTCTAGAAGTAACCCAAAAGAAATACATGTCTTGGTTGGGGGAGCTAATATGGTGGCATAGTGAGAGGGCTCTACACTTGCCTCATCCCTTGAACAAAGCTAGATAACTATCAAACCATTCTGAAGACCCAAGAAATCAACCTGAGAACTGATAGAACAAACCGTACAACTAGGGGGAGAGAAGAGATCACATTGAGGAAGGTAGGAATTACAGAGACCTGGTTTGGGGGAGAAACAGATCACAGGTGCTGCAGAGGGGAGAGGGCCATAGTCATGCAGAAAGTTGAGAGAGAGTGGAGCATATAGGGATACACACAAGGAGAACATTTCCCCAAAGCCATTGGCTGGGAAAATGAGAGGGGCTGATTTTCCCGAGTTTTTGCAACCAGCGGGACTCAAAGACTGGGGTTTTAATGGTTGGTGGGCTTGACTGAGATAGAGACCTGAGGGTGCTGCCCTACTTCTGGAGAGAAGGTAGGCAAACAACTCTGGGGCAGACTAGGTGATCAGAGGATCACCTAAGATGCACAGGGGAGAGACTGTTCACTCTTCTTGGAGCACATTTGCAAGAGGTGGCATTCACAGTTGCCTCTCTGGGAACAAAAGAGCCAGTGGGAGCTATTTCCCTCCCCTGCCTCTCAGCATAGGTGCAGAGACACTTGCCGAGGACAGCTAATCTGGACACTGGCTGTTCAGCCTGCTTTGCTACAAGTCCCATGCCCCTGCACTCTGTCATGACTGCCCTTCTTGGTCAAACCTGCATCCATTCCTCCCACAGAAGACCAGGGCTCTACCACAGCACGTCCCTAAAAGTTGGAGTTTTAAAAGTCAGCAGATTGGCTCGGACAGAGCCCAAAGTGCACTGTGCTGTTCCAGGCAGGCAACAACCTGGAGACAGTGTGAAAACAGCAATCTGAAAAATGGGATGCACAAGGGGGAAATTATTTGCTCTTCTAGGGGTCTGTCCTTGATAGCAGCAAGCAGGACGACCCCTCTCAGGGGACAAAGGAACAGGCTAACACTGTTTCCCTCCCCTACCCCTCAGCATAATCCAACTTCAGTAAACAACACAGTACCAATACTGGCTGCCTAACTTGCTTACACCAAGTCCTGCTGCCCTGTGCTCTGCTGGGACTGCTTTTTTTGGGTAAGTGTGCCCAAGGACCAGCCCAGAAGGCTTCTTCCCCAGAAGACTAGCACAAATCCCTGCATGCACCCATGCCTGACCCTATGGAAACAGTATGGAATTTCCTCAAAATGTTAAAAATAGAACTACACTATGATCTAGTAATGGCCCTACTAGGTATTTACCCAAAAGATACAAAAAAACTGATTCAAAAGGATACATGCACCCCAATTTTTATAGCAGCATTATCATGGAAAGAGCCCAAATGTCCATTGACTGGTAAATGGATAAAGATGTGATATATATGTACACTGGAATATTACTCAGCCATAAAGAGAATGAAATCTTGCCCTTTACAGTGATATGAATGGAGCTAGAGAGTATTAAGCTAAGTGAAATAAGTCAGTCAGAGAAAGACAAATACAGTATGATTTCATTCATATATGGGATTTAAGGAACAAAACAAATGAGCAAAAGGAAAAAAAAAAAAAAACAGAGAGAGGCAGACCAAGAAACTGACTCTTAACTGTAGAGAACAATCTGATGGTCACTGGAGAGGAGGTGGGTGGGGAGGCTAGTGGTGGGATGTGTTACACAGGTGATGAAAATTAAGGAGGGCTCTTGTGATGAGCACTGGATGTTGTGTGTAAGTGATGAATCACTAAATTCTACATCGGAAACTAACATTGCACTGTAACGTTAACTAACTGGAATTTAAGTAAAAACTTGGATGAAAAAAAAAGTAATGCATGCTTCAGAGCCCTGAAATACATGTTTAAGAATATTCATAACAGTATTATTAGTTATAGCCCAAGGCAGGAAGTGCTCCAAATGACCATTACTAGAATGGATAAATAAATTAGAATATTATTACACAGAATACTATATAATAATGAAAAAGAACAAACCACTGCTACATACGATGTCATGAATGAATTTCACAAATGTAATGTTGTTGTTTTAAAGTTCATTTATTTACTTATCTCTCCACCCAGTATGGAGCTCAAACCCATGACCAGGAGATCAAGAGTCACGTGCTTCCCCAACTGAGCCGGTCAGGCATGCTGGGAAAAGTTTTCAATTAGCAATAATCATTCCACAGATAAACCTCCCTGGCTGTGATACTGGCAGTGAGCAAAGCTACAAATGTTAACATTGTTGAAGTCAGATGTAAAAGGATATACACTATATGATTCTATTTACATAATGTTCAAAACAGGGAAACTGTTATATTTGAAATCATATACTTGGTTACATTTAGGAGGAGAGAGGAATGATTGGCATGGGGTACAAGGAGAGACTTCTGAGGTGCTAGTAAATAGTTCATTTTTTAACCTGTGTGGTGGCTATGTTCACTTTGTGAAAATTCTTCAGGTTGTGTGGTTTTAATCTGAGTGCTTTTCTTTATGTAAATCTTTCTTTAATAAGAAATTTATTTAAAAATACATATGAATGTATATGTTTGGTTTTGCCTTTTTTGATCTTAAAATGGAATCAAACTACACATATTCTTAAATGATTTGCTTTTTTCACTTAATGTTTTTATTCTGGAATTATACATTATTTGTATATTTATTTTATATGTTTATATAGGTAACTAAAGTTAGATCACTAGATCTCTATATGATCATTACTATGTTTGAGGAAAATCACTCTTGCTGTTATTTGGAGAACAGATCTGAGAGGGAAAAACTAGCAACAAGGAAACAGGTTAGAAGATGACTGCCCAAATTTTGGACAAATTAAGGTGACCTGATCAAAGGCAGTGGAAAGAACAATGACAATGGGGCCTGAGGTTTAAGAAATGTTCTTGTAACATTCCCATAAGAGCCAGCAAACTAATTGGATATTGGAGGTAGTAGAAAGTAAAAGCTCTAAGATAATTTCCATGCTTTTTACATGAGTGATAGGCTGGTATTTCAACCCTAGCTACACATCCGAATCACTTAGAGGGCTTTTTAAAAATAATAAGACTGTACTTTCCCCTTCAATAAAAAACTAAATTAAATTAGAATACCTGAGAGTGGGGCCCATGGTTTTGTACTTTTTCAATATTCCAGGCAATTTCATTCTGTGGCTTGGCTAAGCACTTTAACACTAGACTTTAAATCTCTTATGGACTGGGAACATCTAATTTGTTACTGAGTCCTCAGAATCTGGCATATGTTTGATTTTCAATGTATGTTTAACAGAATTAATAGATGAGTGAAGGATTATAGGAAAGAGGAACAAGTTCTGGGCAGAACAGTTTCTGGACATCTTGAATTGGAGATGCTGTAATGTGTCCATGAGGTGACATGAGGTGGACATATAAGGGCTTGAGGCTCTAACTCCAGAGAAAACTTGGGGTTGAAATGTAAACTTAGGAAACAGGGAAAAATAGGTGGTGGTTTGAGTCACGGATATAGATATAAACATGGCTCCAGAGGACTACAGAGTTTGAGAAACAAGAGGAAGAGGCAATCTAGAGGAACAGATAAATGAATAATCCAGCCCCTCAGTTAGTGACCATAATCTTGGTCCAGGAATTGCATTGTTTCCTCTGCTCCCCTCCTGCTAAGGTCTAGGACCCCAGTTTCTACTAACAAACATTCTAGATGCAGCTTCCTACTGCCTGATTGTGAGCCCTTTGACTTTCTGTACTTCAGATCCCCAGTGGTTGCCTTACTCCCATGATTGTGTCTAATTCCAGTTCCCTGGCTTCCTAAGTCTTTAGTGTTCAGCTGCAGTTATTTTGTTGTTGTTAACTCATAAAACAGAACATGATGATTATAATAGAGAGAAAGATTTTTGAGGTTTTTAAAGCTCTATAGTTTTTTTTTTAATGAATATGCATATATCTTCTTTTTGGTAAAAATTTGGTTAATGAAAACCTTATTTAGATCATTTTGATCTGCAATCATCATTAAAACCATAAATGTGTATATTTTATTATCTTGGAGAATTAAAGGGTGAAAACACCCCACTTACATATAAGAACATTACCACTTTCAAGTGTGTTCACTAGTTTTTTGCTCCATCACAAATATCTCTTTATTTATAGTCTGAAATAATCACCACTAGTTGGCTGCAAACAGCTTTCTATTTATGCCATTAAAAATAATGGTGCATGAAAATGTCTCAAATTTAAATGTTATAAGGCTTAGTTTTAAGTTTATGTCAAGGAACCAGACATAGTGAATTCTTATATATAAACTGGTCTGATTATGTAAGAAAATTTTTCTAGGCAACAATTCATCTTACTAATATGTAATCAAGAAACAGCATTTGTTAGCTCCTTGGTATTTTGTTTTGGTGATTGTTGCATTAAAAAAAAATACCAATTTTTGTTTTATCTTGAGAGTCTGCCAAATAAATACTTTGAGTTTAATACTTTGTTGACCACTTGCTATGCTGGGAATATTGAGATAAATAGCCCATGTTTTTAAGAATAGTATGCTGCTTCAGCCAGGCTTCCACTAGAGAAGCAGGATCAATGGGACACACACACATCTATCTATATCTACTTCTGTTTATATAGGAAGGAATATATCATAAATTTTTGATCTTATGCAATTACAGGAGCTAAAGAGTCCTTGGAGGCTATTTCTTCTATATCTAGAGCTGCATCCCAGAGACTGCAGCAGTCAAACAGGCATTTAGGAAGGGCAGATGGATGTGAAGTGGGGGAAGCAAGGAACAAATGACTAACCTACAAAGATGAACTGGAACTTGTCAGTATCTCTCTGTCTTTACGCCTAGAGGGCAGGGTGTCTTGCAGGTGAAGTTAAGGTGAAGTTAAGCCCTCATAGGGCTTAACCAGCTCAGGAGTCAGAGAAGCTGTAGAAGGAGCCAGTAGGTGGTGTGGCAGCTGCTGGCTTCCCTGAAGCCTGCACCACCCAGAGGAGCCTACAGATAAGCAGCTGTGGGAGATGCAGCCGTGTCTCATTCCTGCACTGAGCTTCCAGGTGTACAAAGTGAAGATGGTTGTTGTTTCATCTCCACATTTCAAGTCTTGCCTAATGCCTCTTGCAGCCCAGACTAACCCAGAACTATGCAGGGAAGAGAATCCTGGAAAATACAGTTCCATTCTAGCTAAGTTGATATGATGTAGATACATACACTTGTCCATTTGTCAGTCATTAAACACTAACAGCAACCTTATGAAGAAAATTAAGAAATATATATTCATGTTACTGATGAGAAAGGACATAGAGTCTCTGAAAAGTCATGTGACTACCGAGGCCCCAGGTAATGAGAGGAGGGTGGAACCAAGGCCAGAGTGTTGGTCTTCTGATTCTCAACCCTGTGCCCTTCTAGCTCTCCCACTGTCTGTAGATAATGGTGCCACCCCCAAAGATTATATTGCTCCCTAGTGGCATTTATGTAGATATGATGCATTTCTTTTTCCAATCTTACTTATATGACATTCATATTGAAATCACTGGGCAGTTTCAATAAATCCGGGAGGACTAGATAAGCAGTTGTTCTCAATGAGGAGAACACTAACAAAAGTTCAAAAAAATTGATTTAAATTTTAAAACAATGGATTTTGCTTTCTTTGCTTTTCTTTTCCTCTCCTCTTAGATTTTCTTCTTTAATAGTTGCAAGGACAATGATTTCAGAAATGATTTGTGTTACTTGAGTGGACTGCTTTCTGGATGGTATTGTGTGACTCTGTTCCATTGGTGCCCACTCATTCCATTGTGGCTGGATAATGTACTATTACTTCAAAAGGTCAAAATCTCAAATTTCTCTAAAGATTATATTGTGGGTAGAAGCAAAAAATGAGGAGTTGTGAGTAGTGGGTGTATTTAACAAGTTAATCCTTGGTAATTGAGAGCTAAAGACATACAGGTTGTCTAATAAGAATTCATTTTCAGGGGTGCCTGGGTGGCTCAGTGGGTTAAGTCTCTACCTTCAGCTCAGGTCATGATCTCAGGGTCCTGGGATTGAGCCCCGAATCAGTCTCTCTGCTCAGTGGGGAGCCTGCTTCCCTCCCCCGCCCCACCTGCTTCCCTCCCCCCACCCCGCCTGCCTCTCTGCCTACTTGTGATCTCTCTCTCTCTCTCTGTCAAATAAATAAAATCTTAAAAAAAAAAAAAAAGAATTCATTTCATGGTTGAAAATGGTAACATCCAGAGCATAAATTCTTGTGCCTGTGAGTTAGGGTTAACATGGTATTAGCTACTGCTCTTCCGTGGAGGGTTAAATAAAAATCATTTAGCTTCTTTTTATCTCTGCTTCTTTTTATATAAATTGGGACTAATCTTTCCCCCACCACTTCCTACACAGACATAAGCTGAAAATTAATAGTTAGCAATATAAATGTTTGGATGAGACAACGGGCTACAGCTCTGTAAATGCAATCTTATATTCAGTCTCGGTTTCTAATCAGGATTTCTGATTCTGATGAAGATACGTCCTCAACACATTGAAAATCAACTGCTATCTCATCTCCAGCAAGCTCACATATTGCAACCCACTTCAAATCACTTTCTTTTTAGTTTATAATCAATAACTCAAGAAAAAAAAGCAGTATGTTAAGTGGTACTCTTTCTCAAGTTTCTAAAAATGCACTAACATTCTGGCTTGTCAGATGTCTAATTCATCCTACTTGAACTCTGCTTTGTAGAAAATTTCTAGTGCGGTGCCTAAACATAAGAGTATTTTATAAATATTCGTTTCCTTTTCTCTTCATCAGTCTCGGAAATATTACTGTGTAGCAAAGTTTTTCCAATTAAATCTTCATTTATTCCAGGTAGAATCGTAGACTTTCTTTTTGGGTTGGAAGCATCCTATTGTCAAAAGACCTTATCTTTATTTCATAATTAAAAAGCAATCAATGTTTATTTTTATTTTTACTTTTGGGACAGATTTGGGGAACCAACAGATTTAGTGCTGGGCAAGAGAAACCAAAGAAGGAGGAGTACTCTATTTATGCTGGACACTTTGGGGGCTGTATTTTCAAAGAGTTGTATTCTCTTATTCTAATGCCCCTGAAAATATGATTAGGAATTTTGTTCTGGATCCAATTTTTAAAAAAGATTTATTCATTTATTTATTTATTTATTTATTTATTTATTTATTTATTTATTTATTTGACAGACATCATAAGTAGGCAGAGAGGCAGGCAGAGAGAGAGAGGAGGAAGCAGGCTCCCCGCCAGAGAGCCCAATGTGTGGCTCGATCCCAGGACCCTGGGATCATGACCTGAGCCGAAGGTAGAGGCTTTAACCCACTGAGCCACCCAGGTGCCACCTGGATCCAATTTTTAGGGACAAAGTATCCATGCTTGCTGTTTCCCTGACATCTTGCCCTCGGTGTCAAGAGTACAGTAGTTGTATTAAAAATGTGCTTGCATATTCCTTCTCAGTGTGCATATGCCAAGCCAGACACTTCACTGGCTGCCCAAAGACCAATTATACCATCTGGAGAAACAACCCAACTTTTCCACACATTTGCTTCTCATCTAGGGAAAAAAAAAAACAAACACCTTTTCTTCTTAATGAAAGGAGGAAAAGAAAGCTAGGGCATCCGCAGTCTGAATGTGTTAGGGCTTGTAGCATTAAAATAAATAGAGGGGCACCTGGGTGGCTCAGTGGGTTAAGCTGCTGCCCTCAGCTCAGTTCATGATCCCAGGGTCCTGGGATCGAGCCCCACATTGGGCTCTCTGCTCAGCAGGGAGCCTGCTTTCTTTCCTTCCTCTCTCTGCCTGCCTCTCTGCCTACTTGTGATCTCTGTCTGTCAAATAAATAAATAAAATCTTTAAAAAAAATTAAATAGAAAATCTAGGTCAGAATTGGGGGAAAGTTAATGACGGGTTAATTCTTAGACATGTTAGTATCTGGCTTGGTGATCAATTAGTAGTGGAAAAACATTAGAAATCAAATAATTCTATCATCCAACTCTTTTTAAAACCCTCTTTCACATCTGGCAGAAATAGCAGAACTAAAGCCAGTCTAAATAATTCAGCCAAAGTGGTCAAGGTGTGGTGATACCTAAGGAGGGGGGGTGTGGCCAGGCAGAGGAAAGGTGTTTCTCAGATACCACTGTATTTGAGCTGCAAGGCACAAGTGAAACTTTGAGAGATACAAGTTGAGGCACAATTAAACAGATAACTGGAATGAGCAAAGATTCCAGAGGCAGAAAGAAATGGCTTCCTACATTTGCATCATGGTTGGCCGAAAAGAGTGGAAAGACATTTGGGCCAAGAAAACAGGGCTAGGATTGGTGAGTGTGGCAAACAGGGATCTTTCAGTTTCTTCTACCTCTAGGTTTCTTCCATTCTCTTATTTTCATTCAAAAAAGTATTTATTATTTTCCCTATTCTAGCACTCAATCAACTCTTCTCAGTTTTTTAAATGAGCACCATGAGGGCCAGGATTTTTTTCTCTTGTTTTTAGTAATATCCCTGGCACCTAATGGAAAGACACATACAAAACACTTCACGAATATCTACTAAATCTACTTCATGCCATCAGCAACCTCCCTTCCACAAAGATAAGAAGTAGTCTGTAATATATGTCCTGGATTCACACCTTCCTGTGAATCATTCTGACTTCCTTCCCATTACCCTACCCTGGATCACATAACTTCACTCTCTCACGCTTAGATTATTATAATTGCTTTTTAGCTATTTTTCTCCCTTCTGGTCTTTTCTAACCAATTGATGTTTTATTATCTTATTAATTTTTCTTTTTTCTCTTTTTTGTTTCAAGTTTTTATTTAAATTCCAGTTAGTTAACATATATATAATATTAGTTTCAGGGATAGAATTTGGTGATTCATCACTTACACACAACACTCAGTGCTCATCACAAGAAGTGCCCTCTTTAATCATCACCTGTGTAACCCATCCCCCACCCACCTCCCCTCCGGCAACCCTGAGCTTATTCTCTTTAATTAAGAGTCTGTTTTGTGCCCTCTATCCCTACACTTTGAAGAGTCTTAATCAGGAAGGGACGCTGTACTTTGTCAAATGCTTTTTCAGCATCTATTGAGAGTATCATATGGTTCTTGTTCTTTCTTTTATTAATGTATTGTATCACATTGATTGATTTGCGGATGTTGAACCAACCTTGCAGCCCTGGAATAAATCCCACTTGGTCATGGTGAATAATCCTTTTAATATACTGTTGGATCCTATTGGCTAATATTTTGGTAAGAATTTTTGCATCTGTGTTCATCACGGATATTGGTCTGTAGTTCTCTTTTTTGATCGGATCCTTGTGTGGTTTTGGGATCAAGGTGATGCTGGTCTCATAAAATGAGTTTGGAAGTTTTCCTTCCATTTCTATTTTTGGAACAGTTTCAGGAGAATAGGAATTAATTCTTCTTTAAATGTTTGGTAGAATTCCCCTGGGAAGCTGTCTGGTCCTGGGCTTTTGTTTGTTTGGAGATTTTTGATGACTGTTTCAATATCCTTACTGGTTATGGGTCTGTTCAGGTTATCTATTTCTTCCTGGTTCATTTGTGGTAGTTTATATGTCTCTAGGAATGTATTCATTTCTTCCAGATTGTCAAATTCATTGGCGTAGAGTTGATCATAGTAAGTTCTTATAATTGTTTGTATTTCTTTGGTGTTTGTTGTGATCTCTCCTCTTTCATTCATGATTTTATTTATCTGGGTCCTTTCTCTTTTCTTTCGGATAAGCCTGGCCAGGGATTTATCAATCTTATTAATTCTTTCAAAGAACCAGCTCCTGGTTTCGTTGATTTGTTCTATTGTTTTTTTTTAGTTTCTATTTCATTGATTTCTGCTCTGATCTTTCTGATTTCTCTTCTCCTGCTCGGTTTAGGCTTTCTTTGTTGTTCTTTCTCCAGCTCCTTTAGGTGTAGGGTTAGGTTGTATATTTGAGACCTTTCTTGTTTCTTGAGAAAGGCTTGTATCGCTATATATTTTCTTCTCAGGACTGCCTTTGCTGTGTCCTACAGATTTTGAACCAATCTGTTTTCATTATCATTTGTTTCCATGAATTTTTTCAATTCTTTAATTTCCTGGTTGATCCATTCATTCTTTAGAAGGATGCTGTTTAGTCTCCATGTATTTAGGTTTTTTCCAAATTTCCTCTTGTGATTGAGTTCTAGCTTCAGGGCATTGTGGTCTGAAAATATGCAGGGAATGATCCCAATCTTTTGGTATCAGTTGAACCTGATTTATGACCCAGGATGTGATCCTTCTGGAGAATGTTCCATGCGCACTAGAGAAGAATGTGTACACCTCAATATTATCAAAGCCATCTATGAAAAACCCACCACAAATATCATTCTCAATGGAGAAAAACTGAAAGCTTTTCTGCTAAGGTCAGGAACGTGGCAGGGATGTCCGTTATCACCACTGCTATTCAACATAGTACTAGAAGTCTTAGCCTCAGCAATCAGACAACAAAAAGAAATTAAAGGCATCCAAATCAGTAAAGAAGAAGTCAAACTATCAGTCTTTGCAGATGATATGATACATTATGTGGAAAACCCAAAAGGCTCCACTCCAAAACTGCTAGAACTTGTACAGGAATTCAGTAAAGTGTCAGGATATAAAATCAATGCACAGAAATCAGTTTCATTTCTATACAGCAACACCAAGACAGAAGAAAGAGAAATTAAGGAGTTTATCCCATTTACAATTGCACCCAAAACCATAAGATACCTAGGAATAAACCTAACCAAAGAGGCAAAGAATCTGTACTCAGAAAACTGTAAAGTACTCATGAAAGAAATTGAGGAAGACACACAAAAAAAATGGAAAACTGTTCCATGCTCATGGATTAGAAGAACAAATATTGTCAAAATGCCTATGCTACCTAAAGCAATCTACACATTTAATGCAATCCCTATAAAATCCCATCTGTTTTTTTTTTCAAAGAAATGGAACAAATAAACCTAAAATTTATATGGAACCAGAAAAGACCTCGAATAGCCAAAGGAATATTGAAAAAGAAAGCCAAAGTTGGTGGCATCACAATTCCGGACTTCAAGCTCTATTACAAAGCTGTCATCATCAAGACAGCATGGTACTGGCACAAAAACAGACACATAGATCAATGGAACAGAATAGAGAGCCCAGAAATGGACCCTCAACTCTATGGTCAACTCATCTTCGACAAAGCAGGAAAGAATGTCCAATGGAACAAAGACAGCCTCTTCAATAAATGGTGTTGGGAAAATTGGACAGCCACATGCAGAAAAATGAAATTGGATCATTTCCTTACACCACACACAAAAATAGACTCAAAATGGATGAAGGATCTCAATGTGAGAAAGGAATCCATCAAAATCCTCGAGGAGAACACAGGCAGCAACCTCTTCGACGTCAGCCGCAGCAACATCTTCCTAGGAACATCACCAAAGGCAAGGGAAGCAAGGGCAAAAATGAACTTTTGGGGTTTTATCAAGATCAAAAGCTTTTGCACAGCAAAGGAAACAGTGAACAAAACCAAAAGACAACTGACAGAATGGGAGAAGATATTTGCAAATGACATATCAGATAAAGGGCTAGTGTCCAAAATCTATAAAGAACTTAGCAAACTCAACACCCAAAGAACAAATAATCCAATCAAGAAATGGGCAGAGGACATGAACAGACATTTCTGCCAAGAAGACATCCAGATGGCCAACAGACACATGAAAAAGTGCTCCATATCACTCGGCATCAGGGAAATACAAATCAAAACCACCATGAGATATCACCTCACACCAGTCCGAATGGCTAAAATTAACAAGTCAGGAAATGACAGATGCTGGCGAGGATGCGGAGAAAGGGGAACCCTCCTACACTGCTGGTGGGAATGCAAGCTGGTGCAACCACTCTGGAAAACAGCATGGAGGTTCCTCAAAATGTTGAAAATAGAACTACCCTATGACCCTGCAATTGCACTGCTGGGTATTTACCCTAAAGATACAAACGTAGTGATCCGAAGGGGCACGTGCACCCGAATGTTTATAGCAGCAATGTCTACAATAGCCAAACTATGGAAAGAACCTAGATGTCCATCAACAGATGAATGGATAAAGAAGATGTGGTATATATACACAATGGAATACTATGCAGCCATCAAAAGAAATGAAATCTTGCCATTTGCGACGACGTGGATGGAACTAGAGGGTATCATGCTTAGCGAAATAAGTCAATCGGAGAAAGACAACTATCATATGATCTCCCTGATATGAGGGAGAGGAGATGCAACATGGGGGGTTGAGGGGGTAGGGGAAGAGTAAATGAAACAAGATGGGATTGGGAGGGAGACAAACCACAAGTGACTCTTAATCTCACAAAACAAACTGAGGGTTGATGGGGGGAGGGGGTTGGGAGGGGGTGGGGTGGGGTTATGGATATTGGGGAGGGTATGTGCTATGGTGAGTGCTGTGAAGTGTGTAGACCTGGCGATTCGCAGACCTGTACCCCTGAGGATAAAAATATATGTTTATAAAGCTGTAAAAAAAAAAAAAGAAAAAAGAAAGGATGAATATCCAAGTTTTGTAGCAACATGGACGGGACTGGAAGAGATTATCCTGAGTGAAATAAGTCAAGCAGAGAGAGTCAATTATCATATGGTTTCACTTATTTGTGGAGCATAAGAAATAGCATGGAGGACAAGGGGAGATGGAGAGGAGGAGGGAGTTGAGGGAAATTGGAAGGGGAGGTGAACCATGAGAGACTATGGACTCTGAAAAACGATCTGAGAATTTTGAAGGGGTGGGGGGTGGGAGGTTGGGGGCACCAGGTGGTGGGTATTGTAGAGGGCACGGATTGCATGGAGCACTGGGTGTGGTACAAAAATAATGAATACTCGGGGCGCCTGGGTGGCTCTGTGGGTTAAGCCACTGCCTTCGGCTCAGGTCATGATCTCAGGGTCCTGGGATCGAGTCCCGCATCCGGGTCTCTGTTCAGCAGGGAGCCTGCTTCCTCCTCTCTCTCTGCCTGCCTCTCTGCCTACCTGTGATCTCTGTCTGTCAAATAAATAAATAAAAAAATCTTAAAAAAAAATAATGAATACTGTTATGCTGAAAAAATAAAAAAAAATTTAAAAAAATCCATATATTTGTTTTTAGCATGTTTGAATTCACAAATGAGCTTCAGATGATTAAAACGGAGAAAATAAAAAAAAAAAAAGAAATCAAAAGGACATTTTGTGGTTCATCCTGAAATATTACCCACCAGTTTGGGGAATATAAATGGCTACTCTTTAAGTTTCTAATTTACAGTGGTCCTCAAATCTTCTGGGTTCATCTTCAGGCTCCTAAAACTAACTATCTGAGGAACTGGGGTTCAGGGACCATGCGTGACTGGCCTCCGTGTGGTAGAACTTTATTTCCAAAAATTTCTTTCCCTGGGATCCAAACCATGAAGCATCCATTCTAGCCCAACTGGACTTCTGAGTAGACCCTTGGTTTCTCTAAACCTAGATGACACAGTGAATGTAAAGACGGTTTCGTGAGAGAGCCTTGAGACAAAGAATCAGAAAGAAATCTCACAGACCTGTCAGGAGTCCAAATATCAACTATTAACTAGCATTATGATCTTGAGCAAGTCAATTATTTCTTGTAAGTCTCAAGTTCCTCATTTGTTAAATGTGGATATTAAGTCAAAAAGCCACAGATCTTGAGGGTTAAATGATAAAATGTAGAGGCAAGTTCTTTATATACTTTAAAGTAGTACATTGCTCTGAGGTGTTATCCCATCTTTTATTATTCTCCGAGCTCATGTATTTCTCCAGGGAAGAGACCATATCTTCTCATTCTTGTCCTGCCTGACACCTTTGTCATTCTCCAGATGCTGTGGGGCAGAGAGCAGAAACAAACAGCTAAACTGTCAAGCACATCCAGATTGGTATCTAAAATATAAGTTGTGTATCCCTTCCTCTTTTCATTTCATACATGTTTACTTCAGCCATTTGCCCAAACTGACCACTGGAAAAACTGATTTTGGGAGCACTTGGCTAATTCGAAATTCTTTGAAGGTAGGATTCATAGACTGTAAGTAAACTCAGAAAAGACTGACTTCCTGGTGTGGAATTTAGGGCAGATTCACAGCAGATATGCTCTTTTGATGGGAAGCTTAGATATTTTATTTGGTCACTTGTATTTGGTCAGCTGCTCAGGATATGTTTTTTCTCCAGGGGAAAACACAGCTGAAGGATGTACAGTCTTCAGAAAACTGTTGGGTGGCAAAACCTTATGAGATTATGTCACTCTTTGCTCCTTAAAAATTGAATTACATTATATAATTTGCCATGTTTGTAAAATTATTTTTTAACCCTCTTACATTTTTAAGTGTACAACACATTATTGACTGCAAGTTCAATGTCATACAGCGTATCTCTAGAGCTTATTCTTTTTGCTTAACTGAAATTTTATGCCTGTTGATTGGTAACTCCTCATTTCCCACCCCTCAGCTCAGTCCCTGGCAACCACCATTCTATTCTTTGATTTTATGAGTTTAGAAACCTATTGTAAATGACATCATACAGTATTTGTCTTTCTGCGTCTGGCTTATTTCACTTAGCATAATGTCCTCTGGCTTCATCCATGTTGTCACATTTGCAGAATTTCCTTCTTTTTAAAAGCAGAATACTATTCCATTATAGTATATACTACATTTTCTTCATCCATTTGTCCATCAGTGGATTCAGTGGATACTTAGGTTGTTTTCACATCTTGGCTATTGTGAGTAATGCTACAATGAACATAGAACTGCAAACAACTCTTCAAAATCGCGATTTCAATTCTTTTGGATAAATACATAGAAGTGGCATTGCTCAATCATATGATATTTCTATTTTAATATTTTAAGAAACTTCCATGCTGTTTTTCATAGAGGCTGCACCATTTTGAATTCTTACCAACAGTTTTACACTATATTTTAATGGCTGTTATGTTCCTGTGGTTCAGAGATACTTCGCCCTTGACTAATCACCTTCCAGAAGGAGACACCAGAAGGTGCCTCTAAATTTGTTTATTACTTCATGCTTATAAGTTTTTTCTTTTCCTTTTGCAGTGATAGACTAAACTAGAAGTGCCAAATACAGAGAAAAATCTTTAGCAAGAATGGAATAATCCCCTCTTCAGAGTCTCTGAGCAAATCTGCTTAATATTAATTAAGATTGGAAGGTCATACAATTTTAAAAGACAAAGTAGTTAAGAGCTCTGAATGTAGGAAATCTGATTTTACTCTTTCATAAACACAATCGTAGATGGACTATTTTAGCAGAGGAAAGAAACACTTATAACTGTAACTATCTAGTGCTTATCCTTTGCCAGGTGTTAGAATTTCTATATCTTCTGTGTCCATTAACTTAATTTATTAGCCCTCTCAACACCCTTCAAGGTAGGTAAAATAATGATCTATATTTTATAGGAGTTGACTAATGCAGAAGTGAAGAAGCACGTCCACGTCACATAGATGGTAAATGGCAAAACTAGACTTTTCACGGAGGCCTGTCTCCATAGACAGTGCTCAGAACTACCCCTCGGTCTCATTTGAAACAGTAAGCAGATCTGCAGCAAGGGCAGAAGGTCTCTCAGCTACCATCAGCTGGGGTAACTAATGACCACTAGCTGGGGTAACGGAGTTAATCCTGGGGAGGGCAAGAAGCCCAATAGTAATTCAGTTGCAGAAGGTGGATCTAGAATTATTTGTGCTGTCACAGACCCAATGTGCCTAGAGAGAGTCCTGAGTGTCCCCTGCCATCAGTTGAAATCTTAGCTTTCCCCAGTCTTTGCTCTGCTGGCCCTGGCTATTATATGAGGCTTCATTCAACTCATTCTCTGACTCACATTTTATACCCCTGAAACTGGGACTTATCTAAATTCTCTCTTTTTTTTAAAAGATTTTATTTATTTATTTGACAGAGATCACATGTAGGCAGAGAGGCAGGCAGAGAGAGAGAGAGAGAGGAGGAAGCAGGCTCTCCACTGAGTGGAGAGCCTGATGCGGGGCTCGAACCCAGGACCCTGAGATCATGACCCTAGCTGAAGGCAGAGGCTTTAACCCACTGAGCCACCCAGGTGCCCCGGGACTTATCTAAATTCTGACCACCTTCTCTGCAGCTCTGGGTTTGTCCTGGCTTTTGCAAGGCATCTCAGGTGAGAAGGAGAGAAAGCCAGATCTTCCTTTCAATGCCCTCTGCCATTGACTAGGATTCTGCTACGAGTACCTTAGAACTTTGGCACCAATGTTTGTATTCACAACTCACCATCTCCATCTGGCTGTATGGATTGATCATTTAACTTGCTCTGACAATACCTAACAGATGAATGCCATCATAGGAGCTCCTCCTATAACTGAGGTTAGAGTTTCCAGTCCACTTACTTCTTATGATGGTTTCCCTCTTTCTGACCCACTTCCCTCACAACATGCCTCATGGCCTGGCCTGCTTGGGGTGGGGATCTAATTCCCCTGCTGCAGATCTCTGGGGCATAGCTGTTGAGTTCTGTTCAGCTCCTCAAGTACCATCACTTCCACTACCAGGACCAGCCCAGGAGCCTGGGAAAACAGTGGCCTTTGATGCTTCCTTGGCCAGTTTAGAAGTTTACCTTGCCCTGAATCCTGATGTTCTCACATTTCCCAGGTACTCTCACTCTCTCAACTCTTTTCTTACTTCTGCCTCATATTTTAGGGCCCAGCTGGTAACTTTAGTGACAATGGATTAGTCAGATAAACCATTCAGAGCCAAGGCATTTGGCAGGTTATGAAGGAGTCTCAGTAGCTAATGCAGCAACAGAAGTATTTTTAAAGTTGGAAAGAAAGACCCAAACCAAACGTTTGCAAGCGTAACAACTGTTAACAGTATTCCTTTGCAATTGTGATATATCTTATAACTTTCAAAGTTGTTTTCTATGCATCTTGGTTGATTGCAAAAATAGATACAAATTCTTTCATGTTCTTCTTATCAAAGTCTTTCCTTGAGTTTGTTCTTAACCGTGTAACTTGCATTAGTCAATGGGACATTTCTGAACATGATGCAAACAAAGGCTTAAAAAGCACATATGAACTGGGACTCCAGCACTTTTTGGAACCCTGAGATCACCCAGTGAAGAAGCCCAGGTTGGCCTCCAGGAGAATGAGAGACATGTGGAGCAGAGGTGAAGAGGCTTAGCTGAGCCCCTAGGTAAGTATCCTTGCCATCTGCCAGACATGTGAGTAAATTCATCCTGGACCACCTAGCCCCAGCCAGTTTTTAGAAACCAACAGACACCAGCAGTTTTTAGAGACCAACTGTATGAGCCCAGATTGGAAGAAGCATCCAGCCAACCTGCAAAATCATGGAAAGAATTACAATTGTTCTTTAAGCCAATAAGCTTTGGTGTGGTCTGTTATGTACCAATAGCGGATAGATACATGTTTTCTCATTTGATCCTCATGATTGCCCCATGGTAATCATGGTAATCGACTTGACTAAGATGCTTAAATTGTTAAGTGACAGAGCCAGGATCAGGTCCTGGGTGGGCTCTCAACTTCTCCACCAGTGCCATGCCCACGACACCTGGAGGCCTCTCTATCTGCCAGGGGCATACCTGATGAGATCGTGTGGAATAATGAAACATGAGAATGCAAAGAGCCTTACACATCACCTGTACTACTCTCTTCCTCCACACTTGAGGAATCGGATGCTCAGGAGGGTTTACCTTAGTTCTCAAAGCTCAAAAGGTACATAGCAAATATGTTTCTTGGTCATCTTCTCCTGCCCTCTCTACTTCAGAGAGCTCTGTGCTCTGGCTGCAGACTCCAGAAGATTCAACATTTTAAGGCAAGATGGTTACAGTAAGGTCATATGGTGTTGGGGACAGCATTTTAGGCCTTTGGCAAGCACGTGTATGTCTTTGTGTGTTTGGTCCAGGATGATGCTTTCAGAACCCTCAAATAATGATAGGTGGCTAGCTGCCTCTTCCCCTGGCTTAAGTTAACTGTTAGTGAAACCTCTTCCCAGAGACCAGGGGGCCTCCAGAAGGACATTGCTGGTAGTTTTCTGCTATTGTTTAGCAACAATTCTGCCAAAAGTCTGGTATGAAGGAAACACTGGAAAAGAGCTGTCTTTAACCCTGAAAAGGAAGAAGAAATAGACCCTGGTTTTAAACAAGTCACCCACAGGTACATACAGAACATCAGAACTTACTTCTGTTTTGGCCTTTTCAGCAAAGCCACTTCTACAGCTCGATTTTTTCTCATCCTCATAAAGACTGTTCTTTGCCAATCTGTATGTATTCAAACAGCCATCCATGAACTTTTGAGGTGCAAGTGAAGCAAGCACCTTAATCTTGCCCCCTCTTGCCCCAAGCCTAAACAAAGTCCTGAAAATGAGGTCAAGGATCAGGGGCAGGGCTTATAGTGGGAGTACCATTAAAAACCAGAATGTTCGGGGCACCTGGGTGGCTCAGGTCATGATCCCAGGGTCCTGGGATCAAGCCCCACATTGGGCTCTCTGCTCTGCAGGGAGCCTGCTTCCTCCTCTCTCCCTCTCTGCCTGCCTCTCTGCCCACTTGTGATCTCTGTCTATCAAATAAATAAATAATATCTTAAAAAAAAAACAGGATGTTCAAAACAAGCAAACAAATGAGCAAAACAAATAAACAACAACAACAAAAAACACCCAACATTTTCTTCTAGTGTTCATTTGCAGACCTTCCCTCTCAGTTGTATATTTTAGGTATATTGTTTCCATTCTAAAATATCTTCCTTTAAAGAATTGTTTCATATCAAGGTAATTAAATAGGCAGACAAATAGGATGTACAGAATATGTAGTACAGTCTGTGAAGATTTTCATGCTTGTAATGGGGAGAACGCAAAAGACTGGTGTTCAGGAACAGAGAGGTACACTTGCTTCTTTTCTCTTATTATATCACAACCCTCCGCCTTTTTGTCATTCTATTTCCTGACTATGAATTCTTACTTATTTTTTTTAAAGATTTTATTTATTTATTTGTCAGAGAGAGAGAGATTGAGAGAGTGAGCACAGGCAGGCAGAGTGGCAAGCAGAAGGAGAGCGAGAAGCAGGTTTCCTGCTGAGAAAGGAGCCCGATGTGGGACTCAATCCCAGGATGCTGGGATCACGACCTGAGCGGAAGGCAGACACGCTTAACTGACTGAGCCACCCAGGCGTCCCTAAATTCTTACTTTTATAAAATTATGCTAACTGGAGAAATATCATTGTTATTTATATATGTTACACACACACACACACACACACGCACACACACACATATATATTTAAATTTCTATTACATGCAAAAGGGGAAATTGTACTTGAATCTTTGTGGTTTTTTCCTAGGTGATTTCTTTTGTGGTACCCCTTTCTGAGTCTTAGGTACCTGCTATGTGTATCAGAAGCATTCCAAGAGGGAGAAGGATAAAGAGCATTCCTGTGGGTGTGGCCCTGGAGATCCAGGCAGCAAGAGAAATGGCTCCTTTCTTGCTGCCACAGAGGGTGGAAAACGGAAGTGATGGTGATGGCCTGACTGTTTAGCCTCAAAGCAGCCTTTAATTCATTTGGTTGAAAGAGGTGAATTTATTTAAATAGTATAGTTTATTTAAATAATTTTAAAACAGTAATAAAAAAGCAGCATAATGCACACTTCTTAGACAAGACACCACTAATTTGGCTAAATATTAAATGAAGTGAGCTGACAGCCTAGGGGAAAATTCAGATGCCTGCTTTTATCTCAATTGTCTATAAGTGCACAATAGCTCTCATTGTCATATTAGGAAAATTGGGGAGAGAAAATAGATCTAATTTCTTATTCTTGTCACCATGTCACCCAGAATCCTTGAGTAGCTTCTCAGTTTTACTCTAGATATCAAATGAAAACTTCTAGCCAGTGCCCTCAAAATTGTGGCTTGCCTTTCTTGTCTTCCCTCATCTTTCAGAACCCCAGCAGGGGCCCTCTTCTACCCCGCAAACAACTTCCCTGTAGCATCCTGAGGTCAGGTTTTCCAGTCTCTCTGGCCAGGTGCTCAAACAACCCCAGAGTTTTTAACCAGGTGCCTTGCATGCATTGGAGTCTCTCAATTTCTCAGCATGTCTCCTCCTACTCAGGAACAGGCTAGTATTCTGGAAAGATCATCCACAAGCTTTTTGTGAATGGAAGGCTGGGTAGGAAGTGATAGAGCAGAGGGCTATCAGTAGGGGGAAATACAAGCAGTTGGGGTGGAAAGGAGTGCTAAGAATTGCTTCTCTACATATTGGGAAGTTAGAGGGCAGGTGACTTAGAGCCCAATTCAATATAAAAAGCGAAGAGCAGGGGATATATTTATCTCTTTGATTCTTGATTCTATGCATTTTCATTTACTTGAATCAAACATTAACTATCCAGATGGATTAATGGAAACATTTCATCTTTTTACTAAGGTCACCTTTAATAATACTGTAAAGAGTATGTATATACATATATGTATATATGCAAATATACATATACATAAATATACAAAATATATAGGAAAGTGATCTCTGGTTATCAGAATTTCATTTTTAGGAGCACAAGTGTTTGGATCATGTTTAACTACTTAAATGAAGATATAGTCTTATCTTTTGATTATGTTTAGCTACTTAAATGAAGATATAGTCTTACCATAAAAATGAAAATTATTTGCAGATTATAATTTTCTTCTCCTTAAGGAATACAAACCTATGTTGCTGGGGTAAGGATGGCAAATGCTGTTCCCCTCAAGGCACAGGTGAAGACCCACCCTAGTGAAGAAAAAGGAAGGAAGCCTTCTGCCCATGGTGAAAAGCAGGGAATCTTCCTGGGCTCAGACCTGGAGGACAGGTTCACTGAGAAAGCCCTCCCTCCCCAAGGTCAGGGTCACAGAATCTGTATTTGAGGTTGACCCAGGACAGCAGAGCTTTCCCCACCTTCCACCTCTTACCCCACCAGGCCAACAAGCCCCAAGAAGTAACAAGCAACTGCAAGCTATCTTTAGAGAAAGGACAAGAATATGGAGAAAGACCTTCTCAGGAGTGTAGGTGTACAGCAAAGACTAAAGCTGAGGGTGGAAGAAAAACATTTAAAAAATTCTCTGCATCTCCAGCCCAAGCATAAAGTCACACAAGAGAAATTTGAAGCAGTGCAGCAGAAGCAGCTTTAGTAACAGCAATATACAAAGTTCAACTCCTAATGAGATTGACTCAAGCACACACGCTAATGGACTCCCTGAAGGAGAGGCATGAATGGCCCTTTCTAGGCATGAATGACCATTTCTAGGCATGAATTCTATTTACCTCAGTCTCATGAAATGCTTTGTTAGCTGCTGTAGGATTTGGGCTCTTAGTTTAACAATGGTGGGAAACCACCGGAGGGCTTTACTATCACGAGTTTTAAAGGGGTAGGTCTGGATGCTGAATTGGTTGCAGATAGAAGAGGGGAAGGTGAAAGCAGAAGACCAGTTTGGAGGGTCTTACAGTCATCCAGGTGAGAGACGTTTTATGATTTCTTGTAGTAGCAGTGGAGGCAGTGAGACAAGCTCAGTTTCTGGGTCTGTTTTGAAGATAGAGCCACTAGGATTTGATAATGGATTAAGGGGTAGAGGAGAAAGAGAAATGGGAATAATAGCTCCAAGATTTGTGCTCTGAACAGCTGGAGGAGTGAGTTTGCAATGAATACACTAAGGAGTATTGGAGGAGGAACAGAAGGAAAAGGCATAAGCAGGCGTTGGGGTTTGGTCATGTTGAGCATGAGATGCCTATTAGACATCACAATGAAGCTAATGAGTAGACAGAAGAGAGGAGCCTGAGTTCAGGGGAGACAGCAGGCAGTGGATTAAATTTGGAAGGTGTCAGCAATTATGTGGTGTTTGAAGCAGCGAGACTAGATATGTTATCCAGGGAGTGTCAGTAGAGAAGAGAAAAAGCTCGAGGACTGAACCCTAGGGGTCTCCAACATTTGGAAGTAGTGGAAGTGAGGAGTAATGAGCAAAGGAGATTGAGAACAAATAACCAGTGAGATAGGAAGAAAACCAAGAGAACAATGTCCTCCTAGACTGTGAATAATGCTTCAAAAAGGGAGTAGTCATCTGTAGTAAATGCTGCTGAGAGAGATGAGGACTGAAATTATATTTTAGGGCTCTAGTTCTTTGTGATATTAGGGTAACATTTTTTTTCAGTTCGTTTGTTCTAAAAAAAATTTTAAAGATATTTTTGACATAGAAAATGTACCAATTTTATGTAATAAGTTCCACTGAATATTTTCTAATTTTTGCTTTTTAATTCGGGACAAATAGAAATTAGAAATTATATTTTATTCCAGTTTTTATAGTTTATTATATTTTAATCTTTGTAAATAGTTTTAATTCCAACATCAAAGAGATACATCATGAATTAGTTAACAATTTGTCTAATGTTAAAAATTTATATTTCAAATTTTTGCTGATGCAAAAAAAAGATTTATTTTTTATGTCATTCTACCTCTCTCCATCTACCACCTCATCCATCCATTTCAGAGCGTTATGATTTTTTTATTTGTTTTTTAAAAGATTTTATTTATTTATTTGAAAGAGAGAGAGACAATGCCAGCTGGGGGAGGAGCAGAGGGAGAGGAGGAGAGAGAATCTCAAACAGACACCTGCTGAGTGTTGAGCCCAATGTGGGGCTCAATCTCACAACCCTGAGATCATGACCTGAGCCAAAACCAAGAGGTGGACCTTTAACCAACTGAGCCACTCAGGTGCTCCAGAGCATTGTTTTAATATGACTCATCAGAGTATAGATAAAGTTTTTCATTGTATATTATCTCTAGAAAAGCACAGATACTAAAATCTGAATGTATGCCACAGTTATAGAATAATTTTATCTTAATTTTCCTTAATTCCAAAGGAAACATTGCAGACGAAAATCAAAATAGTCTTCTGTCCATAAAAGTGCACCCCTTGGGGCACCTGGGTGGCTCAGTTGGTTAAGTGACTGCCTTTGGCTCAGCTCATAATCCTGGAGTCCCGGTATCAAGTCCCGCATCGGGCTTCCTGCTCATTAGGGAGTCTGCTTCTCCCACTAACCTCTCTCCTTTCCTGCTCTCTCTCTTTCATTCTCTCTCCCTCTCTCAAATAAATAAATAAAATCCTTTTTAAAAACTGCACCCCTCATGTATGATAACAGTGCCTTTAACAATCAAAACTAGGACAGCCTCATAAACAAGGGTAAAAAATATCATAAAGATTTAATGCAAGGGATGTGTTACCTACATTTTAAAAGATATCTTTTAGGAATATGCTTACATGCAAAAATTCTTAAGCCATAAAATTATTTTAAAAAATATAACATTCTGAGGTTGCATTCACATTCTGTGGAAAAAAAGAAAAAAAAAAGGAAAAAGCATTTTAACATTTAAAATTTTCCTCACCAGTTACCAGGATAAACTCTGACCTGGATTTCCTCTTAGTTCTCCGGATGCTCCTTCTCAGTCTCCTTTACTGGTTCTTGCCCTTTTCCTTGGCCTCCTAACATTAGAGTGGCCCCAGAGCTTAGTTCTGGGACCTCTTCTCTATTTAAACTTACTTTCTTGGTGCTATCATCCATCTTCTCGTGTTATGGACTCAAAAGTATGTCTCTCCAATCTGGACCTCTCTCTCTCCAGACTTTTATGTTCAATTGTCCAATTGCCTAATCAACAACTCCTTTAGGGTTGAGATTAAGATGGAAGAGTAATAGGGGAACCCTGTCTTTGTATTGTCCCTCTAAACACAACTGGATAAATACCAAATCATTCTGAATCCCTGAGAAATTCATCTGAGGCCTGAGAAAACAAATAAACAGCTAAACTAAAAGACAAGCTATGGGATGGGAGAAGATATTTGCATATGACTTATCTGGTAAAGGATTAATGTCCAAAATCTATAAAGAACTTATCAAACTCAACACCCTAAAAACACATAATCCAGTTAAGAAATGGGCAGAAGACAGGAATAGACATTTTTCCGAAGAAGACATCCAGATGACTAACAGACACATGAAAAGATCCTAACATCAGTCATTATCAGGGAAATACAAATCAGAACTATAATGAGATACCACCTCTTGCCTGTAAGAATAGCTAAAATTAACAACAAAAGAACAAGGTGTTGGTGTTGGTGAGGATGCAGAGAAAGAGGAACCCTCTTAACACTATTGGTGAGAATGTCAACTGGTGCAGTTATTCTAGAAACAGTATGAGGTTCCTCAGAAAATTTAAAAATAGTACCACCCAATTACCCAGCAATGGCACTACTAGATATTTACACAAAGGATACAAAAATACTGATTCAAAAGGGTACATGTACCCCAATGTTTATAGCACCATTATCAACAACAGCCAAATTATGGAAAGAGCCCAAATATCCATCAACTGATGAATGGATAAAGAAGGGGTGGTATGTATATATATATATACATTTTGAAGAGAAAATCCTCAGATCAAGTTATATATGATAAATATATATGTGTATATATATATATATATGTCTCTCTCTCTCTCTTTCTCTCTCTCTCTCTCTCTATATATATATACACCCACACCCATATGCCTCGCTATGTATATTTATATACACACGCACACATACACACACACCAGCATATCTGTGTATGTCTATGTCTATATCACCCAATATGGGTTTATTATGATGAATAATTTAAGTGATGGTGAGCCTCTTGAAAAGAGATAAAGAAGGTGTATTAGTTTCTGGGGCTACCATGTCAAAATATCACAGACAGGATGGTTTAAATAATGGAAGTTAATCTCCCCACAGTTCTGGAAGCTGAAGTCCAAGATCAAGGTGTCAGCAGATTTGAATTCTTTTGAGGTCTCTCTCCTTGGCTTGCAGATGGTTGCATTCTCTGTGTCTTCACATGGTCACTCCTCAGTCTGTGTGTTTTTTGCCCTAATCTTTTCTTATAAGGACAGCAGTCATATTGGATTGGACCCACCCATATAATCTCATATTACCTTAATTATCTCTTTAAAGCCATATTTCATTTCCAGAGTCCAATCTGGCATATAAGAAGCTTAGATGTTTCCATTCCATTCTAGCAACAGATAAAAAGCTGAATGAACTAAAAAATGAACAGCTCTTAGATTTGTAAGGGAAGTGAAGTGACAGGGTAAGCCACTGCCACTAAAATTGAAGGACAGGCAAATATGGAGAATCACAATTTACCAGAGCTGAAATCACTGTGGGAAGCAGTGCTGAGACAGAGAAACCTGAATTGTGATGGACAAATTGTTGGAAGCTCAATGTGGACAAGTCTGAGAGATAAAAACTCTAGGAGGACCCAGACATTGTGTCCCCCCACCATGCCTCACACACACACTTTTATGAGTTTTACTTTCCAGAGCTTTGCCAATTTTCATGCTGAATACTAGAGATAATTCCTCTCATGCTTCTAAAAGGCAAAGAGGAAAATGAACCATTCGGAAATACACCAGAGCACTCTGTTCTCCTTAAGAAGGTCTACCTTCAGGGAAAGCTATTTAACCAGAGCCTAAGCTCTGGGGGGGTTTATCAGAGCCTAACTGATGTGGGGAAAGGAAAATGTCCAACAGCTGGCTCTAACCTTCCATGTGGGAGAGAAGAAATACCCAACTCTAGCCCACTCTAGCTACCCACTTAAGGAGAGAGGGTATGAGAAACATGGATGAAATTGAAATCGAGAGGCACTTGTTCATGAAAGAGACCTAATCACAGTGACATAAGAAAGACATTAGGGTTCAAAGCTGATGGCCTAGAAAGAAATCTTGAGATGTCTTTGGGGCAAAAAAAGTGGTTTTATTAAAGCACAGAAACAGGACCCATGAGCAGAAAGATCGGCACTGGGATCATGAGGAGTGGTGATTATATAGTTTCAAGTTGGGAGAGGGTTAAGGATAGCATGAGTCTCTAAGAAATTTTGGAAACAAGATTTTCAGGACCTTGAGGGGGCTTAGCTGTTAGGAAAAGATTATTTGTTACTGCCTAATAAAATCTTAGTCATGAAACCCTTCAGAAGTATATCAGTGGGCCATACTTGTGGGGGTGACTGCCAACATTTATCTTGGAGGGTAGAGATAAAGGAAGTTTCCAAAGGAATTTTTTTTAAAGATTTTATTTATTTATTTGACAGAAAGAGAGAACACAAGTAGGCAGAGCAGCAGGCAAGAGAGAGGGGGAAGCAGGCTCCCTGCTGAGCAGAGAGCCCAATGTGGGACTCGATCCCAGGACCCTGAGATCATGACCCAATCTGAAGGCAGAGGCAACCCACTGAGCCACCCAGGTGCCCAGGAATTTTTATATGTTAAAGAAGGTTTACAGGATCCCAGGGGCAGGGGTGGGGGGTCAGGCTAAGATTGCCTTTTGCCCTTACAAAGTATTAACATTGAGGCAGCTGAGCTCCTCCAGGAATGTCAGTCTGCCTGTTTCAAAGACTCGTGAATGGACTATAAGTAGTACGGGAATTTAATTTTTCTTTTGTCTTTGTTTCCCACATTAATAGGACTCATCCCCTCTCCCCACAACTCACCACTGCATTGCTAAAAGCCTAATTGCAGCACTTCCTTTTATCCAGCACATCGTGCCAGGCCATCAAGAAAAAATTATAAGGCCCTGATTCTAAATACAGTCACATTCTGAGTTATGGGGAGTTAGGACTTCAACATATGAATGTTGGTGGTAGGGGACACAATTTTGGCCATTAAAGAAGAGAAGAAGGATCTAATTTAGTTTATGCTAATAAATTGAGTTTTCATAAATTATTTCATTAGGAAGATACTTATGGCTGATGGATTCTTTTATTATTTAGTAAAGGCATCTTTATTTAGTGTTCTTTCAATTGTAAACTACCAACATGTTAATTAAATACATCATAAAAATATCAGTCACCATAATAATGGTGGGGGGGGGGTAACAGGAGACTAGAAAATGTGCTCATGTTCTTTATTCAAGTTTATTTTGGGGTATAAGCCCATAGGAAATACAAACATCTATCCTTTCTTGCAATCCTTCTACTTCATTAACTTTCCAAATGTCATATGTTGTTGCCAATAATTGGATACAAGATGTAAATCTTTCAAACTGGTGGGATTAAAAGTGGCAAGTGCAAAGTACTTCACTGTATTTTAATTCTCTTCTTCCTGAGGCTACACAGTTTGGTACAGGACTCCCTGAGAATCTGTTCTGGTTTGGGTTTTGATAATTGGCTTGAACTGTTGTTGGCTACTGGCAGTCTCTTTGCTTATTCACGACAAACTTTAACCCAACTTTAATTGGACTGCAGAAGCTTGTCCTTTTATTTGTAAATAGTGGCTTATGCTGGGAGAGATGGTTGTTCAGTAGGGTTCAAACCCTCTCCTGTCTCAAGACAGGCTTGTTTGCAATTAGATACTTAATTTCAAGTTGGGGAGTACTCACAGAGTACAGCCTCTCTGTAGACCTCTCCAATGGCAAGCCAAGTGTGGTATAGCTCTTTAAAAAAGTGGTCCCTAATGAGAACTTGACCCTACGCCGGGGTGGCTTTGTTAGGACATGAGTTCTTGTAAATGAGGAGAATTGGCAAACTCTTGTGCAGCGTAGGAAGGAAGGCTGCATTCTGGAGGTTTTCAGTCTTTTCTGGCAGAACTAAACACACATGTGTTTAAACAACTTGAAGACAGTCCCCAAATTTCTTCATTCATTCTCTAAGACCCTCTCATTATCACCATAATTTCCACCCGAAACACAGGAATACAGATGTGACTTTAACCTCTAGATTTGTCTTGGATGTCTTGGAGCCAGCAATCCAAATTAGATTTATAAATGAAATGCCAAGGGTGACCACAGGCTGCAGCAATGAAACACTAGTCAAATGCATGTCTACAAATACTGCTAGACTAAACTAATTGAATATATCATTTCACACCCCTTTGGAAACTATGAGAATATACATATGTCTGCTCAATTATGGGTACTGTAGAAATCCAGGAGGCTAGATAAGGCAGCCTTTTAGGGAGTCTTGTAAGGGGGGCCATACGTGCTGGTTTTGAAAACTTCCAGCAAATTTAGTATTGATAAATCAGAGAGAGGAAAACCCCAGCCTGGTTGAGAGATGGGATTAAGGTGAGTAATTGTACATTAATAAATACCTACAGAATCAATTTGAGAAAAATTTTAATTTTCTTTTTCTCTTCAAAAAATTTATTTTTGTTCTCTTTAACATTCTGGGTTATCTATCTGTTTATGGAGGCAGATGATCTATAGCTGAACTCTGAAAATTCTCTGAGCTGCGTGGTCTTAGGTGAAGTGTGTCCCATTTTTGCTCCCTTCCTTTATCATTTGGCATTTTTTCCCACAGAGGAACCCTGGGCCCTGTAAGGCTGAGCTCTAGGACTCATAGCCACAGTACTTCACTGAATGGCCTCTCACCTATTTTCTGTGTACTTGATTTCCTGAGATATCATCCATTCTTTACCCATCAGGTAATACAAGATATTTTATTATTCCACCTTGCAGATGAAAAAACAAAATGCCACATGCTACCAGCTGTGTAAATTTTAAATATATTGCTGTTTCTTTCTTTTCTTCTTTCTTCTCCCCCCCCATGCTGCATCCTTTGCTTGATCCCTCAAGGTCAATCTGAAACATCCAGTTGATAGGATAATGTGTTATCCCTTCCTCACGCCCAGCATGTTCATATTTAAGAGGAATATTGGATATCTTTATGTCAAAGAAATGATTAGCAGTGAGATGGGTGGGCCACCTGCATGTTAATATAATTTCTGGGGAAAATAGACTGGAAGAAGTCTCCTTAGCTTGCTGCCCCAGCATTAAAAATTGAGTTACTCCTGAGATTGTAAATAAAAGGCTAAATGTGGTCTGTCCCATCTTCCTCTAGGTCTTTGGTGGCAAGGTGTACTATTAACTGCAGAGGAAAGTCACAGTTAAAGCCATTATCACAAAATCTCACAGAAGGACGGTACTTGAAGGCATTTTAGCCGCCATCCAGCTGGAGACTCACTCAAGGTTAAGGAAGCTGGGGCCAAGTCTGGTGGCAAGCCTGGCCAAATCTGAGATGACTAGCTGGCAGGAGAGCGGAGGCTGGGGCCTGAGTGTCTCTCTTCAGGCTTCATCAGAATACTCATAACTGATGCATTTGCACCTAAATCCAGAGTAAATTCTACCCTGTGAGAGGCTTGTACAGATAGAATCTGAAAATAATGAAGGTATGAAAAACCTGAAATCTGCCAAGGAGAGCTAACTTACTTCAGATACATGGGTACTTTAACCTAGAAAGGGACATTCCACAGCTGAGTAAAAAGGATTTGCAAATGACAAGAGTTCAGACAGGTTTATTGTCTGAACAAGAACATAGTGCACTATTTTAGGTCTTGCCTATGGGCAGGATGTACATTTCAATTAGTCAATCAGCAAAAGATCATCAAGCACTGTATGTGTCCAGTGCTGTGCAAAGCCTGGTGAAGGATGCCAAGAAAGTTTCCCACCCACGGGGAGATTTTTAATATGGTTGGGAGGCACAACTAACACCCACAAAATATTTAGAAGTAATTAAATACAACATAGAATGGTTTTGACTCAAACTTCAGCAGGTGAAATCTGGATGTTCGGTCCTCCCCTACTCACTTTAGTATAGTCACAACTTTAGCTGGATCTGATCAATAAGCAAAATGGGGAAATGTCAGCGGTTTCTTGCACAGGTAGGAAGACATCATCTGGGAACAATTTTTGGCATAACAGGTAAGATCCCTTATGTAGACTCAGAACTAACATTTTCCCTAGCCCAACTTTGTATATTTCAGCCACCCTCCCCTCCCCTGAACTTCTGTACTCCCACCCTTCATAACCAAGGCCCAAGCTCTTGCTATACTCAAGGTGAACCTTGAGTTTGAACTTGTTCTGTCTTACACTCTGCAACTAGCTTGTTCCTGTGGAGCTTTGGCCTTTCATCTCTTCTACTGATGGGATCTCTGGCTTGGCCTTCTACTGGAGTCTCAGTACGATTGCCCTGATTCTGATGGTGATCTAGCTCTTCAACAGGTACATTTTACTTTCATCCATTGAATGAGTTCTCTCCATTTGAGGGAATGGTCAAGCCTCTAACATGTTACCAAAATACGTTTTGGTTGGGGTTGGGATTTCTTTGCAAAAGACATCTGAACTATTAATTCAATCCTTCATATATGCATTTTTCAAACATTGATTGAGGAATTACTCTGGGTACTGCGCTAGATGTCAGAACTACAGAAGCATTGATACGTCATGAGACATCACCTTCCTGCCTCCAGGTGACGGGGTTTTGGACAGGTGATGTTCAGTGGGGTGGGGTCTGGAGCTGATGCCATGAAAGAATTCTTGACATGTCTTTGTTGCAAGAAGGTAGTTTTATTAAAGCCTGGGACTGGAACCATGGGCAGAAATTGCTGCTGAACTAGGGTTGTGAGGGGAGGTAAGAAAAAGGGAGGTTTTAAAAGGATTTTCATATATTAAAGACTCAGGATACTGGATGACTTGCTATTGTCAAGTTAAGGTTGTTTCTCCCTTTAGCAAGGCATGACCATTAAGACAGTTGGGAGCTTCCTGGAAGAACGTCAGACATGTCCCACCCAGGAGTGTGTGTGTGTTGGGGGGAGGTTACAGAGTGCTTTGTCCTAAGCTAGCCTTCGGCTCCCTCATTAAAGGCATTGATTCTCTAGTGTGGGAGACCGTTAACGATGCAGGAAAGTGTATTGTGCTGAGTTAGAGTTTGGGGAGACATAATCATAGGGCCCTTCAGAAACGCAGCTGTGGAATATTGGTCCAGACTGAGAAGGTGTGTGTGTCACAGGTGGGAGTGGGGTGGGGTGTTGGAAAAGCTTCTGAGCAGAGCCAACCAGCAAATAACACCTGATGAAACTGTTGGGTGACTGTGCAGGTTATTGTTTTCTCACAGGGCCCTGGAGGGCCCACACACATCTTTGTATGTGGCAATGAGTCACTTCACTCCTTGAAATCTCAACTGAATTGCTTGTGAGTGGGTGAGGGTTAACAGACATGCCCCTATTAAATGTTAGCAAGATGAATACAGTTATGAAAAATGCCTAGCATTTTGCTGGAAGTATCTCAGAAGCCACCAAGGAATGCTAATTCCTATTCAAGCCATCACCTGTAGGGAGGCAAAAAAGGATCTGAAGAGATGCAGATGTGAACATGTGTACTTCTCTGAAGCGGCAATTAATTCACATGGGAGAGCGTTCAAAAGGTACAAGGAGTTGTATGGTGTGAAAGGAGCCTGATTCACTCCCTGGTGCCCCATTCCCTAATACTGTCCTAGGAAAGAATCTGAGTTATCAGTTCTTATGTGCCCAAAGGTTGTCTATACATTTAGAAATGTGCTTTGCCTTTTCCACTTTGTTAGTTCATCAAAGATTTATTGCAAGTCTAATAGGTGCTATATACATCCTTCTATGTGCTATGGATACAGTAGTAAGCAAAACAAAAATCCACACCTTCAGGAAGCTTGTATTTTGAAAAATCTTTCCATATTGCAAGATTTGTTCTTGCTTCTTTGTAATAGATTCATGATCTATCATTGTATGGATGTACCATAATTTATTTTGTCTGGCCTTTTTATTCATGGATACCTAGACCGTTTCTAACTTTCTTCTGTCACAAAATATGTGATATCCAGTGAGTATATCTTTGTATAAATAGTGCCTGGAAAAAATGTTTTAAATAGAGTAGGTGCTCATTTATTGATAAATGGATAAATCCTTTCACAAATGTGGGAATATATTTTGGGGTAAATAACTAGAGGTAGAATCAAGGAGTCAAAAGCTATGTGCATTTTTAATTTTAAAAGATATTGCCAGGGCACTTGAGTGGCTCAGTTGGTTAAGTGACTGACTTTGGCTCGGGTCATGATCCCAGGGTCATGGGATTGAGTCCTACATCGGGCTCCCTGCTTAGTGGGGAGTCTGCTTCTGCCCCACTCTCTGCTGCTCCTCCCCTTGCTTGTGCTCTCCCTCTTGCTCTCTGTCAAATAAATAAATAAAATCTTTTAAAAAAAAAGATATTGCCAAATTTTCTTTTCTTTTTTCTTTTTTTTTTTTTTTAAGATTTGTCAGAGAGAGAGAGAGAGAGAGAGCAAGCGAGCACTCAATCAGGGGGAGCGGCAGGCAGAGGGAGAAGCAGACCCCCCACTAAGGAGTCGGACTTGGGACTTGATCCTAGGACTCTGGGACCATGACCTGAGTTGAAGGCAGACAGTTAACCAACTGAGCCACCCAAGTGTCCCTTTATTGTCAGATTTTCTTAACTAGTATTTGAAGTAATTATATTCTTACTAACAATATGTGAGAGTAAAGTCCTACTTCTCACCACCATGATATCTCAATTTGAGGACTTAAAATGCTATATCATTCAAATTTAATTTGTATTGTCCTTGTCACAAGTGAAATTAAGCACTCTTTTCATATGCTTAGGAGCCATGTGTGTTTTTTGTTTTGTTTTGTTTTGTTTCTGTGACCCTTCTGTTCACACCTTCTAACTCTTCTGTTGTGTCAGAGGTCTTTTTTTTTTTTTTAATTGGTTGTAGAACTCATTATATATCAAGGAAGATATCCTTTATCTATGATATGACATGAAAATATTTTTCTCTGTTAGTTTTCTTTTGACTCATTATACATTTTTGCCATGTTGTACACATTATTTTTATTTTTGCATAATTGAATTTATCAGTCTTTTATGGCTTTTACATTTTGTGTCATATTTAAAAAGATCTTTTCTCCTCTGGAGTTCTTTTTGAAAATGTTATGATTTCTTCTTGCACTTTTTTTTTTATTATGTTCAGTTAGCCACTGTATAGTACATCATTAGTTTTTGATGTAGTGTTTAATGATTCATTAGTTGTGTGTAACACTTACTGCTCATCACAACAGGTACTCTCCTTAGTACCCATCACCCTGTTACTCCATCCTCCCACCCCACCTCTTCTGTAACCCTCAGTTTTTTGCCAGGGTCCGTAGTCTCTCATGGTTCATCTCCCTCTCTGATTTCTCCCCTATGGTCCTCCATGTTATTGCTGATGTTCCATATATGAGTGAAACCATGTGATAATTGTCTTTCTCTGCTTGACTTACTTCACTTAGCATAATCCCCTCCAGTTCCATCCATGTTATGCAAAGGGTGGGTATTCATCCTTTCTGATGGCCATTGTGTATATGAACCCCATCTTCTTTATCCATTCATCTATTGAAGGGCATCTTAGCTCCTTCTCCAGTTTAGCTATTGTGGACATTGCTGCTATGAACATTGGGGTGCATGTGCCCCTTCTTTCCACTCTATTTGTATCTTTGAGGTAAATACCTAGTAGTGCAATTGCTGGGTTGTAGGGTAGCTCTATTTTTAACATCTTAAGGAAACTACATACTGTTTTCCAGAGTGGCTGTACCAGCTTACATTCCCACAACGGTGTAAAAGGGTTCCCCTTTCTCCACATCCTCGCCAACATTTGTTGTTTCCTGTTTTGTTAATTTTTGCCCTTCTAACTGGTGTAAGTTGTTATCTCATTGTGGTTTTGATTTCTATTTCCCTGATGGCTAGTGATGTTGAGCATGTGTCTGTTAGCCATTTGTATGTCTTCTTTGGAGAAGTGTCTGTTCATGCCCTCTGCCCATTTTTTGACTGGGTTATTTGTTTTTTTAAGTGTTGAGTTTGAGAACTTCTTTATAGATCTTGGGTATCAGCCCTTTATCTTTAATATCATTTACAAATATCTTCTTCTATTTGATGGGTTGCCTCTTAGTTTTGTCGACTGTTTCCTTTGCTGTGCAGAAGCTTTTTATCTTGATAAAGTCCCAAAAGTTCATTTTTGCTTTTGTTTCCCTTGCTTTCAGAGACCTGTCTTGAAAGAACTTGCTGTGGCTGCTGTCGAAGAGGTTTTTGCCTATGTTCTCCTCTAGGATTTTGATGGATTCCTGTCTCACATTGAGGCCTTTCATTCATTTTGAGTTTATCTTTGTGTATGGTATAAGAGAATGGTCCAGTTTCATTCTTCTATATGTAAGCTGTCCAATTTTCCCAGTACCACTTATTGAAGACACTGTCTTTTTTTCCACTGGATATTTTTCCTGATTTGACAGAGATTAGTTGAACATAGAGTTGAAGGTCCATTTTCTTCTTCACTTTTGATGTAGTTTTGGAATTTAGGTGAGTTGTGATGGGGTGAGGGCTGGAGCTGATGATCAAGAAAGAATTCTTGAGACATCTTTGGTGCAGAAAGGTGGTTTTATTAAATCATGGAGACAGGACCCATGGACAGAAAGAGTTGTTGCACCAGGGTTGTGAGGGGTGGCTGATTATATACTTGGGAGTAGGGGGGAGGGAAAAAAGGAGGTTTTCAAAAGAACTTTCATATGCTAAGGAGGACCTACAAGATACTGGAGGCCTTTGCCATTGTCAAGTTAAGGTGGTTTTTCCTCCTAGTAAGGCATTAACATTAAGCCAGTTGGGAGCTTCCTAGAGGAATGTCAAGCATATCCCACCCATAGGTGTGTATGGGGGGGTGGGGGGTGGGAGGTTGGTTTGCAGGGTGTCAGCTTGTACTTTGTCTTTAGCTAGCCTTCTGCTCCCTCATCACTTTTATGGTTTTATTTCTAACATTTAAATCTTGGATCCAAGTGAAATTTAGTTTGAACATTTGAGGCAGGGTTCCCATTTCTCTTTTTCAGATGGTTATCCCATTTCCAGTGACATTTATTGAAATGTCTATCTTTTCCTTACTTATTTGAAGTGTTATTATTATCATATTTATCTTTTTAATCAAATATTGTACATATTTTCATCTATTTTTTAGATTTTCCTGTCTGTTCTACTAATTTGTGATTCAGTTAAGGTTTAATTTGGTGGCATATGGGGCACCTGGGTGGCTCAGTTGGTTAAGTGTCTGCCTTTGGTTCCAGTCATGATCCCAGGGTCCTGGGATAGAGCCTGTGTTGGGCTACCTGCTCAGAGGGGAGGCTGCTTCTCCCTCTGACTCTGGCTGCTGCTCCCCCTGCTTGTGCTCTTTCTCTCTCTATCAAATAAATAAACAATAAAATATTTTTTTAAAATTTGGCTGCATATAAAAGAAAACCAAAATAATAGTTGTTTAAACAAGATATGTAACACAAAGGCTGGGGTAAGCAGTTAGCATCATAGCAGTGGTGCTGCAGTGTCATGATTATACTGGATTCTTTCCACTGTTCTTCTCTGACAACCTTAGTGCCAGCTTTCAGCCTCAAGTGCTTCAGGTGGCAACATAGCTGCTATAGCTCCACCAATCATATGTGCATGTTAAGAAGGAAGAGACTGGAAGGGAGAATTGCAAAATGACTAATGCCAGCTGAGTCAGTTATCTGCTAAAATTTTGCCTTTCAATTTTTCTTTCTTTCTTATCTGCATTCTACCCCCCTCCCATTTCCTCCTTCCCTTCCTCCCAGAGTCCTCCTCAGTGCAGTGTTAGTTCAGTGTCACTACTTAGGTGTTACCCACCTAGAGTGTCCACTGAATTATCTGGTCATCATCAAGATCTCTACTCTGCCTGGCTGGGGCTTGAACTCTCCAGGGCCTGTGTGAGCTCGTCATTGTTCAAGTCACAACCACCTAGTAGTTATTTGTCTATGTTTATGAAGTTCCCTCTAGTGCTCATTATTAAGTCTTTATGAACACTCACAGGAAAAGAGTGAGATCATCAATCCGGAAGTGCTTCCCAAAGAAAGTCAGAAGAAAAAGTGAATCCTCCTGGAAGCATCAATACCTCTAAGCTTTCCTCAAGAATGTTTGTTGGAACTAGGGGCAGCTGAGGGATGCAGAGCCAAGTACACATATTATAGGCCAAGAGCACTAACAAAAGGAAACCCAATTTCTGACCTCTCAGTGATGATACTACTTAATCTTGCTGCTACTCTCTTGCAATGTAATATAATACTAACTGGCAATTATGATGACCTTTTTATTAATATAAGAATTTGGATAACAAAATAGAGAATTCACCTCATTGAACTTAGAAGTCATAATGACTAGTACATCAGGGTTTTTTTAATTGAAGTATAATTGATATACAGTATCCTATGAGTTTTGGGTGTATATCATAGTGATTTAATATTTTTGTACATTACAAAATGATCCCCATGATAAGTCTCATTACCATCTGTCACCACACAAAATTATTGCAGTATTATTGACTATATTCTCTATGCTGTACTTAATATCCCTGTGACTTATTTAAATTATAACCTCTCAAACCCCTCTCCTATTTCACCCATCCTCCCACCCCCTCCCCACTCTGGTGACTTAACAATTTGTTTCCTGTATCTATCAGTCTGTTCCTGTTTTGTTTGTTTGTTTTTGTTTCGTTTTTAGATTCCATATATAAATAAAATTATACAGAAGCTGTCTTTCTCTGACTAAGTTCACTTAGCAAAATACCTTCTAGGTCCGTCCATGTTGTCACACATGGCAAGATCTTGTTTTTTATAGCTGAGTACTATTCGTGTATGTGTGTGTGTGTGTGTGTGTGTGTGTGTATGCTACATCTTCTTTATCCATTCATCTACTGACAGACACAGGCTGCTTCCGTATCTTGGCTATTATAAAAAATGCTGCAGTGAACATGGGGCACATATATCACTTTGAATTTGTATTTTTATTTTCTGTGGGACAATAACCAGAAGTGAAATTGCTGGACTGTATGGTAGTTCTGTTTTTAATTTTTTGAGGAATTCTTTACTGTTTTCCAGAGTGGCTGCACCAGTTTACTTTCCTACCAACAGTAATGAGAGTTCCCCTTTCTCCACCTTCATGACTACACTTGTTATTTTTTTAATTTTTGATACTAGCCATTCTGACAGGTGTGAGGTGATACCTCATTGTGGTTTTAATTTGCATTTCCCTGATAATTAGTTTGCTGAGCATCTTTTCATGTGCCTGTTGGCCATCTGTATGTCTTCTTTGGAAAAATGTTTATTCAAGTCCTTTGTCTTTTTTTTTAATCAAGGTTTTTTTAAATATTGTGTGTAAGTTATTTAAAGCTAATATTTTGGATATTAACCTCTTATCAAATACATGATTTGCAAATATTTCTCCCATTCAGTAGGTTGCCTTTTCATTCTGTTGATTTGTTCTTTTGATTGTGCAAAAGCTTTTTATTTTGATGTAATCCCATTTGTTTATTTTAGCTTTTGTTGTCCTTGCCTGAGACTGATCCAAAAATGGATATTGCTAAGACTGGTGTCAAAGAGCTTATTGTCTGTTTTCTTCTAGGAGTTTTATGATTTCAGGTCTTATATCCAAGTTTTTAATCTATTTCGAAATTATTTTTGTATATAATATAAGAAAGTGGTCTAGTTTCATTCTTTTGTATGTAGGTGTCCAGTTTTCCCAACACCAGTGTTTATAAATCAAATAACTTATTTATTATTTTTAAGGCAGTGACAGAATATCTAGGCTCACTTTTATACAAAGAAATCAAATTTAAACTTTTTGTATAGTGTCCACAGGAATTTATGATTTATTTATTTATATGAGAGAGAGGAGAAAGAAAATGTAGGGGGAGGGGCTGAAGGAGAGGGAGAAAGAGTCTTAAGTAGACTCCATGCTGAGCATAGAGCCCATGTGGGGCTCCATCTAATGACCCTGAGATCATGACCTGAGTTGAAACCAAGAGTCAAGTTGCTTAACCGACTATGCCACCTAGGCACCCCAGTATTCACAGAAAAAGTACAAAAAGATTTTAGAAAGACTCTTTTGAGAAAAAAAGGAGAGAACCAGAGAAAAAAAGATTTATCTCATAACTCATGCTTTTTAAATGCATTTTATCTGTGCACAATAAATGAGTTGACTTATTTTATCAAATTCTGCAAGGCAAATTCCTTCAGCTTCATTAGAAAAAAACAATAAACAGAATGGATGTAATATTTTTAGCACACCTGCATCTTATAAAAGAGCTTTCATTGCATTGCAGGGAAAAAAAAATCATGTGGCACATATGTCACGTTCAGCTAATGGTTCTGGCTGTTTATACTTATGGGATCATTCTTATGTAGGAAATGCCACACGTGGTAAGAAATTGACCAAACCATCATACTTAGGCATAAAGCTATTTTTTTAAGACTTTATCTATTTGACAGATAGAGATCACAGTAGGCAGAGAGGCAGGCAGAGAAAGAGAGGAGGAAGCAGGCTCCCTGCAGAGCAGAGAGCCTGATGCGGGGCTCGATCCCAGAACCCTGAGATCATGACCTAGAGCCTAAGGCAGAGGCTTAACCCACTGAGCCACCCAGGTGCCCCCATAAAGCTATTTTTTAAAAACACAGAATACTAAGGACTGATCCTAAAGTATTCCCCAGACCTATCTGTTGACCATGTTCTTCTGAAATCTCATTCTTTCCTTTGATGTGGCGGAAGGGAACTGTGCTATTATTAATCTTTAACAGAAGGTTAAGGAGAAGGCTAAAGGAAGCTGAAAAAGGCTTGCCTTGTCATCTGGATGAATAAGCAGTTGGGATGAAAATTAGAAGTTAGAAGATGAGTTTAGCTTCACCCAGTCTGTCTCTAAACATTTTGCTCTCCTTCTCTCCTCATCTGTCTCTCAGCCGTGCATTCATACTGTCATTCTTTCACTTACTCCTTCATTTATGCTTTCATACCAAAAATCTTTGCTGAACACTTACTACATGCCCGGCATGGTGCTGATCACTAAGGATACAGCAAAGAGCAAAACAAAGTGTCCATTTGTGGAGATTAGTATTAAGCAGAGAAGACATGCTCTTAATTAACCAACTTATAGCCGAGTGTCTAGGTGTGCCCACTCCATCTAGCTGTCATTCACCTCCAATGTCTTATCTTTTTCCCTCTCTTTGTCTGGGAGTAGGGAAACTAGGAGTGAGGGGGGAGGCTAGGGTCAGAGGAGGTGACTTTCTTCTTGTATTCTTTGAACAATGTACTTTTGGGAGTAGAGACTTCACTTCTCTATTTAATGTTAAAGATTTATTTTTTATTTCTAAACTAAGGTCACAATTATTATAACAATATTATCTCACAAACTGTATGATGTTTTAGAGTTTGCAAAATACTTTCATAATCATTATTTCATTGGAGACTTAAAATAATACTTTGAGGTGAGTGATTCATTTTATGGAGGAGAAAAACGAAGCTTCTGGAGGCTAAGCTACTTGCATCATTAGTGGCAAAGCTAAATCTTAAACTCTTCTGCTTGATTTACTAGATTTTATCCTGTCTTTGTCCCAGTGGTGCCATCTGTTATACTAGGAAATGTGAAAAACCATCGTTTGTTGTTTGTTTTAGTAAATAATAGAAGGAGGGGCAGTCACAGAGGCAGTGATTAGATTTTAGAGTAGCCATTTTTAGAAATGACACCACAGGTTGCACCCTAGAATGTTCAAACTCAGGAATAAATTTGCCAAGTGACTTCCTAGAAACTGCTTGTTTTTGATTCCCTTGTCAACACCAGTGATGGGTGGCTAGCAGTCTGCATAAGGAGGAATAACAAAATATCTGGAAAGTCATGGAGCTAGGGCCCTGGGATACCTGCACAGGTCAGAGTTATAGGACATCACACAGTTAAAACTGTGCAACAGTAAAAGAATGTATCAAAATGTGAAGATGCATTTGTTTTGTAAGTGAAGAACAATGGAGCAATGGAAACACACCTAAGGGAGGAGCTATGTGCAATATGCATGTCCTTAGTTACTTCCCTCATCTGCATATAACGCTCACCACGTCCCATGAGCACAAGATGCCCAGGGTGCCCTTAAACACAGGATGCCCATGAGAATAGGGTGTGTTTCATGAGTAAAGGGTGTCCATGAGCACAAGACACCATTGAGCACAACATGCCGCACAAGTGTGGGACACAATGACCACAGGGTACCCATAAACATAAGATTCCATGAGCGCAGGATAGCCCATGAGCACAGGGACCCGTGATCACAGAGTGCATGATAAGTGAGGCTCAAAGCAAGTATCAAGTACACATGTTAACATCTATGATTAAGTGGAAGGACTGACAATCCTGGTAAGTCATGCTTTCATTCTAACCAGAATTTGCTGTGAACATAGAAAGAAGGCAGTAGTGTCCTAAGAAATACAAACAACCAAGGATCTTTGTCATATTCTTTCTTATTCCTGGACCTCCTGGCACTAGCCAACCACTTATGCTGAAAGAGATGATACAGAAGGAGAGGGAGGGAGAGGGCAACTCGCAGTCTCGTATGTGTCAGCCTTCCTTTCTTATCAATAAACCAGTGGTACAGAGTTTAGGTAGTAGTATGTGCATGTATAAACAAGTGAAAGAAAAACAGTGGATTTTATTTTATGCAGTTTTCCCACTCCTCTGGTGAGAGCAAAATACATATGCTTTCATGATATACAAATAGCTTAATGTTGGTGACTCCACATATGAGTTAAATGTGCTTGCATTTGCATTTAAAGCTGGCATTGCACAATATAAAGACAAATGGTAAAAATCAAAGTAATTTAAATTTTTAATTTTTCTTTACTTAGAATGACATTACATATCAAATAGAAAACACAATAACAAAGCAAGGCCGTGCAAGAAAGAAAACGTTCTGTATTTAAATACTTTGAATGACACGTCCCCCTGCTTTTGGAATAGGGGTTCCTGCATTTTCATTTTGCACTGGGCCAGGCCTTCTGCTCCTAGATAGGGCAGAGAAATCTTCAAACACAGGGCGTGTCTGAAAAGATCAGGAAGAACATAGAGTGATTTTGTATTTGGGTCAGACAAGCTAGAGGATGTTTATCAAGGAGAAGTCCAGACGTGTGTTTCTGGAGCCTCGGTGTGTAGAGGGACAGTCAAGGTCATGTGGATATAAATGCTAACAAGCCTCAGGGGGTTGTGATCCCCAGTGAGGCTTCCTACTGTTTTCTGGCCTTTGGGTAGTTTCTATGAGTATCTCAAAGGGTAAGGGCCCTGGAAGAGGAAATGGCAAACGCCAGTAGCTGAAAGAACCACGTGGCTGTGAGATGCAGTGTGTAAGCCAGGGTGCTTCTAACCTCCTGTCAACTTCTCACACTTTTATGCGCTTGAGCTCTAACTGCTTGAGGTCAGCCAAATCATGTTTGTGAATTTTCAAGTAGCCCAGGGAAAAATTCTTTTTGCACCAGATGTCTAAATGATAAAAGATCACCGAGTGCTTGTCTATGCCAACCCTGGGGTACATGGGTGCAACGAGAGGGAAGCAAAGATGTTATTGGAGATTGAATCTGAGCCCCAGCTGGGCAGCAGCTGAAAAGCATTATCACTAAATGTGTCTAAACCCCATAGCTGTCTCTGCCCACATCTGGTGAACAGAGTGAGATTCATAGGCATTCACAGACAGAATACTTTTTGCTTCCTACCATCAGCTTTTGACTTTGAGCCTGTCCCCATGGAGACTGATAGAAATACCAAGGCATACCTTTCCTCCTTCCTTCATGCTAACGCCATCACCAGCAGGGAAAGGTATATATATTCAGGTAAAAACAAATGTTATGGCAAACTATCCTTAATGTCTTTCATGTTACTCTTGTGATTCACCATTGATGCTAAGAGCCTACATATCATGTAAAGATAGTCACCAAATGTATGGACTCCAGAAATCTGAGCGGTAGACGTTCTCTCCGCCCTTATTTATATCCATATGTTGTATACTGCTTCTAGAAGATATAAAGACTCCTTTCAACATTAGGAATTTATAGAGACAACAGTGTGCAGAAGCAGGAAAAACCTTGTATTTAGTATCAGACTTTGCTACTAGGTTACCTGAAAAAAATCACTTTACATCAGTGAGCCTCCACTTCTAAATGGAAAAAAAAAAGTTCCCTGCCTCTGCAGACTGTACAGGTAACAGCTTTGTTAGCTGAGTCTGTACAAGTGTTAGTTATCATTATTATAGTCAGTCCTTAAACTTCTGTTGGATGGCTGGATCTTCGAGGGAACCTGCTGGTGAAGTCCCATGAGACATTAGTCTAATATAGTCTTAGATCTCTGCTTGGCATTGGATGTCCCAAAGGGAAATAGTGGCTGAGGGTAAAATGACAGGGCCCAGTGATTGGAACATCCTAGCTAATTCTCAAAATGGATTCAATGTACTCAAGACTGATGAAGAGGTCTGTTGGGACATGGCCAGCTGCAAAAGTGAAATACTAGGGGCGCCTGGGTGGCTCAGTGGGTTAAGCCACTGCCTTCGGCTCAGGTCATGATCTCAGAGTCCTAGGATCGAGCCCCGCATCAGGCTCTCTGCTCGGCGGGGAGCCTGCTTCCTCCTCTCTCTCTGCCTGCCTCTCTGCCTGCTTGTGATCTCTCTCTGTCAAATAAATAAATAAAATCTTTAAAAAAAAAAAAGAAAAAAAAGTGAAATACTAAAGACAAATTTACAGCTCAAAGAAATTGCTTCATCTTGTATAGTTTACATGTGTACTTTTAAAGTTTGTAGTACTTCTAAAATCAGTTTGTCTTAACTTTGTGGCATACAGTTCTATTAAATTCTGTATGCAAAAGTAATTGGCAAACTCATTGTTAGAAAGAAGTAGCAATAATTAATGTTTGTAAAGGAAGAAACTGCCATTTTCTTCCTATATAGGGGAAAACCTAATTCTTCCCTAGTGTGTCTTCCTTCTATATCTCCTTTACTAGTCACAAAGAACACTTCTAACATTTCTGGTCACCAAATGTGAGGCTCTTGCCCATGCCAAGAAATTCTCTGTGACACCAGCTGGTGTCTTACAATTTAATTCAGTTTGGACACTCTCTACCTGGAGATAGTATCAGATCTCACAAGAAGGGCTCATCCCACAGTACTACCTCCTGGTTTTCACTTGAGATGCTAGTCACAAGTTGAGTTTGTCACTTGTGCTTCTGAGCAACCAGCTATAGAATGAGGGTTCCATCATCCTCTAACTTGGGTTCATTTAATTTGCCAGACTAAGTCACAGATCTCAGATAAACACTTACTTACATTTACCCATTTATTAAAGGATATGCTAGAGGATATGGATATATAGCCACAGAGTGTATACATAGGGGTGAAATTTGGGAGAGTCCTGATCACAGGAGCTTCTGTCCCCGTGGAGTTGGGATATGTCACCCTCACAGTGTGGATGTGTTCACCAACCTGAAAGCTCTCTGTACCCCATAGTTTTGAGATTTTCATGGAGGCTAATCGTGTAGATCATTGGCTCCATTTCCAGCTCCTCCTTACTCTCTGGAGAATGGTGGGGGATGGGAATGAAAATTCCAAACTTCTAATCATGGCTTCATCTTTCTGAGTCCAAGCCTGCATCTAAGAGCTATCTATGAGCTCTCCCGGAGTCACCTCATTAGAACAAAAGATGCTCTTAGGGTTCTTATCACTTAGGAACTTACAAGAGTTTTAGGGATCCTATGTTAGAGACCAGGTCAAAGACAAATATTAGAATAAGAGATGGCCCTAATGTTCTTATCACTTAGGAAATTATAAGCGTTTTAGGAACTCTGTGCTAGGAATTGGGGGCAGAGACCAATATATATTATCTCACATTTTATATGATGTCTCAGTCTTTATAGAATACTTCCTTTTTTATAAAGAATCTATTTCTCACAATAATCTTGTGGGAGTACTAATTATTGCTCTACCGGCTTTATAGGTGACAATACTGGGCTCCATAGCTTATCAGGAAGAACTAGACATTGATAGGTCTGGGTCTTTTGACTCAAAAGCCCATGAAGATTATTAAGTACAATCAACAGTCGGGTACTCCATGTTAGAGATCAAACTGGCCCAGCACTCAGGAAATGTAGTCCTAACTCCTGTCATCATCTAGAGTTACCTCACTCAGGTCCTCCATTTCTCTTGGTTTTTCAGTTTCTTCATCAACAAAATGACACTAGAAAGACCATTCCTAAGTCATCTTGATTGGTATAAAGAATCACTTGATTGGTATAAAGAAAAAAAATGCAATTGAATAGAACTGAAAAGAAATTGTACTTCAATGCTCTTTTAGAAAATATGTTTTTTGTTTGGATTACAGAAAGGGAGGGGGCAAGTAGGAATACCCGAATAAGTGCAAGGACTAGTCAAGGCAATCTTTCATTCAGCACACATCCTATAGGAAAATAAATCCCATCAGACACTGAGTACAGAGACCCCTCCTGCAGGAATCCATAACAGATCCACAGGGGAATGAGCTGTGCTTATGTACTAGGCACGCTCTCAGGTCTGTTGAGCCCAAAGATAGGGGGAAGCTCCATCAGGAAGGTGGGAGTTGATATCCAACTGATAAATGAGGATTTTGGAGGAGCCTGAACCCACTCCACACACACCATGCCTTTCTAAGAGGAGAACATACTCATTAGTCATAAGTAAGTCCTGTGAAATGCCTCCCACATCCCATGTGAATATTCAGACATCGTGTCCAGCAAAAAAAAAAAAAAGAAGAAGAAGAAAAAAAAAAGAAACAAAGAAAAAAGAAATATTTACCTTTTAGTTTTTAATATGTGTTTATTATTATATTATTAGAATCTCCTGAAAAGATTTTGGCATGACATCTTTAAAACTATTCCTCCCTGATATTTCCAATTGAAACCCAAATATTCAGGCAAAAATTAGGGCTTCTTGGGTCCCATCAACTAATTCTTTTTTGTATTTCCTTTGCTCCCTACTAGTGGAGTTTTCCCACACTGGAGGCCAGGTGAAGTGCCATGAGAGGAAATCTCATAGGGAAGAGTGGTAGGGAAAGCAGGTTTCTCTATGCCACCAGCACCTAGCTGTGCAAATTGTCAGTGCGTGCTTCTACAGTTGTTTTACTCCCCATTTATTCAAGCAGCAAAAATTTATTGAACACCCACTACACATCAGGCACTGTTCTATACATTCGTGGGGAAAAGATGACTAAGACACAGTTTCTTTTTTTTTTTTTAAAGATTTTATTTATTTATTTGACAGAGAGAAATCACAAGTAAGCAGAGAGGCAGGCAGAGAGAGAGGAGGAAACAGGCTCCCTGCTGAGCAGAGAGCCCGACGCGGGGCTCGATCCCAGGACCTGGGATCATGACCTGAGCCGAAGGCAGCGGCTTAACCCACTGAGCCACCCAGGCGCCCCAAGACACAGTTTCTATCTCGAGGAATCCCAGTTTTAGTGGGGCTAGACAGTTGGGTAATGGAATCTAATGAGACATAATATGTGCACTCAAAGGGCAGGAAGGGTTTGGCATAGACCTGCCATAGAAGAGACTAGACAACCATGCCTGAGAACAGAAGGAGATTCAGAAAAGCCTCAAAGATCAGATGACTTTTGAGCTGGGTTTGAAGATGTTCCACATGAAAAGAAGGGATGGGGAGAAAAAGAGCCTTCCAGAGACAAAATAAATCATGTATAAGGCAGGAGGGTGAAAGACTATAGTCTCTTCTGAGAGCTATGGCCGCTTTGGCAGGAGCCTGAGATTTGTGTGAGGAAGTGATATGTTATTAATTTGGAAGTTTGAACATCAGTCAGAAGGGAAGGGGACTATATACTTTGGGGGGTGTTAGACTTTTTTCTTCAAGGCAATGAGAATCCTGTTTCCAGATTATCATCCTGGCAGAAATGGAAAACATGGAGTAGGAGGAAGAGAGGATAGAGGGAGGAAGGCCAGCCAGGAAACTCTTATGTAGTATAAAGGCAAAGGAGGGACACGTGAGCGAGATGTAACCAGCAGAACTGGTGAGACTCGACAGCCAGCTGGACAGATGCAATAGCAGTTATGGTCATGAAAAGTGGTCATGGTAGAAGAGGTTGGTGAGCAATGTCTGCCTTTGGCTAATGAGATAGCAAATACTAACTGAGCTATTTGTTGGTATTGGGGCTTGGTGGCGGGGCGGTGAGCAGGAAAGTGGATACAGCAGTGGGTAAAGCATCTTCCCTCTTCCCAGGATCTTGTCCTCTGTCTCATTGTTCAAGGAGTGGTCTGAGGTCTGTGGACCAGCAGCATCAGCATCGTCTGGTAGCGTGGGCAGCCTCTCAGGTCCCACTCTGGATTACTAAATCAGATTCTACTTTCTAACAGGATCCCAAGGTCAGTTGTATGCACTTTAAAGTTTGAGAAACATGGGCCTAGGGCAACTCTTGGAACTTCTTACATGATCAAGGGGATTGTAGAGAGAGTAACAAGAGAGAAATTGCATAAAGCATAAATAAAAGTGCTGAAGGTTCAAATTGTTCATCTCAAGACTGTGGCAATCGATACTTCTCTTTGCCCTGAAGTTTGTACCTGATCAGAATGGTGTATACCTTATCTGGGCTCTCTGATCTTTTCTTCCACTTCATATTTCTACTGCTATCCTTTGTGTACATGTAGCACTTAAAGATCTGTAGAAGATCATAAGGTTAGTAAAGCTATTTTGGGGGCAACTAAGATAACAAAAAATAAAGAGAAAATAACCAATTTGTTCTTACCTCTCTGACATCTTCATGAACTCATTATTCTTGGGTTAAGAAGCAGATGAGTATGGCTTAAATAGAGACTATGTCAAATTCTGCAACTCCTAGGTCCAAGAAGAGACTTACAGGAGTCAGGTTTAGGGTCCATGGCCCTGGGGCTTGGCTGAGAGCCAGGCATGGTGTGTGCGGAGCATGAGACCATTTCATTGCGACATCTCCTGCAATGATGCCTCATCAGCTGCCCTTTGCTCCAGACATGACCTTGGTGGTGGTGGCTCGCTCTTTTTCAGCCTCTAATCCATTTCTGTAGCATGGGTTTATATGAAGGAAAACCTGATAGGGATCTAGAAATCTATGGACAAATAATAAATAATATTTGATTGAAGTTATAAAGGCAATTCAGGCCCATGACCAAAAAGAAAAAGCCTCTGCAAATGCCTGAAACACACCAGGAGAAAGAACAGTGTATGTTGCCTTTCACAAGCTGAAAATGGCATTCATCTCCAGAAACAGGTTTAATTTAAGCTTTGACATGTGCTGTCAAACTCAAAACTTCTGAAATCTGACGATGTATTAGTTGTACCAAGAGCATAATAGAAGGTAGATCACAGTCACTTGCCCCTGTGATGACTGGAATGACTACGTGTTCAAGCAAAGACATGACAAAGAAGAATGTATTAACTTCACAAGTGCTAAAGTGGTGTGGTCTAAATGAATCACAGATAATTTCGTGACATTGTTGAGTTGTTTTTCAAGTACATAATAAATGAGAAGGATATTCTGTTCCAAACTATTCTTGTTTTCTGTGAGCCACAGCTGTTAAGAGAATTTATTCCTCAGGAGCAGGACAGATTTTGAAGCAGTCAGAAACACAACACACTCTGCAGGAATGGCTATTTTGCGTTACAGAAATCTCTTGGGGATGGTTTTTAACACCACTGGCCTGGGAGGAACTAACATGGGCACATCCTGACTGCCACTAGATGTTGGGACTTTGACAAGTTATTTCACTCAGGATTCTCATCTGTAAAATGGGAAGCATCCTAAAGTAGACTTAATGGGTCCATCAAACCATCTGGTGGTAATTTCTCTGGTTCCTAGGTATATAATAAATAATTTGTCATCAGCTTGCGGAAGTTCCTAAATTTCCCTCTCCTCTCCCTCCCAACCCAAATTGCAGAGACGTAGGAAGCTAGAATGAAGGGGTGGTGATTTTCATCACATTCTCTTTCTACCCACTTGTTTGACCTATGCATAAGATGTAGGGTTAGCAATGAATTAATCCAAGTTTAATTAGCGGATGACTTGAAATACAGTTTCTCCTCTAGATAGAATGTCTTTACTGGCATAAATAAACAAATTCTTTGACACCTGTTTTGTGACTACAGATCTGGCTATCTCCAATCTCATATTTAACAGTGCAGCATACTTCAGAGAGTGGGATCTAACTTCGTGAGAGGAGGCCAAAAGGAAAGGGCTGGGTGTTGTAATGTAAGTCGCAGGGAGTTAATTACGCATGGTGTCAACTTTGACCATGGGAGATATTTGATAGGAGAAATCCAGGCAGATAAATAGCAGATCTCAGAAGGAGTGCTCTATAGCTTGTAAGTACATGCATCTAGAGAGTGAAGGGGGGGTGGGTAGTCTCTGTGAGAACTGAAGAGAATGCTCCTGTTTCCTTCTCACTGACAAACTGCTAGAAGTTACCACTTCTTTGCACAGCTTGTGCAGGTTCATCTTGCATGGCTGAGTAGAAATGCTTTGTCTTTTCATAGCCCATCTCTAAGTCCTGGGCATCATGATTAACCTTCAGCTTGTATTGCTTTTTGTCCTTCCCTGCATCACTCTCTCTCCCTCACTCTTTGTCTTCAGGGATGGAATTTCCTGTCCTGTTATTGACATAAAGTAATAATATTATTGAATGAAATACACTTTCCTTTGAGCAAATGTCTACTCATGCCTTTCCGTCAAAATGGGAGGCAGGGATTGGTTTATTAAGGAAAAAGACTGAAACATACATACTGCTTGATGCCTCATGATGTTGATTTAACACAGTACATGCTTATTATCTTATGGACTTTTATTAAGATAGTCTCACTCAGGGCACCTGGGTGGCTCAGTCAGTTAGGCATCTGCCTTCAGCTCAGGACATGATCTCAAGGTCCAGGGATGAAGCCCCACATGGGGCTCTCTGCTGTGTGGGGAGGCTGCTTCTCCCTCATTCCCTGACCGCAACCTGCTTATGCTCTCTCTCCCTATCTCTCAAATAAATAAATAAATAAATAATCTAAAAAGAGAGAGATTCTCACTCATCTACATAAGGTTTTCATTTTGGAGTGAGAAAGAAACTCATAGAATGTGAAAGTGGATGGGGCGCTTGGGTGGCTCAGTGGGTTAAAGCCTCTGCCTTCGGCTCAGGTCATAATCCCAGGGTCCTGGGATGGAGCCCTGCATTGGGCTCTCTGCTCAGTGGGGAGCCTGCTTCCTCCTCTCTCTCTGCCTGCCTCTCTGCCTACTTGTGATCTCTGTCTGTCAAATAAATAAATAAAATCTTAAAAAAAAAGAATGTGAAAGTGGATCATAAATTAGGGGTTAGAAACCTTTCAAAACAATATTTGTTTGCCTTGCATTGGGCAGAGACTGAAGAGGAAGAACCATGTCTCACAGTGGAGGAGGAGGGAAAGCAGCAGTCAGTGATGCTCACAAGAGGTTTCTGTGTGTTTAGAGGAAGGATGAACTAATAATGGGGGAGGGTCTTGTGTTAATGATACCGAGTCTTTGCTTCTTGGTGCATGTTTCATAGATTTCACATCTGCGCTGCTCTGTATCTTTTAAGTCTAAACAAACAACTCCTCTAGAGGCTTAGCTAAGCCAAGACAATGAATCTAGGAAGAGGGATCTAAGGTGGCTCACAGGGAGATTTTCTGGTGAACCTGGAGTCATACTGCATTAATTGTCACTGAATTTACTTAGGTCAAGGAAACTGAGAGCAAGGAGCTGGCCTGGCTACTCCAGGAGCAGGACCTTGGAACATCAAGTCAGTAGGAATTCAAGAAGGAGGTAGTGGTAGTCAGTAGCATCATATACATATAAGTCAACACAATCATGATAAGATTGATGAAAGTATTTATAGGACTAGAGACAGAGACAAATTTCTGGGGTTCCAAAATCATAACAAAAAGTGACGAAAAAATTCATGAGGTTCCCAGTGTTGGGAGGCCAGAATTTGTATCCCAGCAACTTGTATGGCTTGTGTTGCATTCTAGGTTAACCTCAAAAAGGCAAAGAGTTGTGCTGGGGCCATTAAGGAGCTCCACGGGAAAAGCAATGTGATACCTTAAAACATCACATTTATGTTTTTGATCCAGGCTCTCACAAAATAAAATCCATACAATGGGATTGGGGGCTGGGGATATGCATTTCCTTAAGACCTAATCCCTTTCTTATTGATGATAAATAATTTGTAAAATTAAGATTGGCATCACGCTTTGCTAGACCCGAGTTCCTTAATGTTTATATACTAGAGGGAGGATGCCTTTCTTTCAGGATCATTGAAGGCCTACCGGGGAGGAACAAGGATAGTAAAAAATAGACTAAAAAAATGTTTTTTTAGAAAAAAACGGGAGAAATCTAAATGCAGGTATCTTGGCATTCAAGCTATTATAGTACCCAGGCTAGTATCAAATATCTGCTGGTAAATGGGGAGTGGGCATTCCAAAATATTTTTGCTCATTTGTAGCTTACCCTATTATATTTTAATATTAATATGTAGCAGTTTTAATGCACATATTTTATTTGATTCATCTGGTTCATTTACAGTCCTCTTCCACATTAGTAAGGTCCCACGCTAATGTAGGCCTAAATGATTGCCTGTAATATATGAAAAAGGCTCTGTTCTAAGTGTTATTGGCAATCAAAGGCTATCACTAGTAGATAGCCTTCCAGACAAGGCCTCTACATTCTATTTAATCCATTTTGTAGCTACTCTGAGAGACCTGGTGGGACTGGAGATCATTTGGACATTAAGCCTCAACTCCCCAAGAACCCTCGAGCCTCTGGGCTGTATGTTCCCCTGAGAGCCTGGCAGCCAAATCTGGGGGCTCTTGTAGTGGTAGGAGCAGGAAAGGAGAGACTCATTCCCAGAGGTAGGAGAAGGGATGGGAAGAAATAGGCAGTCACCCCATGGTGAGCCTTGAAGACTGAAGAATGCCTGAAAATTGTCAGCTGTCAGCTTACTGCTGGTGCAGACCCAATAAAGCAGATGCTTGATTTGTTCAAAAATAGAAAGATAGATGGGTGGGTGATATTCTAGAGTAGGGAAAGCAGTGAAGCAGTGTTTCTTCTTCTTCTATTTTTTCCCTTGTTTTAGAATGTACCTGTCTCAATTTGACATTATTTTTAAACAGACTTTCTACCCCGGTGCTGGAAAAGGAGCGTGTTCTGATATGCAAATTTGGACTATATTAAATGAATGGAAAGGAAGGCTGTGATCAAAAGATAACATTTTCTCCCTACACATAGTTTCCATTTTCATTGATTCCCCAAGCTCCTCAAATTTTTAAGTTCTTATTTTTGTTCTTACTTGAAGAAAGGTAACTATTTGCCTGGATGGACTTGTTAGAAAAGGATGCATTGCAAAGCATTGGGAATTTGCTGCTTGTCTTCGCTGAAGAAAGAATACTGTATAACTTCATAGAGCTTAAGCTGAGAAAATACCACTATATATATGTGTGTATATATATACACACATATATATAAATATACACATACACACACACACACTTTTAGGCAAATACCAACAGGAATGTTTAAATTTTCTTCCTTTACTCTTCAGAGTGCATTCTTATTAGGGATCTGTATGATTAAATAACAAAGGAACAAGCAAGGATACAGTGGCCTTGGGAAAAGTTATTTTTGTTGGAAAAACTAGATTGGGTTAACTCCGACATACACTTAACCCAGCACACGCTGCAGAACTTATTGCAAACTCTGTGTCCTCATGTCCCTTTTGTACATGATGCCCCTTTCTCATGGCCAATGTACATTTTAACTTCTCAAAGCTTCTTAGTTACAAGAATATTTTTATTTTATTTTAGTAAGAAGGCCTCCACTTGAGAAAATGTGACACAAGCTAAGAAGTGTTTTTTCCTTCCTCTTACTGCTCTGGTAAGTCCTCCAGAAGTAAAGCTCAGAAATTAGTGGCAGTTGCCTGTTGAGAAGACACTGTCAAATTAAACAATTGAACATTTTTGCAGTATGACATGAAATTCCCATTTTTAATAGTATTGTCATAAATTTGCATCACAGGTCCATGGTGTAGTTGTGAGTTGCCAGAGTTACCACTGGTTAGAGACCTTACCCAAGGGACCACACCTAATAAGGGAATGAAAGACACTTAAGGTTTTGATGGGAATGCCTTTATGGGGTTCCATTTATGTAGAACTCAAGAGTGGCTTTCTTGAAAGTTCGTGTCGATGTTGTTGTTTGGTCATCTCAACCTTGATAGAATCTCTTGAGGTTGTCAGTGGGTATTCTTTTGTTTTGTAGTTCTTAGGCTATTTGGTAACCTACAAAAGCCCTTCTGTGAAGAAATTTTCCTTGTAATCACAATTTTGTTTAAATTTGTTGGCAGTAATTTTCTGTCATACACTCTTTCATAAATGCAGACCCCATATGCTCCAATCTACTTCCTTAATGACTTAATATAAATAATATCCAAATTAAATATTATGAGAATCATCAACTTTAAGTTCTTGTTATATCACATTATTGCATCATTAAATGTATTTTATTTCAAATGTTATAATCCATAACAGTGAAAATAATCATTTATTACTGTTCATTTAATAGCATCCCAAATTTCAAACAATATTGCTATTGTTAAGTCACACTTGAGGTTCACCTTCATACTGATGATTATGGTAATACAATCCTTGGTCTGTATTTAATTTTGTATCACATAGATCTCATAATATAGAGGCTAAAACTAACTGCTCTCTGATTCATTGTTCCTAGGAAGTCAAAATCTTTTTTTTAAATATTTTATTTATTTATTTGCCAGAGAGAGAGAGGGAGAGCACAAACAGGGAAACAGGGACAGCTGCAGGCAGAGGGAGAAGCAGGCTCCCTGCTGAACAAGGAACCTGACGCCAGACTTGATCCCAGGACCCTGGGATCACCACCTGAGCTTGAAGGCAGATGCCCAACAGACTGAGCCACCCAGGCATCTCTCTTTCCTTCCTCCTTCCTCCTTCCTCCTTTCCTCCCTCCCTTCCTTCCTTCTTTCCTTCTTTCCCTTCCTTCCTTCCTTCCTTCTTTTCTTCCTTTCTTCTTTTCTTAATATGGAATGCTTCACAAATTTGCATGTCATCCTTGTGCAGAATCCATTCTAATATTCTCTATATAATTCCGATTTTTTAGTATATGTGCTATTGAAGCAAGCACTGGCTCTGGATTTCTTAATGAAAGAATCTCTATCTTTGACCTTAGTTTTCAGAGAGCCAAACTCAGGGTCTAAACGAAGAAGTGTGGTAGATTTTACTAATGAAACAATAAAAGGGTTTGAAACCCTTATTATGATAAAAAGATGCAAAATTTTTCAATGAATTATAAAATTATTGCAGACCCCAAACCTAGTAAGATAATGAAATAGATGTTTTCCAGGAATTTCCTGTTTATAAGGATCAGATTTGCCTAGAAAGTCAATAAGGAGCTGGAGTAATCTGAAAATGGTTCTTCAAATTGAGAGGTCCTATTCAGTCCAACTAATAAAAGTGATAGAAGAAATAAAACGAAATAAAAACTTTAAAGCTGATTTACAAAAAGAGAAAGAGAACCATAAGTGAAACGCAGATATTGGCAGATAAGCTGAACAGGTATGAAGGGGAAAATAAGACCTCAAGAGCTTGAGGTCAGCCTTGACCTATGTAAAGGAGAAGATAAGATGTACCCAAGCTTACCTACTGTTAAAGGGACTATTTGAAGAAGAGGAATTGTTTTGCACAGTAACTAGATCAGAAGAACTAATATAAACCCCAAACAGTATAAGAGAAGAAGAAGAGTAACATTTCAAGCACTGGCTAGAATGATTTCCTGACAGAGCCAGTCCTCAGGACATAGCAAGAAAGATGTTGGGGTTTTCTTTTAAGTTTCTATTTAAATTCAAGTTAGTTAACATACAGTGTAATGTTAGTTTCAGGTGTACAACATAGTGATTCAACACTTCCATACAATACCCAATGCTCATCACAAGAGGTATCCCCCTTAATCCCTGTGTCCTATTTCACCCATCCCCTTGCCTCTGGTAACCATCAGTTCTCTAAGTTTCATGTATAGAATCTAAGCCAGGAGTGGGTGGGAGACCACTTTACTCTTTCTCACTGACTGTCCTCTCATCTTCCAAGGTAACATATTGCCTGCATCCCAAATTCAGGTCACTATCCCATCAAGAAGAGAGGATAAGATCTATTTAAATAAAACCTCCTAAAAAAAAGATTTTATTTATTTAAGAGAGAAAGAGAGAAAGCATGCATGAGTTGGGAGAGGCAGAAGGAGAAGGAGACTTTCTGTTGAGCAAGGAGCCCAATGTGGGACTCCATTCCAGGACCCTGAGATCATGATATGAGTCAAAGGCAGATGCTTAACTGACTGAGCCACCCAGCTGTCCCTATAAGAACTCTTCAAACAGCCACCTGGGTGCCCCTATAAAACTCTTTAAACAAAGACTCTTCAACTATGAGGAATTGTCAAGGAGACTTCTCAAAAGGATCTCAAAGATGAGAAATATTAAATTCCCAAAGTGATGTGGTAGCATTCATAATACACAATGGGTAAAAGCAGGAGAAACAATGATACAAATTATTTAACTAGTTGTGTAATATTTTGCTGTTTAAAAATACTTTTATATACCTCATTTCCTTAGAGTCTCACAATGCCCTGTCATACAAGATTGATTACTTCCAGAATTATCTAATGATGGGCCTGACGCTCAGCAGGTTGTTACTTGCTAAAGGACATTCAACTAGTAGTCGAGTTACAATCCAGATCTCTAAGTGATGCCATTTATTTCATTCCACTGAACCACCCTATTCTTCTCAGCTCTAGGATGTGTTGGAATGAGCAATGGTAATGTAGGACCTGGATAATGTTGTGAAATAAAAATATTTTGCATTAATACTATGAAAGAGAGCAAGTGATCACATTTGATACTTTGGCATTTAAGAAATCCCTGAAGAGTAACTATTTGGTTTGAGGAACTAACAGTGTTTTAAACCAAGATTTGAAACATATTTGAGCAGATTCAGAAAATTCTCACACATGATAAAAACACTCCTCCTCCAACCAACCTGCACAGTTATTATCATGAATAATTTACATTTCTCTAGGGGATTTTGCTATTTATTGCTCTTAATTATTTGCTTTTCAAGTGCCACTATAGATTCCCTGGGAAAGCCCTTGAGAGAAGGAAGTTGTCACGCTGGGGGAATCATCAGCCTGATGACTCACTGGCACTAAAGCCACGGGTCTGTGGGTGACAGCAATTACCCTTCATTAGCCTGGCAGAGCTGGTGGAACAAAGTTCTTTTAAATGGGCACTTGACATGGGCATTAACTTTATCTTTTCCAAAGAAAAATTTCTTTGCGGGAGCGTGTACAAAAATAGAAAGGGAACATTGAAAAGAGAGGAGAATCACAAGCTGTTTTTATTCTTTGTATTATATCAAATAATATTTTATTAAAAAGCCTAAGAACAATGTGGGCACTGAAAAGAGGAAGTTAGGGGATGCTGCTATCTGAGTTCTGTTACAAAGGTGCCATTAGCCCACTAGGATTTTAATGCCATCGATTCTTAATTTGTAAAGTGGCGTGGGAGGTGGTAATGAGGAAGAATTGGACCAAATATAGGAAGTCTTAGTTCAACACCAGGGGGGTGAGACTGAACAAAAGACAGTCTAACTACAGAAAAGAAATGCCATGAAGTGATTGACTCAGGCAATCTAAGTTAAATCCGCAGTCTCTTTAGTTGTCCTTCTAGCATGCAGGGAAAAGTGGTCAAGACTTAAAATTCTCTAGGATCAGAAGAACTGAATGATGGTGAAAAATTCAGATCTGCTGCTGTAGCTCTAGAGAGCCTCCTTACAGGAGTGAGGAGGGGTTTGTGCAAGGATGGTTCTGAGATGCAAAAAGGGCAGCCATCTGGGTCATGGGTGATACACAGATGGCATGCATTAATGCCAATCATCTGGGGGCTTCCAGACTCTTGGTCATTGCCAGTTCCTTACCAGTTGTTAAATATTTTAATACTTAGCTTAGTCTGGGGGTGACTTTAGAGTTCAAGATAGCTACTGACCAGCTGTGTGAACTGATTAGCCTCTTAGACCCTGAATTTTTAATGAGAAGGTTGTGCTATAGGACCTCTACATTTTTTACTAATGCATGCATTCTTTGGTGTTCTGAATTATACTTCAGACTCTCATCTCCTGGGGTCCAGGTCAAAACGTTAGTTCCCAAACACAGTACACAGTATACAGTGAGTGTGTGTGTGTGTGTGTGTGTATTTTTTATATCACTGAATACTCATAAACCACAATTCTAATGAACTGAAAATGTCAAGCTGATGGTTCTAAAGAGAGGAGGTAATCTGGATACAAAGCCAGAGACATGATTCTTTGCACAAATCCAGAAGTCTCTATGCGGGTTGACCGGTGACTCCCAATCCTTAAAATTAACAGATTATGCTAATATGCTAATATATTCCTTTTACAAGAAGCACGGCATGGTGCTATGGTCAGTAAAGGAATAAGAAGTTGGCAGCAACAGAGCTCTGAAATTAATTGGAATCACTAATAAGATACGGGTGATTTAGACACTATTTCTATTCACAAAACCAAGCCCCATTCTGTTGATTTAGGAAGGACTAAAGACTCAGCAAGTGCATGTTTAGATAACTATGTTAGCAGTAGAGTAGTATGTATATGTCTGTGTATATACACACTTTGACAAATTAATTAAATCTTATTTTTCCTTTATAAGTTGTAGTACAACATCCTTTCTGAAAGCTAAAGATTGTTGTGTGTGTGTATATGTGTGTATGTATGTGCACATTTAGAACAAGTACAATTTGGCCTGAAAGAGTCAGGTCACTGGTCACACAGTTTCATGACTCATGAAAGGACGCTGCCCTCCAGAGGCTGGCCTTCCTCTCTTCCCTCCAAGTCCTATTTGGTCTGCACAGGCACTGATGCTGGCACATTAGTTAAGTCTCTGCACAAAGGAGGTGTAACATCACTGTCATATTCAGGGTAGTGCTCCCAATCTCTTCCTCTGGGGTGCAAACTGAACTGCTCTTTATCACCCCAACTAGCGAGCATGTAACCCTTGGATTAGAAATAGAATTATTACTGGCCTTGTTTAAACCCTGGAGTCAGAACTTAAGTGGGGTTGGGGAGGTGGTGAGCCCTAAAGTGTATAAAACACAACCAAGGCCCATGCTTATCTCAGGATACTTGGGCACAGATGAACTGTCCCTAGAAATATGGAGCTTTCCCACTGAAGAGATGCTGTGATGGTTAATTTTAGGTGTCAGTTTGACTATGTCACAGGGTGTGAGGATGTTTGGTTAAACATTATTTCTGGATGTGTCTGTAAAGGTTTTTCTTGGTAAGATTAGCATTTGAATTGGTACACTGAGCAAAGACCCTTGTTCTCCCATAGGGAATCATCCAATCCATTGAGGACCTAAATAGAGCCTAAAGGTGAAGGAAGCCAGAATTCACTCTCTCTAACTGAGCTAAACGTCGTCTTCTGCTGTCCTACTGGAGCTTTCCCGTAAGTGCTCTGGTCCTCATGTCTTGGGACTATACCCCTGGATTTCAGAACATCCAGAGGTCTTCAGCTTTCAGACAGCAGACTGTGGGTCTTCTCAGTCTCCGTAATTGCTTGAATCAACTCCTTATAATAAATCTCTTTATGCTAGAAATCTCTTTCTAATAAATTTTTTTTCTATATATTGATTCTGTCTTTGGATGACTGGTACAGGTGCATTTATGATTGCATTTCCATAGTCACCAGCTATGACAGGAGCAATTTGGTCAGTGGGAAGCATGCCCAATAATGTCCATGGGTGCCAAACTGACACAGCCCCAAAGATCATGGATCCACTTCTCTCCCGATGCCATTTGGTGATTGGTTCACTTCCAGATTGAGGGTTCTGAACCAGGAGGCAGCACTTTCTTTGCTTTTTGGCAGTAGAAACAGCCATTTGAGATTATCGGGAGGACTACTCTGTAATATCATGTATAATTTTTGGCAGATCCTGACCTAGTCTATTTTGTGTATTTTAGGAACAAACAATTTCTAATCCAGACACAATACAGGGTGGGTGCCTGGGTGGCTCAGTTGGTTAGGCTTCCAACTCTTGGTTTCGGCTCAGTTCATGATCTCGGAGCTGTGAGATTGAGCCCCGAGTGGGCTCTACTCTCAGCACGAAGTCTTCTTGAGATTTTTTCCCTCTCCTCTTCCCTCCCTCACTGTTTCTCTCCCTGCTTGAGTGCTCTCTTTCTCAAATAAGTAAATAGAATCTTTTAAAAAAATCCAGAGATAATAAAGAAAAAACTTGGATAAAAATTATGATAATAATAGACTGTTGAATCCAGGGATACCTTATGTCTGCAGTCTTGGGTAGGAGCAGCTAGAAGTCTGTTTCTTGGGCAGCATGGTAAAGAATATCTTCAGGAAAGACAGCAAAAGGTGGAAGAGGATGCTAGATCAGGACCAGGGATTGGCTGAGCACCCACCATCCTCTCTACTTGGAACTCAGTTCACCACGGAGAAGTAAAAACCACTAATTCAAGCACCTTGTATTTATTAAGTGCCTACCTTGTGCCAGTCACTGTTCTGGGCACTAGTTGTGACCGAAACAGACTAAAATCTTGCTTTGATTCGTTTTATATTCCAGTGGTGCTCAATCAGTATGTGGAAATGCTATTGAGACACAGCATAGTGTATTAGAATGGGAATGGGCTTTGGAATCAGACCAACTGTTTAAAACCCAGCTTCACCACTTTCTAGATGTTATTACTGGGATAGTTAAGACCAACCAAAATAAAAAACTTTATATCTCAGTTTCCTCATCAGTAAAGTGGGGACGATAGTTACTATTTTGCATGGTTGTCATAGGAATTGAAAATAATGTATGTAAAGTCCTTGGCCCAGGTCTAGTACACAGGTGATTTTTATTGCCATTGGTGGCAGACAGAATTATTTAAAGACAGAAAGGAGGAAGAGTTAGTATTCATCTTTTTCCCACCTCCCACTTGAATGTCCCTGTTTGTTATTCCTTTTTACTTAGAGAACTTAGAAACCGGTTTTGCTGAACTTCTGGTTATTGGATGAAAAATAGGAGGCACTGAAGAGACAGAAGACAAGATGCATGATATGGCTCATAAGAGAGCTACACATGAGTAGTGATTTCAAATGCATGCCTGCCCAGAGGAGAAATGCCAGCACAGCAGTGTTAACCTTTTTCTGGTTTCCTAGGAGAGTCTGTCAAGGAAGTCGCCCACTGGGTATGTTTCCAGTACTTCCTTCAGAGAGTACAAGTGTTGGAAGCTCCTATTTCAAGGACCCAAGCAGGAATTCAAGGAAGAGAAGAGATTACTCTTATACTTAACTTACTGTCATCATTGTTATTATTTGTTTTTCTGTTTGTCAGTGGACAGATGGTCCTAATTCTCACTTGGAAGATCCTAAGAGGTATGTACGATGCCTACACAGAAGTCAGGGAAAAAATAAGTGCACCTTGGAAAGAGGCTCAAATATCATATTCTTAGAGTTTATCTTTTCTTTTCTCACTGTTTCTCTATCTCTCTCTGTGTCTGTGTCTCTTTGGTCACCTTGTAAATATCTACTTTTATATTAATTATGAACTACAATACCCACTGTCTCTAGGTACTTTCTCTGTTTGGTGTAAGACAATCAGAGTTCCCCCACCCTACCCCCAGCCTCTCTGGCACCTGCAGCACATTGCCTTTGCTCAGCAGAATCATCCTATTTCAATCACAGATGTGTTTATGACATTGTAATCAGAGCAAAGGACCTTGTTTTTTTCATGTGCTGGGTTTATTTATTCACTTTTTTTTAACCAGTGAAAAGATTTCATTTGTCATTCTAATTGCTTTTATCTTTAATTTCTTAAAAGAATGATGACTCCTATTTAAATTATTAGAAAAATTTCCTCATGTGGAGTGAGGAAGTCTTTTTCCAAATAAAATTTTTTTTAAAGATTTTATTTATTTATTTGACAGAAATCACAAGTAGGCAGAGAGGTAGGCAGAGAGAGAGGAGAAAGCAGGCTCCCCGCCGAGCAGAGATCCTGATGTGGGGCTCGATCCCAGGACCCTGGTATCATGACCTGAGCCGAAGCCAGAGGCCTTAACCCACTGAGCCACCCAGGCGCCCCCCAGATAAAATTTTTTAAAACAAATCCTTCCCCTGCCAATTTGTTATACTCTGTTGTAAATCCCAGGGATAAGCTTTCTTTCTCTGCATGGGAAAACAAGATGATAGAAAAGATTCATCTAAAGTGTCAATTTCAAAATTATGGGTGAACTGGGGAAGCACCATTCCTGAGAGGCCATTGGGTAGGTAGTTAATTCCTATCCAACTAATCTCAATTCACTGATTTATTATCTATCTAAATCTGGGAGGGGAAGGGAGGTTACAAGAGGTTGAGAGGATTCATAGAAGTTGATCTGTGCTGTGCTTGAAGGCAAGACTTATGATTAGCATGTAAACAGTATGCTATTTCCTTACCTAATGGCCATACTTTTATTTCCACTATTCAATTACAAAAAGAAAATCAGTAGGTGTGAAATAATCTGGGACCTGGCCTTTTGGAATTAGAAATATATAAACTGGGGAAGAGAGAGTGAATTGAGGATCAATAGAAGCACCTGAGCCCACTCCATGAGGTCGACACAAATTCATGGATCATTGTGGCGTCAGAAATAGGAAATGGTTCTTTTCTTTTTTTTTTTTTTTTTTTGGATGGCTCTTTGCACACTTGGGCAACTGGAGGCAAGGAAAAAGTAGCAGAACTGAAATGTGCAGACCATTCTCAGAAGCAATTCATCTATGGAGACTCTGAGGTTGGATTTGTGACCTAGAATGCCCACAGGATTCAGGCGGAGATTGTAAAGGAATGAGACAGACAAAACCCTGGTAAACAGCAAAAGATATCAGGAAAGGTGAAGGCCATCCAGGGAGCTTGTGCCCTGTGTGAAGACATATTCCTATTCAGTCTCCAGTGTTGCTATGTGAGGTTAGGTAGTGAGCAGGCTTGGAGGTTGTGTCTTTTCACAATGTCAGGTGTATTCAGTGGTAAAGCAAGGTTAACATAATTGCAAAGCAGTTTCAGGATTCCAAACTCAAAGACATTTCACTCCACTTTTAACTCGGCTTCCTACAATCGCACAAAGCAAAACACCATATGAAGTCACAACAAAGGGTACAACAAGGGGAAGGAAGTTAACCAACCAAACACGAAGTCAGTCCAAGAGTGTGCAGTTAAGAGGAGACGTCTGTCTGGTCTGGGTCAACTCTCAGCACAAGGTCTTATTGTGTTTAAGCAGTGGAGAAGCTCTTTTATGTTCAAAGATCAATCGGGCAGAGCCTTTGGTGGCAGTTACCTTTTAGATATGGTCGAACGTGAAAGGGTCAGCATCTGGGAAGTCTGACAGCTTGCTGCAAAAATCCTCCCTTTTTAAAGGAGTTTAATCAGTCCCAGGCCTTTGCCAACTGCTGGTTATCAGTTCTGGGTATTGTCAGCCTGTTCTGGTTTTGTTGATATCTGGTCTTAGTTGCAATGCCCTTAGCTGCTTATGTCACTATTAAGTCACTGTTTGTTGTGAGTGACTCCATTTTTACTTTCTACGGGTTATGATCCCAGTAGTCCAAGATCTTGCAATATTTTAAATAAGTTATTTAAAGAGGGTTTCCTGTGCAATCCCCTAATTCCAAAACTCTCAATTCAACTAATTTAAATTTTAAAACTTTGTGCAGGTTAGACAAGGTTTCTATTGTAGGAGCCTACTTAGCCAGAGCGACTCCATCTCAGTTAAACAGCCATTTTGTTGTTTGTGCAGTAAAACTTAAACTGACCCTGCCCCCCCCCCCCCCCCCCCCCCCCCCGCCTCAAGGAACTTACTTGAAAGCAGGTCTGGGAAACCAGTAAAATATGGTCAACCAGTCCCTGATAACAGAGCCCAAATACAAGGACGGGTCAGGTCAGGTAGAGATAACAGAACCCAGAATGCAAGGATGAGTCAGTCAGGTCAGGTGGAGACAATCTCATTGGCCAGGCCCAACCACATGGCCTTTGTTCTATAAAAGCTAGTCTGTGAAGCTCGGGGTGGTTGCTCTCTCTGTAAGAGACGGCCCTGGCCAGTCGGTTTGATTCTCGGTGCTGGCGAGAAATAAAGCTTTGCTTGACCTTCGCTTTGTATCAGTCTCGCTCCTTTGATCACGGACCCCATCACTATGACTTGAATTTAGGCCATCAGCTACGAGTACTCACCTCTGCCATCTGATGAAGAATAATGGAGTTTTTTCTGAGCAAAAGGGGGATGACATTTATTCTTTTATTCATCCATATAATATCTATCTGTTGAGTACCTACTATATCCTAAATTCTGTGACATAGTACCAACCTTTATAAAACTTACATTCTAGTGAGGAGATAAACAACGAATGAAAAAAGAAATAAGTGACATAATACAGGTAATGATAAGTTTTATGGAAAACAGAAATTAGGCTAAAGGTACAGAGGAGGGTGAAGGGTACTATCTTAAATATCACCGGCAAAGGTCTCTATGAGTAGATTTTGTCAGAACAGAGACTCACAGAAAATAAGGGGGTGTGTTGTTCAGTGTGAGTATGTATAGAGTGGGAGTTGGAAGAAGGAAGCCCCAGGAAGTGCAAACACTTTGAGGAAAAAGTGTGCTTTTATTGTATCTGAAGGAGGAAGGCCAGGAGGGCTGCAGCAAGTTGACCAGCAGGCCAGTCAGAATCAGAAGCAGCAAGAATTCATATCATATGGGCCTCCTAGAGCCGGTCTTAAATGCTGCGCTTCTTTCAAAGCCCATTTCAAAGAGGGATAGTTGAAACAACAGGGAAAATATCGATAGTTTTTGAAGCTGGAAGATGGGTACATGGATTACCAGAGGGATTGCTGTATCTTCTACATTTGTGTAAGTTGGGTCATTTTTAAAACAAAATTTTAAAAAGTTCCAGTTCAAGTTCTATATTTCCCTTTCTAGTTCTGGTTGTTTCTCTGGAGTTCTAAAATATCTTATTTTTTAAAAATAACTCAATCAAATAGTACCTTGATTTTGTGATTTATTCACTGTGCTGTGTATGGCTCTTCTTCTCAATTACTTTGTAAATACTTGAAATCAGGACCATGATTCATATTTTTTTTTTCTGTCTCAGTATTTAGCGCATTGCTAGACCCACAGAATTCACTTAATAAATATTAGTTGATGGTGGATTCTTCTAATATTTGAGTGTTTTCTTTAAGCCCAGCTGTGTGATAGATAAGGGTGAGAGGAGGGATACTAAGATATGATTCTTGCCCTTTAGGATCTTCCAACGTTCAGGTAAACACTGACAGTACAGGACAGAATGGTGAAAATTCATTAGCGTGGATGTAGTAAATGTAAAAAGGGAATTTAAGGGCTAGTTATGCAGAAAAAATGTTGACTCTTTCATATAAAACTGCTCTGTTCATCCTCACAGTTTTCATTTGTTGGTTGCCAAGTGAAAGCAAAATGAAACAAAAAGACAAATAAAAACTTGTACTCCCATGAGACTCTTAGTTCTGGGAAACAAACTGAGGGTTGCTAAAAGGGAGGTAGGTGGGACAATGGGGTAACTGGGTAATGGGCATTAAGGAGGCACGTGATGTGATGAGGCCTGGGTGTTATATACAACTGAGGAATTATTGAACACTGCATCTGAAACTACTGATGTACTATATGTTGGCTAATTGAATTTAAGTTTAAAAACTTGTATTCTACTATGGTGAGCTTAATTTGATCTGATAAGCTTTTAATAGTTCCTTTGGGCTATGTTCAGTGTTTTTAAGGAAAAATACACTAGTGTCTTAGATATATTTGTTTTCTTTTTCTCTCTCCATGATTGAAGCAAAAATTGCACTGGACAAAGTTCAATGGGTAAGGAAGATTTTATTTAAGGCTATTGCAGTAGGGGTGAGAGATCAGAACTCAGTTTGAACTCAATCCCGCTGAAATGAAGAGTGTGAGGATTTTTAAGCATTCCCAAAGGAAACTTTCTCCTGTTTTTGAGACAGGAGGTAGTTTTATAAGTTTCTGCTGAAGTTAGGTTCACAGGAACCAGGAGATAGGTGCGCTGTCTCCCCTGATGCTTACAATTCAAAAAGATGGTTCCCAAATACTTGAGAAAGACATTTCTGGGTTGTAAAACTAGCAAGAAACTTTTTTAAAAGATTTACATATATTTCAAAGAGGCAAAGAAAAAATTTATGATGATAAATTTTCTTAAGTAAATGCTATAAGGAAAGGAAGGTCAGGCTGAGGTCCATCTTGGGCACCAGCTTTTCCTCTCCAACATGGCATTTGGGGGTATGGGAAGGTACGTGGTTTGTGTAGTATCTTGGTGACCAGGAAGGTGTGGTTCTCACTTGTAGTTTCTCTGTCTCCATGGTGATGTCTCTCATCTGCCTGGCTGTTGACCATCCCACTTGCCCTTATGGCTGAAGTGTGCAACAGGTATGCCTCATTTTCCAGTCTTTTTCTTGGCTTGATAAATGTCTAGAGCAATGTCTCTCAACCATGGGTGATCCTTCCATCCCCAACCAAGTAGGGAAGATAATGGTGGGGTGGGCACAGACAGTATGTGAGATAAGGTCTCCATGAGTCAAAACATAAACTGGAACAAAATCCTTTGCTTTCAGGATCTTTTTCAATGTATATGACATTCCTTCTTTTTCCTAAGCATACATTTGAAGAGGTAAATGGAACATCCATGCTGATTCTAACTCCACTCCTCTATTCCCCTTTTTGTCTCTCTTCTTCCTATAACACTCTGGGACTGACTGAAACAGCCTTCTCTTTTGTCTTCCCTACTTGATCTTCTCATCTTTCCAGAGGGCAGAAAACTTGGGGCCCAGCCTGTATAGGAGGAAGGGACTAAATCCTTAGGGGAGACTATTAAAGTGTTTAAGATCTCAAGGCTTAATTCTTGATAAGGGAATTTGGAAAATCTTCTGTCTAGTCTGTTATTTAAGCTTATTGTTATGCCGTGGAATTTAAATCTCAAGTTTTGGCCTCAGAGGGTGGAAGGCTACAAGACAAGATGATATAAGAAGAAAATTAAAATGCATCAGTTTAATATTTGCAAAATGGGATCTCCATTGCAAATGTCTACTTCTGTTTTAGAAGGTGTTAAGGAGAGTATCTTGGCATGGGTGAACTATGACCTTAAAGGAAGAGTACAGCAAGAGATAAGGAAGTTTGAATATAGTCTGAGTAAGGTAGGAAAGCCAAGAGGTAGAGAAATTTTCAAGTAAATAAAATCAGATTGATTTAAAATCTGAAAATATCACTGGAGTGAAGTGGGAAACTCTCCTCAGGAGACTTTAAAACTCTGGAGTTTGTGCAGGTCCAGGTGACATAATTTCTCAGAAATATCTCTCAGCTTAGTGGGTGAATTCTAGTTTTCATTATGCAGAACCCATGTTATATTCTCAACATGACAGTATGTAATCAAGCAGTGTAACCAAGACGAGTATCATCACCAGGCAGAGAAAATCCTGTTGGAACATTAGATGGCTTAAGATTTCAAAAAGTTGCACTAAGCTGTAAGTTCCCTAAGTTCCCTCTCCTCTTTCTCCCTCTTAACACCCAATGCACACCACACCATACCTATCCTCTTAATTAAGTTCAGGCTATAGGTAATTGAGGTATATGCAAAACATATGAAATCATCTCAGCAACTTATTTTTGAGAGAGTATGAAAATGTCTACATTTCAGTATGTTGACTTTTCATCAGCCAGATAGTGTGATGAGAAGCCCCAGGATAAAAATTTTCTTAGATATGTTATCATGAGCACTCATCTGTGCACACAGAGCCCATGAGGTTCTCCATCTGTACAAGCAGCCAATAATTCAGTTATTTACACCACACTTCTCTTTGAGATATGCTTTTTTTTTTTTTTTTTTAGAGAGAGAGAGAGAGGAAGTGTGAGCAGGTGCAGGAGGGGCAGAGAGAGAGAGAGAGAATCTTAGGCAGGTTTCACACCCAGCAGAAAGCCCTACTTGGGGCTTGATCTCATGACCCTGATATCATGACCTGAGCCAAAATCAAGACTCCCATGCTTAACCAACTGAGCCACCCAGGTGTCCTGGGATGCCTTTTAATGTTTAGTGATCAATACATGTGAACGAGTACTTTTATTTAAATGCCATCTCATAAAAACAGGCAGCATAGCTAACCTTTTCCCTGAGAAAGTCTATTCTAATGCACTTGTCACAGATGGCAAAACCTCTCTTCATCCCAGTCACTTAACCGAATCCACTCACATTTATTTCCCTAAAAGCTGCTTACTGTTCATTGAAGAAAGGAAACATGCAGAAACAATTTTATAAGTGAAAAAAACACCTTGGAATACACAAAAAAATCAAGTTTTTTTTCCCTAGGCTATCTTCTCAGGAGTTTAATCTCTTGGTCTTTGAATTTCAAAGCTAGTGGTCTGTCAGTGGGACAAGTCAAGATAGAGCACATATACATACTGTGAGGTGAATGCAAAAAGGGAGGGGGAGAAGAGAACTTTTTGGAAATTCTATCCTCCATTCTCATTTTTTCCTGACGATTTTTCAAAAAATATCTGGCCTTGAAAACTAATTTTCTCTCTCTCTCTCTCTCTCTCTCTCTTTTTTTTTTTTTTTTGTATTTTTAGACCAAGTAGGGTGAAGGACAATGATACAAAATAACAAAGTCACCAGTCATGAAAATTAATATCTTCAAACCCCGCTTACCATTATTTGCCATTTGAAAACATCTCTCTACAGTGTTTCTTTCCACTTATTTTGAGTGTCTGATCAATGTTTTGCATGTGATACAGACCATTTGATTAGTCACAAAATATAAAAGTCACAAAATATAATTTTGTGAAAAGTCACAAAATATAATTTCCTTTTTTTTTTTTTACAATTTTTGTCCTAATATATGTCAGAGGTGGAATCCTGAAGTTATGCAGTTTCACAGTTTTTAGATTTTTCTCCTTACCTCCATCTCTCTTTTCTTGCCCCTCACTCTCTCTCTTCTTTCTCTCTATAGATGAAATAAGGGAACTTTGACATTAGCCTGAATTGGATTTAAGTCCCTCTTCTCCCAGACACTAGTTATTTAGTCTTGAGTGAGTAAGTTAATTTTTTAAATACATCTGTTGAAAAGTGGTATGATATTGCTTTCCTTGAATGGTTTCTTTAAGATTATAATTTATTGGGGCGCCTGGGTGGCTCAGTGGGTTAAGCCGCTGCCTTTGGCTCAGGTCATGATCTTAGAGTCCTGGGATCGAGCCCCGCATCGGGCTCTCTGCTCGGCGGGGAGCCTGCTTCCTCCTCTCTCTCTGCCTGCCTCTCTGCCTACTTGTGATCTCTCTGTCAAATAAATAAATAAATAAATCTTTTAAAAAAAGATTATAATTTATCTAACAAATATTTTTTACCTACTGTATGTAAGAAACTATATTGAGGTGCTTATCACTGTGTTTTGACAAGGGTATCCAAACACTATCTAACAAATAGTCTAATTATTTGGCCTTAAAAATTAGCAGACTTTATCATGGGCAAAGCCAGGGCAAGTTGCTAGTTATGACTTGTGATATAACTTCCTGATGCAATAGGGACAGGTCTATTCCAGGGCAGTTGATTTATAATCCATGTTAGTTATTGTCCATGGAAAGAGTATAGCTTCAGCTGTGAGCACTTTAATCCTGTAACACTCCAAACTCCTCCCAGTTGTCATCATGACAAGCCACTTGGTTTAAAGACAAAAAATGGGTGACATAATGAACTTCTGTATATGTATTTATTTAGTATACAAATGTATATGGCCTTTAGTTCTATTCCTAGGTTGAGGATATATGTGGAAGACTTACTTATCAAAAAGCTGTGCTAAAAAATTAGTGGGATAGAGTTAAAAAGGCTAAGATCTGGGCGCCTGGGTCGCTCAGTGGGTTAAGCCGCTGCCTTCGGCTCAGGTCATGATCTCAGGGTCCTGGAATCGAGTCCCGAATCGGGTTCTCTGCTCGGCGGAGATCCTGCTTCCCTCTCTCTCTCTCTGCCTGCCTCTCTGTCTACTTGTGATCTCTCTGTCAAATAAATAAATAAAATCTTAAAAAAAAAAAAAGGCTAAGATCTAACAGAAAACCTTCCTGTGTTTCTTTATATTGGTATTTCCCACCTGCCCAGTCTTTCCCCTTTCTCATCCCACAATTAAGTTTTAAGATTTCATTAACATTTATTTTCTACGAAACAATGGAACTTGTTTATTTTGCAGCTGTCAGGTAAAATAACTGATCGGCACCCATTAGGAGCTAAACAAATTACATATCACTTTTCAGGGCACAGAATATTCCAGGGGTTAAGGGGCATGTTATAGTGGTTAAGAGTGCTGGCACTCAAATTCCAGGTGTGTTATGTCCTGGTGTGTCCTTGTGGAAGTTATTTATCATCACTGAGTCTTGAGTCCTTGTCAGTAAAATAGGGTTTGTTGAGAGGATCAAACAGAATTATGACCTATAATACTTAATACGGTGCCTGTGTATAGTAGGTACTTGAAAAATTGTAGATCTTATTACTACAATTACATAGGACTTTAATCTGAATTATAACTAGGTACATTGCAGGGAACCCTCTCATATGTGAATTTTTTTAAAGGTTTTATTTATTTATTTGTCAGAGAGAAAGCATAAGCAGGGGGAGCGGCAGGTAGAGGGAGAAGTAGGTTCTTCCATGAGCAAAGAGCCCAGTGGGGGACTTGATCCCAGGACCCTGGGATCATGACCTGAGCCAAAGGCAGATGCTTAACTAACTAAGCCACCCAGGCATCCCCATATGTGAAATTTTTATTGGCCATTCATATACTATGTTGATTTAGAGGGTCTTCTTATTTAAGACTGATTTATAAATGTATGGATTTCAGAACTGGACTTCTCTTATTGCTTAAAATAAAAGGTTCAGTGTACTTCAGAATATTGTGGGGAATTAAGGAAAGCTTCCTAGAAGAACTTATTTCCAAATTGAGGCTTAAAAGCTGAAGAGAAGTCAGATAGGTGAGAATGAAAGGGAAACCCATTCTGGGCAGAAGTAACAACATACACTTAAACCTGAGGATGATGGTAAACAAGGCAAATTCAAAAAGATGAAAAGCATTCAGTATACTATCACATAGCATGCTGCATTTGGAGAATATTCAGAAATGAGCTGGAAAGATGAGTCAGTTCAGGTCTCAAAGGGTTGTGCAAGCCATAGTAAATATTTTGGACCTTATTCTAAAGCAAAGGGTAGACAGTGCTGGGTATTAAGAAAAGGAGAGAAATAATTAGGTCTGTATTTAGGAAAATATATCTGGGCAACAATGTGGAAAATAAGTGGCAGGTTAAGATGGAGGATGGAGCATGGAGGAGAGAAGTTAAGAAGCTGCTGTTCAGTTGTCCAAGTTAGTGAAAACAGTTGCTTGGAAAAGAGGAATGGGAGTGACAATGGAGAAAGTGAATCTGGGTATAGATTCAATAGGACATGGTGATGGATTAGATATCAGTGAATAATAAAAAGAGAAGATGATGACAATTACCATGTGTCTTGCTAAGACACTGGCACCACCACTAGGGAACACAAAGGAACAGTTTGTCTCAGGTAGGATATAATGGGTTCAGTTCCATTTTGGACAAGCTGGTTGTACCTCTATGTGGAGATGCACAAGTAGCTGGATGTGTGAGTTAGAAGCTCAGGAGAATTCAGGGGGAGATTTGAAATCTAGATTAATTACAGAAGGATGGGTACAATGAAAAGGCAGAGTCATAGTTGATAACCACCTTACCCACAATCATTCAGGTCTTATTGATCTAGACAAGTGTCCCTAGACTCATGACATAAGGCTATCATTCTCTGTCCTGGCCAACGGTTAGACTAAATAGGAGAACTTATTTATTTATTTATTTATTTATTTATTTATTTACTTTAGAGAAAGCAAGGTCAGGGGCAGGGGAAGATGGAGAGAGAAACCCAAGCAGACCCCGTGCTGAGCACAGAGCCCCATGTGGCGCTTGATCTCATGATGCTGAGATCATACCCCAGCCTATACCAAGAGTTGGGAGCTTAACCAACTGTACCACCCAAGTGCCCCTTGGAAGCTCAGGAGAAAAGTCTGAGCTGTTAATATATATTTTTGAATCATCAGGACAAACATGACAGTTAAAGCCATGGGAGTAGCTATGATGACCCAAGAAGAATTGAGGAGCTCATAACCTTAAGGAACAGGGTTATAACCTTTAACATTTACATGATAAAGAGAGAGAGAGAGAAAAGACTGGAAAAGACTGTGAAAGTATGACAGCAAGGAAGTAAGAGGAAAACCATGAGAGGGTGGGGTTCCTGTGGTGGGCAGGGAACATTTCAGGGAGGGTGAAGTGGTCTCCAATGTCAACATGACTACTGAGAAATCACATAAAAGTAAAAGAGGAAAGAAACAGTGGGTAGGAATGGGTAGGAAAGAGAATGTGGAGAAACCAAGGGAGGATAATTCTTTTAAGATGTTTGGTTATGAATGGGTGACTAGGGAATTTGATGGAGTAGAGAGATTTTTTTTTTTTTTTTTTTTTGTGATGGGAACACTGGGGCAGGTTAATTGCAAAGGGAAGGAGCCAGTAGAGTGAGAGATTGAAGATACAGGGGTGAGAAGATACCTGAAAGATCCAAGTCCTGGGGAAAGTGAGAGGACAAAATTCAGGCACAGCAGACGATTGATATTAGGGGAAGAAATCCATTTTTTCTGAATGGGAGGGAAAGATAGGGGGGTGGATGCAGGTTAGTGTGTAGGTCTAGTCTAGGAATTGAGAAATTGTTTTCTCTGAGAAGGAGAAGAAACTACCTGCTGTGTACAAAGGCATAAGTTAGCATGACTGCAGTTGTGAGAAGTGATGGTCATAAAGCATCTCCTGCAATGAATGAAAGAGGGCTTAGTGAGGGAAGGGCAGAAATTTTGCCTGTGGCACTAAGAGCTCTGATCAAGTAGGAGCTTATGATTTTCAAGTGGAGCCTGTCTTCACTTGCAGTGCAGGGGACTATGTGGTTTCTCTCCAGCATCCTGGTGTGGGCTCAGAGACCTGGGCACGTGGATTCATTGAGGGTTGAGGGTTTTCTTGTAGGCAAGTCTTTGGAAAGAAAATGGAGTAAAGGAAGTAGGTAAGACAATAGCTGATATGATAGAATCTGAACTCCATGATGGAAAGGAAAGAGAGTGAAGATAGAAGGCTGATGATTGAAAAGGAAAACAATGAGAGGGGAAGTCAAAGAAGAGTCTTGGTGAAGTCAGACAGCAGCTGGAATGGGAGGGAGTACCTGAGTGGAAAAGCTGAACAGGTAGATAGTTATGGAAACAGAAGGAATTTTATTGAGGAAGCTTACTGACGACCTTGCTGAATTCTGCCTTTTATCTTGCTCAATTTGGCTGAAGCTATTTAATAGTTATGGTTAGCAATCTCCTAAAATTATAAATGGAATGTTTCTCACATTGCCATAAGATGTTCAGAGAATGGTAAATGTAAATATCAATGTGAGAGAACTGAATACAGTGGTTAAGAGCTCAAGATTTTAGGTTGGGTAATTGGGTTAAAATCCTGTCTCTTGAACCCATTTTCTTATTCATAAAATTGGAAACAAAATGGTATTTACTAAAGAAAAATAGTGAATTGACTCAATCCATGTAATGTATTTAGAATAGTTTTTGGTACATGGTAAGTACCCAGTAAATTTTAGCTATTATTACCATTACCATTATTATTAGAACTTATATCCTGCTAGTTCCAAAAATGGCCATCGAGACAATGTTGTTTAACTAGCTCATTTTACAGATGAGGAACCTGAGGTTCATCAACAAATACTGACATTCCCAAGTCAGGCAATAGACTTAGATCTAGGTCCAGTTCTCTAGATTCTTAGTAGTTCTTTATCCTTTCTGTGTTATGATGTTCAGATTTTAGCTACTTAACACAGAACCAGACCTGCCCATTGGCCCTGCTGCTCAGACAGAGGAAGGCATAACACAGAGATGCCCAGCAGAGAGTTCCTCCCCAGGCCTCTCCTGTTCCTGCACCATAGTATGAGGCAGTTTTGCACAAGAGGCAGTGCAAGCAGACTCAGAGATCCATGGCAAGGTCACCAAACTGCCCCTTCATGGGCCTCGTGCCATCTCATCATAACACAGACCATTGCACTTTCACAAGCTTCGGAGCATTTTTGGTGATTCTATGAAATGAAGGCAGCAGCCATTCCCCTCCAGTTTACTGTCCTGTTCAGATGGTGCAAGAAAAGATATAATTGAAGTCATTGGTGGTATTTTAAAGTCGGGACTCCGTAAGCACTGACACTTTCCAGCCTTTGATTGTTTACAAAGTCTTCCAGCCAAAATTGGATGCAAACTGACCTGTCCTGGTCTGAAGTAATGAAGCTAATGCTGAGAAAAATTGGTGATTACTTTCTCAATGCCTATGCCTCCAAAGATGGTATGCACAAATTTTTCTGACTGATGGCCTCTGGATCTCTGTCATGACCAAATACTCAGGCAATCCTTCTTGAGATGTGTATCACCTCTGAAATTTGCCTAAGTTGATTATTAAAGAACTTAAACAGAACCCTTGAAAATTATACAGAGTAAATCATTCTGATGAGATTTCCAAACCAATTTTGGGTTCAGGTGGCCTAATTTAGTTTACGTCCCTGTGTGCTCCAAAGCAGAATCTTGATTTGTGGTTTCTCAGCTGTGGCATCAGCCTTCCCACACAATAGTCAGGTTTTTCGTTTTGTTTTATTTTGTTTTGATTTGTTTTGTAGTGGCTGGTACTGTTATTTTTTTCTTTCTAATTAAAATTTGAAACAAAGCTATGTGAGTTATTTAGAGTTGCCACATTTGACATTGTGTTGTGCCTTTAGGGCTAGAGAAGTAGTTGTTAACCTCCATCATGTATCAGAATTACCTGGTAAGCTTTTACAGAACATAGATCTCTGGGTGTTATTTTTCAAATACAAGGCTGTTCAAATGTAAGGCAAAGCTGAGAGTCTTTGCTCTGGACACATGCTTCTCACATTTTAACGTGCACTGGAATTCTTATTCCTCAAATTGTGATCTGTAGACCTGCCCCATCAACATCATCACTCAGCATATTAGAAATGTAAGATCTCAGGTCCTACCCTAGATCTACTGAGTCAGAATCTGTACTTTATCAGGATCCCAGATGTGTCATGTACACACTAAAGCTTGAGAAGCAGTGCTCTGAAGAGTCTTCTTTCCTTTCTTAGACCATGATTTAGATATGCTGTCACCAAATAGATGTTGTGCCTGAGTCATGGCATGGAAATCCTAACAACTAGACTTCCTGAGTCAAAGATCATCAAAGGCTTTTTCCATATTACTATATTAGTATATTCCATATTTCCATATTATTATAAAATTCATATAATATGAATTTTCAAAAAAGTGAGGTAAAAAACTGTATATAAAGAATGATTCCAGGAGCGCCTGGGTGGCTCAGTTGGTTAAGCATCTGCTTTCAGCTGGAGTCATGATACCAGGGTCCTGGGATCAAGTCCTGCACTGGGCTTCCTGCTCAGTGGAAAGCTTGTTCCTCCCTTTTCCTCTGCCTCTTTCTCTGTCTCTCAAGAATAAATATACAAAATCTCTTTTTTTTTTAAAAGGAGAATGATTCCAGTTATACAAAATGCAAACAAAAATAAAGGAAATATATATTATCTCTGAATTATAAAAACATGGGTGACTTTTTTATATTATTTGTATCTTTTTCTTATTAATTTCTTTTCAGCGTAAGAGAATTCATTGTTTATGCACCACACCCAGTGCTCCATGCCATATGTGCCCTCCATAATACCCACCACCTGGCTCCCCCAACCTCCCAACCCCCCGCCCCTTCAGATTGTTTTTCAGAGTCTATAGTCTATCATGGTTCATATCCCCTTCCAATTCCCTCAACTCCCTTCTCCTCTCCATCTCCCCTTGTCCTCCATGCTATTTGTTATGCTCCACAAATAAGTGAAACCATATGATAATTGACTTTCTCTGCTTGACTTATTTCACTCAGCATAATCTCTTCCAGTCCCGTCCATGTTGCTACAAAAGTTGGGTATTCATCCTTTCTGATGGAGGCATAATACTCCATAGTGTATATGGACCACATCTTCCTTATCCATTCGTCCATTGAAGGGCATCTTGGTTCTTTCCACAGTTTGGCGACCGTGGCCATTGCTGCTATAAACATTGGGGTACAGATGGCCCTTCTTTTCATTACATCTGTATCTTTGGGGTAAATACCCAGTAGTGCAATGGCAGGTTCATAGGGAAGCTCTATTTTTAATTTCTTGAGGAATCTCCACACTGTTCTCCAAAGTGGCTGCACCAACTTGCATTCCACCAACAGTGTAAGAGGGTTCCCCTTTCTCCACATCCTCTCCAACGCATGTTGTTTCCTGTCTTGCTAATTTTGGCCATTCTAACTGGTGTAAGGTGGTATCTCAATGTGGTTTTAATTTGAATCTCCCTGATGGCTAGTGATGATGAACATTTTTTCATGTGTCTGATAGCCATTTGTATGTCTTCATTGGAGAAGTGTCTGTTCATATCTTCTGCCCATTTTTTGATATGATTGTCTGTTTTGTGTGTGTTGAGTTTGAGAAGTCTTTTATAGATCCTGGATATCAACCTTTTGTCTGCACTGTCATTTGCAAATATCTTCTCCCATTCCGTGGGTTGCTTCTTTGTTTTGTTGACTGTTTCCTTTGCTGTGCAGAAGCTTTTGATTTTGATGAAGTCCCAAAAGTTCATTTTTGCTTTTGTCTCCTTTGCCTTTGGAGACATATCTTGAAAGAAGTTGCTATGGCTGATATCGAAGAGATTACTGCCTATATTCTCCTCTAGGATTCTGATGGATTCCTGTCTCACGTTGAGGTCTTTTATCCATTTTGAGTTTATCTTTGCGTACGGTGTAAGAGAATGGTCGAGTTTCATTCTTCTACATATAGCTGTCCAGTTTTCCCAACAGCATTTATTGAAGAGACTGTCTTTTTTCCACTGTATATTTTTTCCTGTTTTGTCGAGGATTATTTGACCATAGAGTTGAGGGTCCATATCTGGGTTCTCTATTATTTGTATCTTACTAGTTTTCTATAATAGTATAATTAGAAAAAGAAGATAATTTAAACAAGAGAAAGATCCTATGAAAATGTCTAAATTTCTCATTATCTTTTATTCTTCTTAGTCCCTACAGGAAAAATTTTCAGTTTAATGTTAAAGTATATCTACAGATGTTACTTCAACATATTCATCATCTAGGCTTTTCCATTGCTAAGCAAAAAACCTGATTTTTTAAAAGAGCAAGAGACTCAATATCTCAGAGCATATTGTCATGAACTTCTTGTCCGTCTTGAGAAAAATTCCAGGAAAAATTTTCATTGTTAGAGAGTGAGAGGAGGTGACTGTTGGAGGCTGCCATAAGTAACACAAAAGTAATGTAGGATTAACACTATTTCCTTTTATAGCCAAGTCAACAGAATGGTAAAGAAAGAGGATTTAAATCTTATCTATCTTGATCCCACCCCCCCCGAAATACATTTCATGTCATTTTGATTAAAATATTTAAAATATCCAGAGCTGTGGCTTGAATGATATTATAATTGGTAATGATCAGTCAGAATCCCAGTAGGAATGAAATATTCATATAGGTTAATTGAAGAGCATTTAATAGAGGGACATTTGCAAAGTTGGAGCATGTGTGGGGAAACTGACATGGGATGGGATTAGAAATAATGGAAAATTATTACTGCCAGGGGTCTGCAAGTGTGAGGGGAAGGAGAAAATACCAGGAGGCAGAGAGTGGTCCTGTATGGAAGTCTGACAGAAGCTGTGGGTTTAATAAAGAAACAGAGTCAAACCATAGCAACCTGGCAAAAGGGGTTACTTCAACTACAAAAGGGGTTACTCACTTTTCACTTCTGGATTTCACCTGGTGTCTGACAAAAATTAGAGGCCAGGGAGCCTGCCCATGTTGGTCAGCCTTCCAGAAAGTAGATCCACAAATGCACATGGAAAATATTAGTGATAAACCTAAGTAGATCCTTGATGGGTTGAAGGATGGGAGAGAATGTGAAAAAATTGGTTAATGGTTTAGGAATCCTTCTATGGCTTTGCGTCATTCAACATTTCATCAGCAATTTGAAGACAGAGTGGATACATGTAACAAATTTAAAGAAGTCACAAAAGTAGGGAATATAGGAAATAATCAGATGACAGACTCAGCAGCGAAAAGAATGATGTTCTTATTCTAATACGAAATATTTAATAAATATAAATGAAAGGCCAGTATTTGAGTTAAAAACATCAAATGTCCCTATAATTGTGGGAGAGAAATGACTAAGTGATATCGCTTATCATTAAGATTTTTTAATTGACAAGATATGTAATCAACTGATATGTAAATAATCAGTCATGTGAAAAGACTATCCCCAATAGGTAACCTGATTTTAGTCTGAATTAGAATCAAAGTGTCCAGAAAGAGGGGTGAAAATCTCACTCTATTCTATGCTGAATGGACTGTAATGATCAAATGAGTTATGTGCAGGAGAATTAGGACCAGGGTGGTAAATATTTAACCTGGAGAATGAAACTCTGGTCAGGAAAGGAATTAGGGGAGCAGATTCTAGGGTGAGTTTCCAGATGGCTGAAGGACTCCCCTATAAACAGTGATAGGACTTTCTTCCAGGTCTGGGGGCAGAAGGTCATAGGCAAAGGGAGCAGAAATCAGATTACATGAAGGATGATCATCTCCAGAAGCTGTGCCACCGAAAATCATATAGATCTACCTGTGGGTAGGTAAATTCTTTTATCCTATTCAAAGGCTGAGTGACCATTTACCAGACGTATGGCTAAGGAGCTGGGTTGTGGAGAACTGTGTTCTCTGTTGGCCTGGAGGTGAGATCCCACCACACCTGAATCCACAGGGTTACACTGGACTCACTAGTCCTGTTTTCCTCTCTATACCTCTGTCAATATTTCATGTTGGTGGTTTCTACACCTTCTCTTTCCCAGAGCTAAGTAGAAATAGAAGATTAAGCCATGGGGCTTCAGAATATTTTTGAAGCCTTAGAGCTGTTGTTCCCAATTTCCACCAATGGTGTAAATGTGCTCATGAAACATTAAGTGCCAAAGCAGCTCTTCTGATCTCCTACACCAGTTACTCTTTTTAAAGAAAAAGCCAGCTCTGAGTCCAAATATAATAAAGACAAATTTTGACTCAAGCCTTCAATTAGTTCTTTATTTAAGTTTTTGTCTATAAATGTTCAAATAAATTAAAGAGGCATTAAAGTAAAAACAAAAATCTCTAGAAATCCTACCACACAGAAATAATCACTATCAATGTTTTGCTGAACATTCTTTATGGACTTCTCTCTGTGAGTACCACCATATGGCTTTCTGGATCTAAGGAAAGATAATTTTACATAGGCGAGTTTATATTATACATGCTGCTATGCCATCTGCTTTTTATATGCAACATCATGTTGTTGAAATACTTCCATGGTAGTGAATGCTTTTCAATGCTCTGTATGGATATGAATATCATATGGACATGAATATATAGCCATCTAAATAAAGTGCAGTAAAATATTTAAGACGCATGCATTAGTTCTTTTAAAAATGGACTACTAAGAGAATATGGTATCCCAGCTGATACGATTTCAGCTCCCTTTCTGGATGACAGCAGTCCTCAAGAGGACAGGTCCATGATTATATAGCAAGGCCACATGGGATGCTAGGAAAAGCTGGAGCTGTGAGGCTTAAGTGAAAATTATCAAACTATTAAATTCAGGAAAGGAAAAAAGTATTTATGGACTCATTGCTGTGTTAATATGAAAAATTTAGTGTTTTAGTGTTTTTCTCTCTTCTATCCCCTTGTGGCCCCCACATATTGAATGCATTTAATCAGATTTATTTTTAACGTGCTAATTTTTTTTTAGTGTCTATCAGATTATATTATCCATAGTTCTTGATTATCTAAAGATCTTATTTCTTTCTGTCTAAAATCTCTTGATCATTGGCTTTTCTTCTCTGCTTTGTTGTTTCAAATTGTGAACTCATCTTCCATGGGCCTTTATCTATAGTAATATTGTGCCTTGTGGGCTAGAAATCCATCCCTCCAAAGAGGCTTTGCTTTTAATTATACTACATGTCCCAGGGACCGACTTTTTTTTTTTTTTTTTTTTTTTTTTGACAGCGATCACAAGCAGGCAGAGAGGCAGGCAGAGAGAGAGAGAGGTGGAAGCAGGCCCGCTTCTGAGCAGAAAGCCCGGTGTGGGGCTCGATCCCAGGATCCTGGGACCATGACCTGAGCCGAAGGCAGAGGCTTTAACCCACTGAGCCACCCAGGCGCCCCCCAGGGACTGACTTTTTTTTTTTTAATTTTTTTTTTAAAGATTTTTTATTTATTTGTCAGAGAGAGAGAGGGAGAGAGAGCGAGCACAGGCAGACAGAATGGCAGGCAGAGGCAGAGGGAGAAGCAGGCTCCCCGCCGAGCAAGGAGCCCGATGTGGGACTCGATCCCAGGACGCTGGGATCATGACCTGAGCCGAAGGCAGCTGCTTAACCAACTGAGCCACCCAGGCGAGGGACCGACTTTTTTTTTTTTAATTTTTTTATTTTTTCAGCATAACAGTATTCATTATTTTTGCACCACACCCAGTGCTCCATGCAATCCGTGCCCTCTACAATACCCACCACCTGGTGCCCCCAACCTCCCACCCCCCACCCCTTCAAAATTCTCAGATCGTTTTCAGAGTCCTTAGTCTCTCATGGTTCACCTCCCCTTCCAATTTCCCTCAACTCCCTTCTCCTCTCCATCTCCCCTTGTCCTCCATGCTATTAGTTATGCTCCACAAATAAGTGAAACCATATGATAATTGACTCTCTCTGCTTGACTTATTTCACTCAGCATAATCTCTTCCAGTCCCGTCCATGTTGCTACAAAACTTGGGTATTCATCCTTTCTTTTTTCTTTTCTTTTTTTTTTTTTACAGCTTTATAAACATATATTTTTATCCCCAGGGGTACAGGTCTGCGAATCACCAGGTTTACACACTTCACAGCACTCACCATAGCACATACCCTCCCCAATATCCATAACCCCACCCCCTCTCCCAACCCCCTCCCCCCATCAACCCTCAGTTTGTTTTGTGAGATTAAGAGTCACTTATGGTTTGTCTCCCTCCCAATCCCATCTTGTTTCATTTACTCTTCTCCTACCCCCTCAACCCCCCATGTTGCATCTCCTCTCCCTCATATCAGGGAGATCATATGAGGGACCGACTTTTAATGTAATTTCTATTTGAGGGGTTTTCTACACCATGTAGGTAGTATAAACTCAAACTACACTTTATATGAATACAGGTATGTGGTTGCTATGATTTCTTAGAAACCTGGACAGGTGCAGGCCTTCCATTTCTTTGTGCTGGTGAAAAGAATTTTTCTCATTTCCTCTTCCATTGAGGGTTTTGGCTTACACTTAGGGGAACTTCAGAGGAGCAGCTGTCATACCATTCTCATCAGTGGTGAAACACTCGAAGCTTTGTCCCCAAGAGTGACACCAAGACAAAGATTTGTTCATTATCACTATTTCTACTCAACATGGCACTGAAAGAACTAACCAGGGCAATAAGGCAAGAGAAAGATAGAGAAGGCATAGAGGTCAAAAAGGAAGAAATAAAACTTTTTATTTTTAAAGATCCATTTACTTATTTATTTGACAGACAGAGATCACAAGTAGACAGGGAGGCAGACAGAGAGAGAGGAGGAAGCAGGCTTCCCACCAAGCTAGAGAGCTGGATGTGGGGCTCGATCCCAGGACCTGGGATCAGGACCTGAGCCGAAGGCAGAGGCTTAACCCACTGAGCCACCCAGGCGCTCGAAACTTTTTATTTTTAGATTAACATCATAGTTTCATGAAGAATCCAAAAGAATATGTAAACTATTATAAATAATAAATGAATTTAGGATATTACTGAATCTAAGATCAACATATAAAAACCAATCATATTTTTATATAGTTAGAGCAAATAGTTGGATAATAAAAACAATAGCATTTATAATGGCATCAAAAAACATCAAATAGTAATAAATCTAATGGAATATGTGTAAGCATCTACCTTTTTTTTAAAGGTTTTATTTATTTATTTGAGAGGGAGAGAAAGAGCAAGAGCATAAGCAGGGGGAGTGGAAGAAGGAGAGGGAGAAATAGAGAGCTAGATGCAGGGTTCGATCCTAGGTCCCTGGTCCCTGAAGGCAGTCGTTTAACTAAGCCACCCAGGTGCCCCAAACTTCTATATTATTGAAAAGAAGAAGGGAGAAACTAAGAAAGACCTAAATGAAGAAATATACATGGAAAAATCATATGTTTTACTATATATGGAAAGATATTATATGCATTGGAAAATTCAATATGGTTGTCAATTCTCTTCAAATTAATTTGTGGACTCAATGTATCCTCAATCAAAATCACAGTAACTTTTTTCTTTTTGTGGAAATTGGTAGGCTTCACTCTAAACTGTCTAAGAGAATGCAAAGGGCAGTCTTGAAAAAGAACAAATATGGAGGTTTTCCTTTGCCAGATTTTAAATTACTATAAAGCTATAATATTATAGTAGTTAAGATATCTTGGCATTGGTACAAAGCTAGAAAAATAGAACAATGGTATCAAGATGCCAGAAATAGACACATACATATATCATCATTTAGTTTACTAAAAGGTACCACTTCTATTCAATGAAGATAAAAAAGTTCTCTTCACTGAATAATACTGGAGCAATTAGAAACATGGGGAAAAAACAGAATCTATGATTCTGTATAAAACCATATACAAAAGTTAATTTGAAGTGGATCATCGACCTTTAGTTCCTTAGTGGAAGCTAAAAATAAACTCTAGAATAAATCAGGAAGTCAGCCATGTGTTGGTTCTTAACCCTCTCTGGAGCTTCCCTATTTTCATCTGAAACTGGCTCCTGTACTCAGAGGGCAGGGGGAGACTGAAGAAAGATGAAGGCCACTTTCAGTTGCTAGCCAGCCCATTTTAATGAGCAAGGAAAATTTCTAGGAAATCGTCCCTGTCTTCTCTATTTGCTATGCTTCGTTACTTTAAATTTGGAGAGTTTTTAATGCTTTTTTTTTTTTTTTGGTTTGTTTGTTAATACAGACTTCCAATTAAGGTTTTGTAGAAAAATTTATTAGATTTCATCCCCAGGTACATAAAATTGTTCTCAAATCACAGCACACATATACATTGCTATGAACCTTTTTTTCAAAGCCATTTTTAAAATATTTTTTTATTTCTTTTCAGCGTAACAGTACTCATTGTTTTTGCACCACACCCAGTGCTCCATGCAATCCGTGCCCTCCCCAATACCCACCACCTGGTTCCCCCAACCTCCCACCCCCCACCCCTTCAAAACCCCCAGACTGTTTTTCAGAGTCCATAGTCTCTCATAGTTCACCTCCCCTTCCAATTTCCCTCAACTCCCTTCTCCTCTCCATCTCCCCTTGTCCTCCATGCTATTTTTTATGTTACTTAGAAAAAATGATGTTAGGGAAGTCCTATGAATAGTACAAAAATCTTTCCCCCCATTTTAAGAGTAGATATATGTTTTCAGCCTTTAAAGGCCTTGAAATTCTGAGAAAGCCACTATTATTTAGTAGAAATAAGGGAAAATAATCTAAATCCATCATTCATGTATATTTCACACACCCATATTTCAGTGAGTTGAGCAGATATGAGGATTTATTTCATTCATAATATATTTATTCTTAGATTTAAACTCTGTATGCTAATACTGGGGGTGTTTCCTAGGATAATGTAAATTCTTTTTAAAAATAAGATTTACTATAAAGACTCGAGCAAATAAATTAGCTGATAGTTTCAATCAATTGATATTTCTGGACACATTCAGAGTTCATTTTCAGATCACTGTAATCTTCTTTCTTTGCTCTACATCTGAAATTATCTAGAGCTGTTACTAAATTTCATGGCTGCAAGACAGTGAGAACTACTGTTAAAAAGACCCATATTATGAATTTAATCTTGATGTTGATCAGTTAACATTGTGCAGAGTGTGACTAAATTATGTAGACCTGTACTTTACTCCTAGCTCTGTTTTCTCCTCTTAAAACCGGGATGTGAAGAAGGTTGTTCTCTGTTTGCACTTCCGCATCTATTATCGACCCTTATCCACACCGCTCCGTGCCCTTGGAGGCTCCCTTTGGTAGTCTGGGCACATAAGCTCCCTGTTTTCTTGGTTTGCTTGAATTTGGCTAGTAGAAAATACTAGCAAAAGATGGAAGAGACCTGAAAAGAAAGAGAGAAAGATATTTTCCCCCCTCTCTACCTGGTGGATCATGAATTGGCATTGTGTGTGTGTGTGTGTGTTTCTATACTGAAAGTCATAGCCCTTGTAAGGAGCCCTCTTATTATATCCACAGATTTTTCTCTGAGTCCTGGCAACTGCCCCTTTTCTTAGCCTTTTCACACCAATTGGTGCTCATCTCTGTGTCATTTGTGAACTTGGGGGTGTGCACTCTGGCCACTAGTGTGTCAGTAGTCCCTTCATTAAACTTTCCTGAATTGCTCCATTCAAATGTGCCATATCCTTTCAGGACCCTGCCAATACAGACAATTCAGCACTTGCCCAAGCTTGGATCAGATGTCTATCCAGGTCCAATTTACCCACATAGTGTGATGGCTGCTGAAGTGTGTGGAATAAGCTTCTCAGAGAAAAGGGGCTATGGTTGTGTTGACAACCCTAAAATAATTCTAATAGGTGATCACTCACTTTTTAGGTCCTTCCTGCTTAAAGCTATGGAGTGTCAAACATTCTTTGGCACCAAGTTTTAATAATCAAAGAATCTACTTGTTATTACTGTAAAAGACAGCCAGTTGGCAGAGGGCAGAAATTTGCAACAATTGATTTCAGTCTTAGCTTTGTGACCAACGAGCTGTGTGATTTCAGACATGTCTCTTTTCCTCTTTGAGTCTCAGTTCCCTCTGTAAATTAATGTTTTGTACCAGATGTTTTATAAGATCTCTTCTGTTTCCATCAGTCTATCTCAATTTATATTATTCATTGTATTATGTTATAGATTACACATGTATTTATATTATATATTACACTATATTATATACATAAAATTTTCCATTTGATTTTTGTTGGAATAATAAGAGTATCATAAACCAAAATTAGACAATGAATTTTAGGTGTTTTTATTTGCCCTTGCTCATATTACATAATATAGAAATGACTGAGAGAGGAAAATACGCAAGAGCTCAAAATAACCTGGAATCTATTAGAAAAACTAATGAAACTACTCTAGCACAATTATAAAAATATCATTAAAAAATATTACCTCTCTTGTCAATTATCATATGGTTTCACTTATTTGTGGAGCATAACAAATAGCATGGAGGACAAGGGGAGATGGAGAGGAGAAGGGAGTTGAGGGAAATTGGAAGGGGAGGTGAACCATGAGAGACTAAGGACTCTGAAAAACGATCTGAGAATTTTGAAGGGGTGGGGGGTGGGAGGTTGGGGGCACCAGGTGGTGGGTATTGTAGAGGGCACGGATTGCATGGAGCACTGGGTGTGGTGCAAAAATAAAGAATACTGTTATGCTGAAAAAATAAAAAATTAATAAAAAAGAAATATTACCTCTCTTTCTGTAATCAAAGAAATTTTAAATTACTGTCATGTATAACAGCATATAGGAAATTTCTAATTTCATAAATTGAATAAAAATTATGCATGTTATTTATATCATATCTATTTGAAAAGAATTAAAATTTCACCATATTTTAAAGGACTATTTTCATTTTTTAAATTAAAAATGAAATTAATGAATGTATTATTACCTTATTTGGCAGTCAATTAGAACTTTTCAGAGAGCAAATCTAACAGTTGAGACCTGAAAAGCTGTTGATTCTCATCTTTTATTCTTTGACTTTCTAAGTGCTTAAAAAAGCTTGGTGCTTAATTTTTCTCACTTAAAAATACTTATAGGGAAGGAATAACATTTTCTTGGAATATTTATAAGCTATTTTTGTCCGTATATTTATCGCAGACCCTCTGCTTCTAGTTAGTTACTGGAGATGGGACATCCTACCCTAACAAGGAGAACAACCAATTTGAACTACATAATTATAGTTGTAAAAAACATGCACTGGAATGTTTATGGCAGCAATGTCCACAATAGCCAAACTATGGAAAGAACCTAGTTGTCCATCAGCAGATGAATGAATATAGAAGATGTGGTATGTGTGTTACCACATCTTCTATATTCATTATATATATATATATAGTGGAATATATTCATTATATATATATATAGTGGAATACTATGCAGCCATCAAAAACCCAAAATCTTGCCATTTGCAATGACGTGGATGGAACTAAAGGGTATTATGCTGAGAGAAATAAATCAATCAGGAAAGACAATTATCATATGATCTCTCTGATATGAGGAATTTGAGAGGCAGGGCCAGAGGTCGTGGAGGGTAGGGAGGGAAAAAATGAAACAAGATGGGATCGGGAGGGAGAAAAACCATAAGAGACTCTTAATCTCAGGAAACAAACGGAGGGTTGCTGGAGGTTGGGAGGGATGGGGTGGCTTGGTTATGGACACTGGGGAGGATATGTGCAATGGTGAATGCTGTGAAATGTGTAAGACTGATGATTCACAGACCTGTACCCCTGAAGCAAGTAATACATTATATGTTAATAAAAAAATTTAAAAAAAAAGAAAGACAGCATATCTAGAGCATTTACAACAATGTTCAGTACAGAGTAATCAGTACTGCTACTACTAGATCTGCTACTATTACTACTGATGATGATATTGTTATTGGTAGCATTCAATAAAATTGCTGAATGAATGAATAAGTGAATATTAAAAAAAAAAACAACTCCCAAAAAACTCCAATGATTTAAGGACTCAAAGAAACCTAAGTGACCTAAATTTTACAAGTTATAAGCACTTTCTGGGGTAAAAGAGGCCTATGAGTGTTTTCTTTCCTAGCATAGCAGCAATAGGAGGCAAAGGAGAAACCAGACAAACTTGTATGCAAGTTCATGTTATGGACTAGAAGCTGTAGCCACAGAGCAACCTCCATCTACCCATCATGGACCTTCAAGTATGTGAAGAAACTAAGGCTGGGATCAGGATAGAAGAGATGAGGGCCATCTATATGAGGAATCTCTTAGAGTCACTGAAGTACCTTATTGGTCTGAATCCTTTTATCGACTCCAGCCGTTATTAGAAGGAAACGTTAAACTGGTAAATCAATGGCTAGTTAAAGCTTAAAAGTGTATAAAAATAACACAGTTAATATTCAAAACAGAACTTCAGATACAGAATATATAGATGAGTTTCTGTCTAGTTTTCCTTTCCCCCCCCCCAGGGGATGAAGGGGACTTCTCCAGGCTCTGTACATAGTTCCTATAAACACAGACACACGTGGCTTTCAGACTGGGGTGTGTCTGTGGGGGCTGAGGGCAGGGTCTGCTCCTGGGACCCTCCTCCCCGAGGATCCCTTCCCTTCTGTGCCTAGTTTTAGGAATTAAAGGTTGTGCCCCATTTGATCTTTTATGGTTATGGCTCTTATAAGCACATGCTCAGCCATAGTTACTAGAATGTGTACCCTATGCCAGAAAGGCTGCGCTGAGAGGCTGTAATAGGGATCTCAACTAATTTCTTAAGCAACTCTAGGCTTAAAACCTTATATTGCTTAACCTAACTCCTTTAGGAGAATTTCACTAAATATCGGCTATTATTATAGTAGCTAAATTAGCAGGACAGAGTCTGAAGGAGAAATAAATCTGTAGGTTCCATTACTAATCTTTGGGTAAGAAATTAGCTAAAGAAAAGAAAAAACTCCTGTAAAGTTGCCTGTCATGTGGATGGTTTGCTAAAAGAAACCATAGCTGGAGATTTTTGTATTCATTTTATTCTTTAAGTGGAAAAATCCAAAGTGCTGATTCTGTGTGAACTTAAGAATTAGATCATGGTGTATAATGTTTCCTGAATGGCTCTAGTAATATGCAACTGCATAGAAGGACTTTCCTTCTGTGACAATATTTAGGCCATTGATTAAGCAAGAATGGACTCCTGTAGATTGAGAGGGGAATGTATGGGAAGACCCTGAGAAGCTGGGGGCACTGAGCCCCTAAATTCTGATCAATCTTCTTTGTCAGTAGAAGAGGTCTGACCCTCAGAGGAAATGGTATCCCTATCTCTATTAATAATGGCTTCTCCACCCAGTGGGATCTCTGCCCACAGAGGTATTGGCCTTTCTACCTCCATCTGAGGAAATTAACCCTGTACTGCCTGAAGAAACAATAATGGCCTCCCCTGAGGCAGTTGCCATGCAAGAAATGACAGATTTCCCTCAGGACACCCATCACCCTTCTTTGCTTCTATACCTATAACTAGACTGAAGTCCTCGCAGACCCTAAAGGTAAACTGCCGAGTGTGGTCTATGAGACGGTGTGCTAAACTTCAAAATAACTACCTGAAGCAGAAATCTAGGGAACATATGTGGGAATGGATACTAAGAGTGTGAAGTAATGATGAAAGGAAAATAAAGTTGCATCAGGCTGAATTTATTGATATGGGCTCAATAAGCAGAGATTCTGCATTTCACATCAGAGCTTGAGAAGTTAGAAAGATTTAACAGATTGTTTAGTTGGTTGGCTGCAACATGGACCAAGAGATGGCCCACTGTGAGCAATTTGGAAATGCCTGACCTCTGTTGGTTTAATGTAAAGGAAGAGATTCAGAAGCTTAGGGAGATTGAAATGTTAGAGTGGATTTCTCATTTAAGACTTGCTCACCCATCCCGGGAGGGTCCAGAAGACCTATCATTCACCCATACTTCGAATGAATTTGCAAGGGGATCCCCAGCATCCTTGAAGTGCTCTGTGCTTGCTTTCCTCTCTAGGCCAGACCTTACAATGGGAACCGTGGTGAGTCAATTGGAAAACCTAGATTCAGGGCAGTAATTGGATCCTGAGGTGGCAGGGGCCAGTGGTGGCACTCAATGGCCAAAGGCAAGGTGGCTTGGTTTCCATAATGGATAGTAAAGTCAAAACAATCAGAACAATCAGAATAGCCTAATTCATGCAGACTGATGATATTGTCTATTCAGGGTGTTCCTAGAAGTGAAATATATAGTAAGTATACTAAATTCTTATATAATTTGTATGAGCAGAAATTTTCTAGGTCAAATGAAAAAAAATCTAACTCAAATTATTAAAACAGAGGCATATTCCCTCAATAATTCTTAAACTTGATCAGTTTACAGACTCAGAATGAAGAAAAAATGAAGAAAAAGCTGAGTCCATTTGAGGAAGATGTACACTTTTCATCTTTCTCCCAATTTTCCCAAAGGAAACTATAGCCAAGTTCCCAAAGGGAACTTCCCCTCCAAACGGACCTATAGCCTTTATCAGAGTAACTGAATATTGTGGAAAAAGAAATTATCAGACCTTTCAGGGACTATTGGATACTGGTTCTAAACTGATACTGATTCCAAGAGAACCTAAATGTCACTGTGCCCCTCCAGTATCAGAGTAAGGGCTTATGGAGGTTAGGTGATCAATGGGGTTTTAGTTCAGGTCTCTCTCACAATGGGTTCAGTGGGTTCCCAAATCTACCCTGTGGTTATTTCCCCAGTTCCAGAATGCATAATTGGAATAGACATACAGCAATCAGAATCCCCATATTGGTTCTCTAACCTGAGAAGTGAGGGCTATTACAGTGGGAATGGCCAATTGGAAGGCATTAGAACCAACTTTACCTGGGAAAATAGCAAATGAAAAGCAGTACCATGTTCCTGGAGGGATTTCAGAGATTAGTGTCACAATCAAGGCTTTGAAAGACATGGAGATGGCAATTCCCGCACATCCCCATTCAACTTTCCTATTTGTCTTGTAAAGAAGACAGACAGATCTTAGAGAATGACAGTGGATTGAATCAATAAGAAAAAGCCTAACGCTACATAAAAACAAAAAATATATCAGTAGAAATAGAGGCACAAATTATAAACAGGCATTTCACTGAAAAAGAAGAGTGCTTAATGAACATACAAAAATATATGAGAGGCGCCTGGGTGGCTCAGTGGGTTAAAGCCTCTGCCTTCGGCTCAGGTCATGATCTCAGGGGCTGGGGATCAAGCCCCGCATTGGGCTCTCTGCACAGTGGGGAGCCTTTAACTTCCTCCTCTCTCTCTGCCTGCTTCTCTGCCTACTTGTGATCTCTCTCTTTAAAAAAAAAAAAAAATATATATATATATATACATATATATATATGAATAGTTATTAGGAAAATAAAAATCAAAACAACGAGACACCATTCCCTAAGATTCCATTAGATCAAATTATAGTCTGAAAATACCAAGTTTGGCAAAGCTGTGGAATAGCAGGAAGTCTTACCTATTTTTTTTATTTTTATTTATTTATTTGACAGATAGAGATCACAAGTAGGCAGAGAGGCAGGCAGAGAGAGAGGAGGAAGCAGGCTCCCTGCCGAGCAGAGAGCTGGATGTGGGGCTTGATCCCAGGACCCAGGGATCATGACCTGAGCCGAAAGCAGAGGTTTTAACCCACTGAGCCAAAAGCAGAGGCTTTAACCCACTGAGCCACCCAGGCACCCCATATTTTTCATAAGTTGTATAAAAATTGGCTCAACCTCTTTAGAAAACAGTTTGGCATAATTTGTTTAAGTTGAATAGATGCATACCAAACAAATCTATTCCTACTATCAATGTCTATCAGGATAAGCTAGATAATGCTTTGCATAACAAACCCAAATGACTTAAAATAACAAAGATCCCTGTCTCATTCATGATACATGGTCACTGTGGGTTAAATGGAGACCTGACTCTGTGTCATTATCACCCTTACTTGGGAACTCATGCAGACCAACCAGCTGCTATATGGGATACTTCCAGGCACTGTAGAAAAGGGAAAAGAACGTAACATACATTGTATATACATTGCATATATCAGAAGGGAGCACACACATGAGGCTTCAAAGATACTGGATATATTCAAATTTTTTTAAAGATTTATTTATTTATTTATTTATTTGAGAGAGATAAACTCTCAAGCAGACTCCACACTGAGTGCAGAGCCCAACTCCACCCTCACAGCTCTAAGATCATGACCTGAGCCAAAACCAAGAGTGGCATAGTCAACTGACTCAACCACCGAGGAGACCCAATATATTCTATTTTGTTTAAGTTGGTTGGTGGTAGATGGATATTTTATTGCATTGTATTGTATTGTATTTTTATTCTTTAGAAACATATATCTTAGTCTGCTTGGGGCTGCTATAACAAAATTTCCAAAGACGAGGTGGCTTAAACAATAGATATTATTTCTTAAAGTTCTGGAGGCTGGAATTCTGAGATGAGGGTGTTGGCCAGTTTAATTCCTAATGAGAATCTTCCTGCTGGTTTGAATATGGTGGCCTGCTACTATATCCTCATATGGCAGGGCAAGAAGCCATCTCTCTCATGTCTCTTCTTACAAAGGCACGAACGCTGCTCGTAAAGGCTCCACCCTCATTACCTAAGTACTCCCTAGAGGTCCCACCTCTTTTCTCTGACCTGTTCTGTGGTTCAATGTGGTTTAATAGATATCCCATATTATAAAGCATCTGAGAAGTTAACTTAGAGGACGTTTGGCATCAGCCCTCAGATGTATGTGATAAGAAAGAAAAGAGTTCTCAGGTGTTACATGAGTTGCAGCCACTCCTTCCAGCTGTTTGTGAAGCTTTATACACCATTAGCTGAGATGAAAAAGAGTGCAGAGTGAAGCAGGAGCTATGCAGCTATCAGAGCCCTTGAGTCTCAGTGGGTCCTTGCAGAGCTGGGATCTGGATGGTCCTCTTGCCAAGAACTCATCCCCAGAGAGCAACAGTGATCTTTGGCTGAAGTCACCCAATATGTGGACCTGGGCCAAAGAATTTTGGAACATTGGAAAAAATTGAAAAAAATTAAAAAAAAAAAAAAGAAAAGAAATGCCTTAGTTAATGTGAAAAAGAAGTGCAGTCCAACAGGAAAATGGAGTTTGTTAAAAGACAGAAAAGAATAGAGATGATCTCTATTCTCTGTTCCACTAATTGGTTAGAGTGTAGAACCACAGATTCATAAACATTCTGTCATTTCACCAGAAAGAAATAAAAGTAAATATGTAATCTTCACTGATTGTACTGTCTGCAGAGGCAAAGTGAAGTGAGAGATTATGATACTTATCTAGGCAACAAATGTCATTCCACCACTCTGAGTAAGGGGCACCTGGGTGGCTCAGTTGGTTGGACATCTATCTTCAGCTCAGTTCATGATCCCAGGGTCCTGGGATTGAGCCCCACATTGGGCTCCTTGTTCATTGGGGAAACTGTTTCTTCCTCTCTCCCTATCCCAGCTCCTGTGAGCTCCCTCACTTGCTCTCTCTTTCATATGCTCTCTTACTCTCAAATTAAGTCAGTCAGTCAGTCAGTCAATAAATAAATAAAATCTTAAAAAAATTTTTTTAAGATTTTGTTTATTTATTTGACAGAGAGAGATCACAAGTAGGCAGAGAGGTAGGCGGAGAGAGAGAGCAGGGGAAACAGGCTCCCTGCTGAGCAGAGAGTCTGATGCGGGACGATCCCAGGACCCTGAGATCATGACCTGAGCCAAAGTCAGAGGCTTTAACCCACTGAGTCATCCAGGCGCCCTTCAACCCTCCCAAAAAACTATTTAAAAAACAGTCTGTACTCTGTACAAATGTTATCTGTATTTCATCTATGGTAATTGCATAAATTGTGAAACAGTGTGGCCTTATGAAAAATAGATTTTAAAGTTCCAACTTCAAACACTTGCTAGTTTGTGTGACTTTGTCCCAAGATGCTTCCAGTTGCAAATTAATATAAAAAATAATAATAGTGTGTTAAACCATTGCATCTCAAACATTAGTATGCTTATGGATCACCTAGAGACTTGTTAAAATGCAGATTCTGCTTCAGTAGGTCTGGAGTGGGGCCTAAAATTCTGTATTGCCAACAATATCTCAAGTGATGATGATGGTTCTTGTACGCAGACCACACTTTGAGTAGCAAAGGCTGAAATACTAAGTATGTTTATGATATCAGTAGAAGTACAGATGCAGGAAGTTCCAGTTTTGGTTAGCTCAAAGATGTCATAAGGACCTGAGTTCGTTACTTTTGCTTGCCATCTTAGAATGGCAGTGACAACTTTTGATTGCAGAATGGCTTTAGCAGGTTCCCTACCAACTTCTCTGATTTCAATTTCCAGAGGCATTTTCTCCTTGGCCTTCAGCTGACTTCCCTTCCTATTTTGCGAGCCAGAATTGCACGACCAGTCCATTCCAAATCCCATAACTGGCAAGAGGAATGGAGTTACCTCATTATAGTCTTCAACTAATCAATAGATTCCCGTCTTTCTGTTACCATCCCTAGTCTGGGGAGGGAATTGGTCTTGTCCAAAAGAAGACTAGATAATGGGTAGATAATCTATAGTGTCTGCTACAGGCCTTCAGAAAGTTACATTAAATGAAAATGCCCAACAGAGTAACATGGTGGACTGAGATTAGACACATATTGCTGGGTTGAAAAAAAATCCCTCATAGGTTGTATCTTGAGTAATAAAATGAAAGCAGAACCCTCAACAAATTAAGGAGTAAAATTATTTAGCATGATAAAGTAAAATCTACTTATGTCTGGGTCCAAGATGCCCAGACTCTGTATGTTATGATTGATACCTGTTATTTTGACACCCAGCATCCTTTTGCCTTTCTTCTATATGCACAGTGTGATTTCCCGAGGGAGACCATTTCTCCACTACTCTCAACTCCAGAATGTGACCTTGGCTAAGGTAGTCATGATTTTCATCCCCTTGGTCATGGTCACTGGTTTAGGGATTGGCTTAAGACCTAACTTAGGCCGAGCAGGTTCAAAAAGATTTGTTTTAGGGATTTTGGTTTCACTGTACGGGAAATAATTCTCCCTTATATGTTTTTAGGCACAAAAAGCCAAAAGAATTAAGTCATTAGACACCCCAAAACAATCCAAGCTAATTTTAATAATCAAAGTCTATATAAGCCCATACTATATACTTAAAAATATTGGTTGAATTACCATGTCATGACCTAATATTCAATATTAAGTAAACTTGAGTATATGGATAGTTGATGACCTAATACTTCCAGGTATGCACCTGAGAGAAATTCTCACACAAGTAGATATGCACAAAGATATTCATTACATCATTGCTGGTGGTAGCAAGAATTGGTAGCAATCTAGGGAATCAACAAATAGGGAAATTCATCAAGAAAATATCAAGTGAGTATACAATACAATGTTATCTCTGAATCAGCCATGAAAACCATGCTAAATGAAAAAAGAGTCAGAATGGGAATGCAAAAACCAACCAAACAAACAAACAAAAAAGAATGGGACTATAGTACACCACCACTTAAATAAAATAGTTAAACATATCCGTGGAAGCCATAGAGGTATGTCACTTGGATTGCCCTTCAAGAAAGAACCTGCCATTCAGTTGCTGAAAGTGCAGTTGGCTGATTGGAGATTTCAGGGTACCCCTCAGCTTTTAAACTGAGGCTACATTCTCCTAGGGGTGTCCCCAAAGCCTGGTGGTAATACTAGGGACCTGGTCATTTTTGCCCAAGGTGGGCTTTATTAATGGGCAATCTTTGCTCTGAAGTTTCCCTTGGAGTTGGCCAAGAGTTTTTCAGGGCACCCTTACTTGAAGTGCTCCCTTCTCTCATCCTACTCTGCCTTCATTTCTTTCATTGGTGTTAGTGGTGGAAAAAGCTCCAAGATAGAGTTTATGAAAAGCCACAATAGGAGAATTACAGTGCAAATCCTTGATTTTCTGAAGTAAGGTCCTGTCATCTGCAGTCAAATATTGTCAGACTTTTGAAAATTAGCTTTTAGAATGCTACAGTTCATTGATAAAGATGGAACATTTGGCCATATCAAGTGGCCATGCACTTGGAACTGCACATCACCAGCTAGGTTCTATTAAAGTCACTATGTTGTAAAGTTAGCTAAGTCCAGGAGTAAACTATTGTGAAATGAAAAGGATACATCTAGAGTCAAACCCTAGTAAAACTAGATGATATGAGTAACTACATGAACAGTTAGGCCAGAAAACTGTATTATCTACCACTGTTGCATGAGCTCCCCACCACCTATGGCTATATAGGAGGATCCTCCTGTAAAGCCACCCAAAGAAAGGAAAAAGTCCAAATTTGGTTTATGGATGTATAGTCTTCCTATGTGGATGCCACCCAAAAATGGAATGGCAGCTGCATTATAGTCACACTCAAGGGTAGCCTTAAAAAATAACGGTAAGAGAAAATTTTACAAAATGATAGGTTTTGGGTGATGCACAGCTCATTGTGAACAAAGACAAGTGACCCAAGATGAGATATATATATCTCATCTTGGGTCATATATATATATATATATATTTACAGGCAGGGTGAATGGTGAATGGCTGGCTGGCTGGTCAGTTGCTTTGATGTGTAGTGGAAGATCTGAAATGGTCTGAAATAGAGGTATGGTTGGTTTAGTTAGAGATTTCTGGAGTGGATGAGCATATGAGAGTGAAGATCTTTGTATCATATGTAAACACAATGCAGAAATCATCTACCTTGTCAGAAGCACTAAACAACTAACTAGAGAAAATTACCTGGCCAGTAGACTTGGGCAATTTTGCCATTGGTGATCCCAGAAATGGCATCATGAGCACAGGAATAGAGGGGCCACCATGTCTAGTAATTGGTACTTTTGAGTGTCCCAACCTGCCTGCAACAGAGACCAAAAGTGGATCCCTCATATGGTATTAACCCTCAACAAGGACAATGGGCCACTTTTTGGCTAGTTGCCTACATCAGACCCCTTTCATCCCTCTTCTTTCCCCTTCCCTTTCATGGGTGTCAAATCTAAATCATACTCTAAAGCTTTTACTTGCCCAGTTCTCCCCTCACCTCCTTAAATAGGCATTACTTCTTGATAGAGTCTTAACTCTCCAGTCTCCATCTTAATATATGTTCTCCAGATGACCCAACTGACACAATATCCAAAATAATACTGTATGTTGTCCATAGATATATTTATATGTAAATAATTTTTGAAGCACATTAAATACATCAGAATTGGTGTTTTTAGGGAGGTGAGAGGAATGTGATAAATGGGGCCAAATAAAAGGAAACAACAAATATTTTAAGAGGAGCCAAGATTAGATGGAGAATTATGTGCCAAAAACTGAGAAATATGGCTGATTGTGTCAATCCAGTTAATTCTTCTGACGTCTACAGGGCAAAATTTATAACTTACATCTCTTGTTTTTCTCCTGAGGGTCCAAGATTTTGAGCGTATCTTCTGCTTCTGATTGGACAGTGATAGACTCAGTAATGGGCTGACTTTTGTCAAGCAACTTTTCACTTTTCTCCAAAAGAAGAAAGAATATTCTTAAGTCTAGTTACCATAACTTTCCCAAATGGGTTGCAGGATTCCTGAATGTGGGATATATTCTGTAATATTTCCTAATTTTCTGTTTCCAAAAGAATGTTCAACAATCCTAAATGTGGAGCTAAGCTCTGGTGGGTTTTTTTGTTTGTTTTTTGATTTTTTTTTTTTTTTGAATACCATCCCCAGCACCTAGACACCCCACCACCTTACTTCACGCCCCTCCTTCAACAGCAACCTTCTTGTATCTTTACTGCCTGTTTTTGGCTATTTCTATTTGTCCCAAGCTGGGAGATTCCTGTTCTTGGATCTGTAGAGACCTCCCTCTTTTCTTACATATTTCATTGTCCTACAAAGTCTTAGAGTGGAACTTTCTTTATACAGGGATCTCCTACTGCATTATTCTTAAAGAATGGTTAAGATTGTCCTTTTATTCTCCTAGACTGAGTGTACTCTGAGTTCAGGTCACAAGTTTCTCTCATCTCTTCCCAGTTCCTTCTTCCTAACCTCTTGCTCATTAAAAGGGAGCCAAAAAGACTAAGAAATTAAGAGAATTATTCAAGCTTACCTGCAAAACAAGGAATTCCCTGAGCTTTCTGTATTGTTTCCTGTGGTGAAGAAGTGTGATGCCCCATGGACAGTGGTACATTGGAAGCCAGTGGATTCTGTTCTAAGTTCTTACTTCCCGGGGTAGCTGTGGCTACAAATGTTATTGCTGATTTGTCTGAGTTTTGGAACAAGAACATTGACCTTTAGAAAGTTAGGGCCTCTCTTAGATGCTTCTCTAGGAAGAACTTTGGGTAACATTATATTAATACTCTTAGCTCAACCTAACTTGGGGGGAAAACTCTGTAACCACCAGAGTCATAAAACTCAATTCCACTTTACATAATTCTCCGCAGCACATGTGTGATACATGAAGTCCATGTGGCTTGGCACTCTCAGCCATACCTAAGGAATGACTACTCAAAGCATTCATATTTTTCTCTTCTTTTTTTCTTTCCCAAGAGTAAGTTATAAAACTACTTCCTGTCTGGGGTGCCTAAGTGGCTCACTTTGTTAAGCATCTGACTCTAATTTTGGCTCAGGTCATGATCTCAGGGTTTTGGGATCGAGCCCTCCTCAGGCTCTGTGCTCAGTGAGATGTCTGCTAGAGATTCTTTCTCTCCCCCTTCTTCTGACTCTCCCCCCACTCTGTTCAGATGTGTGATCTTTAAATAAATAAATAAATAAATAAATAAATAAATACAATCTTTAAAAAAGACTTTCTATCAATCACCTGAGTTCTACATTCAACTCAATACCTTAATAATAATAAAAAAATTTTATATTCTCAATTTTAAGACAGAATTTTATAGCATTTCAGATTTTTTGAAGTATCTTATAATGGATGTCTGGATTTGATATGGTAGTGTGAGTTTTCTTCCCCCAATCTGTCATGTAACTTATAATTGCTAGCACTTGGGGTCCAAGAAAATGCAGTATTTTTGCTCAGTTTTCTATGTATGCCATGAAATAATATGACCCTAATGGCCAGGGAAAGCCATCCCAGTGAGAAAAGATCCCTAAGAGGTGTAACTCAAGGTAGAGACACTGGAGAGAACTTCATATTCCAAAACAGCACCTATAATATCATTCCTTAGGATTAGGATGGTTTCTAGTCTACAGCCATACCACCCTGAACGTGCCCGATCTCATCTGATCTCAGAAACTAAGCTGGGTTGGGCCTGGTTAGTACTTGGATGGGAGGATTATGATGGTTCCCTTCTAAACAGAAAACATTCTCCAGGTAGACCTGGGGAGCTTATTAAAAAGTACAAAGACATCACCATCAGAGATTTAGTTTGGATTGGTCTGTGGAGAGGTACAAAGACATCACCATCAGAGATTTAGTTTGGATTGGTCTGTGGAGAGTTGGGGGCAAATATATATATATATTTATATATATATGAATGACAGAGAGAGACATAGCAAGAGAGGGAACACAAGCAGGGGAAGTGGGAGACGGAGAAGCAGGTTTCCCACTGAGCAGGAAGCCCCATATGGGGCTCAATCCCAGGACCCTAGGATCGTGACCTGAGCCGAAGGCAGACACTTAACGAATGAGCCACCCAGGCACCCCAAGTATCAGTATTTTTAAAAGTTCCTCAAATAATTCTAATGTGCAGAGAAGTTGAGAACCAATGTGCTAACATCTTTGTTTCCAACAAATTCCTGCTTTAATAGATACTAATTAATGCAAGACCAAGATAACTCAGGATTATATCCGATGAGTATTTTCCTCTGGAAGAGAAGTTTGTAATAGGAGAAATGTAGCTAGAAGTGGTGCTAGAAAGTACTAAAGATGTATTTCTACTCCAGAATTGTTCAAAGGGCCCCTGACAATACTTGCTGACACTTTGGCAGCTGGATGTGTCAACTCAACATTAACAAATGTCTCTCTGAAGAACTTGCGATTTTGTGTTAATTGACAAAATTTGGGTCATTTATAATTGGTTTTGGAATTAAAAAGAGCATAATGATTTATCTGGCTCTTAGAGTGCACACATGTTGATGGTATGCCTAGTTTCCCTTCCACTGGAGAAGTGCTATTGACCCATTCCAGTGGTCCTGGTAGTCTGTCTGCCTATGCAGACTGATTCCTGGTACATGTGTCAGTATTTTCCCAACCTAAATGCTCAGAAATAAAAACACTGAGTTCTAAAATATGCATATTTTCCATTTAGGATATATCTGCCTTCCAAAATGGGTATATTGACTTACACTTTCATAAGAGGTGAATAAAACAATTTACTTCTTCATCACTTAATATCATCAGACTTAAAAAATTTTTCTCTCCCTAAATTTTTATCTCTCTAAATATTTATCTAAAATAAATATATATTTATTTAGATTTTTTATTCTAAAGTGTGTAAAGTGATATCTTTATTGTGTATTTTTAGGGTATTTAATGAGTTTAAGCATTTTTTCAATGTTTCTTGGACATTTTTATAGTCTTTTGTGAAATGTCTATTGGTCATTTAAATTGTGGTTTGGAGTTTAAATCAACTTTTTATGAAAGGCAGTATGACTTTGAATTTTTTATTATTTCATGAATTTTTGCTTATATCATGAGGCTTACATCAAATTAAATTTATGAAATTTTATAAATTAGGAGAATTTATTCCAAGAAATTATATTATTAGATAACCTTCATCACAGCTCTGGTTATCTTTACAAAGGAAAATAAAGGAAACAAAATAAATGTCCAACAATCAGGAATTTGTTAATAATTTATGATAAACATATAATTATGCATCCTATAATATGATCGGAGATGATAGTCACAATATGTAGATAAGTGATTTTGAAAGAGTATATAATATGTTCCCTTCTTTGTAAAAGTAAGTTATGTATGTGTGTATGTATATTTATTTTCAAAAGGCCAGAAGGAAATTTAAAAACATGACAATGGTTATCTTCAAGCTAAAATCAAAGGTAATTTTTCTTTTCCTTCTTGTTGATGAACTGTATTACCCAAATTTTGTATAAAAGACCTGTATAACTTTGTAATGAGGCAAAATGTAAATTTTAACTATTGATCTAGCTAAACCTTTTGCTTGGCCAAACAAAATTTGGCTATCTTAATTTACTCCTTAGTGTTTGCATTTTAAATGTGACAATCATGCCTTTTTACTGCAATTGGCATTGAAATTTTGCCTGAAGTCCATTGGCATCATGATGCTATAATCTACAAACATGGTAATCTAACAATTAGTAGATTATATATTCTTTAAGAAAATGAGCATTAAGTTCTCCTGCAGCTACTTCAATTATAATCTAGGAGAAGTAAACAGTTGTAGGCTTAACCCTTTCTATCAAGCTTTTGAAAACACATTACACCGTATTATGAATATTATTGTTATGCACTGAGTCAAAAAGTTATGAAAACAACACACATTTGATTGTTGATAACAATTTCCTCAAGATTTTGATTCCTACTGTAAGATCCTTAACTGTGCTCTGAAATAGGCCAATATATAATCATGCTCTGAAAGGAGAACTTTTCGTTGGTATGTTCTTGTAATGTTTTTTCATGACTGAGCCATATTTGGCTACTTAGTAAAGGGTAAATGAGTAATGGCACCAATAGATTCATCCTGTTAATAGAAAAAAAATCACACCTTTTCATTAAGTTATTAATGATTCTTTTTATTCAGATAACAGATATTTTTTGGTTGTTTGCTACCTGTTGCTTCACCTGAGGGAAATTCTTACATAAAATATAATTAACTCTATCCAAAGTTGCAGTAACCCGTGCTGTGAATGCCATATCGGAGAGTTATTTATTGTTCTCCAGAGACATAAATTCTGAATTAATATGTGTAAAGCCTTTAAAACAGTTTTTGGCACATAGTATGTGTTCATAATCAAGACTATGTTCATTTCTTTTGCAGAAGGTAATGGAAAAGGAAGAAATGATTCAGCATGAGACTTATAGTCTTTTTGTTATCTGAATCACAGTCACAAATTGAAATTTCTAGGGGTGCTTGGGTGACTCAGTGGGTTAAGTGTCCAACTCTTGGTTTTGGCTCAGGTTGTGATCTCAGGGTCCTGAGATTGAACCCACAAATGGCTTCCACACTCAGTGCGGTGACTACTTGAGATTCTCTCCCTCTCTCTGTGGCCCTCCCCATACTTGTGTGTGCTCTCTCTCTATAGTAGATAAATAAATAAATAAATAATCTTAAAAAGATATATATTAAATTTCTAAACAGTGAAAATACAAACGCTATATGTATTTATATATTATTAGGCAAGTGTCTCATGTTGATCTCTTTACATTTCCTCCCTCAGTTTGAAACAGATGTCTGGCAGCTCCTGGCTATATATATGGCAGAAGGTGAACAGTTTAGAAAGGACTGTCCTGGTCCTAGTGTATATTTGAGACAAACATTCACCAGTGTTTTATATCTAGGGACCTGGTTTAGATCACCTCTAATAATTCTTCTCAGGCCTTCTTCATCTTTATTAGAAATATTTTATCATATAAGCAGTAGTGGAAATCTGTGCCTAACTGGGAATTGAAAGATGAGTGATTCCCAGGGTTGGGGGGGGGGTGGTGGGAAACAACTGCTAAATATCCCTGGTACTAAGGCTTTCAGATACCCAATTTTTGAATTGTGAGAACTCTCAGGTACCTCTGGAGGTACAGCCAGATGAAGCCTTGGGAAATTTATAATAGCTTCTTCTAAAAACATTAAAATGGGGAAGCTGGAAAATTCCTGAAGGACATGTCTTCATCTTCCAAATGGAGAAGAAAAAATGGTGGACAAGCCTCAGATGCTTTTAATCAGCTCAAAACAGGGGAGGACCAGTTCCAGCTTCCACCCTTTGGGATTCATGCCATATACAGATTGGCAGGATCTAAAGAAATTGTGGGAAGCAGCTAAATTGTTCCTGTGGTCCTGCTTATTTCCTGCCTCTGGCACACTGAAAGCTTGATAGAGTCTCCAATCTGGGCCCCAGCCTAGTCCCCTCACCTGGAAAGGGAGAGCAATTGAGACTGCCTGGGTGGTCAGTTGAAGTCATCTTGAAGGTGTGAAACTACCTACACACCTCTACCCAGCATCTCAGCTCTGAAGGGCTGCAAGTTTTGTTTCCTATTCTTTCTAGTTTTGATGAAATGATCAAAGGAGAATATTTAAGTGACTCCTCAGAGAGACATTGGCATCTGTTCTTGTTTATTAATTTCTAATTCTATTTTTCCCCTTGCCAAATATGGTTCAGCTATGCTTCTAAGCTTGCAAGTACCATTCCAGTGTTCCTGGTAAATGCCATAAAGTGAGTTTTTCTGCTCAGCATATGAAGTTGCAGGTTCACTGCTTTCTGGTGCATGGTTATCTATTCCCAGTTCCTGTTCCCTGAAAGATTCTAGAGCAGTGAGACAGCTGACCCAAATCCCTAAACAACCCTTGGTTGCCATGGGTTTCCATCACCACCTTGGACCTTGCCATCCCTACAGTATCTCTGAAGAATGTTCTAAGCATTACTCAAAGTCCTTTTATGCCTCAATGTATCTCTAGGTCCTGGGAGAAAGTAGTCAGACAATTGATCACTATGCCTGAGTATTGCCAGTTCTAGAACATGAGTAGTGCCAGAATCAAGTGCCCTGGCTGAGAAAAGATACACAGTTGAGCTTGTCCCCATATCCATCACTATTCTCTGACCCCATACAGAAATGGCTCCAAATTCATAAGCAATTGAGTCCATTAAATGTTGTGTTAAAACGGAACTTCCCAAGTGGTAATTTGGGAAGAACTCTCTTTGTAGACTTCCTTGATTTAATGTCATAAAACTTCTTTCTGAAATCTTGCACTTGGCTCAAATAATAATTTCAACTTTGGCATGTAATTGTATTTTCAGTTTGGGTCTTGGGTGGTACCCCCAAGAATCACTGCTATTTCCATTGGGCCCCCTTTATCCCTTTTGTTCTCTTTCACTCATGGTAAAAAACCATATTAACTCATATTTACAGCAATGATTTTTATATCAATTATAGGTAGAGTATCACCTTAGCTTTAAGAGATTGTGTTCCTCTCTTTTTTCCTCTTTGTTATTTCTAATCTTGTGAGCTCATGTCTTTAAAAAGATATTTTCTGTACTATAGTTTTAGTGGAGTTTTTGGGTGCAACAAAATCATATGTGTTAGTTTAATCAACCATCATCTTTGATTCTCAAAAATATTTTTTAAAAATTTCATAAAAAAGTTCATTCATAGAAAAGTTGAATGTGCAGTGAATTTTATTAATGTACATTCTTTTCCTGTCTTGGCCATTTATGGGATAGTGTTGCTATTGCTAAAATGAAGTTCAGGGAATGTACAGACTCAGAGGGAAACATCGGTGTTCAATTTCAAGTATGTTAACTTTGAGATCATTATGAAGCATACACATAAAATGAAAATAGGCAGGTGGGTAAATGAGTCTAGACATCAGAAGAAAAACCCAGATTAAACCTAAGTTTAAGAACTGATGATGTATATATTGTGTCAAGAGGTGGTTTTGAAAGGAAATGGAAGATTTTACTGTGACAGCATTTTTCACTGAAACTGTTATTGAAGTGAATATAGATTCACATGCACTGGTTAGAAATAATACAGAGAGATCCAATGTGCCATTTATCCGCTTTCCTTCAATAATAACATCTTATAAAACTATAGTATAGTGTCACAATCAGGATATTGGCATTGATATAATCTGCCAGTCTTGTTCAGATTTCCTCAGTTTTACTTGTATTTATGTATGTGTGTATGTATTTCACTCTTTTGTTTTTTTAATTCTTTATTTTTTCAACATAACAGTATTCATTATTTTTGCACCACACCCAGTGCTCCATGCAATCCGTGCCCTCTAAAATACCCACCACCTGGTGCCCCCAACCTCCCACCCCCCACCCCTTCAAAATTCTCAGATCGTTTTTCAGAGTCCTTAGTCTCTCATGGTTCACCTCCCCTTCCAATTTCCCTCAACTCCCTTCTCCTCTCCATCTCCCCTTGTCCTCCATGCTATTTGTTATGCTCCACAAATAAGTGAAACCATATGATAATTGACTCTCTCTGCTTGACTTATTTCACTCAGCATAATCTCTTCCAGTCCCGTCCATGTTGCTACAAAACTTGGGTATTCATCCTTTCTTTCTTTCTTTTTTTTTTTTTTTTTACAGCTTTATAAACATATATTTTTATCCCCAGGGGTACAGGTCTGCGAATCGCCAGGTTTACACACTTCACAGCACTCACCATAGCACATACCCTCCCCAATATCCATAACCCCACACCCCTCTCCCAACCCCCTCCCCCCATCAACCCTGAGTTTGTTTTGTGAGATTAAGAGTCACTTATGGTTTGTCTCCCTCCCAATCCCATCTTGTTTCATTTACTCTTCTCCTACCCCCTCAACCCCCCATGTTGCATCTCCTCTCCCTCATATCAGGGAGATCATATGATAGTTGTCTTTCTCCGATTGACTTATTTCGCTAAGCATGATCCCCTCTAGTTCCATCCACGTCGTCGCAAATGGCAAGATTTCATTTCTTTTGATGGCTGCATAGTATTCCATTGTGTATATATACCACATCTTCTTTATCCACTCGTCTGTAGATGGACATCTAGGTTCTTTCCATAGTTTGGCTATTGTAGACATTGCTGCTATAAACATTCGGGTGCACGTGCCCCTTCGGATCACTACGTTTGTATCTTTACGGTAAATACCCAGCAGTGCAATTGCAGGGTCATAGGGTAGTTCTATTTTCAACATTTTGAGGAACCTCCATGCTGTTTTCCAGAGTGGTTGCACCAGCTTGCATTCCCACCAACAGTGTAGGAGGGTTCCCCTTTCTCCGCATCCTCGCCAGCATCTGTCATTTCCTGACTTGTTAATTATAGTCATTCGGACTGGTGTGAGGTGATATCTCATGGTGGTTTTGATTTGTATTTCCCTGATGCCGAGTGATGTGGAGCACTTTTTCATGTGTCTGTTGGCCATCTGGATGTCTTCTTTGCAGAAATGTCTGTTCATGTCCTCTGCCCATTTCTTGATTGGATTATTTGTTCTTTGGATGTTGAGTTTGCTAAGTTCTTTATAGATTTTGGACACTAGCCCTTTATCTGATATGTCATTTGCAAATATCTTCTCCCATTCTGTCAGTTGTCTTTTGGTTTTGTTCACTGTTTCCTTTGCTGTGCAAAAGCTTTTGATCTTGATAAAATCCCAAAAGTTCATTTTTGCCCGTGCTTCCCTTGCCTTTGGTGATGTTTCTAGGAAGATGTTGCTGTGGCTGACGTCGAAGAGGTTGCTGCCTGGGTTCTCCTCGAGGATTTTGATGGATTCCTTTCTCACATTGAGATCCTTCATCCATTTTGAGTCTATTTTCGTGTGTGGTGTAAGGAAATGATCCACTTTCATTTTTCTGCATGTGGCTGTCCAATTTTCCCAACACCATTTATTGAAGAGGCTGTCTTTTTTCCAGTGGACATTCTTTCCTGCTTTGTTGAAGATGAGTTGACCATAGAGTTGAGGGTCCATTTCTGGGCTCTCTATTCTGTTCCATTGATCTATGTGTCTGTTTTTGTGCCAGTACCATGCTGTCTTGATGATGACAGCTTTGTAATAGAGCTTGAAGTCCGGAATTGTGATGCCACCAACTTTGGCTTTCTTTTTCAATATTCCTTTGGCTATTTGAGGTCTTTTCTGGTTCCATATAAATTTTAGGATTCTTTGTTCCATTTCTTTGAAAAAAATGGATGGTACTTTGATAGGAATTGCATTAAATGTGTAGATTGCTTTAGGTAGCATAGACATTTTCACAATATTTATTCTTCCAATCCAGGAGCATGGAACAGTTTTCCATTTCTTTGTGTCTTCCTCAATTTCTTTCATGAGTACTTTATAGTTTTCTGAGTATAGATTCTTAGTCTCTTTGGTTAGGTTTATTCCTAGGTATCTTATAGTTTTGGGTGCAATTGTAAATGGGATGGACTCCTTAATTTCTCTTTCTTCTGTCTTGTTGTTGGTGTAGAGAAATGCAACTGATTTCTGTGCATTGATTTTATATCCTGACACTTTACTGAATTCCTGTACAAGTTCTAGCAGTTTTGGAGTGGAGTCTTTTGGGTTTTCCACATATAGTATCATATCATCTGCGAAGAGTGATAGTTTGACTTCTTCTTTGCCGATTTGGATGCCTTTAATTTCCTTTTGTTGTCTGATTGCTGAGGCTAGGACTTCTAGTACTATGTTGAATAGCAGTGGTGATAACGGACATCCCTGCCGTGTTCCTGACCTTAGCAGAAAAGCTTTCAGTTTTTCTCCATTGAGAATGATATTTGCGGTGGGTTTTTCATAGATGGCTTTGATAATATTGAGGTATGTGCCCTCTATCCCTACACTTTGAAGAGTTTTGATCAGGAAGGGATGCTGTACTTTGTCAAATGCTTTTTCAGCATCTATGGAGAGTATCATATGGTTCTTGTTCTTTCTTTTATTAATGTGTTGTATCACATTGATTGATTTGCGGATGTTGAACCAACCTTGCAGCCCTGGAATAAATCCCACTTGGTCGTGGTGAATAATCCTTTTAATGTACTGTTGAATCCTATTGGCTAGTATTTTGGCGAGAATTTTTGCATCTGTGTTCATCAAGGATATTGGTCTGTAGTTCTCTTTTTTGTTGGGATCCTTGTCTGGTTTTGGGATCAAGGTGATGCTGGCCTCATAAAATGAGTTTGGAAGTTTTCCTTCCATTTCTATTTTTTGGAACAGTTTCAGGAGAATAGGAATTAGTTCTTCTTAAAATGTTTGGTAGAATTCCCCCGGGAAGCCGTCTGGCCCTGGGCTTTTGTTTCTTTGGAGATTTTTGATGACTGTTTCAATCTCCTTACTGGTTATGGGTCTGTTCAGGCTTTCTATTTCTTCCTGGTTCAGTTGTGGTAGTTTATATGTCTCTAGGAATGCATCCATTTCTTCCAGATTGTCAAATTTGTTGGCGTAGAGTTGCTCATAGTATGTTCTTATAATTGTCTGTATTTCTTTGGTGTTCGTTGTGATCTCTCCTCTTTCATTCATGATTTTATTTATTTGGGTCCTTTCTCTTTTCTTTTTGATAAGTCTGGCCAGGGGTTTATCAATCTTATTAATTCTTTCAAAGAACCAGCTCCTAGTTTCGTTGATTTGTTCCATTGTTTTTTTGGTTTCTATTTCATTGATTTCTGCTCTGATCTTTATGATTTCTCTTCTCCTGCTGGGTTTAGGGTTTCTTTCTTGTTCTTTCTCCAGCTCCTTTAGGTGTAGGGTTAGGTTGTGTACCTGAGACCTTTCTTGTTTCTTGAGAAAGGCTTGTACCGCTATATATTTTCCTCTCAGGACTGCCTTTGTTGTGTCCCACAGATTCTGAACCGTTGTGTTTTCATTATCATTTGTTTCCATAAATTTTTTCAATTCTTCTTTAATTTCCTGGTTGACCCATTCATTCTTTAGAAGGATGCTGTTTAGTCTGCATGTATTTGGGTTCTTTCCAAATTTCCTCTTGTGATTGAGTTCTAGCTTTAGAGCATTGTGGTCTGAAAATATGCAGGGAATGATCCCAATCTTTTGATATCGGTTGAGACTTGATTTAGGACCAAGAATGTGATCTATTCTGGAGAATGTTCCATGTGCACTAGAGAAGAATGTGTATTCTGTTGCTTTGGGATGAAATGTTCTGAATAGATCTGTGATGTCCATCTGGTCCAGTGTGTCATTTAAGGCCTTGATTTCCTTGTTCATCATTTGCTTGGATGATCTGTCCATTTCAGTGAGGGGAGTGTTAAAATCCCCTACTATTATTGTATTCTTGTCGATGTGTTTCTTTGATTTTGTTATTAATTGGTTTATATAGTTGGCTGCTCCCACGTTAGGGGCATAGATATTTAAAATTGTTAGATCTTCTTGTTGGACAGTTCCTTTGAGTATGATATAGTGTCCTTCCTCATCTCTTATTATAGTCTTTGGCTTAAAATCTAATTGATCTGCTATAAGGATTGCCACTCCTGCTTTCTTCTGATGTCCATTAGCATGGTAAATTCTTTTCCACCCCCTCACTTTAAACCTGGAGGTGTCTTCGGGTTTAAGATGAGTTTCTTGTAGGCAACATATAGATGTGTTTTGGTTTTTTATCCATTCTGATACCCTGTGTCTTTTGATTGGGGCATTTAGCCCATTAACATTCAGGGTAAGTATTGAGAGATATGAATTTAGTGCCATTGTATTGTCTGTAAGGTGACTGTTATTGTATATTGTCTCTGTTTCTTTCTGATCTACTTCTTTTAGGGTCTCTCTTTGCTTAGAGGACCCCTTTCAATATTTCCTGTAGAGCTGGTTTGGTATTTGCAAATTCTTTCAGTTTTTGTTTGTCCTGGAAGCTTTTAATCTCTCCGTCTATTTTCAATGATAGCCTAGCTGGATATAGTATTCTTGGCTGCATGTTTTTCTCATTTAGTACTCTGAATATATCATGCCAGCTCTTTCTGGCCTGCCAGGTCTCTGTGGATAAGTCTGCTGCCAATCTAATATTTTTACCATTGTACGTTACAGACTTCTTTTCCCGGGCTGCTTTCAGGATCTTTTCTTTGTCACTAAGACTTGTAAATTTTACTATTAGGTGACGGGGTGTGGACCTATTCTTATTGATTTTGAGGGGGGTTCTCTGAACCTCTTGAATTTTGATGCTTGTTCCCTTTGCCATATTGGGGAAATTCTCTCCAATAATTCTCTCCAATATACCTTCTGCTCCCCTCTCTGTTTCCTCTTCTTCTGGAATCCCAATTATTCTAATGTTGTTTCGTCTTATGGTGTCACTTATCTCTCGAATTCTCCCCTCGTGGTCCAGTAGCTCTTTGTCCCTCTTCTGCTCAGCTTCTTTATTCTCTGTCATTTGGTCTTCTATATCGCTAATTCTTTCTTCTGCCTCATTTATCCTAGCAGTGAGAGCCTCCATTTTTGATTGCACCTCATTAATAGCTTTTTTGATTTCAACTTGATTAGATTTTAGTTCTTTTATTTCTCCAGAAAGGGCTTTTATATCTCCCGAGAGGGTTTCTCTAATATCTTCCATGCCTTTTTCGAGTCTGGCTAGAACCTTGAGAATCGTCATTCTGAACTCTATATCTGACATATTACCAATGTCTGTATTGATTAGGTCCCTAGCCTTTGGTACTGCCTCTGGTTCTTTTTTTGGTTGTGAATTTTTCCGCCTTGTCATTCTGTCCAGATAAGAGTTTATGAAGGAGCAAGTAAAATACTAAAAGGGTGGCAACAACCCCAGGAAAATATGCTTTAGCCAAATCAGAAGAGATCCCAAATTGTGAGGGGGGAGAAAGGGGATAAAAAGGGGTTCAAAAAGAAAAAAAAAAGAAACTATTTAAAAAAAGAAAGCCGATAAAGAAAAAATATAAAAAGAGGAAAATATATATATATATTAGATAAACTATTTAAAAAACGTTAAAAAAGAAAACGATAAAAGTTAAAAAAAATTTAGCAGAAGAAGAGAAAAAGAAAAAAAAATTGAAAAAGAAAAAAAATTAAATTAACTGCAAGGCTAAAAAATCATGGGGAGAAAGCCATGAGTTCCGTGCTTTGCTTTCTTCTCCTCTGGAATTCCGCCGTTCTCCTTGGTATTGAAACTGCACTCCTCGGTAGGTGAACTTGGTCCTGGCTGGGTTTCCCGTTGATCTTCTGGGGGAGGGGCCTGTTGTAGTGATTCTCAAGTGTCTTTGCCCCAGGCGGAGTTGCACTGCCCTTACCCGGGGCCGCGCTGAGTAATCCGCTCTGGTTTGCTTTCGGGAGCTTTTGTTCCCTGAGCGCTTTCCGTAGAGTTCTGGAAGACGGGAATGAAGATGGCGGCCTCCCGGTCTCTGGCCCGGAGGAGCCGAGAGCCCGGAGCCCCACTTCTCAGTGCACCCTCAGAGAACAGCGCCCAATGACTCCTGTCACCCTGGCCTCCGGCCGCGCTCAGAGCTGACCGAGCCTGCGACCGGTTCAAGGCAACCCCGAGCTGAGAGTCACTCCTCGGCTCTGTCTCTGTAGCCGGCTTCCCCGCTCCAATACCGGTAAGCTCTGCGACACTCAGACACCCCCTATCCTTCTGCGACCCTGCGGGACCTGAGGCCGCGCTGACCCCGCCTGGGCTTCACCCCAGTTAAGCCTCTGGAGTGATGTCCCTCAGCAGAACAGACTTTTAAAAGTCCTGATTTTGCTCCGTTGCTCCGTTGCTCCGCCGCTTGCCGGGAGCCGGCCCCTCCCCCGCGGTCTATCTTCCCGTCGCTTTGGATTCACTTCTCCGCCAGTCCTACCTTTCAGATAGTGGTTGATTTTCTGTTTCTAGAATTGCTGTTCTTCTTCTCTTCAATCTCCCGTTGGATTTGTAGGTGTTTGCAATCTTTAGATAAGCTATTTAGCTGATCTCCCACTACCTGAAGTAGTCTCAGCCTGCTACTTCTCCACCATCTTGACTCCTCCCGCCTGTATTTCACTCTTTGCAATTTTATTATATGTATAGGTTTGTGTGTTCCACTACCACACCTAAGGTATAGAACTTTGAAAGTAAAATATTTTCAAAAGCTTAGCAAGACAAGTAGTGAAATCAAACTTCTAATTTCATGGTGATAAAAATTCTAATATTACATCAAAATTGTCTTACTCTGTCACACTCAAGTATAAGACTTCATGAGTGGCCCTGGATAGATTTCAGGAGATAGTCTCTTCTGATAAAACTCTGAATACCCTGAGCTTACTATACCAATTTTCACTTCCTTCCCAAGTAACTCCCACTTATTTGTCCAACGAGGCTGTTTCTGTTTTGATAGAAGATTTATAATTCCCTTACCTAAGAGAGGATGGCTTTTCAAAAGAAGCCATTTCCTCTTAGTCATCATCACCATACCCTGCATTATTTCCAAATCTTTAATTTTTTTAAGCAAATTCTGGCTTTTCTCATATGGCCTAAACAGCAGTGCAGGTTGTTCTCAACAGTCCTTCTGCTTGGACAAGATGACCTAGCAGATCAACTCATATTTCACTGTCTGGCAGTTAGGAATGTGGCATGGATCATATGGCAAGCTGAAAAAGAAAATCACAGTAGAGAACTCTATAGAGTTTTAGAGTAAAGCCATGCGATTTTCAGCAAATTATTCTCCTTTCAAGACATAGCTTCTCAATTGCCACTGGATGCTAGCAACAACAGCATCTGATCATGTGACTTGAGCTACCCAACATAAACTGGACACTACCAGGTCCATTTAGCCATAGAATTGGATAGGTGCTGAAGCATTCCAACATTAGCCTTGAAGGCTTACATCATCTCCCAAATCACCTACTTTTGACAGACTGCTGCCACTCTTTTAGCCTCACAGATAATTCTCTAGAAGTTGATTGAAATGTAAAAACTTCAAGTCAGATCTTTGAGTGATCTGCATAACATGGTGACCCTATTGTGCTGTTATATTTGTCTCAGGAATAATACCCAGAGGCAGTGGAAAGAGAATTTCGAGGAGAACATGTCCATTAAGTACTTTTTCTGTATGAAGAGATGGTCTCATTAAGGTCATCTCATTGTCATGGCTCACAATTTGGCTCCATGGTCAAAGAAATAAGATTGGAGAATTAGTTATATCAAGATTTGGCAAAGAACAGAAGACAGCTCTTTCAAAATGGCCCCAGAAGAATAGTTATGTCCTATGTGAATCCTGAGACCAAAAGCTCTCACTGCAATGGAGCTAACTCACCCTGAAGAAACTCAACCAGTTTCTTCATTTGCCTCAGTGTTTTTTTTTTTTTTTTAAGATTTTATTTATTTGACAGACAGAGATCACAAGTAGTCAGAGAGGCAGGCAGTGAGAGAGAGGAAGAAGCAGGCTCCCCACTGAGCAGAGAGCTGGATGTGGGGCTTGATCCCAGGATTCTGAGATCATGACCTGAGCCGAAGGCAGAGGCTTTAACCCACTGAGCCACCCGGGTGCCCTCTCAGTGCTTTTTTAATGGGCTCGTGATCCAACTGGCCAAGATGGGAGGACTCCTGTTATAAATGGAGTAGATGATCAGTAAGTTCATGGGTAGAACCTTGACTGTCCCATCTATTGAGCAGTAGTTGTATATAGGATAGATATTGAAAATAGAGCTACAGGATCTGCTGGTGAAGTGAGGGAGAGGGAAGTGTCAAGAATGACTTTAAGGGGGGTGCCTGGGTGGCTCAGTGGGTTAAAGCCTCTGCCTTCAGCTCGGGTCGTGATCCCAGGGTCCTGGGATCGAGCCCTGCATCGGGCTCTCTGCTCAGCAGGGAGCCTGCTTCCTCCCCTCTCTCTCTGCCTGCCTCTCTGCCTACTTGTGATCTCTGTCTGTCAAATAAATTAAAAAAAAAAAAAAAGAATGACTTTAAGGTTTTCGCCTGAGCCAAACAAGGTGTCATTTACTTCAGGAGAAAGAGCAAATCTGGTATGAGCTCATGGTCTAATCTAGACAGTCAGTTGGTTCTATCTAGGACTCTAAATTTTTTTTTTTTAAGACTTTCTTCATATATTAGAGAGAGAGAGAGAGAGAGCATGAGTAGGGGGAAGAGCAGAGGGAGAGGAAGAGAGACAAGAACACTCCCTACTGAGTAGAGAACCCCATGTGGTACTCGATCATCCTGACCTGAGCTGAAGGCAGACACTTAACCAACTGAGCCACCCAGGCACCCCTAGAACTCTAAATCTTCAGCAAGTGACAGAGATGAAGGGGATACTGCATTCGTCACAATGGGAGTGGCAGAGCCAGACCAAATTGCTGCTGACCACTACAGTTCTTTCTGATGCCCAACTCCCAGAGCACTCCTATGATCTAACCCATTATCCAAGCCCTGGTTCTCTAGATTCTCATTCATTGTGTCAGCCCTTTGTAGTCTTCAGTCACTTTCCAATGAATGCCATCTAGCTAGGCTCAGTTGCAGTAGCAGCCTGCCGACAGGATGGGTGAATACACTATGAAGTAGTTTGTAGTCAGCTGGTGGCCTCCGGCATCTTGCTGCCATAGCAACACAACTAACATAAACCACCTGGGGTTTGTTATTTTGTTATAGACATGTTTGTTATAGATATAAAATGTGATGTGTATGTTTAAAATATATCATCTTATGAGAATACCAAACATAATAATCCCTGCCTGTCAGATCTCCCATCCTTATCAGTTAACTACATTTATAAGAAACAACCATCTCTGGTATTCTTAAATTTGATTGAATAATGAGTTTTATAGAGCAATTTTTTTAATAATGACCCTCTGTATAAACAGACTGCTTTGCACCAAATTTCAATTTAGTAAAAGCATTCTTCGTCTGTGTAGGAGCAATAATATATTCTTTCCTTGATTTTGAGTTTTTACTTTTTATATCTTGTTTTATTATACTTTTCTTAAAAACAGCCTCGATTTTGTGTGTGGGGGTGGTATGTGTGTGTAATAAGACAAGGTATATATTAATCCATCAATCTTCATGGAAGACTGTAATTGAACTACAAAAATATGTGTTTCTTTTAAAAATATTCCATAGGTAATCTCAAGCATAACAATATGCACTGTTGAAAATTATTTCTGATATATAATCTAAGATCAACTTGCTTTAATTTACCATCACTCTCACTTCACTTATCATTAATAGAGATGTTGAGTAACCGATCATTTTTCTTCATGTCACACTCAATGTGGTGAATACATTTTTTATTTTATGGATTTTTAATTTCATTGAGTTCCTTTGTAATAGGTAGAACTTTCAATGCATCCTATTTACCTGTGAATCAACTGTTGTTACAGAGATAAAGCAATTATTAAAAGAGTAACAGTCTGCTTCCACATATAAACAGACAGAATTGCATATTCTGAAAATGCCTTAATTTATCAAAAGCTATTATTGTCCCAAATTTGAACAATATCCTGCTTTTGGTTGCAGGCAATACCTCCACCATGTCAGTTCATTTTAAAAAGTATGCCTTTGTTCAACATCAAGGGAACTGGTTAAAATTTGGTGAGGTGGGAATGGGTAGATTCCCAGAAAACAGCTTACTGATTTTAAAATTTGGAGAAATGGAAATAACATAAGGCTGGAAGCATCCTTAGAGTCAAAGTACTATAGTAATAGAATTATTCTTCTTCATTGCATCCCAATATCACAGATATTTTAACAACCGCATCCAACATTGCACCATGGAAAGTAGAGAGAAAGGGGAGAAAGGACAGCACAAAGGGCAGCTTGCAGAGACGGATGCAAGTGGCTCCCTTGAAAAGGGAAACCATCTTCTGCAGGACCAGTGGCTGCATCAGGGAGGGCCAGGGGTAGGATTTCTGTCACTCCATAATTTTCATTTTACACTAAGCCCCAATTGCCCCCCAAATTAATTAATTAGTTAGAAAGAGAGTGCTCAAGCAAGCAGGGGGAGGGGCAAAGGGAGAGAGAATCCTGAAACAGAATTCCTGCTGAGTGGGGAACCTGATGTGGGGCTCGATCCGAGGACCCTAAGATCATGACCTGAGCTGAGACCAAGAGTCAGCCATTTAGCGGCCTGTACCACCCAGGTGTCCCTCACCCCCAAAATTTACTTTAAGACTGTATTTTCTGTCCTGCAAAGGAATAACACGTATTTCTTAGTGGATTAAACTGACATACCAATGAAATAGTAAGGTCAATTAACAAGATTATTTGAAGAGGAAATTTTGAGAAAACAAGTTATAATTATTTCTGAAATTAGTCCACTGTTTTAGAAGTGCCTGATGCAACTGACCCATATTTGTGTAGTCAGGCATCAAAATCAGTCTACCACAGACATTTTCTTTCTGTTTAATCATCAAGATTCCTGAAGAATTTATTTTCCTGGCAGCATCATTGCTTTGGGGGAGGGAAATAACTACAGGGCAATTATGGGTTTTATTAGCATATTCCAGGTATTCTCTCTCTCTTCACAAAATAAAAATAATACGGTAAATAGTGCTTCTCCTGACAGTGCATTAAAAGTAATTCTTCACATAATTCTCACACTTTCACAGAATATGTCTAAAACTGACCATTAAAAGTTAATGAAGCTTGAAAATTACTGCTTCACACTGGCTCGATTTTTTTTTCCAAAGAACATTTAAAAAACAATGTGCCCGTCATAATGGCCTAATATACTGTCTTCCAAATATCCAGCTGCCCATCTTACCTTCGAACAAATGAATGGCTGCCCACAGGACACCCAGTAGCTGCTGTACAGGGTTATGTTTCTCATTCCACCTCCGCAGGCTCACTTCTTTTGTTTCCTCACTTGACACACCCCCACCTTCGCTCTCCTCCTTATCCAAATCTCAGTCAGCCTTTAAGGTCCAAGTTCCCCCTTCTTCCTGAGATCTTGGTTATTCTAGGTACTATTAAATTCTACACTTATAAATTTTTATACCATATTATTACAACATGACTGATACTGATCCAGTTGACAAACATTGTTTATCTATTAAGTTCCAGGCATTGTGGGTTAGGAATAAGGAGATTTTAAGAAAAAAAAAAGTGTGACTGTTATTATTTAGGAGCCTGCTATTGTCCTCAACATATGTATTTTGTTCTCCTATCTAAATGTAAACTCTTTTTTGAAAAAGGAGATCACATTCACATCTAATATTAATATGACCCCTACATCCAACCTCAACTTCTACTATAGAGATGAAAACATATGTATTGCTATAATCAGTAAATCTTAGATTTCCTAATTGTACATAGAGTCTAAAGGAAAAACAGTACCCATTATAAAATCTCAGAAGTATCTGGTGCCATTTTTAAAGCTTCTGGACATCAGAAACTATATTTTCCATGTTACTTTCAATGCATTTCTCTGTTCCTTTGATCTTCAGCACGCTGTATAATAATTTATTTTACTTAAAGCAGAATGATGAAAAGTGGAGATCCAGGGGCATACTGTCTGGATTCAAATTTTAGAATCTTTTACATAGCCTTGATTCATCTAAGTTTCCTCATCTGTAATATGAGCACAAATGTATATAAGTTCTAAGGTAGTTGTAAAAGTTAAATAAAAATTTAAAAAGCTGGGGCGCCTGGTTGGCTCAGCGGGTTAAGCCGCTGCCTTCGGCTCAGGTCATGATCTCAGAGTCCTGGGATCGAGTCCTGCATCGGGCTCTCTGCTCAGCAGGGAGCCTGCTTCCTCCTGTCTCTCTGCCTGCCTCTCTGCCTGCTTGTGATCTCTCTCTGTCAAATAAATAAATAAAATCTTAAAAAAAAAATTTAAAAAGCTAATGGAAAAAAAAAGGCTAATGAAAGTAAAGCATCTAGAAGACTACCTGTCACAGAGTTAAACTCCTGGAATTTTTTTTTATTAATTCTTTATTTTTTCAGCATAACAGTATTCATTATTTTTGCACCACACCCAGTGCTCCATGCAATCCGTGCCCTCCACAATACCCAACACCTGGTGCCCCCAACCTCCCACCCCCCACCCCTTCAAAATTCTCAGATCGTTTTTCAGAGTCCATAGTCTCTCATGGTTCACCTCCCCTTCTAATTTCCCTCAACTCCCTTCTCCTCTCCATCTCCCCTTGTCCTCCATGCTATTTGTTATGCTCCACAAATAAGTGAAACCATATGATAATTGACTCTCTCTGCTTGACTTATTTCACTCAGCATAATCTCTTCCAGTCCCGTCCATGTTGCTACAAAACTTGGGTATTCATCCTTTCTTTCTTTCTTTTTTTTTTTTTTACAGCTTTATAAACATATATTTTTATCCCCAGGGGTACAGGTCTGCGAATCGCCAGGTTTACACACTTCACAGCACTCACCATAGCACATACCCTCCCCAATATCCATAACCCCACCCCACCCCTCCCAACCCCCTCCCCCCATCAACCCTGAGTTTGTTTTGTGAGATTAAGAGTCACTTATGGTTTGTCTCCCTCCCAATCCCATCTTGTTTCATTTACTCTTCTCCTACCCCCTCAACCCCCCATGTTGCATCTCCTCTCCCTCATATCAGGGAGATCATATGATAGTTGTCTTTCTCCGATTGACTTATTTCGCTAAGCATGATCCCCTCTAGTTCCATCCACGTCGTCACAAATGGCAAGATTTCATTTCTTTTGATGGCTGCATAGTATTCCATTGTGTATATATACCACATCTTCTTTATCCACTCGTCTGTAGATGGACATCTAGGTTCTTTCCATAGTTTGGCTATTGTAGACATTGCTGCTATAAACATTCGGGTGCACGTGCCCCTTCGGATCACTACATTTGTATCTTTAGGGTAAATACCCAGCAGTGCAATTGCTGGGTCATAGGGTAGTTCTATTTTCAACATTTTGAGGAACCTCCATGCTGTTTTCCAGAGTGGTTGCACCAGCTTGCATTCCCACCAGCAGTGTAGGAGGGTTCCCCTTTCTCCGCATCCTCGCCAGCATCTGTCATTTCCTGACTTGTTAATTTTAGCCATTCGGACTGGTGTGAGGTGATATCTCTTGGTGGTTTTGATTTGTATTTCCCTGATGCCGAGTGATGTGGAGCACTTTTTCATGTGTCTGTTGGCCATCTGGATGTCTTCTTTGCAGAAATGTCTGTTCATGTCCTCTGCCCATTTCTTGATTGGATTATTTGTTCTTTGGATGTTGAGTTTGCTAAGTTCTTTATAGATTTTGGACACTAGCCCTTTATCTGATATGTCATTTGCAAATATCTTCTCCCATTCTGTCAGTTGTCTTTTGGTTTTGTTCACTGTTTCCTTTGCTGTGCAAAAGCTTTTGATCTTGATAAAATCCCAAAAGTTCATTTTTGCCCGTGCTTCCCTTGCCTTTGGTGATGTTTCTAGGAAGATGTTGCTGTGGCTGACGTCGAAGAGGTTGCTGCCTGGGTTCTCCTCGAGGATTTTGATGGATTCCTTTCTCACATTGAGATCCTTCATCCATTTTGAGTCTATTTTCGTGTGTGGTGTAAGGAAATGATCCACTTTCATTTTTCTGCATGTGGCTGTCCAATTTTCCCAACACCATTTATTGAAGAGGCTGTCTTTTTTCCAGTGGACATTCTTTCCTGCTTTGTTGAAGATGAGTTGACCATAGAGTTGAGGGTCCATTTCTGGGCTCTCTATTCTGTTCCATTGATCTATGTGTCTGTTTTTGTGCCAGTACCATGCTGTCTTGATGATGACAGCTTTGTAATAGAGCTTGAAGTCCGGAATTGTGATGCCACCAACTTTGGCTTTCTTTTTCAATATTCCTTTGGCTATTTGAGGTCTTTTCTGGTTCCATATAAATTTTAGGATTCTTTGTTCCATTTCTTTGAAAAAAATGGATGGTACTTTGATAGGAATTGCATTAAATGTGTAGATTGCTTTAGGTAGCATAGACATTTTCACAATATTTATTCTTCCAATCCAGGAGCATGGAACAGTTTTCCATTTCTTTGTGTCTTCCTCAATTTCTTTCATGAGTACTTTATAGTTTTCTGAGTATAGATTCTTAGTCTCTTTGGTTAGGTTTATTCCTAGGTATCTTATAGTTTTGGGTGCAATTGTAAATGGGATGGACTCCTTAATTTCTCTTTCTTCTGTCTTGTTGTTGGTGTAGAGAAATGCAACTGATTTCTGTGCATTGATTTTATATCCTGACACTTTACTGAATTCCTGTACAAGTTCTAGCAGTTTTGGAGTGGAGTCTTTTGGGTTTTCCACATATAGTATCATATCATCTGCGAAGAGTGATAGTTTGACTTCTTCTTTGCCGATTTGGATGCCTTTAATTTCCTTTTGTTGTCTGATTGCTGAGGCTAGGACTTCTAGTACTATGTTGAATAGCAGTGGTGATAACGGACATCCCTGCCGTGTTCCTGACCTTAGCAGAAAAGCTTTCAGTTTTTCTCCATTGAGAATGATATTTGCGGTGGGTTTTTCATAGATGGCTTTGATAATATTGAGGTATGTGCCCTCTATCCCTACACTTTGAAGAGTTTTGATCAGGAAGGGATGCTGTACTTTGTCAAATGCTTTTTCAGCATCTATGGAGAGTATCATATGGTTCTTGTTCTTTCTTTTATTAATGTGTTGTATCACATTGATTGATTTGCGGATGTTGAACCAACCTTGCAGCCCTGGAATAAATCCCACTTGGTCGTGGTGAATAATCCTTTTAATGTACTGTTGAATCCTATTGGCTAGTATTTTGGCGAGAATTTTTGCATCTGTGTTCATCAAGGATATTGGTCTGTAGTTCTCTTTTTTGTTGGGATCCTTGTCTGGTTTTGGGATCAAGGTGATGCTGGCCTCATAAAATGAGTTTGGAAGTTTTCCTTCCATTTCTATTTTTTGGAACAGTTTCAGGAGAATAGGAATTAGTTCTTCTTAAAATGTTTGGTAGAATTCCCCCGGGAAGCCGTCTGGCCCTGGGCTTTTGTTTCTTTGGAGATTTTTGATGACTGTTTCAATCTCCTTACTGGTTATGGGTCTGTTCAGGCTTTCTATTTCTTCCTGGTTCAGTTGTGGTAGTTTATATGTCTCTAGGAATGCATCCATTTCTTCCAGATTGTCAAATTTGTTGGCGTAGAGTTGCTCATAGTATGTTCTTATAATTGTCTGTATTTCTTTGGTGTTCGTTGTGATCTCTCCTCTTTCATTCATGATTTTATTTATTTGGGTCCTTTCTCTTTTCTTTTTGATAAGTCTGGCCAGGGGTTTATCAATCTTATTAATTCTTTCAAAGAACCAGCTCCTAGTTTCGTTGATTTGTTCCATTGTTTTTTTGGTTTCTATTTCATTGATTTCTGCTCTGATCTTTATGATTTCTCTTCTCCTGCTGGGTTTAGGGTTTCTTTCTTGTTCTTTCTCCAGCTCCTTTAGGTGTAGGGTTAGGTTGTGTACCTGAGACCTTTCTTGTTTCTTGAGAAAGGCTTGTACCGCTATATATTTTCCTCTCAGGACTGCCTTTGTTGTGTCCCACAGATTCTGAACCGTTGTGTTTTCATTATCATTTGTTTCCATAAATTTTTTCAATTCTTCTTTAATTTCCTGGTTGACCCATTCATTCTTTAGAAGGATGCTGTTTAGTCTGCATGTATTTGGGTTCTTTCCAAATTTCCTCTTGTGATTGAGTTCTAGCTTTAGAGCATTGTGGTCTGAAAATATGCAGGGAATGATCCCAATCTTTTGATATCGGTTGAGACTTGATTTAGGACCAAGAATGTGATCTATTCTGGAGAATGTTCCATGTGCACTAGAGAAGAATGTGTATTCTGTTGCTTTGGGATGAAATGTTCTGAATAGATCTGTGATGTCCATCTGGTCCAGTGTGTCATTTAAGGCCTTGATTTCCTTGTTCATCATTTGCTTGGATGATCTGTCCATTTCAGTGAGGGGAGTGTTAAAATCCCCTACTATTATTGTATTCTTGTCGATGTGTTTCTTTGATTTTGTTATTAATTGGTTTATATAGTTGGCTGCTCCCACGTTAGGGGCATAGATATTTAAAATTGTTAGATCTTCTTGTTGGACAGTTCCTTTGAGTATGATATAGTGTCCTTCCTCATCTCTTATTATAGTCTTTGGCTTAAAATCTAATTGATCTGCTATAAGGATTGCCACTCCTGCTTTCTTCTGATGTCCATTAGCATGGTAAATTCTTTTCCACCCCCTCACTTTAAACCTGGAGGTGTCTTCGGGTTTAAGATGAGTTTCTTGTAGGCAACATATAGATGTGTTTTGGTTTTTTATCCATTCTGATACCCTGTGTCTTTTGATTGGGGCATTTAGCCCATTAACATTCAGGGTAAGTATTGAGAGATATGAATTTAGTGCCATTGTATTGTCTGTAAGGTGACTGTTATTGTATATTGTCTCTGTTTCTTTCTGATCTACTTCTTTTAGGGTCTCTCTTTGCTTAGAGGACCCCTTTCAATATTTCCTGTAGAGCTGGTTTGGTATTTGCAAATTCTTTCAGTTTTTGTTTGTCCTGGAAGCTTTTAATCTCTCCGTCTATTTTCAATGATAGCCTAGCTGGATATAGTATTCTTGGCTGCATGTTTTTCTCATTTAGTACTCTGAATATATCATGCCAGCTCTTTCTGGCCTGCCAGGTCTCTGTGGATAAGTCTGCTGCCAATCTAATATTTTTACCATTGTACGTTACAGACTTCTTTTCCCGGGCTGCTTTCAGGATCTTTTCTTTGTCACTAAGACTTGTAAATTTTACTATTAGGTGACGGGGTGTGGACCTATTCTTATTGATTTTGAGGGGGGTTCTCTGAACCTCTTGAATTTTGATGCTTGTTCCCTTTGCCATATTGGGGAAATTCTCTCCAATAATTCTCTCCAATATACCTTCTGCTCCCCTCTCTGTTTCCTCTTCTTCTGGAATCCCAATTATTCTAATGTTGTTTCGTCTTATGGTGTCACTTATCTCTCGAATTCTCCCCTCGTGGTCCAGTAGCTCTTTGTCCCTCTTCTGCTCAGCTTCTTTATTCTCTGTCATTTGGTCTTCTATATCGCTAATTCTTTCTTCTGCCTCATTTATCCTAGCAGTGAGAGCCTCCATTTTTGATTGCACCTCATTAATAGCTTTTTTGATTTCAACTTGATTAGATTTTAGTTCTTTTATTTCTCCAGAAAGGGCTTTTATATCTCCCGAGAGGGTTTCTCTAATATCTTCCATGCCTTTTTCGAGTCTGGCTAGAACCTTGAGAATCGTCATTCTGAACTCTATATCTGACATATTACCAATGTCTGTATTGATTAGGTCCCTAGCCTTTGGTACTGCCTCTGGTTCTTTTTTTGGTTGTGAATTTTTCCGCCTTGTCATTCTGTCCAGATAAGAGTTTATGAAGGAGCAAGTAAAATACTAAAAGGGTGGCAACAACCCCAGGAAAATATGCTTTAGCCAAATCAGAAGAGATCCCAAATTGTGAGGGGGGAGAAAGGGGATAAAAAGGGGTTCAAAAAGAAAAAAAAAAGAAACTATTTAAAAAAAGAAAGCCGATAAAGAAAAAATATAAAAAGAGGAAAATATATATATATATTAGATAAACTATTTAAAAAACGTTAAAAAAGAAAACGATAAAAGTTAAAAAAAATTTAGCAGAAGAAGAGAAAAAGAAAAAAAAATTGAAAAAGAAAAAAAATTAAATTAACTGCAAGGCTAAAAAATCATGGGGAGAAAGCCATGAGTTCCGTGCTTTGCTTTCTTCTCCTCTGGAATTCCGCCGTTCTCCTTGGTATTGAAACTGCACTCCTCGGTAGGTGAACTTGGTCCTGGCTGGGTTTCCCGTTGATCTTCTGGGGGAGGGGCCTGTTGTAGTGATTCTCAAGTGTCTTTGCCCCAGGCGGAGTTGCACTGCCCTTACCCGGGGCCGCGCTGAGTAATCCGCTCTGGTTTGCTTTCGGGAGCTTTTGTTCCCTGAGCGCTTTCCGTAGAGTTCTGGAAGACGGGAATGAAGATGGCGGCCTCCCGGTCTCTGGCCCGGAGGAGCCGAGAGCCCGGAGCCCCACTTCTCAGTGCACCCTCAGAGAACAGCGCCCAATGACTCCTGTCACCCTGGCCTCCGGCCGCGCTCAGAGCTGACCGAGCCTGCGACCGGTTCAAGGCAACCCCGAGCTGAGAGTCACTCCTCGGCTCTGTCTCTGTAGCCGGCTTCCCCGCTCCAATACCGGTAAGCTCTGCGACACTCAGACACCCCCTATCCTTCTGCGACCCTGCGGGACCTGAGGCCGCGCTGACCCCGCCTGGGCTTCACCCCAGTTAAGCCTCTGGAGTGATGTCCCTCAGCAGAACAGACTTTTAAAAGTCCTGATTTTGCTCCGTTGCTCCGTTGCTCCGCCGCTTGCCGGGAGCCGGCCCCTCCCCCGCGGTCTATCTTCCCGTCGCTTTGGATTCACTTCTCCGCCAGTCCTACCTTTCAGATAGTGGTTGATTTTCTGTTTCTAGAATTGCTGTTCTTCTTCTCTTCAATCTCCCGTTGGATTTGTAGGTGTTTGCAATCTTTAGATAAGCTATTTAGCTGATCTCCCACTACCTGAAGTAGTCTCAGCCTGCTACTTCTCCACCATCTTGACTCCTCCCGCCTGTATTTCACTCTTTGCAATTTTATTATATGTATAGGTTTGTGTGTTCCACTACCACACCTAAGGTATAGAACTTTGAAAGTAAAATATTTTCAAAAGCTTAGCAAGACAAGTAGTGAAATCAAACTTCTAATTTCATGGTGATAAAAATTCTAATATTACATCAAAATTGTCTTACTCTGTCACACTCAAGTATAAGACTTCATGAGTGGCCCTGGATAGATTTCAGGAGATAGTCTCTTCTGATAAAACTCTGAATACCCTGAGCTTACTATACCAATTTTCACTTCCTTCCCAAGTAACTCCCACTTATTTGTCCAACGAGGCTGTTTCTGTTTTGATAGAAGATTTATAATTCCCTTACCTAAGAGAGGATGGCTTTTCAAAAGAAGCCATTTCCTCTTAGTCATCATCACCATACCCTGCATTATTTCCAAATCTTTAATTTTTTTAAGCAAATTCTGGCTTTTCTCATATGGCCTAAACAGCAGTGCAGGTTGTTCTCAACAGTCCTTCTGCTTGGACAAGATGACCTAGCAGATCAACTCATATTTCACTGTCTGGCAGTTAGGAATGTGGCATGGATCATATGGCAAGCTGAAAAAGAAAATCACAGTAGAGAACTCTATAGAGTTTTAGAGTAAAGCCATGCGATTTTCAGCAAATTATTCTCCTTTCAAGACATAGCTTCTCAATTGCCACTGGATGCTAGCAACAACAGCATCTGATCATGTGACTTGAGCTACCCAACATAAACTGGACACTACCAGGTCCATTTAGCCATAGAATTGGATAGGTGCTGAAGCATTCCAACATTAGCCTTGAAGGCTTACATCATCTCCCAAATCACCTACTTTTGACAGACTGCTGCCACTCTTTTAGCCTCACAGATAATTCTCTAGAAGTTGATTGAAATGTAAAAACTTCAAGTCAGATCTTTGAGTGATCTGCATAACATGGTGACCCTATTGTGCTGTTATATTTGTCTCAGGAATAATACCCAGAGGCAGTGGAAAGAGAATTTCGAGGAGAACATGTCCATTAAGTACTTTTTCTGTATGAAGAGATGGTCTCATTAAGGTCATCTCATTGTCATGGCTCACAATTTGGCTCCATGGTCAAAGAAATAAGATTGGAGAATTAGTTATATCAAGATTTGGCAAAGAACAGAAGACAGCTCTTTCAAAATGGCCCCAGAAGAATAGTTATGTCCTATGTGAATCCTGAGACCAAAAGCTCTCACTGCAATGGAGCTAACTCACCCTGAAGAAACTCAACCAGTTTCTTCATTTGCCTCAGTGTTGTTTTTTTTTTTTAAGATTTTATTTATTTGACAGACAGAGATCACAAGTAGTCAGAGAGGCAGGCAGTGAGAGAGAGGAAGAAGCAGGCTCCCCACTGAGCAGAGAGCTGGATGTGGGGCTTGATCCCAGGATTCTGAGATCATGACCTGAGCCGAAGGCAGAGGCTTTAACCCACTGAGCCACCCGGGTGCCCTCTCAGTGCTTTTTTAATGGGCTCGTGATCCAACTGGCCAAGATGGGAGGACTCCTGTTATAAATGGAGTAGATGATCAGTAAGTTCATGGGTAGAACCTTGACTGTCCCATCTATTGAGCAGTAGTTGTATATAGGATAGATATTGAAAATAGAGCTACAGGATCTGCTGGTGAAGTGAGGGAGAGGGAAGTGTCAAGAATGACTTTAAGGGGGGTGCCTGGGTGGCTCAGTGGGTTAAAGCCTCTGCCTTCAGCTCGGGTCGTGATCCCAGGGTCCTGGGATCGAGCCCTGCATCGGGCTCTCTGCTCAGCAGGGAGCCTGCTTCCTCCCCTCTCTCTCTGCCTGCCTCTCTGCCTACTTGTGATCTCTGTCTGTCAAATAAATTAAAAAAAAAAAAAAAGAATGACTTTAAGGTTTTCGCCTGAGCCAAACAAGGTGTCATTTACTTCAGGAGAAAGAGCAAATCTGGTATGAGCTCATGGTCTAATCTAGACAGTCAGTTGGTTCTATCTAGGACTCTAAATTTTTTTTTTTAAGACTTTCTTCATATATTAGAGAGAGAGAGAGAGAGAGAGCATGAGTAGGGGGAAGAGCAGAGGGAGAGGAAGAGAGACAAGAACACTCCCTACTGAGTAGAGAACCCCATGTGGTACTCGATCATCCTGACCTGAGCTGAAGGCAGACACTTAACCAACTGAGCCACCCAGGCACCCCTAGAACTCTAAATCTTCAGCAAGTGACAGAGATGAAGGGGATACTGCATTCGTCACAATGGGAGTGGCAGAGCCAGACCAAATTGCTGCTGACCACTACAGTTCTTTCTGATGCCCAACTCCCAGAGCACTCCTATGATCTAACCCATTATCCAAGCCCTGGTTCTCTAGATTCTCATTCATTGTGTCAGCCCTTTGTAGTCTTCAGTCACTTTCCAATGAATGCCATCTAGCTAGGCTCAGTTGCAGTAGCAGCCTGCCGACAGGATGGGTGAATACACTATGAAGTAGTTTGTAGTCAGCTGGTGGCCTCCGGCATCTTGCTGCCATAGCAACACAACTAACATAAACCACCTGGGATTTGTTATTTTGTTATAGACATGTTTGTTATAGATATAAAATGTGATGTGTATGTTTAAAATATATCATCTTATGAGAATACCAAACATAATAATCCCTGCCTGTCAGATCTCCCATCCTTATCAGTTAACTACATTTATAAGAAACAACCATCTCTGGTATTCTTAAATTTGATTGAATAATGAGTTTTATAGAGCAATTTTTTAATAATGACCCTCTGTATAAACAGACTGCTTTGCACCAAATTTCAATTTAGTAAAAGCATTCTTCGTCTGTGTAGGAGCAATAATATATTCTTTCCTTGATTTTGAGTTTTTACTTTTTATATCTTGTTTTATTATACTTTTCTTAAAAACAGCCTCGATTTTGTGTGTGGGGGTGGTATGTGTGTGTAATAAGACAAGGTATATATTAATCCATCAATCTTCATGGAAGACTGTAATTGAACTACAAAAATATGTGTTTCTTTTAAAAATATTCCATAGGTAATCTCAAGCATAACAATATGCACTGTTGAAAATTATTTCTGATATATAATCTAAGATCAACTTGCTTTAATTTACCATCACTCTCACTTCACTTATCATTAATAGAGATGTTGAGTAACCGATCATTTTTCTTCATGTCACACTCAATGTGGTGAATACATTTTTTATTTTATGGATTTTTAATTTCATTGAGTTCCTTTGTAATAGGTAGAACTTTCAATGCATCCTATTTACCTGTGAATCAACTGTTGTTACAGAGATAAAGCAATTATTAAAAGAGTAACAGTCTGCTTCCACATATAAACAGACAGAATTGCATATTCTGAAAATGCCTTAATTTATCAAAAGCTATTATTGTCCCAAATTTGAACAATATCCTGCTTTTGGTTGCAGGCAATACCTCCACCATGTCAGTTCATTTTAAAAAGTATGCCTTTGTTCAACATCAAGGGAACTGGTTAAAATTTGGTGAGGTGGGAATGGGTAGATTCCCAGAAAACAGCTTACTGATTTTAAAATTTGGAGAAATGGAAATAACATAAGGCTGGAAGCATCCTTAGAGTCAAAGTACTATAGTAATAGAATTATTCTTCTTCATTGCATCCCAATATCACAGATATTTTAACAACCGCATCCAACATTGCACCATGGAAAGTAGAGAGAAAGGGGAGAAAGGACAGCACAAAGGGCAGCTTGCAGAGACGGATGCAAGTGGCTCCCTTGAAAAGGGAAACCATCTTCTGCAGGACCAGTGGCTGCATCAGGGAGGGCCAGGGGTAGGATTTCTGTCACTCCATAATTTTCATTTTACACTAAGCCCCAATTGCCCCCCAAATTAATTAATTAGTTAGAAAGAGAGTGCTCAAGCAAGCAGGGGGAGGGGCAAAGGGAGAGAGAATCCTGAAACAGAATTCCTGCTGAGTGGGGAACCTGATGTGGGGCTCGATCCGAGGACCCTAAGATCATGACCTGAGCTGAGACCAAGAGTCAGCCATTTAGCGGCCTGTACCACCCAGGTGTCCCTCACCCCCAAAATTTACTTTAAGACTGTATTTTCTGTCCTGCAAAGGAATAACACGTATTTCTTAGTGGATTAAACTGACATACCAATGAAATAGTAAGGTCAATTAACAAGATTATTTGAAGAGGAAATTTTGAGAAAACAAGTTATAATTATTTCTGAAATTAGTCCACTGTTTTAGAAGTGCCTGATGCAACTGACCCATATTTGTGTAGTCAGGCATCAAAATCAGTCTACCACAGACATTTTCTTTCTGTTTAATCATCAAGATTCCTGAAGAATTTATTTTCCTGGCAGCATCATTGCTTTGGGGGAGGGAAATAACTACAGGGCAATTATGGGTTTTATTAGCATATTCCAGGTATTCTCTCTCTCTTCACAAAATAAAAATAATACGGTAAATAGTGCTTCTCCTGACAGTGCATTAAAAGTAATTCTTCACATAATTCTCACACTTTCACAGAATATGTCTAAAACTGACCATTAAAAGTTAATGAAGCTTGAAAATTACTGCTTCACACTGGCTCGATTTTTTTTTCCAAAGAACATTTAAAAAACAATGTGCCCGTCATAATGGCCTAATATACTGTCTTCCAAATATCCAGCTGCCCATCTTACCTTCGAACAAATGAATGGCTGCCCACAGGACACCCAGTAGCTGCTGTACAGGGTTATGTTTCTCATTCCACCTCCGCAGGCTCACTTCTTTTGTTTCCTCACTTGAGACACCCCCACCTTCGCTCTCCTCCTTATCCAAATCTCAGTCAGCCTTTAAGGTCCAAGTTCCCCCTTCTTCCTGAGATCTTGGTTATTCTAGGTACTATTAAATTCTACACTTATAAATTTTTATACCATATTATTACAACATGACTGATACTGATCCAGTTGACAAACATTGTTTATCTATTAAGTTCCAGGCATTGTGGGTTAGGAATAAGGAGATTTTAAGAAAAAAAAAAAGTGTGACTGTTATTATTTAGGAGCCTGCTATTGTCCTCAACATATGTATTTTGTTCTCCTATCTAAATGTAAACTCTTTTTTGAAAAAGGAGATCACATTCACATCTAATATTAATATGACCCCTACATCCAACCTCAACTTCTACTATAGAGATGAAAACATATGTATTGCTATAATCAGTAAATCTTAGATTTCCTAATTGTACATAGAGTCTAAAGGAAAAACAGTACCCATTATAAAATCTCAGAAGTATCTGGTGCCATTTTTAAAGCTTCTGGACATCAGAAACTATATTTTCCATGTTACTTTCAATGCATTTCTCTGTTCCTTTGATCTTCAGCACGCTGTATAATAATTTATTTTACTTAAAGCAGAATGATGAAAAGTGGAGATCCAGGGGCATACTGTCTGGATTCAAATTTTAGAATCTTTTACATAGCCTTGATTCATCTAAGTTTCCTCATCTGTAATATGAGCACAAATGTATATAAGTTCTAAGGTAGTTGTAAAAGTTAAATAAAAATTTAAAAAGCTGGGGCGCCTGGTTGGCTCAGCGGGTTAAGCCGCTGCCTTCGGCTCAGGTCATGATCTCAGAGTCCTGGGATCGAGTCCTGCATCGGGCTCTCTGCTCAGCAGGGAGCCTGCTTCCTCCTGTCTCTCTGCCTGCCTCTCTGCCTGCTTGTGATCTCTCTCTGTCAAATAAATAAATAAAATCTTAAAAAAAAAATTTAAAAAGCTAATGGAAAAAAAAAGGCTAATGAAAGTAAAGCATCTAGAAGACTACCTGTCACAGAGTTAAACTCCTGGAATTTTTTTTTTATTAATTCTTTATTTTTTCAGCATAACAGTATTCATTATTTTTGCACCACACCCAGTGCTCCATGCAATCCGTGCCCTCCACAATACCCAACACCTGGTGCCCCCAACCTCCCACCCCCCACCCCTTCAAAATTCTCAGATCGTTTTTCAGAGTCCATAGTCTCTCATGGTTCACCTCCCCTTCTAATTTCCCTCAACTCCCTTCTCCTCTCCATCTCCCCTTGTCCTCCATGCTATTTGTTATGCTCCACAAATAAGTGAAACCATATGATAATTGACTCTCTCTGCTTGACTTATTTCACTCAGCATAATCTCTTCCAGTCCCGTCCATGTTGCTACAAAACTTGGGTATTCATCCTTTCTTTCTTTTTTTTTTTTTTACAGCTTTATAAACATATATTTTTATCCCCAGGGGTACAGGTCTGCGAATCGCCAGGTTTACACACTTCACAGCACTCACCATAGCACATACCCTCCCCAATATCCATAACCCCACCCCACCCCTCCCAACCCCCTCCCCCCATCAACCCTGAGTTTGTTTTGTGAGATTAAGAGTCACTTATGGTTTGTCTCCCTCCCAATCCCATCTTGTTTCATTTACTCTTCTCCTACCCCCTCAACCCCCCATGTTGCATCTCCTCTCCCTCATATCAGGGAGATCATATGATAGTTGTCTTTCTCCGATTGACTTATTTCGCTAAGCATGATCCCCTCTAGTTCCATCCACGTCGTCACAAATGGCAAGATTTCATTTCTTTTGATGGCTGCATAGTATTCCATTGTGTATATATACCACATCTTCTTTATCCACTCGTCTGTAGATGGACATCTAGGTTCTTTCCATAGTTTGGCTATTGTAGACATTGCTGCTATAAACATTCGGGTGCACGTGCCCCTTCGGATCATTACATTTGTATCTTTAGGGTAAATACCCAGCAGTGCAATTGCTGGGTCATAGGGTAGTTCTATTTTCAACATTTTGAGGAACCTCCATGCTGTTTTCCAGAGTGGTTGCACCAGCTTGCATTCCCACCAGCAGTGTAGGAGGGTTCCCCTTTCTCCGCATCCTCGCCAGCATCTGTCATTTCCTGACTTGTTAATTTTAGCCATTCGGACTGGTGTGAGGTGATATCTCTTGGTGGTTTTGATTTGTATTTCCCTGATGCCGAGTGATGTGGAGCACTTTTTCATGTGTCTGTTGGCCATCTGGATGTCTTCTTTGCAGAAATGTCTGTTCATGTCCTCTGCCCATTTCTTGATTGGATTATTTGTTCTTTGGATGTTGAGTTTGCTAAGTTCTTTATAGATTTTGGACACTAGCCCTTTATCTGATATGTCATTTGCAAATATCTTCTCCCATTCTGTCAGTTGTCTTTTGGTTTTGTTCACTGTTTCCTTTGCTGTGCAAAAGCTTTTGATCTTGATAAAATCCCAAAAGTTCATTTTTGCCCGTGCTTCCCTTGCCTTTGGTGATGTTTCTAGGAAGATGTTGCTGTGGCTGACGTCGAAGAGGTTGCTGCCTGGGTTCTCCTCGAGGATTTTGATAGATTCCTTTCTCACATTGAGATCCTTCATCCATTTTGAGTCTATTTTCGTGTGTGGTGTAAGGAAATGATCCACTTTCATTTTTCTGCATGTGGCTGTCCAATTTTCCCAACACCATTTATTGAAGAGGCTGTCTTTTTTCCAGTGGACATTCTTTCCTGCTTTGTTGAAGATGAGTTGACCATAGAGTTGAGGGTCCATTTCTGGGCTCTCTATTCTGTTCCATTGATCTATGTGTCTGTTTTTGTGCCAGTACCATGCTGTCTTGATGATGACAGCTTTGTAATAGAGCTTGAAGTCCGGAATTGTGATGCCACCAACTTTGGCTTTCTTTTTCAATATTCCTTTGGCTATTTGAGGTCTTTTCTGGTTCCATATAAATTTTAGGATTCTTTGTTCCATTTCTTTGAAAAAAATGGATGGTACTTTGATAGGAATTGCATTAAATGTGTAGATTGCTTTAGGTAGCATAGACATTTTCACAATATTTATTCTTCCAATCCAGGAGCATGGAACAGTTTTCCATTTCTTTGTGTCTTCCTCAATTTCTTTCATGAGTACTTTATAGTTTTCTGAGTATAGATTCTTAGTCTCTTTGGTTAGGTTTATTCCTAGGTATCTTATAGTTTTGGGTGCAATTGTAAATGGGATGGACTCCTTAATTTCTCTTTCTTCTGTCTTGTTGTTGGTGTAGAGAAATGCAACTGATTTCTGTGCATTGATTTTATATCCTGACACTTTACTGAATTCCTGTACAAGTTCTAGCAGTTTTGGAGTGGAGTCTTTTGGGTTTTCCACATATAGTATCATATCATCTGCGAAGAGTGATAGTTTGACTTCTTCTTTGCCGATTTGGATGCCTTTAATTTCCTTTTGTTGTCTGATTGCTGAGGCTAGGACTTCTAGTACTATGTTGAATAGCAGTGGTGATAACGGACATCCCTGCCGTGTTCCTGACCTTAGCAGAAAAGCTTTCAGTTTTTCTCCATTGAGAATGATATTTGCGGTGGGTTTTTCATAGATGGCTTTGATAATATTGAGGTATGTGCCCTCTATCCCTACACTTTGAAGAGTTTTGATCAGGAAGGGATGCTGTACTTTGTCAAATGCTTTTTCAGCATCTATGGAGAGTATCATATGGTTCTTGTTCTTTCTTTTATTAATGTGTTGTATCACATTGATTGATTTGCGGATGTTGAACCAACCTTGCAGCCCTGGAATAAATCCCACTTGGTCGTGGTGAATAATCCTTTTAATGTACTGTTGAATCCTATTGGCTAGTATTTTGGTGAGAATTTTTGCATCTGTGTTCATCAAGGATATTGGTCTGTAGTTCTCTTTTTTGTTGGGATCCTTGTCTGGTTTTGGGATCAAGGTGATGCTGGCCTCATAAAATGAGTTTGGAAGTTTTCCTTCCATTTCTATTTTTTGGAACAGTTTCAGGAGAATAGGAATTAGTTCTTCTTAAAATGTTTGGTAGAATTCCCCCGGGAAGCCGTCTGGCCCTGGGCTTTTGTTTCTTTGGAGATTTTTGATGACTGTTTCAATCTCCTTACTGGTTATGGGTCTGTTCAGGCTTTCTATTTCTTCCTGGTTCAGTTGTGGTAGTTTATATGTCTCTAGGAATGCATCCATTTCTTCCAGATTGTCAAATTTGTTGGCGTAGAGTTGCTCATAGTATGTTCTTATAATTGTCTGTATTTCTTTGGTGTTCGTTGTGATCTCTCCTCTTTCATTCATGATTTTATTTATTTGGGTCCTTTCTCTTTTCTTTTTGATAAGTCTGGCCAGGGGTTTATCAATCTTATTAATTCTTTCAAAGAACCAGCTCCTAGTTTCGTTGATTTGTTCCATTGTTTTTTTGGTTTCTATTTCATTGATTTCTGCTCTGATCTTTATGATTTCTCTTCTCCTGCTGGGTTTAGGGTTTCTTTCTTGTTCTTTCTCCAGCTCCTTTAGGTGTAGGGTTAGGTTGTGTACCTGAGACCTTTCTTGTTTCTTGAGAAAGGCTTGTACCGCTATATATTTTCCTCTCAGGACTGCCTTTGTTGTGTCCCACAGATTCTGAACCGTTGTGTTTTCATTATCATTTGTTTCCATAAATTTTTTCAATTCTTCTTTAATTTCCTGGTTGACCCATTCATTCTTTAGAAGGATGCTGTTTAGTCTGCATGTATTTGGGTTCTTTCCAAATTTCCTCTTGTGATTGAGTTCTAGCTTTAGAGCATTGTGGTCTGAAAATATGCAGGGAATGATCCCAATCTTTTGATATCGGTTGAGACTTGATTTAGGACCAAGAATGTGATCTATTCTGGAGAATGTTCCATGTGCACTAGAGAAGAATGTGTATTCTGTTGCTTTGGGATGAAATGTTCTGAATAGATCTGTGATGTCCATCTGGTCCAGTGTGTCATTTAAGGCCTTGATTTCCTTGTTCATCATTTGCTTGGATGATCTGTCCATTTCAGTGAGGGGAGTGTTAAAATCCCCTACTATTATTGTATTCTTGTCGATGTGTTTCTTTGATTTTGTTATTAATTGGTTTATATAGTTGGCTGCTCCCACGTTAGGGGCATAGATATTTAAAATTGTTAGATCTTCTTGTTGGACAGTTCCTTTGAGTATGATATAGTGTCCTTCCTCATCTCTTATTATAGTCTTTGGCTTAAAATCTAATTGATCTGCTATAAGGATTGCCACTCCTGCTTTCTTCTGATGTCCATTAGCATGGTAAATTCTTTTCCACCCCCTCACTTTAAACCTGGAGGTGTCTTCGGGTTTAAGATGAGTTTCTTGTAGGCAACATATAGATGTGTTTTGGTTTTTTATCCATTCTGATACCCTGTGTCTTTTGATTGGGGCATTTAGCCCATTAACATTCAGGGTAAGTATTGAGAGATATGAATTTAGTGCCATTGTATTGTCTGTAAGGTGACTGTTATTGTATATTGTCTCTGTTTCTTTCTGATCTACTTCTTTTAGGGTCTCTCTTTGCTTAGAGGACCCCTTTCAATATTTCCTGTAGAGCTGGTTTGGTATTTGCAAATTCTTTCAGTTTTTGTTTGTCCTGGAAGCTTTTAATCTCTCCGTCTATTTTCAATGATAGCCTAGCTGGATATAGTATTCTTGGCTGCATGTTTTTCTCATTTAGTACTCTGAATATATCATGCCAGCTCTTTCTGGCCTGCCAGGTCTCTGTGGATAAGTCTGCTGCCAATCTAATATTTTTACCATTGTACGTTACAGACTTCTTTTCCCGGGCTGCTTTCAGGATCTTTTCTTTGTCACTAAGACTTGTAAATTTTACTATTAGGTGACGGGGTGTGGACCTATTCTTATTGATTTTGAGGGGGGTTCTCTGAACCTCTTGAATTTTGATGCTTGTTCCCTTTGCCATATTGGGGAAATTCTCTCCAATAATTCTCTCCAATATACCTTCTGCTCCCCTCTCTGTTTCCTCTTCTTCTGGAATCCCAATTATTCTAATGTTGTTTCGTCTTATGGTGTCACTTATCTCTCGAATTCTCCCCTCGTGGTCCAGTAGCTCTTTGTCCCTCTTCTGCTCAGCTTCTTTATTCTCTGTCATTTGGTCTTCTATATCGCTAATTCTTTCTTCTGCCTCATTTATCCTAGCAGTGAGAGCCTCCATTTTTGATTGCACCTCATTAATAGCTTTTTTGATTTCAACTTGATTAGATTTTAGTTCTTTTATTTCTCCAGAAAGGGCTTTTATATCTCCCGAGAGGGTTTCTCTAATATCTTCCATGCCTTTTTCGAGTCTGGCTAGAACCTTGAGAATCGTCATTCTGAACTCTATATCTGACATATTACCAATGTCTGTATTGATTAGGTCCCTAGCCTTTGGTACTGCCTCTGGTTCTTTTTTTGGTTGTGAATTTTTCCGCCTTGTCATTCTGTCCAGATAAGAGTTTATGAAGGAGCAAGTAAAATACTAAAAGGGTGGCAACAACCCCAGGAAAATATGCTTTAGCCAAATCAGAAGAGATCCCAAATTGTGAGGGGGGAGAAAGGGGATAAAAAGGGGTTCAAAAAGAAAAAAAAAAGAAACTATTTAAAAAAAGAAAGCCGATAAAGAAAAAATATAAAAAGAGGAAAATATATATATATTAGATAAACTATTTAAAAAACGTTAAAAAAGAAAACGATAAAAGTTAAAAAAAATTTAGCAGAAGAAGAGAAAAAGAAAAAAAATTTGAAAAAGAAAAAAATAATTAAATTAACTGCAAGGCTAAAAAATCATGGGGAGAAAGCCATGAGTTCCGTGCTTTGCTTTCTTCTCCTCTGGAATTCTGCCACTCTCCTTGGTATTGAAACAGCACTCCTCGGTAGGTGAACTTGGTTCTGGCTGGGTTTCCCGTTGATCTTCTGGGGGAGGGGCCTGTTGTAGTGATTCTCAAGCGTCTTTGCCCCAGGCGGAAACTCCTGGAATTTTTATTGAAAATCATTATACTTATTTATGGCACCATAAAGAGATAATCAGGTGTTGTTATTTCACTTCTACAGGTGAAACACTTGAACAAAAAGAGACTATATGATGTATTATGAATGGGGGTGGATATAATTTCTAAAGGCAGTATGTGAATTCCCTGTATTCTCTTGTTTTTGAAATAAGCACTGGACTGTCCTATCTTCTTCCACAGAACAGTTCTGCTTTCAGGTTCAGCCCAGGGCAGTATCTGGTGTTGTGAGTCTGCATTGAAATGGACTAATAAGGTTTGGTCTCTTTTCTCAAGTAGTTGACTCTCTGAGTTGTGCTGAACTACGTGGCACTACCTTGTCTTCCAATCATATAATGGATTATAATGGGTTATTATAATGGATTATAATGGATGTTGGTGGAATTTTCCTTAACCAGAATCCAAGAAGTACACCATTGATTCTGTTGTACTTGGACTTTCCTATAACGGTAATAATATGTGAGTCATTGAATTGCTGGTAGAGATGGTGTCTCAGAATAGTGCATTCAGTCAGGACTCCTACCTGCAGATAATAGGATCCAGCTAGTTTAAATGGGAAAGGATTTATTTAAAAGTGTAGGCAGCTTAAAGAATCTCCTTAAGGGCCAGAAGAGTGATTTCATAGCTATATGACTAGGAAAAAAGAATGGGTAAGAGAAATGGTCAAACATAAAACAGAACAGTTCTGGTAGAAACCCCATTGCTGTCTTCTCTCATAGCCTAACATATATGACATAGAGCCAGGGCATTGAAACCTCCACCATTGCTGCCTTCAAGCCCCGAATTCCCTGGCTAACCTGCACACAAAAAGATCCACTAGCCTTGTGTATAGACACCTCCTCACTTTGGCGACTTTCTCCTTCTGAGTCTTGGTAGAGATGCCTGTGCTTGGCAAAACCAAAACCATTACAGAAACCTTACCTTCAAGAGTGGTAAGGTTTTCTTCTTCTTCCTCCCCTTCTTCTCCTCCTCCTCTTTTGTCCCCCCCCCCCCGCTTTTTTTAAAGTTTGTATCACTCAAGTTTGAGATACCTTTGGGACTGATCAAGACCTGTCATATATATATATTACTTCTACTTTTATGAGGGGGTGTTTCTGAACATGCTCAACCCTTATGAATGGTGGATCAGAAATAACATACAGGTTGTGATAAGGCAGTTCAGGTTCAAGTTTGTTTGCTGTTTCAGAAATCAGACACTCAGCAGCAAGCCAGAATCTGTCTATTCTCTCTCAAAAGAGAAAATACCAAATGCCAAAAGAGGAAATGCCAAAAAGGGCATAGATCTGCTCTACTGTCACATGAATCTGCGTTATGATTCTTCTCTTAGGGCATTCTAGAGCAATGAAATCTGGTAATAGACACCTGTCTTAGTCTGTGTGGATTGTTATAACAAAATATCATAGACTGGGTGGCTTCTAAACATTATTTCTCATAGTTCTGGAAGTTGGGAAGTCCAAACCATGGTACTAGTAGATCTGGTATCTAGTGAGAGCCTACTTTCTGGTTTATAGATGGCCTTCTTTTCACTGTAACTTCACATGAGGGAAGAAGGGAGGATCTCTCTGGGGCCTCTTTTGTGAGAGCTCCACTCACAGACTGATCATCTCCCAGAGGCCCCACTTCCTAGGCCCCTTACTTTGGAGGTTAGGATTTCAACATATGACTTTTAGGGGGGAAACATATTCAGTTCACAGTCCTAGCCTAATTCAAAACATGTGTAAAATCTAATCATCCCATGACCCTGCATGTATAATCAGTTGATTCCATTTTTAACAATTGATGCAAATGTAATCCAGGAGGAAGATATAGCTTCTCATGTCTACAAATGATAAACTTTCCCTGCACAAATAAGTTAGTAACAAAAATTACCCATTAAGGTAATTACATAGCTTAATTTCTAGATCAATGAACCATTCTCTTAGAAAATGAAGATAGGGGCACCTGGGTGGCTCAGAGGGTTAAAGCCTCTGCCTTCGGCTCAGGTCATGGTCCCAGGGTCCTCGGATCGAGCCCCGCATTGTGCTCTCTCCTTGGTGGGGAGCCTGCTTCCTCCTCTCTCTCTCTCTGCCTGCCTCTCTGCCTGCTTGTAATCTCTCTCTATCGAATGAGTGGATAAAATCTTAAAAAAAAAAAGAAAAGAAAAAGAATATGAAGATAAATTTAATTGTATAATGAATGATTATTAAAATCTAATGATAGAAGGGATACAAGCATTATTTATTTTATTTATTTTTTTTTAAAGATTTTATTTATTTGTCAGAGAGAGAGGAGAGCGAGCGAGCACAGGCAGACAGAATGGCAGGCAGAGGGAGAAGCAGGCTCCCTGCCAAACAAGGAGCCCGACGTGGGACTCGATCCCAGGACGCCAGGATCATGACCTGAGCCGAAGGCAGCTGCCTAACCAACTGAGCCACCCAGGTGTCCCAAGCATTATTTATTTTTTAAATTTTATTTTTTCAGTGTTCCAAGACTCATTGCTCACCCAGTGCTCCATGCAATATATGCCTCCTTAATACCCACAACTGGGCTCACCTAACTCCCCACCCCTACCCTCCAAAACCCTCAGTTTGTTTCTCAGAGTCCTCAGTCTCTCATGGTTCATCTCCCCCTCCAATTTTCCCCAACTTACTTCTCTCCATCTTCCAATGTCTTCCGTGTTATTCCTTATGTTCTACAAGTAAGTGAAACCATATGATTATTGACTCTCTCTGCTTGACTTATTTCACTCAGCATAATCTCCTCCAGTCCCATCCATGTTGATACAAAAGTTGGGTATTCATCCTTTATGATGGAGGCATAATACTCCATTGTATATATGAACCATATCTTCTTTATCCATTCATCCATTGAAAGGCATCTTGGCTCTTTCCACAGTTTGGCGACCGTGGCCATTGCTGCTATGAACATTGGGGTACAGATGGCCCTTCTGTTCACTACATCTGTATCTTTGGGGTAAATACCCAGTAGTGCAATTGCAGGGTCATAGGGAAGCTCTATTTTTAATTTCATGAGGAATCTCCACACTGTTTTCCAAAGTGGCTGCACCAACTTGCATTCCCACCAACAGTGTAAGAAGGTTCCCTTTTCTCCACATCCCCTCCAACACTTGTTGTTTACTTTCTTGCTAATTTTTGCCATTCTTACTGGTGTAAGGTGGTATCTCAGAGTGGTTTTGATTTGAATCTCCCTGATGGTTAGTGATGATGAACATTTTTTCATGTGTCTGATAGCCATTTGTATGTCTTCTTTGGAGAAGTGTCTGTTCATGTCTCCTGCCCATTTTATGACATGATTATCTGTTTTGTGTGTGATGAGTTTGAGGAGTTCCTTATAGATCTTGGATATCAGCCCTTTGTCTGTAGTGTCATTTGTGAATATCTTCTCCCATTCCGTGGGTTGCCTCTTTGTTTTGTTGACTGTTTCCTTTGCTGTGCAGAGGCTTTTGATCTTGATGAAGTCCCAAAAGTTCATTTTTGCTTTTGTCTCCTTTGCCTTTGGAGACATGTCTTGAAAGAAGTTGCTGTGGCCAATGTCAAAGAGGTTTTTGCCTATGTTCTCCTCTAAGATTTTGGTAGATTCCTGCCTCACATTGAGGTCTTTTATCCATTTTGAGTTTATCTTTGTGTATGGTGTAAGAGAATGGTTGAGTTTCATTCTTCTATACAGCGCTGTCCAATTTTCCCAGCACCATTTATTGAAGAGACTGTCTTTTCCACTGTATATTTTTTCCTGCTTTGTTGAAGATTAGTTGACCATAGAGTTGAGGGTCTGTATCTGGGCTCTCTGCTCTGTTCCACTGATCGATGTGTCTGTTTTTGTGCCTGTACCATGGTGTCTTGGTGATCACAGCTTTGTAGTAAGGATTGAAATCAGGCAACATGAGGCCCCCCATTTTGTTTTTCCTTTTCAACATTTCCTGACCAATTTGGGGTCTTTTCTAGTTTCATACAAATTTTGGGATTATTTGTTCCAGCTCTTTGAAAAATGCTGGGAATTTTGATCATGACGGCTTTGAAAGTATGGATGACTCTAGGCAGTATAGACATTTTAACAATGTTTATTCTTCCAATCCGTGAGCATGGAATGGTCTTCCATCTTTTTGTGTCTTCTTCAGTTTCTTTCATGAATGTTCTGTAGTTCCTCAAGTACAGATCCTTTACCTCTTTGGTTAGGTTTATTCCCAGGTATCTTATGGTTCTTGGTGCTATAGCAAATGGAATCGATTCTCTAATTTCCCTTTCTGTATTTTCATTGTTACTGTATAAGAAAGCAACTGATTTCTGTACATTGATTTATTTATTTAGATTTATTTAGTACAACAATAGCAGGCTTCATCATCTCATGGTGATGAAATATGTAGCAGCTTTGTGCACATAGACACTTCTTGAATGTCAGTGGCAAGAACATGAACCCTCACCCCTCAGTCTAAAAACAAGCTAATGGCCAGGGATTGTTATTCCCATTCAAAATGTTATGTAGTAGTCACAGGAGTGGAATCAAATTTAGGTTACCAAGCTGAGGTCATCCTCACAGTGTGGAGGCATAAAAGTAGAACTGTGCACCAGCTCAAGGTAGAGGGCCAATCATCAGCACACCAATGATGTAGAGGCCAAAGGAGTCCCTCTTCCTGTTCAGGGTCTGGTACTTCTGCTCTGTTAACTTGAGGAGACTCCCAAATCAATCCCAGTTTTTCAGGCAAGCTTGCAGAACACTGATGTGGGAGACTATATGTAAGGAGACTGAAGTATTTACCTTTTAGTTATTTGGAGAACCTCCTCATCCTGGGATGCCTGGGTGGCTCAGTGGGTTAGCTGTCTCCCTTCAGCTCAGGTCATGATTTCAGGGTCTTGGGATCAAGTCCCAGACTGGGCTCCCTGCTCAACTGGGAGCCTGCTTCTCCCTCTGCCTGCTGCTCCCCCTGCTTATGCACACACATTCTCTCTCTCTTTCCCTGAAAAATAAATAAATAAAATCTTTTAAAAAGGAAAAAAAGAATACCCTCATCCTTACTTTATGTAGTTTTCTCTCTGTCCAGTAGAGGATAGGATCTCTTTGGTATGTACGTGTTTATGTGTATATATACATATGTGTTTGTGTGTGTGTGTATAAGTTAGTGTAGATAATGTATCTAATACATAGAAACTATATATATGTGTGTATATATAAGTATTTATGTGTACCTACGTACATATATATGTACACACACAAGCACACACACGTACACTAAGCAAACCTGTTTGGACTAATGCATTAGTGAGGGTGCCACCTTCAAGAATGAAAGATGTTCACAAATTTAAGTATCAAGAAATCAATATAGTAGTTAGTTCACCCAAATAAATGTCTGTTTGAAATATGCAGTGGCACACAGAGAAGGCTACCATGATCAACCTCCTCTTCTCTTAGCATCCCTCACCTAACCCCCCACCCCCACATCTTCATTTCAAGGTTAAAAAAAAGTGAGGGACCAGCATTGCAGAGGCACAGCATCTACTCCTCTCAATCAATATCTTCCATGAGAAGTTTGCATGTTCTCACCTAACAAATACTGCATATTTGAAACTACCAATTGAAGTTTTAAAAGGTGGAATCTTCCAGATTGCTGTCAGATCCTTTCATATAGTACATCTATGTCTCCACTCCTCTCACCCCCTGCAAACTGTTTGCATAATTTTGGTTAAATCAACAACCCAGAAATACCCATAGACAGTGCCTACTAAACCTGAGTATATGACAGTGTTATCCAGCAGGCCTGTGAGGGAAAGAAAAATGGCCACAAACTCACTTTTCAACAGTCTTGTCCTAGAGCAGTTACTTTGCCTAAGTTGATTAAAATCACATGTGACATGACTGTCCCTTGAAAAGAAAACGTGCTCCAAGTCACTACATTGTGGTCCATTTTCGTGATCAATGTGAGCAATTTCAGAACCAAGGATTTCTGTCACACACAATGGTCTAATCAAATTAAGTTAAATAAATGCATCATGAATACATATTAAATGTAATCAAAAGCACGAGTTTGCATGTGTGATATATATTTAAATCAGAGGTGGCCATCCCTGATCAATGAGCAGATGAACGCAAATTCCTACCCAACAGGGTTGTTGTGAAGGCCAAACATGCAACATCCAGTCATCCTGTATCCCCAAGAAGGATTTATGTGTGTAATATAATATGATATATTATATTATAACATAATATAATGTGATATATTATGTTATAATATAATATAATATAATATAATATAATATATAGTTTAAAAGTGAAAGCCTGAGGAAAGAGGGGAATAAAAGAGCATCAAATAAAAGAGGAAGAAATGAGGACAGAAATAAAGGAGACCAGGTAGGAAGGCAACAGAAAGGATGAAGGAGTTAAAAGAAAAGCATAGCAGAGGAGAATGGGAAGAATGACCTCTCAACTCTTGCAAATAGTCTGTAATTCACAGCTGCATATTTGGTTTTCTCAATAACCCTATTGGGTAGGAATTTGTGTTCCTTTGTTCACTGATCAAGAATATTTCTTTAAAACCTACTCTGTGCCAGGCCTTATTCTAGGTCCTGGGAATAAAACTGGACAACAGAGATATAGCCTCTTCTATTATATAACTTCTATTTTAGTATGGGGAGACAACAACAGCAATAAATGCCTAAGAAGCTAAGTGAATAAGTTTTAGACATGAATCTCAGAGCCTATATTAATTTCCTTTGCTGTTATAATAAATTATCACAAATTCAGTGACTAAAAGCAATACAAATTTATTCACCTACAGTTGTAGTTGTGGACCTCAGAAATGTAAAATGGTTTAGCAAGAGTGTGTTCCTTCTAAAAGCTCTAAGGGAAAGTCTTTTTTGTTGTCTTTTCCAGCTTCTAGAGGCCACCTGCATTCTTCAGCTCATGGCGCTGATTTTGTGTTTCTGCCATCACATCTTTGTCTCTGACTCTGACCTTCCTGCTTTCCTATTTATAAGGACCCTGGTGAATTCAACGGACCCACCTGGATAACACAGGATTATTTCAAAATCCTTTAATGAATCACATCTACCAAATAACATATTCACAGGCTTCAGGGATTAGGACAGGGAGATCGTTGGACAGTCATTATTCAGTCTACTATAGAGACTTGAGTGAATTGTTCAACTTCCCATATCTTGTCCATACCTTCAGTCTTCTGAATCCAAATGTGCTAATCTTTCTCCTTTACTATAGCTAAATCTCCTCAGCCTCTGTTCATTCTCCACCTGCTAAAGAAATCGGAGTCCATTTTGATGTTCTTTGATGTTTCCTACAGTTTTAGCTACCCTCCTTCACTCAAGTTGTATTTTAAAACTGGTGAAAACAAACCTAATTTATTCAAGGTAACAGTAACCGACAACTGGTTAATGTGTCCATCCATGCAACAGCTATTGACTGAGCACTGCTTTTGTGCTAAATGCAAAACCAGAGTGGAAAACAAAGCAGGTGCTGCCTTTGCCTTGTCGGAACTTTTTGTCTGGTGGAAAAGATAGATATTAAATGATCTAACATGTAGATAATTATGCATTCTAGTAAGTGGTAAGAAAGAAATGAAATGTTTGATGACAGATTATAATTAGGGAAGCCAATTAGACAGGGAGGTTAAGGAAGGACTTTCTCTGAAGGGAACACTGAAGCACAGACTGACAGATGAGCAGAAGCCATCCTTGTAGAGGGAGGAGGGTGGGCAGAGAAAGGTCTGTCTATGTGAGGGTGGGTGGAGGATCCTTTTATGGGCAGGCCAAACTCCAAGGCCCTGAGATGGAAAAGAGCTTGATAACTTGGATAATTATTTTAAAAATTCAAGTGCTTAGAGAATAAAGTGTGAGGGAGAAGGGAGCCTAAGATAAGATGAGCTGATCAAGGTAAAGAGAGTATAAGTCATGCAGTCCATAGACAGTGGGGGAAAGTTTGGGTTTTATTTTAAAGTGCATTGGGAGGGATTTTAAGGTGACAGAAAGTGATCTAATTATATTTATGCTTTTAAAAGGTGGGGCACCTAGGTGGCTCAGTGTCCATTAAGTGGCTAACTCCTGATCTTGACTCAGGTTATGATCTCAGGGTGCTGGGATGGAGCCCCACCTTGGGCTCTGTGCTTAGCGGGGAGTCAGCTTGAGGATGAGCTCTCTTTCTTCCTCTCCCTTGGCCTCCCGCCCCCACTCTCTCTCTCTCAAATAAATAAATAAACCTTTTTTTTTTTAAAATAAATTTAAAAAAGATGACTTTGCTGTTGTGAGAACAGAAGAAGATCCAGGGTGGAAGCTGAGACATGAATAAGGAAGCTGCTGCTGGAAGATGATGGTGGCTTAGACCAGAGCTGGGCTGGGAGGGATGTGAGCTGTGGACAGATGGGAGATGCATTGTGGAGTAGGAGAAACAGGATTTACTGATGGATGACATAGGGGTGTGAGGACACATACGTATCAAGTATGACTCCCAGGCTGCAAGTTTGAGAATCTAGGTAGGTGGTCCAGCTGTTTATAGAGATGACAAAGACCAGAGAAGGAATGATATTAGGACAGAAAGCCAATAAATTCCTATTTAGACCTCTTAAGTTTGAGATTTTTGTGACATTTCAAGTAAGGATGAGCAGGTAGATGAATGAGGCTGGAGGTCAGAAGAGAGCCTACAGTGGACATCAATTTAGAACTTAGTGGCAGAGAAGTAGTATTTAAAGCTATGGGGGTGGACGAGATCAGCTGGGAAGAATGTGAAAGTAGAAAAGGATCGTTTAAGGCACAAGCCCTGGGAGATTCAAACATTTAGAGTTGGAGAGTGTTCAGGGACAAAGAGGCTGAGAATCAAAGCCAGAGATATAAAGGAAAAACCAGAGAAATACAGTGTCAACAAAACCAAAAGAGAGTGTTTCAAGAACAAGTGGCTTACCAGGTTCACTACAGTGAACATTTGTTTTTGTCAAAAACAAACAAACAAAAGTATCACAAAGGAGAGCAGTTTCAAAATCTAGAACATTCAAGTACAACTGAAGGTTAGAGATTAAGAAGAGATATTTTTCTTCATTTGCTTTTGAGAAAGTGAAAGCAGCCCCAGCTCCTGGAAACCGAGCTGATGCTCACAGCCGGGCCATGCTGTTCTCCTGTTGGACATAAACTTACAAAACGTCAGACAAGGTCACTCTGACACCACGATCGAGTGAGCCAAAACAAAATCACCATGAGGCCCACAAAATATCAGACATCCTCTGTACTCGGCTAAATGAGTGACTGCTACTTCTTTACTAAGTACAGCTTCATCCTCATTTTAATCTGTCCTTCCCCTAGATGAGATTTGTTCTGAGACTCAGTTACAGAATTGTCCCTGCTCTCTGATGGTACCCAATGCAGACTGAGCCACTACTTCCTCAGACCTTCCTTGGAATGACCCAGCCAAAGCTTAACCCCATAATGGCTTCTTTGTAACACCACTTACTGAGAGGACTCCCAGCTCCTCGACAGTGAACACTGTCCTTCAGTGCTGGAGGTCTGCAAGGAGTCCTCTGGATGCAAGACACTGACATTTCCTAGTCTCCTAAAAAGTCGACAATTCATAATTTGTAAATGTGTATAACCAGTTAATAAAGACACTTAATTAACTAGGACTCCCATTACCCAACCATTCTAGATCAATTATATCTATTAGTTACACAAAGATTACTTACAACTTCCTCTTACTTATGTAAGACCTTGGTTTCATTAAGGCATCAAATACCTCTATAGACCTTTATTTTTTTCCTATTCATCACATAGCACAGCAGACAATTCCTATTTTCCCTAGTCAGAAGCTCAATATGATTTTGTCGCTAAATTGCCAGAAGATTACTTGTTGGAAGTTCCTTCCTATTTATAAAGATTTAATCAAACTTCCACCAGAATACTAAAAGATACTGTTCACATGTTTGCACTCATGTCTTCCTAGTATCCTCTGATCTATGACAGTTTTTCAACTAGGCCATTTTTCTGTAAACTTGACAGCTTTGAAGAGTACAGTAAGATCAGATATGTTCCTCAGTGTGGGTTTGTCTGGTATTTTCTTATTATTAGACTGGGGTTGTAACTTTTTGGGAAAAACACCATAGAAGTGAGGTGGCCTTCTCTTCATATACTATCAAGGGTTACATTCTACCAACATGACTTATTAGTGATGATGTTAACCTTGATTCCTCAGTTTAGGTGGCATCTCTCAGGTTTCTTCACAGTGATATAACTAATTTATCCTTTTTCATAATATATTCTTTAGAAGCATATCACAAAACCCAGCTCACTCTTGATGTGAGGGAAATTAAACTCCATGTATTGGGGGTGAAGAGTGAGGAGGAAGACTCTGTATATTATCTGAAAGTCTTTCATAAAGAAGATTCGTCCCTTTTCTCACATTTATTTATTTGTTCAATCATGTATTTATAGCTGGATGAACCCTTGGATATTTATTGCCTCCAGAACTGTGAGAAATAACTATTTCTTGTTTAATCCATTCAGTCTATGGTATTTTGTTATTGTGGTCTGAACAACCAAGTCGAAGAAATTCCCTTTATTTCTGGTTTGATGATTTAAAAAAAAAATCAAGAATGCATACTGAGTTTTATTTCCTCACCTGGTAAAGACACCTGGGATCTGTTTGGGTCCCTGCTTCCTATAGTGTAGTCTAGAAACTCTCTAGCCACTGATCTGGTGTAATGCTAAGACTTTGTTTGTTTCCCTTCTTCCAAGAATTACATATTTTGTCCAGTTTTCTAGTTTATTGATATGGGAGGGTTAATCAGATTTCTGCTACTCCATCATGGCTAGAAGTGGAAACCATTATCTTATTTTAATTTTTAATTTGTTTTTAATAAGTTTGAAACTTTCCTCTTTATTAACATTTGTAAATCCTCTTTGTCAATTATCAATCATTTGCCCACTTCAAAAGTGGGCATTTGTCCTTCAAAAGCAGGTTTATGTCTTCTTCAACTTCTTTCATGAGTGTTCTGTAGTTCCTCGAGTACAGATCCTTTACCTCTTTGGTTAGGTTTATTCCCAGGTATCTTATGGTTCTTGGTGCTATAGTAAATGGAATCGATTCTCTAATCTCCCTTTCTGTATTTTCATTGTTAGTGTATAAGAAAACCACTGACTTTGTATCCTGCCACGTTACTGAATTGCTGTATGAGTTCTAGTAGTTTGGGGGTGGAGTCTTTTGGGTTTTCCATATAAAGAATCATGTCATATGCGAAGAGAGAGAGTTTGACTTCTTCATTGCCAATTTGGATACTTTTTATTTCTCTTTGTTGTCTGATTGCTGTTGCTAGGACTTCTAATACTATGTTGAACAAGAGTGGTGAGAGTGGGCATCCTTGTCGTGTTCCTGATCTCAACGGAAAGGCTGCAAGCTTTTTCCCATTGAGGATGATATTTGCTGTGGGTTTTTCATAGATAGATTTGATGAATTTCAGGAATGTTCCCTCTATCCCTATACCTTGAAGCATTTTAATCAGGAATGGATGCTGGATTTTGTCAAATGCTTTTTCTGCATCAATTGAGAGGACCATGTGGTTCTTCTCTCTTTTCTTTTTAATTTGTTCTATCACATTGATTGATTTGCGAATGTTGAACCATTCTTGTAGCCCAGGAATGAATCCCACCTGGTCATGGTGGATAATCTTTTTAATGTGCTGTTGGATGCTGTTTGCTAGGATCTTGTTGAGAATCTTAGCATCCATATTCATCAGTGATATTGGTCTGAAATTCTCCTTTTTGGTAGGGTCTTTGCCTGGTTTGGGAATCAGGGTAATGCTGGCTTCATAGAAAGAGTCTGGAAGTTTTCCTTCTGCTTCAATTTTTTGAAACAGCTTCAGGAGAATAGGTGTTATTTCTTCTTTGGAAGTTTGGTAGAATTCCCCAGGGAATCCGTCAGGTCCTGGGCTCTTGTTTTGGGGGAGGTTTTTGATCACTGCTTCAATCTCGTTACTAGATATCGGTCTATTTGGGTTGTCGATTTCTTCCTGGTTCAATTTTGGGAGTTTACAGTTTTCCAGGAATGCATCCATTTCATCTAGGTTGCTTAGCTTATTGGAATATAACTGTTGATAATAACTTCTGATGATTGTTTCTACTTCCTTGGTGTTAGTTGTGATCTCTCCCTTTTCATTCATAATTTTATTAATTTGGGCTTTCTCTCTTTTCTTTTGGATTAGTGTGGCCAATGGTTTATCGATCTTATTGATTCTTTCAAAAAACCAGCTTCTAGTTTCATTGATACGTTCTACTGTATCTCTGGTTTCTACCTCATTGATCTCAGCTCTAATCTTGATTATTTCCCTTCTTATGTGTGGAGTTGGTTTGGTTTGTTGTTGCCTCTCCAGTTCTTTAAGGTGTAGAGACAGCTGCTGTGTTCTGGATTTTTCAATTTTTTTGAGGGAGGGTTGGATGGCTATGTATTTCCCCCTTAGGACCGCCTTTGCTGTATCCCATAGGTTTTGGACCAAAGTGTCTTCATTCTCATTGGTTTCCATGAATTGTTTCAGTTCTTCTTTGATCTCCTGGTTGATCCAAGCATTCTTAAGCAAGGTGGTCTTTAGCTTCCAGGTGTTTGAGAAATTGAAGAAGACACAAAAAGATGGAAGACCATTCCATGCTCTTGGATCAGAAGAATAAACATTGTGGGGCACCTGGGTGACTCAGTGGGTTAAAGCCTCTGCGTTCGGCTCAGGTCATGATCCCAGGGTTCTGGGATCGAGCCCCGCATCGGGCTCTCTGCTCAGCAGGGAGCCTGCTTCCTCCTCTCTCTCTGCCTGCTTCTCTGCCTACTTGTGATCTCTGTCTGTCAAATAAATAAATAAAATATTAAAAAAAAAAGAAGAAGAAACATTGTTAAAATGTCTATACTGCCTAGAGCAATCTATACTTTTAATGCCATTCCGATCAAAATTCCACCGGTATTCTTCAAAGAGCTGGAGCAAATAATCCAAAAATTTGTATGGAACCAGAAGAGACCCCGAATCACTAAGGAAATGTTGAAAAACAAAAATAAAACTGGGGGCATCACGTTACCTGATTTCAAGCTTTACTACAAAGCTGTGATCACCAAGACAGCATGGTACTGGCATAAAAGCAGACACATAGACCAGTGGAACAGAGTAGAGAGCCCAGATATGGACCCTCAACTTTATGGTCAGTTAATCTTTGACAAAACAGGAAAAAATATACAGTGGAAAAAAGACAGTCTCTTCAATAAATGGTGTTGGGGAAACTGGACAGCTATATGTAGAAGAATGAAACTCGACCATTCTCTTACACCATACACAAAGATAAACTCAAAATGGATAAAAGACCTCAACGTGAGACAGGAATCCATCAGAATCCTAGAGGAGAAATTGGCAGTAATCTCTTATGATATCAGCCACAGCAACTTCTTTCAAGATATGTCTCCAAAGGCAAAGGAAACAAAAGCCAAAATAAACTTTTGGGACTTCATCAAAATCAAAAGCTTCTGCACAGCAAAGGAAACAGTCAACAAAACAAAGAGGCAACCCACGGAATGGGAGAAGATATTTGCAAATGACAGTACAGACAAAAGATTGATATCCAGGATCTATAAAGAACTCCTCAAACTCAACACACACAAAACAGACAATCATATCAAAAAATGGGCAGAAGATATGAACAGACACTTCTCCAATGAAGACATACAAATGGCTATCAGACACATGAAAAAATGTTCATCATCACTAGCCATCAGGGAGATTCAAATTAAAACCACATTGAGATATCACCTTACACCAGTTGGAATGGCCAAAATTAGCAAGACAGGAAACAACATGTGTTGGAGGGGATGTGGAGAAAGGGGAACCCTCTTACACTGTTGGTGGGAATGCAAGTTGGTGCAGCTTCTTTGGAAAACAGTGTGGAGATTCCTCATGAAATTAAAAATAGAGCTTCCCTATGACCCTGCAATTGCACTACTGGGTATTTACCCCAAAGATACTGATGTAGTGAAAAGAAGGGCCATCTGTACCCCAATGTTTATAGCAGCAATGGCCACGGTCGCCAGACTGTGGAAAGAACCAAGATGCCCTTCAACGGATGAATGGATAAGGAAGATGTGGTCCATATACAACTATGGAGTATTATGCCTCCATCAGAAAGGATGAATACCCCACTTTTGTAGCAACATGGATGGGACTGGAAGAGATTATGCTGAGTGAAATAAGTCAAGCAGAGAGAGTCAATTATCATATGGTTTCACTTATTTGTGGAGCATAACAAATAGCATGGAGTACATGGGGAGTTAGGAGAAGGGAGCTGGGGGAAATTGGAAGGGGAGGTGAACCATGAGAGACTATGGACTCTGAAAAACAATCTGAAGGGTTTGAAGAGGTGGGGGGGTGGGAGGTTGGGGGAACCAGGTGGTGGGTATTAGAGAGGGCACGGACTGCATGGAGCACTGGGTGTAGTACAAAAACAATGAATACTGTTATGCTGAAAATTTAAAAAAAAAGAAAAAAAAAAGCAGGTTTATGTATGTGCTTAAAGAGTGAGGGTTTCCGGGCTGCCTGGGTGGCTCAGTGGGTTGAGCCTCTGCCTTCAGCTCAGGTTGTGATCTCAGGGTCCTGGGATCGAGTCCCACATTGGGCTCTCTGCTGGGCAGGGAGCCTGCTTCCTCCTCTCTCTCTCTCTCTCTCTCTCTACTTGTGATCTCTCTCTGTCAAATAAAAAAAAAAAAAAGTGAGGGTTTCCTCTCTGTTTTTCTGAGATGAGGAGAAACCAAGACAATGAAATCCTAGAGCTCCTAGATTTTATCTTTTTACCTCCATGAGGGAGATAGAAAACAGCATAGTGGAAAGCAGATCAAAGAGGAAGAAAGAAAAAAAAAGGATCTTATTGGTTATATGGGCCCTGGGCTACAGCAATGCCTCAGGGCTGTCTCATCAGCATGTCAACAATACATTCCATTCTATACTTCAGTCACTCTGATTTGGGTTTGTGACTTAACACAGGCAAGGTTCCTGGCAAATCCAAATTCTAGGTGGTTCGCTTTCTAAAGTTGACCATGACTATTCTACCACATCAGTGCAGCATATCTCTCTTTCCATGGCTAAAGGTATCTTGGAGCCTTGGAGAGTGTACTTAATAATGACCAGCCTTGAATTAAAGATCTAATGAGAGAGGAAAACTGCCATTCATATTTTGCATTTTAAATCAACCTACCACTTTACTGCATGTGGAGGATTTATAGATAGCTTGGAATGGGTTGAGGACTCACAAAAGGAGACATTATACATTTCTAAACACAAAATCATTTCTGACATAACACAGAATAAAAAAACACAATAAAATAAGTTCTTATTTATGATCTGTTACTTCACTTGATGACTTTGTTGTTACATCTGTAAAGTCTTAGTGTACCATATACTCCACTTTAAAGAGACGAAGCTATTTTATTGATTTTTATCCATGCTCACCAGTTCGCACCCAAACAACCCTGTTAATTTGCTTCTGGTACATTTCTGGTGAACAATCTTGATTCCTGTTTGTTAGAGGAGAATCACTATCCCTTCTTGAATCCATGCATTTTAAAAGATGCTTTAAAGAACCAATCAGCATTTCTATGTCCTTTCCAATAACTAAGTGAGAATAGCAGATGCACCTATATTACTCAATATATTAAAAAATTCTTCTGAACACTGACAGCATATATACAACTACTAATTTTTTTTGGATTTTAGTAACTTTAACACTTCATATTATTTATTTGTCCTAATCTCCAATCTTGAAAATACCTAATTTTCAAAAGGAATAGTTTTTTTTTTCTTTTGCTTAAATAAAAATAAGCCATTTCATAATAAGCCAAGTCATAGGAAGACCTATAAGAGAAAAACCAAGCCTCCTTCATTCTTGGTTTTTTTTTTTTTTTTGTCCAATATTTGCTTTTCTGGCTTTTGTTATAGGAAGTCTCCCAGTCTCCCTGTTTTACATTTTCAGACTATCCCTGAAAGAAAAGTTTCTTCTAAGAAGGACCTCCTTCTCAAAAAAAGAGAAAAGAAAGAAAGAAAGAGAAAGAAAAGAAAAAAAAAAGAAAAACCAATTCTAAGCATTATGCCACATCGGATTTAAGAGAATTTCAAATAATATAAAGTTTATCATTCTGCCATTGATTTATGTGAGATAAATACAGGTCTGTCCAAGAATATTTCTCCACCCCTCCAAGAAAACTTAAATCTGAGCTGATTGCACAGATGGCAATCAAAAGAGTGAAAGAAAGGACACTTAATCAGGAGGTGTATACTTGGTGTATGATTGAAAGCATTTGATGTCAGAATGAAGTAGACTTCTAAATATGAGTTGTATGACAGACTGAAGAATAAAGAGTGATGAAAGGTAGGAGAGAGGAGACTTTGAGGAGAGAGGAAAAGAGGAAAAACACACAGACCAGAGATGTGAAAGAGTAAACTTCTGGTTTATCACAGAAAGTTGTACTAAATTGATATGCCAGTTGAGCTGGCTTCATGGACATGTGCCCTGTGCTGTTGCACAGGCCCCAGCTCAGAAGGACCCCGTGTTTGGTTTAATGCTCTGCTGTCACCATCTTGAAATTCTCTGTAATTGTTGAACTAGGGAACCCTGCATTTTCACCTTGTACTGTGTCCCACAAATCATATAACTGGTCCTCATCCCAGCTCAGTTCTCCTAGGACTTCTTCATAGTTGTCACATCTCTCTTTCCCACAGTTCTTATTTTCTACCACCAACAAAGGGGTGAAATTGGCTTTCTCATTTGCAGACATCTTATAGCTACAGTGAAATTCCATTTGCAAATGAGAAATTATGGACATTTCCACTTCTTTGTTTCTGATCACCTGTCCTTTCAACACCAATAGAAATCTGCCTTTACTCTGAGTCCAAAGGACAAACTCTTGAAACATCCTATTCAAGCCACTTTGGAGAACAGTCTGGAGATTCCTCAAGAAATTAAAAATAGAGCTTCCCTATGACCCTGCAATTGCACTATTGGGTATTTACCCCAAAGATACAGATGTAGTGAAAAGAAGGGCATCTGATTCTGCTCTTAAGAACCCTGATATTTTTAAAATCAGTGTATGCAAAGCATCATGTGCAGCATCATGGCAAACAGAAAAGTGCAAGAGGCAGAATCTTTCAGAGGAGTTCACAAACTGGAGTGGAGACAGATGTGGCACAATAAAGGCATGAAGGAAGGGTCAAGGAAGGGGCAGATGGAGAGGTGGTCATTGTAGCTGAATCCAGACTCAGAGTGAGGACAGTGGCATAATAGTTTGTGAGAGATACTTTTAAACTGTCTCAAAGATAAAGAAATGAGCATTCCTTAGTTATAAAATAGAAGCAACCTACTCCACAGGGCAAGTTTTAGGTGCTGTAGAGAATGCTTGAAAATTGCTTTGTCTGGGTGCACCTGGGTGGCCCCGTTGGTTAAACATCAGACTCTTGATTTTGGTTCAGGTCATGATCTCACGGTTGTGAGATGGAGCTCTGTGTTGGGTTCCGTGTTGGGTATATAGCCTATTAAGATTCTCTCTCTCTCCTTCTCCCTCTGCTCCTACCACCTCCGCCTGCAAAAAAAGAAAAGTGCCTTGCCTGATGCCTACCACATATTAAAGACTTGATAAAAAGTATTTTCCCACTAATTATTATTTTCATTAAAGTGACTGATGTAGTTGCATGAAATGTAAAGAGACGGAAAGCCCCATAGCTCCTCATCTCACCAGGCCATCCCAGGATCTCGAGCATTACTTAGCACTGATAAACAAGCTCTGCTTCCAACCCTGGTTCTGCCATTACCTCGGTATATGATCTTAGGAAAACTCTAAAATTCTGGTATCTTAACTCTCAAATGAGACAGATTAAATTATTCCTTAACATTCTTTCAACTCCAAATTTTGATTCTAAGAAGTTTACTTTTTTCCCTTTCTTTTCTTTTTTGAATCAAATAACTGTTATTTAAAGAGATTCAACAATCCAACTCTTCAGAGGTAATCCTTATTAAAGTTTGATATGTAAACATTCTGAAATTTTCTAAAACGTAATTTGCAGAGTCTTCTAACACCATGACCTCATTTCTAATATATACATATACACAATTCAAAAACTATATAATTACAGACACACACACTTTTATGAAATGAAATCATGGTACAAATAAGATTCAGCAAATTACATCTTTTCCTTTATACATTCTCACAGCTAATCCATTTTCTTTAATGACTGAATAGTATTCAATTGTATGGATCTCTCTGTCTCTCTCTGAACCCCTAGCTCCCATACATAGAAATTTAGGTTATTCTGACTTATTGCTATTACAAAATGTTGGAGTGGACATCTTTACATATATATTTGAACATGTTTCAATAGGTGAAATTTCTTGATGTTGAGGTGGTTGGTAAAATACTTATAAACATTTAACAAATTTCTTAGATATCAAATTTCCCTTCATAAAGTGCTGGTTTGTGTTCCCACTGACACAGAATCCACTAATAATGTCCATTGTCTCCACACTCTCAGGATCAGTGGCTACTTTCACTATGTTAACAGTCTGGCCTATATGTGGGGCACAAAATGTCTTACTGTTTTTTTAATTAGACTATTTGAATTATTAGTGAACAAGAGTGGAATTTTTGTATTAGTTATTTGCATTTCTTCTTCAGTGAACAATTTACATATTTGATTATTCTTTCAATTAGGATATATCCTTTTTCTTTTTTAGTAGAACCTTAAAAAATATATTATGCTATTGCAGGGTCATAGGGTAGTTCTATTTTCAATATTTTGAGGAACCTCCATGCTGTTTTCCAGAGTGGTTGCACCAGCTTGCATTCCCACCAGCAGTGTAGGAGGGTTCCCCTTTCTCCGCATCCTCGCCAGCATCTGTCATTTCCTGACTTGTTAATTTTAGCCATTCTGACTGGTGTGAGGTGATATCTCATGGTGGTTTTGATTTGTATTTCCCTGATGCCGAGTGATATGGAGCACTTTTTCATGTGTCTGTTGGCCATCTGGATGTCTTCTTTGCAGAAATGTCTGTTCATGTCCCCTGCCCATTTCTTGATTGGATTATTTGTTCTTTGGGTGTTGAGTTTGCTAAGTTCTTTATAGATTTTGGACACTAGCCCTTTATCTGATATGTCATTTGCAAATATCTTCTCCCATTCTGTCAGTTGTCTTTTGGTTTTGTTAACTGTTTCCTTTGCTGTGCAAAAGCTTTTGATCTTGATAAAATCCCAAAAGTTCATTTTTGCACTGCTGGGTATTTACCCTAAAGATACAAACATAGTGATCCGAAGGGGCACATGCACCCGAATGTTTATAGCAGCAATGTCTACAATAGCCAAACTATGGAAAGAACCTAGATGTCCATCTACAGACGAATGGATAAAGAAGATGTGGTATATATACACAATGGAATACTATGCAGCCATCAAAAGAAATGAAATCTTGCCATTTGCGACGACGTGGATGGAACTAGAGGGTATCATGCTTAGCGAAATAAGTCAATCGGAGAAAGACAACTATCATATGATCTCCCTGATATGAGGGAGAGGAGATGCAACATGGGGGGTTGAGGGGGTAGGAGAAGAGTAAATGAAACAAGATGGGATTGGGAGGGAGACAAACCATAAGTGACTCTTAATCTCACAAAACAAACTGAGGGTTGATGGGGGAGGGGGGTTGGGAGAGGGGGGGTGGGGTTATGGATATTGGGGAGGATATGTGCTATGGTGAGTGTTGTGAAGTGTGTAAACCTGGCGATTCGCAGACCTGTACCCCTGGGGATAAAAATATATGTTTATAAAGCTGTAAAAAAAAAAAAAAAAAAAAGAAAGAAAGAAAAAAATATATATTATGCTTTCTGTATACTACAAGTATTTCCTCTCAGTGTGTCACTTATCTTTCAATTTTATTTATAGTATTTCTTGCCATCCACATACTTTCAATATTCTTGCAGCCACTTCTGTTAAACATTTTTTATATCATTTTGAGAATTTTATATCATTTACAGTACCCTTCCCCAACCCAGAATTAAAAAAAATATTTTGTCTATTGTTAAAGTTTGTCTATACTCATACTTACATTATTTTTATATGTTTTTAAAATATTTTTATGTATTTATTTATTTGACAGACAGAAAGAGAGAGAGAGAGAGCACACAGAAGTAGGAGAAACAGCAGAGGGAGAGGTGAAGCAGGATTCCCACAGAGCAGGGGGAGCCCAATGTGGGACTTGAACCTAGGGTCCTGGGATCTGACCTGGGCCAAAGGCGGTCACTTAACCAACTGAGCCACCCATACCCCACATATATATATATATGTATATATATATTTTATGTTTTGACAAGTAGTCTATCTGGAATTTATTTGTCTGTATGATTTGAGATTTGAATATAACCCTGTTTCCTTCCAAACTAAGAACCACTTATTTTTGCTTCATTTATTGATAAACCATCTTGTCTTCCTTGATTCAAGAGGTCACCTGTATCACATATTAAATTCTATTTATTTGAGTTTCCTTCTGGGCTCTATTTTGTGAACAGCTGTTAGACTGTAGAATAAATGTATGCCTACACTCAGAGAGTGGTGAGCTGCAATTATACAGCTTTGTGCAGGGATACTGATATAAAGGTTTGGGATGTTCAAACTGAATGTGGGGGTAGGAATATGTGCTTGAATTTATGTGTGCATGGTGACTCCTGAAGGACATTCTGTGTGCCCTTGCACCAGTTTTGTGAGGATATAAAATGGCAGAAGAGTGAGTTCATCCATGAACATGACATCATCTAGAGAAAAAGGCATATGCCAGTGAGGAGTCCAACCCAGTTCATCCCTGCTCTCTCAGTCTCTCCCCTCTATGAGGGACTCACCTCCAAAGCTGTCAACCTCACATGACTGATTGCCATCCCAGCTGGGATGAATCCCTGCCTCTCAGAACCAAATCTTGCCTCTTATGAAATCAAAGGAATTTGGAAAGAAAAAATTCAAAGTCACTAGAACTTGGTGCCCATCTGACGTAGCCTCAGGAGACAGATCAAAAACGAGAGTAGGTGTGGCTAAAACATAGTAGAAGGTAACAACTGTGGTTTGAAAAAGAGCTCCCGTTGTCAGAAAATTCTCCCTTCATAGGAATTTCAAATGGCACATTGCTTCCTTTGGACCATATAGCCCACATTTTAAGGCTCAGGGAACACATGTAGATGAATGATTTATATTTATATATAATCTAAATCTGCATTAAGTTAAATAAATCGTAACTTAAAAATTTTATTTGCATTCTCCTTCAATCTGTTACACTTGACTTAAGGATCCAACTAAAAATAAATTCATGACAAACTGATTTAGCACTATTAAAATAGCTACCAGAGATACATTCAAAATAATAAAAAGGCAATGACATTGCTGAAATATCCATTAATGCAACTACTTAAAAATTTAGAGCACATCAGTGAGAACACACTAATCAATAGACATTTAGAGAATTGTATTCCAATGTTTCAACAAATTATTCAAGAATAACATTCTTCTTTCATCCTAATCATTTCAAAAATTCTTTCAAATTTCAAAATTTTGGAGTGCGTGGGTGGCTCAGTCTTTAAGCCTCTGCCTTTGGTTCAGGTCATGATCCCAGGGCCCCGGATCGAGCCCCGCCTCGAGCTCCCCGCTTAGCAGGAAGTCTGCTTCTCCCTCTCCCACTCCCCCTGCTGTGTTCCCTCTTTCGCTGCCTGTCTCTCTGTGTCAAATAAGTAAATAAATAATCTTTTAAAAAAAACTTCAATTATTTTAGCTCTGAATAGGCATAGTCTGTTTATAATGATATTCGTATGTGGTAAAGAAGTATGTGTCTTTGAAAATGAGTTAGTTCCTTGGACTTGAGTTATTACCGAACAAAATGTTCCTTGCAAACTGCTAACTGACATCCTTGGGGGCCATTTTCAGCTTCTCTCCAGAGAAATTCCTTAGAGTATTTATTTGTGTTTAAGCTGATATAGCAACAGGGATTTGGGGCAAGGAGAGGGATTTAAGGAATATGTGGTTATGTTTTACATAGGGTTACAGTGAGTGAATTGCAGCTGTTACTTAGTCACATTTTAAATAACTAGTTTTATACCTTGTCTTGGGACCTAAAAATCACAAACATCTCCATTTAGGTCAATTTGAGAAAATGCTTGAATAAATTTTCATACTTTATCCATATTTCCAAAATACAATAGCATACTGTAAAAAATATTAACAAATTTTAGTCATGGGCCTCTGAGAACAAGAAAGGATTGTTCACAGTGTGTTTCTGGTGGCAATGACCTGTCATAGTGCCTAGCATCCAGCCTGGGGGGAAAGCTGAGCAGATAAGACATAGAAAGTTTCGCATGTCCATATTTGAGATCTGAATTCTCAAGGTTTAGTCTCCTTTTCTCTTCTGCCACCTCACGCCCTAGAAAGACCTGAATTTTTTGTGAAGGATGTTTCCTTTAATATCAGCCTACATTTTCTTCTTCTTCCTTTGGTCTTCACTTTTTGGTTTTTTTTTTTTTTGAGATTGTTGGATCTTTTGTCTTTTCCTGAACTTGTCATTCTTCGGAATATGTAGAAAGACACATTCCTTTGGCTTCCATCTCTACGTAGCTAAACACATATATCATGACTCAGTAACTCTGCAGAATAAGTGGGTATAAGATATATGGGCAATTCATTACCTCGATGTCTCCATGTGTGGTCAGTAGAAAACACAATTCAGGACATGTACCTGATTGCCATCATGGAAAAATGCCCTGTCTGCCTAAATGTCACCATACAAAAATAGATTGTAATGGAACTCAAGCAGAAGTTTTGGGGTTTATTTTCTAGTGTCTTCACTGATGTAGAACACTAGATAGTATTTTTTCTATTCCACTTAGTCATCTCACTGTATTATTGTAGGCTTGGTGGTCTTCTAAGTAGATTATCTTCATGGATTCTACATTTGTACATAGCATTGAAGATTCTGAGGGTTCTAGATACCAAGATAAAAATGTCAGTAGTCCCTTTTCCCCCAGTTTACAGACATACTACAACAAGTAGCCAGAAAGCATGTATGAAACTAACAACACTTCTGAAGACCCAGGGAGATGGTTATTTTATATCACATGACTTGCACTAACTCTCAATTTACAAGGCAGAGTTCAAAAAGTTTTATAATGGTTTTTCAGTTTCCAGTAATTTTTTGGATATTCTCCAGAAGGCGACTTTGTTACCATTATGAATTGGGAGTGGAATAGATAAAGAACAAATAGAAAACACCTGTCTTTGTCCTGTGCCTATTCAGCCATCACCCTCTGTTTCAACTGCAGACGAGCCCTGAGGTATCACCAGACATGATCCTCACCGTGCCTAGTACATACTCTCTCCATTGTCACCATTAGAACTATTCTCTAACTTGAACTCTTCTTTAGGATCTTCCTGATCATTACTGATGGTTTTCCATGTGATCTTCTGTGTCCTTTATTGTCTTATGTTGTGGAGCTTCTTTCTTTCCAATTGTCTCATTAAATGGCTAACATTTATTGAGTACTATGTGGCAGGCACTATTATAATTTTTTAAAGAGTTTATTTATTTATTTGACAGACAGAGATCACAAGTAAGCAGAGACAGACAGGCAGAGAGAGAGAGGAGGAGGAAGCAGGCTCCCCACTGAGCAGAGAGCCCGATGTGGGGCTCAATCCCAGGACCCTGGGATCATGACCTGAGCCAAAGGCAGAGGCTTTAACCCACTGAGCCACCCAGGCGCCCACTATTATAATTTAATTATTGTGATTTCTACTGTCACCCTACAAAGTAGGAAATGTCTCTACCCCATTTTGTATATGAAAAAACTGAGGAAGAGAGAAGTTAGGGTTCTAACCTAGCACTTTAGTGCCAGAGTCTGGTGCCAAAGTCTTTGCCTTTAACAACAATGTTATACTGTTTCTTTAAGAAATATCTTCTAAAAATATTCATGTCCACTTGCCAGTTTAGCCTTACAAGTCAAGCTCCATATAAAGCAGGTTGATGATACAGTGGAGGCACAGTGCTTGAAACTCTGGTAAGTGCTAACAGGTGAAGGATGTTGTCATTAAGTTATGACAGTCAGTCATTTTCAACTACAGAAAAATTTCCCTAGGAGATAACATTTGAATCTGACACTGAAGGAATTGTGTTGTTTGTTCTCAATAAAGGTAGACTTCTCTGTTAAGTAAAGAGGTAATGTTATTAGCCAAAATACTTATTAGTTGCATCTTCATCATAGATTTAAATAAAAACTGTCCGTTGAACCTAATATAGTGCCTGATATGTGATTGCATCCAATAAATATTATTTATTTATTTATTTATTTATTTATTCATTTATATTTATTAACATGTAATGTATTATTTGTTTCAGGGGTATAGGTCTGTGATTCATCAGTCTTACACAATTCACAGCACTCACCATAGCATATACCCTCCCCAATGTCCATCACCCAACCACCTTATCCCTATCACCCCACCCCCCAGCAACCCTCAGTTTGTTTCCTGAGATTAAGAGTCTCTTATAGTTTATCTCCCTCTGTGGTTTCATCTTGTTTCATTTTTCCTTCTTCCCCTATGATCCTCTGTCTTGTTTCTCAAATTCTTCATATCAGTGAGATCATATAATAATTGTCTTCCTCTGAATGACTTATTTTGCTTAGCATAATACCCTCTAGTTCCATCTACATTGTTGCAAATGGCAGGATTTTGGGGTTTTTTGATGGCTGCGTAGCATTCCATTGTGTGTGTGTGTGTGTGTGTGTGTGTGTACACATACACACCAACATACCATGTCTTCCTTATCCATTCATCTGTTGACGGACATCTAGGTTCTTTCCATAGTTTGGCTATTGTGGACATTACTGCTATAAACATTCGCATGCACATGCCCCTTCGGATCACTACATTTGTATCTTCAGGGTAAATACCCAGTAGCACTATTGAAGGGTTTTAGGGTAGCTCTATTTTCAACTTTTTGAGGAACCTCCATAATGTTTTCCTGAGTGGCTGCACCAGCTTGCATTCCCACCAACAGTATAGGAGGGTTCCCCTTTCTCCACATCCTCGCCAACATCTGTCGTTTCCTGACTTGTTAATTTTAGCCATTCTGACTGGTGTGAGGTGGTATATCACTGTGGTTTTGATTTGTATGTCCATGATGCTGAGTGATGTTGAATAATTTTTCATGTGTCTGTTGGCCATTTGGATGTCTTCTTTGCAGAAATGTCTGTTCATGTCTTCTGCCCATTTCTTGGTTGGATTATTTGTTCTGTGGGTGTTGAGTTTGATAAGTTCTTCATAGATTTTTGGATGCTAGCCCTTTATCTGATATGCCTACACACACACACACACACACACACACACATGTATATATATATATATATATATATATATATATATATATATATATATATTTATTTATTTAATGTTTTATTTAGTTATTTGACAGTGAGAGAAGGAGAAAGAGCACAGTCAGGGGGAGCAGTGGGCAGAGGAAGAGGGAGAAAGAGACACCCCACTGATCAGGGAGCATGATGTGGGGCTTAATCCCAGCATCCTGGGATCATGACCTGAGCCACCCAGGTGCCCCAATATTTTTTAAATGAATGCCAAAATACGGACAGAGTAAATTTCAAATGCAACATCTAGGGCATGGTTTAAATACTCTCTTGTTGAAAAGAAACCCTCACGCTCTGTTGGTGGGAATGCAAACTGGTGCAGCTACTATGGAAAACAGAGTGGAGGCTCCTCAAAAAGTTAAAAATAGAACTACTTTGTGACTCAGTAATCACACTACCTGGTATTTACCCAAAGAATACAAAAACACTAATTCAAAGGGATACATGTACCCTTTTGTTTATAGCAGCATTATTTACAATAACCAAATTATGGTAGCAGCCCATGTCCATTGATAGATGAATGGATAAAGTGTGGTATATATACACAATGGAATATTATTGAACCATAAAAAGAATGAAATCTTGCCATTTGCAACAATGTGGATCAAGCTAAAGAGTATAATGCTAAATGAAATAAGTCAGTCAGAGAAAGACAAATACTATATGACTTCCTTCATATGTGGAATTTAAGAAACAAAACAAATGAACAAAGGAAAAACAAAGAGAAAACAAAAAGTAGACTCTTAGCTATAGAGAACAAACTGGTGGTTACCAGAGGGGAGGTGGGGGAGGGGTGGGTGAAATGGGTTATGGGGATAAAGAGCACACTTACCGTGATGAATACCGGGTATTATATGGAATTGTTGAATCACTGTATTGTACACCTGAAACTAATACTACACTGTATGTTAACAACACTGGAATTAAAATGAAAAACTTAATAAAAAATGTTTTTTCTCCCTGGACTCCAACATTATCAACTGTTGAGGTTTCTAAATCCTTTTATTCTATATCTGTCCACATATGAATACACATTTACCATTTTTACCTTGGACTTTGCCTATTCAGTTTCCAACTGGTCACTTGCTCGTAAATCATTCAGGCATTTTGAAAAATTTGGCTACGAGTGATGTTAAAGAATATGCCTTTATTCTTGACTTAAATAAATATTGTCTTCTTAACACCACTTATTTCTCAATGAGGCCTTTCTCCTCTACCTGATACTTCTATGTTTCTTGTTTGAAAAGCAAAAATTCTTTTAGTCTTTTATGCAGTTGGTTTGACCAATCACCTCCATGGAAGCTGGGAAGATTTTGTAAAGTACCATCCCAGGGGCCACACTTTCACATGATACTGTTCTCAAAGGACTATTTGTTTTGTCTCTTTGAACGGTAGTTCTTTTTGGAAAAGCTGTTCATCTGTCCCTCTTTCCAAATATAGTGCCTCAGGATGTTAGCAGTTTCTTTTGTAGAGGATATAAATATTTCTCATAAAGGTCATAGAAATAACCAGTAGTTTGTTTATTAAACCTAAGAATTTAGGAAAGGGTCAATATTGGTTTTATTCCCTGGGATACATGTGATATAATAAGCATTTTAGTTGATGATGTGTAGATTTCCACGTGTTCATGTGCTTCTCACAAGAAAATATCTTTGTCTTGTACTTTTATGTTTTCCCAAAATACTTCACACAAGAGTTAGTGCACAGCTCTAACACAGAATCCAATAAATGCTTACAAATTAATCAAACAGTTTTATTTTCAGTAGATTTAAATCACTAATGATTAGACTTTTTCTCTTATATTTTTGACAAGTAGTGGACTATATTAGCTTACTTATATTGCTAAATAACTCAACATCAAATTTAAAGTAAAAACTAAGTTTTTTAGATCTTTTATGAACACTTGGAATATTTTTGATGTTCTTTTGTGTTTTTGAATGCACTAAAAAATACATGCAGATATGACCAATTGAGTTTTCCTTTTTCCTCAACTGAACTCCATGACTAAAAGTATCAACTGTAATTTAATTTTTTATGCTTTCTTCTGTTTTCATAAACAAGTTTTAAATCACAAAAGTAACCCAGGGGTACAGTAACAAATTTCAAACAGTAAAGAAGGCATGAAATATAAAATATAAGATTCTTCCTTTTACTAATTCTCTGAGGCAGCCCCTCTGCTCCACCCCCACAGGTAGAATCTTCATTAGCCTTTTCTTCTGATTTGGTTCTTCTTATTGCTGTCACTATACTTCTATTTCTGGATTTATAAACTTTAGACATCGTCTATTTTTCTGCAATGAAACTTGAAGTTATCACATTAATTTTCCTTCCACCTCTCTTTCTCAGTCAACTACTCAAATATTTTTAGTTATACCTTATCTTTACATTTCTAGGGTTCATAATAACCCAGAAAGCCATCTCTATATCTTTCACCTATCTCTATATTCACCTATCTCTATCTCTATATTCTCTTACATAAACCTAAGTCTTCTGTGCTTTGCTAACAAGGTAATTCAAAAAATGAAATCCCAAATAGCTCATTGAATATGAACACGGAAACATCATTCCCTGCAGAATAAGATATTATGGCAGAAACCATAAATGAGAATTCTGTAACAGTAAAACTTTGCCACTCATAGGAGAATCCTCCAAGAATTAAGGCCTAATGAATATTCTTTAAATTCACTGCCATCTTTCTTCTCTATTCTGGATCACATATCAGTATTTCTTATATCCCACACTACCCTCATCCTGGGGTTCTTGTTTTGTTTGATTGTGCTCCTTTCTTGACAAATTAATTTTGAATGTGTAGGATGTATTCATAGTAACTTCCTAAATTCTTACTTGTCTGAAAATGTTTGAAAATCTGTGGTGTAAAATTGTGGATTCAAAATACTTTATGTTAAGAACTTCAAAAATATTGCTGAATTTTCCTTGGAATTCGCTGTTAGTGATAAGAAATCTCAAGTTGATATGATACTATTCTCTTATAGGTAATCTGATTTTCTCTCTCTACTTTAAGGATTTTTTCCTTATCCTTGGAGTTATAAATCATCAGTGGATGCGTATGTGTATAAAGGAATATTTTTCAATGTTATTTGGTATTTTGTAGACTGGAGACTGAAAACTGAAGACAGAGACATGTTCTTTTAACTCTTTGACTATGTCCCTTTATCCATTGTCACTCAGGAATCCTATTTCTCAGAATTTTAGTTCTAGATTGTTCTATTATCCATATTACTAGGTCACAGTTTACCAGATAAGCGATCAGGTGTGTGCATTTAATAATTTATTCTATCCAATGAGTATGTCTTAATTTAATCATTATATACATATTTTTTGAGACTCTTTTCTTTTTTCTTCATTGCCCTCCCACATATACTTTTTATAAAGCACTGTGTTTTTTTTTTTAATAAATATAACAGTCTTTTGAATTTTCCAGATAATAGACTTTTTAAGAAGTCCACATCTGGTACCTGAATTATCTTTGCTTTCTCCAAGGACAGTTGTTCTGTTTGTTTACCTCGGAGCTTCTTTTTAAGCTAATAATTTTCTTTAAAAGTCTGGAGATCCTTGGTAATTAAATCATGTTAAATAAAGAAACTTTGTTCCTTATTATGAATGGTTGGAAAGGATCTTTTTCAGATACTGGTAAATCCATTTTCTTAATGGATCCTTCTTTGGACTAGGTGGCTTAACATAGACTTTGTGTGATGGCATGGGCATTTTATTTTATTTTTATTCTTTTTAAGATTTTATTTACTTATTTGACAGACAAAGATCACAAGTAGTCAGAGAGGCAGGCACAGAGAGAGGAGGAAGCAGGCTCCCCACGGAGCAGAGAGCCCAACACGGGGCTCGATCCCAGGACCCTGGGACCACGACCTGAGCCAAAGGCAGAGGCTTCAACCCACTGAGCCACCCAGGTGCCCTGGCACAGGCATTTTAATGAGCAAATCATGGAAAACAGAAAGGCAGGCTAGGATCTCCACAATTGCCAAAGTTGGGGTGGGGTTGCACCTAACTCAAGCAGTGGAGTGCATTACTATTTTGGTCTTGAGTGCTGTTACTTATTCCTTTCTTTCCTCCCTCCTTTTTTTCCCCTTCTTTATTTTTTCTCTCTTTTTGAAGTCTGGACTTAATTCAGGCACTGCTATGCTTTTTTGCTTGCCACAAAACCTCTGATGTCTTGTGCTATAATTTTCTCTACTGTGATTTCTCCATCAATCTTATACCAGCTGAAATGTGTCAAAATGTCCAGTCCATTGATGGCACGTCTTCTGTTTTATAGAGTTATTTTGGGTTTATACTTTTAGAAATATATCCTCATACAAAAGCAAAAATAAACTATTGGGACTTCATCAAGATGAAAAGATTTTGCACAGTGAAGGAAACAACCTACAAAACTAAAATGCAGCCTATGGATTGGGAGAAGGTATTTACAAATGACATATCTGATAATGGGTTAGTATCCAAAATCTATAAAGCACTTATTGAAACACGACACCCAAAACCCAATAATCCAGTTAAGAAATGGGCAGAAGACATGAATGGTTTTCAAAAAAAAGACATACATATGGCCAACAGACACATGAAAAAATCACCATCATTCATCACCATGGAAATGTCAAAACCGCACTGAGATACCACCTCACACCAGTCAGAATGGCTAAAATTAACAACACAAGGAACATGTTTACAGGTGTTGGCCAGGATGCAGAGAAAGGGGAACCCTCTTACACTATTGGTCGGGATGCAAACTGGTGCAGCCACTCTGGAGAACAGATTGGAGGTTTCTGAAAATGTTTAGATAGGGCTACCCTATAATCCAGCAGTTGTACTAGTAGGTATTCACTCAAAGGATACAAAAAGTACTGATTTGATGGGGCACATGAATTCTGATATTTATAGCAGCACTATCGACAATGGAAAGAGCCTAAATGTCCACAGACTGATGAATGGATAAAGATGTGGTCTATACATACACTGGAACATTATTCAGCCATCATGACAACATTGACAGAACTAGAGTGTATTATGCTAAGGGCAGTAAGTCAGTCAGAGAAAGACAAATACCATATAATCTCACTTGTATGTGAAATTTAAGAAAGAAAACTAGATGAACATATCGGAAGAAGGAAAAGAAAAAAAGGAGAGAGGGAAACAAGCCATAAGTGAGTCTTAATGCTAGAGAACAAACTGAGAGTTGATGGAGGGAGGATGGTGGGGGGTGGGCTAGATGGGTGATGGGTATTAAAAAGGGTGCTTGCTGTGATGAACACGGTTGTTGTATGTAGGTGACGAATTCTACTGAATTCTACTCCAGGAACCAATATTGCACTGTATGTTAACTAACAAAATTTAAGTTAAAAAAAAACAACATCCTCCTGTCATTTCAATGGAATTTGGAGTGGGGATGGAAGGTGGGAGAGGAGTATAAATTCATGTGCTCAAACTGCTATTTTGAGCAGGGAGCCTGTACACCATTTAGAAGTTTGTACCTTTTTGTATTAATGTAAATATATATCTTTAGTTCACAAAATATCTTTAGTTTTCACTCAAATGTGGGCTTTTCCAAAGTCCCACTTTCCCTCCAAAGAGCATGAGAAAGAAAAAAATTTTTAACAAATATAATGAATGTTGCACATTCCCAACAGCCATTTATGAATTAATATTTGAGTGTTGGAAAGCAGATTAAAAGCAATAAAGATGATAAAAACTTTCATGACAATTTACTTCTACTCTTCCCCTACTAAGTTACATTTGACATGTAACTTTTTTGGCTCAGATTATAGTAGCACCTTCTAAAGAAGAGCTTTCCACACAAACCAAAATGCAAAGAAAAACTACCCCTGAATGACAATATGATCAGTGCTGCTTATTAGGATCCTAATATCTTCCTTAATTAGGTCACCACACCTGACATTTTCTGTATCCTGTTTCTCTTTACAAGAGGAAATGTTTACTCTTGTAAAGCTTCTGATCGGCAGTCAGCATCCAATAATTTGCTTTGTGTATCATTTCTATATTAAAAAATTAATTAACCTTAGTCTTATGCCCAAGGACCCAATCTTCCTCACGAATTTACATTTGTGTGTGAGTGTGGGGGGGAATTGATACTTTATTTCCCTCCAAAAATATTAAAATGCAGAATACTATGAAAGGCACAGCTTCCATAAAGCTGTGAAGCCATGAAAACAGTGTAATAAGTACAGTCCTCAGGCTCTGAAAGAGAGGAGAGTTTTGGGAGAGAGAGGTGTGGGAATTACACAGAAGACTGCATTAAGGGAACTTCTACATTTGATCACACAGTGAAGCACCACAGAGGTAGTCACTTCCCAGTACTGATGAAAGATCTCTGGGCAAGAGGACAATAGCCAGCAAAGGAGAAGGGAGCTGCTCATGCTCTGTCCATACTGAGCATCACCTGGAGCTTCAGCAGTGTGAGTACATGTGAACCTACACACACACACACACACACACAAATGTTGCGTGCGCATGTGCATGTGCAGAACACATGTCGAGTAGGTTTTCTCTGTCAAGAGATTTTAACATCAGTGTTATTGAAAATCCTTTCAGCAGTTCAGCTGTCTCCTGCCTGAGGAAATTGGGCAGAGGAAAACCCATTAGTGGGGCTCAGTCTGTGACCAGGAAGGAGCCACTAAGTCAGGCTCCGTTCTAGTGAGCGGGCTGAAAATCAGAACAGAACCTCAGTGCTCCTGTCTTATGAATCACTCTTTACCCAGGGAATAAACTTTGCAGATGAGAGTGATCTAGAATTAGTGATGATTCTTTTAACTGTTTCCCCAGCTTACCAATGAGAGACATGAAAAAGTCCCAAATATGGAGTTGCTGAGGTAGAAGGGATGAATTCAACTGAGCAAAGATAGACTCTCCTTTTCTGTGCTGTTTAGCACAGTATACTGGGGTTCAGAGTTAAGCCATCAAGTCTAGAGAGAAAAAGAGAATTCCTGCAAAGCCCAACTCAGAATCCCATGGCTCAAGTTGCTTTAATGTGTTTAGATTACTGAAGAATCACATGGTGATGGCTTCCAACTTTGGAAATTTAACCTGTTAAACCCACCTATGACTGTCTTTTTCTGCCCTGCCACCACTTTTGTTACTGTCACATGAAAGAGTAAGAATGACGTTTCCATTTAGAAAGGTCAAATATTTGTGAAGAACTATGCTAAGTTTATAAGCATTACCTCATTTAGTCTTTATTTAACAACCCTATGAAAGGCACTGTGCCTATTTTTTAAAATATTTTTATTTATTTGAGAGAGAAAGAGAACATGAGCAGAAGGAGGGGCAGAGGGAGAGAGACAAGCTGACTCCCCACTGATCAGGGAGCCCGGGGCTTGATCCCGGGACCCCGAGATCATGATCTGAGCCAAAGGCAGATGCTTAACCAACTGAGCCACCCAGGCACTTCTGCATCTATTTTTAAAAGGTAATCACTGAAGCTAAAAGAGGTTAAATAACTTTCTCAAGCTCACTAGCCGTTATCTGGCAAATACGGGATTTGGGTCTGCCCAACTCCATACCTATATATACTCTTGTCCTTCATGGGTGAACACCACACAGTAAGTCATTTATTCAGGTTCATGGTAGCCTCAGATTTTTGGAGCTTCAGGAAATCTTACAGATGGCCCCATCCAAACTCTTCATTTAATAGGCAAGGACATGGAAACCCAGGGAGGTGAGTGAATGATCAAGATGGTGGCAGTAGAAAAAGCACAACTGAGAGACCCTGACTCCTGAGCAGGGACCTCTTCTGGGATACCATCTTGCTAACTGGGAAAATACTTAACTAAATGAGATGACCTAAATAAGTCTACCATGAATTTTAAGACACTTAAAAATTTTTGATGTTTTGGATATGCTCAGCCCTCAACGTGAACACGTGAGTGCTTTTCATTTAATTCCGAAGAGAAAATTTTAAACACTTTGACTAGAATTAATCAACACTTGGCAGTATTTCAAATTCAATGATTTTCACACACTAAATTTAGCTCAATTTAAAATTCCATGATTCAATCCAATGAACAGTTTCTATCCAGATCATTCCAGTGCTTCTCTCTGTTGCTCCCTTCAGTAACCACCTCACCCCATTTCCTTGCAAGTTCTCCCTGGGCTGTCTCCCTTGACATTCTTCATCTTCTGTTCTCAGGAGGATGAATTGGAAAACAATCCTGGAAACACTGATCAATAAATATGTTCATCATAATTTCCTTCAGATGTTTTCCTCTCATTTAGTTATTATGAGCACTCTTTCTCCCAGAGTGCTCATGGGTTCTGATAGCACAATCAACAACCTCCTAGAAATGCTAGTAATAGGGCCCAGCATCCCTGGGGACTCCACAGCATTTCAAGGGGCCAGTAGAGAGGGCTAGTCCACTCACATCTTGCCCTCCAGTTTGTTCATTATGTGCATTGTAATGTTATCATTTTTCTTTGGGACGAAGATGTTGGAAAATACCTCTCTCCCTTGACTGTTCTTTCTCTAAAAGTCATTTTGTGTTCTATGGATATATGTTTGAAATACACCAATATTCAGGGGTACCTGGGTGGCTCAGTGGGTTAAAGCCTCTGCCTTCAGCTCGGGTCATGATCCCAGGGTCCTGGGATTAAGCCCCAAATCGGGCTCTCTGCTCAGCGGGGAGCCTGTTTCCTCCTCTCTCTCTGCCTGCTTCTCTGCCTACTTGTCATCTCTGTCTGTCAAATAAATAAATAAAATCTTAAAAAAACCCCAATATTCAAATGTAACATCAACATGATGATTACCTTTATTTATGACTGTTTTGTTATTCTTTCACAGGGAATATTATTTTTTGGTCTTTCTTCCCATTTATCCCATGCACCCCCCCCCAAAAAAATCAGTTTTCATTGACCCAAGACATTATGTGAATATAAGATTTTTTTTTACAAAGTATCTTAATCATGATCAATTACTCTTTGACATAAATAGAGCAGATAAAGTAACAGAAGAAATGTACCTGCTCCAAAGCAAAAATAGACAGTGATTCTATGTTAAGTGATAAACAATATTGTCTTTTCCATTTCAGCTATAAAACAAGTCAGAAACTTAGGGTCATCCTTGATTCTTCTCTTCCTTAGAATCCCAGACATGATGAAGCTTTGTCAGTATATCCAAAATATCTCCCCAGTCCACCACTTTTCTCCTCTTCCCATGGTGGTTGCTGTAGTCTAGGCTCCAATTGCTGTACCAGGCTCCTAGGTTCTTCCTTGCCTCTACTCTTTAACGCCCCCTGCCCACCCACTTTCAGCACTGCAGCCAGAGAGACCTCCGGACTGCAATTCAGATCATGTCCCTGTCCTTTTCAACAAATCAATATCTCGGCTTTGGGGTTGGAACAAATTTCAAATGTCTCAAGTCAGGTAAGGTCCTACAAGGTCTGACCTCTGCAGCTGCGCGATCATCACTCTCCTTCATATTCTAGCCACAGCAAACTGTTGCTAGTTCCTTGACTGCCCCACGGCCTGCCTCCACTCCGGGCCTTTGCATGTGCTGTTACTTCTTTTCAGGGAGTTACCCCTCATCTCTTCTTCTCCCAGCTGCTTTCCCCTTTTTTGTCATACATTCTCCCTTTGCCCAACTCCTTCTGAGCTTTCATCCTCATTCAGCACCTTTTCCTCTGGGAAGCCTTTCTTATTTCCTCGGGTGCCTGAGATAGGTGCCTCTCTTAGGATTCCCAGCACCCTTCTGTTTATGACAATCAGTACTTATCACACTGGAGAACCTTTGCCTATTGCTGGTCCATCTCCTCCTCTGGGTTGTAAGTTCTTTGAAAGATGGAACAAAGTCTTCTTCACTACCTCCTGGCCCTAAATTGGTAATATCAGGAATTATGAAATATAGTCTGAGGCCCACATTATGAAAATGTCTGCTTGAAGGGCATGAACTCACCCTCACTAACAAGCCTTTCATTTGGTGTGTGTGTGCACATGGTGTGTGCACCCCTAGACTAAAAGCTAAACAGATCTGCTATGAATCTTGAGATCCAGATTGAATTGTATCAAAGTCCCAAGTTTAGAGCCTGGAGGATTTCTAGGACTCCCCCAAATCTGAGCATTTTGTAGATGATGACATTTCTGACTTCCTTGTCCTCTGGGCTCCTGCATCCTTATACAATATATCTGGGCTTTGCTGCATTGACCTAGATGTGACACTTAATGTATCTTTGAATCCCACATGAAAATGCTCTTTACATGCAAACTTTAGTGAATGATGTGCACTTGAGAGATGATTTTTGTATCAGAATTAGAGGAGAGTTTATACTGCAGACCTAGTAGCAAATTCCCTTTCTAACACAAGCCAGTGTGGATGGCTTCTGTCTGCCACTTTGCCCATAGAGCTGCCACGTTCCCTGCATACCTTCCCCCCATATGCAGGGCAATTCATTTACCTGCATGCAGAGGCAGACGAGGGTGGGGCATAGAGGCTGGCAGGGCCACTTAAATCTCTATGACCTTGGGCAAATGACCTTCACTACGTTATGACTTAGATTCCTCAGTGGTAAAATAGAAATAAGAGTATTTACTCCCTAAAACTGTTACAGTGACGTTAAATAAGTTAATAGACATGAAGTTCTTAAAATAGGCCTGGCGTGGGGCGCTCCTGGGTGGCTCAGTGGGTTAAGCCTCTGCCTTCGGCTCAGGTCATGATCCAGGGTCCTGGGATCGAGCCCCTCCTCAGGCTCTCTGCTCAGCAAGGAGCCTGCTTCCCCCCTCTCTCTGCCTGCCTTTCTGCCTACTTGTGATCTCTCTCTCTCTGTCAAATAAATAAATAAAATCTTAGAAAAAGAAATGGGCCTGGCATATAAAGTGCTCAACAAATGTTCATAGCTTGTATCGTTCCACCCAAGCCCAGAGTATTGCGGAGAACTGCACCCTCGTTTAGAGGGGCAGAATTTTTTGTTGTCACATTATGAATGTACTAAGTTTTCAAGGGTTATCACAATGCCTATATACAACTGGAACTTATCAGAGTTTACCTAAGACTCCAGTTCAGCATTCTTCTAGAAGGTCCAGGTGTCACTCAAGTACAGCCCTCCTATTCACGGCAGACCCACACAGGTAGAGCCCAACGTTCAGGTGACGCCCTTCCCTCCCACATCATGTGCTTTGTATATCGATTTGCTGCTTGTGACACGAACCGTTACAATAATTCACAACACACTATGCTCATACATATGTTAATATACAACATCCACATATGTTAATAAAATTGCTTGGTTGTTTTTAAGTTAATAGTTAAGTTTTATAACAAAGACTGTATGTGTAATTGCACTTTATTTCCTTGTCAAGTAAATGATAAGCCACATGTATATGTTATAGGAAAAGAGTTTACCAAAATTTGTTGACTTTTCTCTTTCAACCTCTCTCCTCTCACTTAGCGCATTTTTCCCTGGAGAATGAGAATGGGTTAAATAGGTAGGTTTTGCTGATTTCTGATCCAATTGTGTAGGCAGTAGTCTACTTCCCCAAATGTGTAATACTGTTGTAGGTATTCAAGAAATATTTTTTGAATTAATGTCAAATATATATTTTTAAAAAGTGCCACACTAGGGCACCTGGGTGGCTCAGTCAGTTAATCGTCTGCCTTCCACTCAGGTCATGATCCCAGAGTCCCGGGATCAAGTGCCACAGGGGCTCCCTGCTCGGTGGGGAGTCTGCTTCTCCCTCTGCTCCTCCCCCTTGATATGCTCTCTCTCAAATAAATTAAAAAAAAAAATTTTTTAAAGAACCGAATTATCTAAATCGCAACAAGCACACCTAGCACCCGAATTCTGGTTTCTAATGCCATTCTCCAATTAAAGGATCCAGGGCTTCTTGGAGAAATGGATAATTCTAGGATTGGAGCAGGAAATATAAACGTAAGCCTGGAGCATTCTGTAGTGTCAGAAAGCAAGGAGCTTCTCAAAAATAAAAACCCTGTAATGATGAAGATACTTCAAAGGGACACGGAATCATCTAAAAAAGTTCCTAATGATCAAAGCTGAAATAATTTATAGCAAAATAAATAACATAGCATTGGATTATAACCTAAAGCACAAAATTAATATCCACGAGTCCATATCAATGTAAATAAATTATTGTTTTAATAAGGAAATAAATGGAGAGAATTGAAAAACCACAAGCGCAGAATTCATGTAGCCACTATGCCCTCAAGGAGGTGGAACATAACTCCCCCTATGTCTAAATGTAGCAACTTCCTTCCAAAGAATACAATATGGAAGGAGAGGGGAAAGAATAACTTACAGGGGAGAAAGCTGAAAAGCACAACTTCCACTGGGTGATCAAAATTAACATTAACAGTGATAAGTTATACTGATAAGATACATCCTTGAGACATCCTTGCTGTGATACTATGATAACCACATTATACATCTCTGTATTCTCCTCCCAGAAACTCATAATACCAATCCAATCATAAGAAAAATATCAGAAAAATCTCAGTTGAGGGATGTTCTATAAAATACTCTACCAGTATTTCTTGAAAGTGACTAGGTCATCAAAAACAAGGAGAATCTGTGAAACTGTCTAAGCCAAGAGAAGCCCAAGTAGACATGAATGCAAATATAATGTGATATCCCGGGTGGGATCCTGGAACAAACAAGAATGTCAGATAAAAACAGAGGACTTGAGTCAAAATTTTAAGAATATGTTCTTTAGTTAATAATACTGTGTTCATTGATTGTGGTTCATTCATTGTGGCTAATGTTCCATACTAACATAAAATATTAAGACTAGATTAAACGGGGTGTAAAGTAGTTGTAGTAACTAGGAGCTTTTTTCTAAATCTAAATCTGTTTTAAAGTTAAAAAAAAAAAACAACAAATTAGGGGCTCTTGGGTGACTCAGTCATTAATCCTCTGCCTTTGGCTCCGGTCATGATCCAAGGGTCCTACACTCCCTGCTCAACAGGAAGCCTCTTATCCTCTCCCACTCCCCCTACTTGTGTTCCTTCTCTTGCTGTCTCTCTCTGTCAAATAAATAAATAAAAATCTTTTAAAAAGAATTAAAAAATTAATTTGTATTCCTTTATATAATTCAACTGATAGTAAATAGCTATATCTCTCTCATTCTTAACCTGAAAACCAAAATCCTTTATTAAAATTCTTTTATACTTTCTCCTTTGCTGAAAAGGTTGATATCCAGGATCTGTAAAGAACTCCTCAAACTCAACACACACAAAACAGACAATCATATCAAAAAATGGGCAGAAGATATGAACAGACACTCCTCCAATGAAGACATACAAATGGCTACCAGATACATGAAAAAATGTTCATCATCACTAGCCATCAGGGAGATTCAAATTAAAACCACATTGAGATACCACCTTACACCACTTAGAATGGCAAAAATTAGCAAGACAGGAAACAACATGTGTTGGAGGGGATGTGGAAAAAGGGGAACCCTCTTACACTGTTGGTGGGAATGCAAGTTGGTGCAGCCTCTTTGGAAAACAGTGTGGAGATTCCTCAAGAAATTAAAAATAGAGCTTCCCTATGACCCTGCAATTACACTACTGGGTATTTACCCCAAAGATACTGATGTAGTGAAAAGAAGGGCCATCTGTACCCCAATGTTTATAGCAGCAATGGCCACGGTCGCCAAACTGTGGAAAGAACCAAGATGCCCTTCAACGGACGAATGGATAAGGAAGATGTGGTCCATATACACTATGGAGTATTATGCCTCCATCAGAAAGGATGAATACCCCACTTTTGTAGCAACATGGACGGGACTGGAAGAGATTATGCTGAGTGAAATAAGTCAAGCAGAGAGAGTCAATTATCATATGGTTTCACTTATTTGTGGAGCATAACAAATAGCATGGAGGACAAGGGGAGATGGAGAGAAGGGAGTTGAGGGAAATTGGAAGGGGAGGTGAACCATGAGAGACTATGGACTCTGAAAAACAATCTGAGGGTTTTGAAGGGGCGGGGGGTGGGAGGTTGGGGGAACCAGGTGGTGAGTATTTGAGAGGGCATGGATTGCATGGAGCACTGGGTGTGGTGCAAAAACAATGAATACTATTATGCTGAAAATAAATTTTAAAAATTTAAAAAAAATGAAAATAATTAAAGAAATGTTTAATCACCTTATTCATTCACATACTGATTAGGAATCCTCTCCTTCAAGTTTGTAAAGACATTTAAATTTTAATCCCTTACTTTTAATAGTCATCAGAAAGAAGATAGACTAAAAAAGAGGAAAAAAATTTATCTTCAATAAAACAAATGTAATCTTAATATTTTACAAGTGTAACTCAAGTATTTAATCTGAAAGCCTCACTGTTGGTGCCTTTGCTGTTCACTCCCAAGGCCAAGTTCCTCTCTGCTCCCTTGGATGAGAATACAGACAGATCCCATAGGTCTTTTAGTCATTCTCAGATAATTAGGAGTTCTCTGATACCCTTAGTGAAACAAAAAAGAAACTATCTCATTTCAATAATTAATTTCTTTAGTCCAGTGTAGTGAAAACCTTGGTCTTCATCAAAAGTTAAGTTTTTTCCTCTCTGGCAAACATAGGCTAGGTGTGGGGAGGCTCCTACAGCCAGAAAGCGTAAGAAGAGATTCTTCTCTCCACCTTTGCTTTGGTTTTCCCCCTTCTCTCCTCTTCTCACTCTCCATGCTTTCTGCCTCTAGGAGTCGGAACAAAGGAGAGAGAGGAGAAAAACTGGTCAATGAAGACATTAGTAGATTAGTCCTATTTGGGGCAGGTGCTCTCTGGGCCTTATTTAAAACCAACTCAATGTCAGAGGGCACTTTCAGGGATCCGGTTTGAGGTCACAATATTTCTGAAGATCTCTTGGTTAAAAAAAAAAATTGCATCTCCACTTTAATTGCTAATGTCCTTCCTCAGCACTGTGCCTCCTGTAGTACCCTTCCAGCTCCTGCCTGCTAAGGCTTTCTCACCCCATAGGCAGGTATCTTGAACTGGGTCTAAGAAAAGTCATCCCCTATCTCATATTTATGGGTCTCCATCTGGCCCATGGGGGCACTCATACACCTCTGGCTCCAAAAAGCTCTGGTACCTTACGTTGCACCAGTGCAATTCTCTCGTCCACGTGCCCTGCTCTTAAAGTGGCCTGCCAGAGTCCCACTTCCTTTAGTTTTCTTCATGTGTGAGTCAGACAGCAGTCCCTGCGTTGATCAAGCTCCTGAGGGTCTCAGAGGACCTGCTGAATCTCCTTTCTCTAAGTTTAGAGTTAAGGATAGGTCCCCCTTCCTTATGTTTACTAGGGGGAGAGGTGACAAAACTTAGGATCACAGCACACTAACGATTCTCTCCTCAAATTCTCTCCTATGCTTAAATCCTTTTTATTGTCCTGTATAATTTTTTAAAGGCTGTCCAACTAGGGGTTGAACCACATCCCCTTTGTAAGTCCTCCTGGTGGCTAGGCACTTCACTTTTCATTGTGCTATTATTTGCCTTGGGGCCTTGGTTAAAACCCAGACTCAAGTGGATCTTTTTGTGCGCACACTTATGAAAGGAGATAAACATGACCACAGAGTACTGGGCACAACTGCCAAACACTACAAAATCTGGATCACAGTAACTAAGTAAGAGGAAGTTAAGATCTAATCCTAAGTAGGGAATCAAATTTCCTAATCATAAGTAGCACAATTCTAAAGAAGCCTAGACAATTGTCCTTTCATCAGAACAAGTTGTAGGGATGTGCCTTATCCAAAAAAGAAATGGAAAGTCTATGGAGAGATCCAGATTCATGGAAACAAACAGCAGAGGAGGGAAAACTGAAGGAATAATTATACTCTCAAAGCATTTCAACTGTTCACAGCCAAGCTCACGATGAAGTCTTTTGTGTTTTAACTAGCAATATACAAGTAACCCAAATGTTGATAATCATCATAACTAACACAGTTTTTATTATGTGACAGGCATTTCTCTAAGTGAATTTACATGTATCAACTCATTCAACCCTCATGCAACCCTACGACACGGACATTTTTATCTCAGCTGAGTCACAGAGGTGGCAAGCAGTTTACATTAGGTTATCTGCCAAGCAAATGTTGGAGCTAAGATTTTTTTTTTTAGATTTTATTTATTTATTTGACAGAGATCACAAGTAGACAGAGAGGCAGGCAGAGAGAGAGAGAGAGAGGAGAAAGCAGGCCCCCTGCTGAACAGAGAGCCCGATGCGGGGCTCAATCCCAGGACTCTGGGATCATGACCTGAGCTGAAGGCAGAGGCTTTAACCCACTGAGCCACCCAGGTGCCCCTGGAGCTAAGATTTTTAATCAGACAACCAGGCCCCAAAGACTATTCTTAATCCTGACTCTAATGTTATGGTTCTTTGAGACTGGAATAATTTGATCAACTCATTTCACTTTTAAAAAAATTCTCCACTAATAGTTTATAGCCATTAAAATTTAAGTAAACAAGATTAAGTTTCAGCAGTAGTTCTGGAGTTCTTGACACTATCATTAGTATTCTAGAAGAATACAAAGATGGGTAAGACATAGCCTCTGTCCTCAAAGAACCTAGGGTTGAGCTGAAGGTTAGTGATGACTAACAAAGAACAGATGTGCCTTGATCTCCAGTGTAGGATGAGATTTTTGCACAAGATTTTATTTTAAGAATTGCACTGGTGCAACATAAGGTATCAGATCTTTTTGGAACCATGTGAAGGATCAACAGGGTGCCATCTCATGGTAAAGTGAACACCTCTTGTCTAGTGCTCACTCAGTATCCACTGACTGAAGAAGTGAGTCCACTCAGTTCAGAGGGAAGAAGAACAACACTCAGTTGGGGCTATTTTGGAAAGATTTCACTGGACTTCATTGTGTATATTTCCTTAAATCTTCCTAGTGCTACAAAGAAGCTGTCGTGAACTTCATTTTTTCTGAGGACATTGAAGCACAGATTGCTTTAATACCTTGTCCAAGTTTACATGAGTTCAAGGAAGCAAACCTGAGATTCACCCTGCACCTGTGTGAGGCCCAGTCTCTTTGTCCACTGTGCTGCCCTGTGTGCAAGAGAGAGGCCATCTTTGGGAGCAATAGCAGCAAAGTAAGGGTGGCTTTATAGGGCTGAGCAGATTTGCAGGATAATTGGGGCTGAGAACACATGGAGTTCAGGAGCAGTGGGAGGGAAATGAGGTCCCACAGGCAGGTGGGGCCTGGATAGAAGCACTGTGGCCACCAGACTGAGGACTTGACATTGTGAACTTCAGGGAGCCACTGAAGGTGTATGGGCTGGCAGCACCATGGATCTAGAAGACACCCCTGGAAAAAGTGGAGAATCGATCTAAAAAAGGAAAGTAAGAGGCAAGAGGAGACTAATTCAACAGCCTCATTCTCATCATGACCACTAGTGGTCATTAAAGAAAGAAGCAGCAGTAGTATCTCAGTAATAGTTAAGCTGCACAAAGACAAAAAGGCAAATGATTAATGCATTATAAAGATGAGCATTTGACAGAAGCAACAGTGTTAAGTCAGAGGCTGCAGAATAATAAATACTTGCTCTTGCTCTGTCCTGAGTAGGACAGTGACATCAGTAACATATATATATATATATATATATATACATATCTTTGAGAATTGCAGCCCTACTTGGGTATAGAAAAATAGAAGGGGGAGCACAACAATTAGAACTTCCTAGAATTATTATTTAGAAACAGCAACATGGCAACAGTAATTTGCCCCTCATTCTCTTTTTGTACACGGGTCAGCACTTGAGGTTCAAGAGTTTGGCAGAGTGAAGGAAAAGATTGCAGTTCTGACAATGGGGACCAAGGGAGAGCCCCACACATCTGATTATACCCAGCAAGTTTGGTCCACATGCATGTTTTTGTTTTCTCCCCCTCCTCAAGTGTCCTCTGAGCCCTGAATTTCCTTTGTATCCTCCCAGGCTGGAGGCACAGCGAGAGCTTAATAAATGCTTCTTCAAAGGGGATAATAAACCTCAGACAAAAAATAAGTTAACAGTTAAAAGGACAGTATGACATTTTAGAACATGAGTAACATTTACACAAAAGGGGTCTTATTCTGTCCTTGTCAGAAAAATATCCCCAAACTGTCTCTTAAATATGACTAGAATACTCAGAGCCAAGAACATTTACTGGCTTGGACTGTGAGAGAAATACAAATTTCCTGCTCCCCTTTCCAATAGAGGCACACTTTGGGGGTAGGAAGGGTAAGGAGAGACAATGAGAAAAAAGTAGAAAAGGTGAGACTTCTTTTCCTTCTTCACATGGTGCCCAAGTTGACTGAAGCAGAGAGAAGGAAGTGTTGGCAACCTCATTCCAGACGCACGGACTGTTCAATCAGGGGTCTCTTACCAATGCTTACAAACTTCCTATACATAGGTAGAAATATTATGATCCAGGTTCTTATAGAGAGAGACTCATCACACAAATCTGAAACTTCTCCAATATCATATAATTTATTAAATTCCTTCCCAAATATACCCACATATCATCTGTCTTCCAGTTGGACACTATTTTTTGTAACTTATGCTGCCAATACATGGTTTTTCATATATATTTACAGAAACATTTTCTGAAAATGTCTGATGTCTTTGAAGATTGTTTATTTTAGCAAATATTCATGGAGAGCCTAATTTCTGCCAAGTACTGTGCTAGGTATTGAGAAATAAAAATATTCAGACTCAGTCCCTACTTACAAATAATTCAGCTTAGTGGGGGAGACTGATACATAATCAGATAACTATTCAACAACATGGCAAGCACAGTAATTGTGACCTTCACAGATAATCATGAGAGTAATCTGGAGAAAAGCCTAACCTGATCTGAGTGGACTCAGGGAGAGGGGAGGTTAGGGAAGTTTTCTAGAGCTCATAATGCTTGAATAGATTTTGTAGATGGTGGAGTCTTAAAAAAAAAAAAAGTAAATGAAGAGATGAGAGTGGAATTGTATTATGAGCAGAAAGAAAATCATACCATTAGCATGGAGGTATGAATCACCATGGCATATATGCCAAAATACATGTATTTCAGGGCTGCTGGGACCATAATCATTGGGCAAGGAGCAGAAGGAATTGGAATCAGAGGCAAGTTAAGCCACACACAAAGGATCTTGAGACCCTTTTTAAGGGGTGGGAATTTCATCCTACTAGGGATAGACCAAGAGCCAATGAAGACTTTCAAACAGGTTAATGATACTATCCAATTTATTTTTAACAAACTATAGAAATGATCCCTGAAAGTATATTCTTTCCAATTTATTTTTAAATGAATCCCTCTAGCATTATCCATGTGTGGAATTTTGAAGACAAGAATGAAGATCATGAGATTAGCTTCTAAATATTGGTTAAAAGCTACACAGGATGTAGGCAGTGAGTAAAGGGATAGACAAGAGGAGATCAGAGAAACGTTTAAGAAAAAGCAATGGAAATTGGTGATTAACTTGATATTGAGGTAAGGGAGAGGGAAAAGTCAGGACTCCAAAGTAGATGCTAAAACCAGGACTACAAAAGGTGAGGATGGGAGGAGAGAGGGCTGTTGAGTTGAATAATTAATGTGTGTTTGAGGTGCCTTTAGGACATCTGGATGGATATATCCATCAGAGAGTTGGAAAAATGTACATGAAGTATGAAGCAGATTCCAGGCTGGACATATAATCTGGAGTCAGTTAACCACTTTTGCTTGCAATCCACCATAAATATCCTGCTTGCAAATGCTGTGCAAATTCACTCTTCTTAGTTGGAAAATGGCATATGACTAGCTCACAATGACATTCATACTTAGCTCTCTTAGGGTTTTGTGAGACTGCAATACTCTTAAATAACATAAATTCTGAAAGAAATGCCCATTGATAAAGAAAAAAATAACCTTCTCATGCACTCATTAGGAGAAGAGAGCCTGAAGATGTAATTATCAAGGAGCTGTCTCTACTTCTCTAAAACTCAGTGTTGGATGGGGCTAATCATAATTTTACTGACTACTTAGCTGGATGTTGATAGAGTCAAGGGAAATAATGCGATCTCAAAGAGTAAAAAGGCTTTTACTGTCAATAGACTTGAAAAATTCCAAGATGTTTCATAGTTTTGACTTAAGCATCTAGCTACTTACAAATCCTTGATTTCTTTCATAGACAACATGAAAATATCATATCAAAGAAACTGACACTAGGAAAAGCATGAAATCTGCAGTAGCTTTTTGTCATGTATTCAGAAGCCCAAACTTCATTAGCCATCGAGTGCATTCTCTGGGTATCTCCATTAAGTCATCAGTGACACTGGATCTAGAACTCCAAATAGAGTCTGGTTTCTATAACATAGGAGCATTGAACTAATTCAATTGTGGGGCGAAGTGCCAGGAGCTAAAATGATTTGAAGGATAGGAAAAAGAATAATTGGATAAACTGCCAGACTTAAAATATGAACAATCATTATTACCAAGAATATGAGAGATGCAAACCTAGGAAAAACAATCTTTGTCATTGGAAATGTGATGACATTGTTGTCCAATGTTAAAGCCACAGGGAATGATGTTAACTTTCCCTTGGTTCCACTCAATCTCATTATACATAGCACCCAACTTCGTACTTTACATAATGCCCTCACTAATTTTCTCTAGTTTTCCATGGAGCCAATAGAGTTTTTATTTACTTATTTCATTTTTGCACTTATTTTATATATCCAATCATTAGTATGTCCTCTGTGTTTTTCTGCATCTGTATTGTGTTGGCTTCCATTTTAAGCTGCCCTTAAAGTGTCCTATGGAAGGCTCTCTCTTTGTAGAACAAGGATGGGGGAGACAGGATTTTGTGGTCAAATAAAAATGGGAAATACTGTATTCTGCATTTTCTTCTTGGAGATTCAAAATGAACACTAGAAGAATAAAAGCTCTGCAAAATGAAAACTGCTTAAC